>NC_135579.1:7720481-8345481 GCF_965152235.1 Eretmochelys imbricata | reverse complement strand
CAAAGCGAAAGATGAGGAAGAAGTAGAGAGAAAAATGGCTTATGAAGAAAGGTTCACAAGAACTAAACAAGTACGGCTTGATTAAAAAGATAACTAAAGCAACGTGAAACAATCTACGTATCTAAAGCATGTCAGCTCAAGGAGAGGAAATAATTGTTCATGGAGGAAATGGGAATAATTATAAAGGCAGTTATTAGATTGTGTACAATAAAATTAAAGCTGGACTTAGACCTCATTTTCAAACTATGAGGTCACGCGGGTTGCAGAACAGTCTCCAAGAGAAAGCTGTTGAATTTCTATCTCTGGAATTGTTTAAAATAAGTCTGAGCAAAATGTTTGTGAATGTACAATAGGGACCAATGCTGCACATGTTAGGGGGTGGACTGGGTCACTTAATAGATTGTTTCCATAATAGATTTTTGATACTAATGTCACTATGTAAACAAATTCAAGAATCTGCATATTTGGCTCCTGAATCATTTAACAGCACAAATGACTCAAATACTAAACCAGATTTTTGCAGTTTTGATTATGTTGGCAAATCAGACATCAGTCCACAAAGCAAAAGATAAGTGTAGAGGAAGAGAGAGAGATGAATGAAAGAGCAATCATTTTTGACCATTATAAAGCATACTCCTATAGGGGACTTGGGGGGATATTGTTAGTTACTCACAAATGATTAAGTACATTCCCAACCCATTTGCTCACAAGGACTGAATGTTCACAGTGGAAAGAAATCTTTTCTCAAGAGAAACAAGCATATGAACATTAACTGTCAAGGGCCTATCTGATCAGAAATATTAGGTCACAATAAGACTCTACTTTTTAACCCTGTAAACTGTGATCAACCCCACAAAACCAGAAATTAAAGTCCGAACCAAATCAAACTATTTACAATCAATGTAGTTTCAAACAAACTGTACTAGAAATTTTTAACCTGACACCATACCTGCAGCCATCTGTGAAATAACATTTACACATTTAGTACCTGATTCTTTAGGCTCATACACACGACAGGACCTCTGCATTCATGTGGAGCCCTTATGAAGTGAATGAAGTTTCATATTAATGCAGGGAGCTATCCACACATGAGTTTGCCTTAGAAGCTTAATGATAAACATTTTATGTGGAATTTTCACCATTATTTTTACCAAAAAGTTTTTTTAAACATACTTTCCTGCTATTACAAATACAAAATTAGCATGGCTCAAACTACATTTTACCTTTACTTGGCTAAGATGAATTTTCATAGAGAAAGCCATTGTGAACGTAGGCCTAAACTCATGATATTTTCCTGGGTAAAAACTAAAGTATTTTTTTCGGGGTGCTCTCTTGCACAATTGGCAAAAAAAAAAATATAATAATAATAACCCCACCACACTCCAGTTTCATTTTTACATGCAAAACTATTTGCATAACTGTTGCATTTGTGATGGATCTTACACACTGCAGCAAACTTGCAGGGGAAGAGTTCTACTAAGTGAAAGATATTTCACCAGTATTCTCTTCGTTATTGTACTATTTGGTTTCAAATATACGGCCTCATCTTGCTAAATCACAGAATCTAAAATATTTGCCCAAGCACAGATCAAACATGATTCTAACAAAGGACCTTGGATGCAGCACATACTTCAGGATTGTTTTGTAAAACAGGGCTGAGTTTTTCAAAGCTGCCTAACAGATTTGGATGCTCAATTCCTATTAAAATTGATGGAAACTGGCAGCATCCACATCCTCTAGGAAAGTCTCAGCTTAGTTGTTTAGATAATATAGACAAGGGCCTAATATAAGATACAGCTGAATCAATACAAAGAAACATGCAGAAGATTAGAAGAACTGAAGTTTTACCACTACTTAATCAAGCCAGGCTGCTTTTCACACCATAACTCCTAGAGAAGGCAAAGCATACTGCAAGCACGCAGTGCCATCTACCATCATCAGGCACTAGATGGCATTATAAATGAAGTACATGACTATAACAGACATTTTTGGACTACACTAACATGGTAGTGACCTTTATTCTAATAGTGTCTCAAACGCACATGGCCCAGCTTCCTCCTCTTCCCAACCTGCAATGATGACATTATGGTGCAAGGCTGATGGAAAGTTTTAGGGCATTGCAAATTTAGCATTAAGTTTCCACTGAAGGATCAGACAGGAAATGTTGAGCCATGAGACAGAGACCCTGTTTTGAAAAAATTGGGGTTTTAATAATTAACTAGCTTTAGGCACATTGTGCAAAGCTTGTGGCAGACAAAGGGGACATATGGTGAAATCTGAAGTCTATTGAGAAGCTTTCCTCTGTGCATGAAAGCTCCTTCCTGCCCTGAGAACATCAAGGACTCCTTACTATCCTACGGTGAGGAAGAGGAGTCCAGTAAACTCTTCCTCTCCTCACCCTCCCACTCCTCTATATGCTGTTCCTCTTTTCCATCACTCCCACTCCCATGGATGAAGTAGAGAGCCCTGCATGGATTTAGGAACAGATTCCTGGCAGGGAATACTTACGTATCGAATGTGCACTGGAACTGGCCCTTCTCCGTGGTTCCAACACACAGTGTGTACTAGGAATGGCTCTGCCCAGTACTCACAGCCTAGCATGCCACAGAGCCGCCCCCCCCCCCCCAAACCAAGGAAACTGGCCAGTCCTGATGTGTAACATAAACAGAGCCGCCCTGCCTTCTAAGCATAGACTTGGCAAAATTCTATATAGATAGATAGATATATAATTTATATATAAAATTGATGGATAATATCAATGTTTATATTTAAGCATTTTTGAAGATTGTTATTGATCTAAATTCACAATTGCATGAAATTATGGGTTTCAAGCATTTTTTTTTCCTATTTTTGTCAATTTCAATTTTCACAGTTGTGGGAAATGGGGGGACAGAATTATTTAGTGACAGCAGACATTGAGATTCAAAAAGTTAAAGCTTTATAACTATTCAAACACAAACTGGCAACATTATCGGTCAAAATACACAAAGTAAATATCCCAAAATCAACAAATTCTCCCTGTTTTTACTATTCATTCACTAGTCCATTTGTAACAAACGTAATTCAAGGGTCTAAATCACTGGATTTGGACTCTAATAAGCTCTGTCATACAACATTTTTCTTGCTTTGCCTATTTGTAAATTTACATTACTGTGTATGGAAATATTTTTGGGGTTTGTGTGCATACAATGAAATCGACGCTTACTGATAAAATCCTAATCCTTCCAAGCCTATTGAAGCATGAGAGCACTTTCTCCTCTTGTCAAAGGCTCCATAACTGCACAGAATAATGAAAACAATTCCATCAAAGTTCCTTATATTTTATGCACAAGGGAGAGCAGTGCCTCGGTCAGATTTGTATGGGCACTCCTTTCTTACAGTATTGAGAGCTCAGCACTTCCAAGGGAACTAAATTCACACTGAGCTCACAGCAGCATTTCTGAAACATTCAATTAATCACTTTGGGTCTAAAGTAAAGGGTGAAATAAAATGAAGTCCCAGGTCTGACCCTCACTTTGTCATGAAGGGGATTCTTCTGGGGGAAAAAGGAGAAAGGAGAGCAGCCACAGGTACAGGGGTCAGGAAGGGAACCTCAATGGCCTAGGGTGCCTTATTGATTCCCCCCCTCCCCTGCCCCAATCTATGAAATTGACTAAGTAACCTTCATAACAGGTTCTCTGTAAATGCTAAAAATATTTATGTTACTGCCTTAAGAACTTGAAACCTACAATCAAAAAAATTGGACTTTTTATTTATATGGTAAGGGTAGAAAGGGTATTTGTGTTTGATGATGATTTTTTTCCAGTCGATATTGCCATAGGTTTTGCTGTGAAGGCCCATGAAATTTGGTTCCATTGTGCACCAGCACTAGAACAGGTTGCACTGGAGAAAGGTTTTTCTTATATTTAATGATATAGATAATCATAGATAATCCTGCTCTTTGGGGCAGGACTGTCTTTTGGTTCTTTTTGTACAGCACCTAGCACAATGGGGGTCCTAGTCCATGACTAGAGTACTACATGCTACTGCAATGCAAATAAAAATGAATGTAATCTCTGATAATATAATGTCATTTTATTTCTGACCCTTTTGCACATCATTTTACCATCTGACCCTTTCAGTCCCTTCTGTGACCCTTGTGGTCCCTTCTAAACTTATGGTTCCATGATTTCACATGGGTATGGCAATGTCCTGGTTTGAATTCTTTATCGCTCTGTTTAAAGTTATTAATAATGTAAGCATAAGTGTATTAGAGCATTTTCTGTGCAATTTACAGAATTGGTTCCAAGTCACAAAGTTCAGGTCAAGATCTGTTCTACCCAAAGTTCCAAGGGGTTTGGACTGGGACCCATTTCTTTTAATTTGAGAATGAAAGAAAAAAAATTGAAAGTTTGATACAGAATTATAAAGAAAACTGGGGGACTGTAACAGAGTCGTTTGTAATAACTATCCCTTTAGTTATTTCCAGACAGTATAAAGCATGCCTGGTTTGGGGCTAAGGAGTTCTGGACATAACAGATTGAGAGGAATAAAAGGAACTCAGGAAACGTCTGTGGAGAAGATAACTGTAACAAGGGCTGAATTTTGTCCCGATTTAGTTTCAGGAAAGTAAGAGGCCTTACTTATCTATATGGCCCCATGGAGGCTGTGAAAACTCCATTGGTCCTGGGTGAATACTAAGTTTTCACACAGGGACTAACTTTACACACAAGTAGTCTCATTGGAACCAATGGGACTGCTCATGTGCATACAGCTAGTCACAGGAGTAGATATTGGCAGCACTGGGGCCTGAGATTGTGCAGAAGTTGATAGCTCTGGTCTGGGAAAACTTCTCAATGACCCCGGGTGAGGGGAAGACTGCTTGTTCTACTACGGATTGCAGGATCAGGCCTTTGAAAAAAGTCTTCACCAATTTGTTTTTATCATGGGTTCTCAATCAGAGAACCAACCACCATGCCTTTCTTTATAGCTACATAGAAGGAGAGCCCCCAAACTTTTTTCTGCTGTAACATAGGGTCACAGTATGGAGAAGGTTGAAAACCTCTGGTTTATATAAATAAAAGTCTAATCAGATCTCAACTTGCCAAGAAAACATGTTGCAATGACTTCATTTTTGCAGTGATAAATTCCTTCCGTAGTATGTATTGTAGGTTTTTCAAAAGCCCTGGCTTTTCCTCTTAAAAGCCAAAAAAGACAGTACATTTTCTAGCAGCTATGCTGAAAATTGTCAATCTGTATCTTTCAGTGACATAAGTTCAGGTGGAGTGTTACCAAGAATATAATAGATTGGAACTCTTTATACAATGAATCTGAAATCAGCTGTATATTTTCCCCATGAACTTGTACCCAGAACAAGGTTGATTGATTGATTTCTTTATAATCCAAGAAAACGTGACAATGGTGAGCTGTTTGCCTATTGCCTCTTCAATTCTGCTCTGAGCTACTTGGCAACGTACTTTAGGGATGGCCAGGGAATAAAAAAAGGAAATATTCCCTTTGCTTTGGAATGCCTTCCACGGGCATTCAACACAAGGGCAGACCAAATATTATCTCCAAGGGTTTCATTTCATTCAAGTCCCCATTTGTTTTTTTTACAGGAAAAGATTCTTCATTTTCTGCAACTCAGAAAGATAGAGTCTGTACTTGCTATCTCATTTTTAGGAGACCACAGAAAACAATGGGTAGGAAATATGTACCATGTACTGGATAGGAACATTGTGCCTGGTACTGTAACAATGGAGAGAGTAGGTTGCTATGTTTTCATAGTCACCTCTCCCACTCAAATGTAGGCTGCCATGTTTTGTATTAAATATGTTTTCAGGAGACTAAACATGGGCCACCCCACCTCTATTCTTGCTCAACAGATTCAACAGATTTCAGATCTACGAAATAGACTGGGTTAAATATATTACTTTCCTCTCAGTCTATCTATCTGACAACCAAGGAAAGGAATTTCTCCACTTAATTAGACACATAACAGAAATACTGGATTCATTGGACCTTTAGGATCTTATTGAAAAGATTTTTCGAATAGAATGCCTAAAGGGGAAAATATCCTAAAGGTTGGGTTTCACAACAAAACCAAAGCCATATAGCTGTGTGCTAGTTTGGCTTTCAAACAAGGAATGAATGAGAGTGTTATGCTAAACAGTTTTGGGCTCTAAGAATCTTTTATCAAAAACGAAAGACTTTGACATGTCTGGACAGGCACAAATTTAGTGGGGGCAGGGGAAGAAGTGAGTTTTGTGGTTATCTAAGAAAATATATGACAGTTGGCCACTTTGTCCAGTAAACCCTACACAAGGGCCATAGCTTAATGAAACATGCTGGTCTAATTTCAAGTTTCACTTTAGCCTCATTGAGTTTGACTGAACCTCAAACCAAACAATGAAACTCAAGGGGTGCAAAATTAAGTAAAACAGAAACAGATGAAAACAGTTGCTGAAATCCATGTGAAATGGAAGCAGCAAGTTTCCCACAGTCCTGCACTGTGGCCTGTTCCCACTGAATGCAGTGGGAACTTTTCCACTGACAACAATGAGAAATGGAGCAGCCTCGCCATTTGGCTGAACACTACACATTTGCCAACCAATAATTTATTATTATTAAAGAAGTTCACAGCAAACGTTATTCACGTAAGGTCAGTAAGAGCTAGTGATCATGGAACATGTACAGCCTATGGGGATTTGGAATAAGATGTTGCAATTTTTGGAGGGAGTCAAGTTCCATCTCTCAAGTTGCAAAAACTTTCATGATTTTATAAGTCAATTCAACATATTTAAAAATGTGAAATAGAAAAAGAAACAACTGAATCCTAAGAAGGGACTTTATCCTTACAATTTAAGGATGACAGTTATGAAAGGAGGAGAGGCTAACAATAAAGCCTGCAAAGGACTTTTAGAATGCTCACAGATCTGTTTCAGAGACCATTATAAAGGCTTTCCAGTTCTAAAGGCTTCGAAATAGGTAAGGATTGTAAATCTTATCAATAGCAGACCTTCAGTCCTTAGTCACCCTGTTTTTACAAGTCATTCCTGTAAGGAACCCTACCCATGACCTTGCCAGTGCCTTCCACCCGCATTACCACTTCATCAATAGAGCAGCAGAGCCATTTAACTCCCTCATGCAAGACCCAGACTGATATGGTGCCCCAAGTGGAAAAATCAGCTGCTATGAAAATATTATGAGTAGTCGCGGCATAGTCTCCAGTTCTAAATATGCAAGTGGCACATCCTAGCACTTTTGCCAAAAGACAGTGAGGGAACAGCAATCTTAGCACAACGACAACTAGACGGGGCTCTCCATCAAGACTTCCAGCGCCGTGTCTAAAAGCGCAAGAGGGGGTGCACTTGCTAGAGAATGTTGCAAGACTTTCCTGGTCTCTTTTCACACATCCAGCCAGAGATGCAAAATATATACATGGACAAAATGAACAGATCTCTGTCTCTGGCCTGTCATCTGCTCTAACTCAACACAAGAGTCTCATTAAACAAACAATCCCACTTGATTTTGAGTGTTGATATTATTCAAAACCCTGGATTTTCTTGTTTGACTTTGTTGCTAGATTTCTTTTTATTATTTGTACCATACTAATAGATTTCCCCAAATCTTATATCCTGCTTTGATAATTTATAACCTGAAGGTCAATCTGAAATACCACAATGTATTGCCATGGAAATGTCAATATGGTCTGGTTCTCTGCTCACATGCAATTGTGCTGTTCAAGAAAAATTACCTGGAAACTTAGCAACTGAAGACAAGACACTGAACTATGACTGAGCACATGGGCGGTGGGTGAACTTCCCCTTCAGGTAGGCTAACCCGCCAGCCCTGCCCCTTTTGCCCACATATCCCCACCACCCGCCTCTGACAGAGCCCCAAGCCACCCCCCTCATGCCACCAGAGAAGCCTAGAGTCCCTGGCCAGCCCGAGCGCTGTTGGTCCTACCCCCAAGGCCAGCCTGAGAGCCATGCCTGGCAGCCCCAGGCCGCTGGCTGGAGCTTAGCCCCTGCTGGCTTCAGGGGAGAGGGGGAGGGAGACGGGGCCTCGGGGTGGAACCACAGCCTGGGTTAAGGGAGGCTTAGTCTGTCTTGGCCTTTGATATCCGCTGCCCATGACTGAGCAGTAGATTTTTGTGTGTAGGTGCACTAGCGTGCATGCTGCAGATTCAGTGCTAGTGCTTTAGGGTTACCTGGGACATTTAGTGACCTCAGCTGGAGTCTTAAGACTGGTCTTTCTCAGCATTTCATAATTTAATGGGTCTCCTGTGACCCTACTTTAAAAAACAAAAACACTTTAGCTTTCAGTACAATTAACAGTTAAAAATCTGTCATTTCCAGTCTATGGTTCAACCACTGCTTCCTTAACTAGGAATGTGAAAAGGGTAAAATTTTAATAGAGAAGTAGGACCACCCAGTGGCTAGGGCACTAAAGGGAGGCTTTGGGAGGCCAGGGTTCAAGTCCCTGCTCCACCACAGACTTCCCGTGTGACCTTGGGACAAGTCTCTTAGCCACTCTCTCTCTCAGTTCCCCATCTGTACAATGAAGATAGTAGCACTGTCCTAGCTCATAGGGGTATTCTGAGGATAAACACATTAAACGCTTGTCAGGTGCTCATGACTATGCTAATGGAAGACACATAAAGGAGGGAAACCTTAGATAGAGAGAAATAGGATGAATGAATTCTGAAACATGGCAGTGCACCATTGTCCTACTTAGTGCAACAGACTGTACGTCAACAAAAACAGAGCTCATGAGGTGCAATTCTTAATACTTATTAAATTAGTTATTGACAGCCAGGCACTGGCAAATACTCATATAATCATGTAACTGCTGCAAATTCATTGGTCGCCAACTAGGCAAGCTGCTTTTTTGTCTGTGGTGACCTGGGTTTGCCAGCCTATGAAAAAATTAGGTTTTCAAAATGTCATCAGTTCCCACATCAAAAGACCAGCACAGAACCCCTTGTCACTTTAAATCTTTAAAGCAATTTATTTAGAGAGTAATGAGGTGTATTTTTTTAAATAATCAGGCAGAGTAAGGAGATAAAATAATGGTTCATGTCTCTTTAAAAGTCAAAGATCCCCACAGCAGTGAGTCAAACTTTGTTTCCTGACTGTATTGCTAAGTATGCATGGTGGTTTTTGGAGAGAGCCATTGGGATATGTATTTTAGAGGCAGCTGCTTCAGGCATAAAACATTTCTCGTGTCTCTCACCATTTACAGTCAGCAGGTCCCTTAACCAACTATAATGTGCCTACACACGTACGCTGGGAAAAACTCTCTTGAAAGGCAAACAGATACAGACATAAAATGCAGAAATACCTGACAGGGTTAGAAGTTAAACAACCCTTGCAGGTGTCATTTATAACTCCACAATTAAGCTTTTACTTTAACACTACATTGGGGCTCAATATGTTTGGAACATGGCTTTTTAAAGACATATTTTTCAACAACAGAAATCTGTTTAAAATAGATATTTTTAAAAACAAATCTTGATATTTTAAAAATATCTACACTTGGTGAAGGAGCATTAGCATTAGTATGATCAGCAGAAAAGTATGAACCTTTTAAAATTGCTAGTCATGAGGGGCCAAATTTTGAGAAATGGACTTTCAGAGCCTGTCTCTCTCTCCCTGCTGGATACCCACCAGGCTGCTGTGTTTGGGTCCCACATGCTAGATCCATGTGCTTTGTAAGCTTTCCTGAGACTGAGCAGAGTCCAGGCACTGTCTATGGCTCGGGGTTTCTACATACGCTTTTGGGGTGCAGATTCTCTTTCTAGCACCTCCTTCCGAGAGCTGAGACTCCATGATCCAACTCCTTAGTAGACACTAAGACTAGTGTCAGTTCCCACAGACGCTCCAGTTATGTAAGCACACAGTCTCCCAGAGCTCTAACCTTGTGAGCATTCAAGGACAAATACTTGTTGAATTAAACAGAGCCAGGATTTACACAGGGTTTCTAAAACAAATGCTCTTTACTTTAGACACCATAAAAGCCATACCGATTCATGCAAAGTAAGAACACACCTACATGCCATTACCTTCTTCAGTTTCCTCACCACTCTTGGGCATTCTTAGGGATTTAGGTCAGTGTTCTCTGGAGAGTCCAGGATCCTTCCTCTCCTACACATGGTTTCTCCTCTAAAACATGGTGTCTCTCTCCAATGAGCTTCCTTCAGCTTTGGCTGGTCCTGCAGACAAGTCCCCTCTAAGGCTGTCTATTTTGTCCCATCACCCTCTTGGAGTTTTTCTGTGTTTTTTTAAAGAGCTGTCCCAACACCTTAGTCCTGTGGTTCCTTTGTGGAGGAATTCCACTGCTCCAAACTCCCCTCCCTGAAGACCACCTGGAATAACTGGATTTTTTCCATTTTAGGTAGCCCTCTTAGCCTATCCATTGTCCTGCCACAGCAGAGTGATTAAAATGTTAATGATTTCTTTTGTTTGCTCTGTAGCTTCTTCAAGGCAGGGTGTATGATACGTGCCAGCGTTTTTGTCAGCCCATGGATGGTTTACTACTCACTGAGGGTTGGGGTTATACATAGGAATCATAAAACCAATCAGAATTTTCAAGTTGTACATAGACAGATTCCCTAAACCATCACATTGAACAAAACCCAGATTAATGGGCTCTGCTCCAAGGGCAACTGTACGAAGCACAGTAGGGCCAAAGAAAGCAATTATCAGCCACTAAAAACATAGAACCAGCCACCACACTGTTGTGGAGGAAGATGACTAGTGGAGACCTACTGCTCCCAACTCTGGGGTTTGGCCCTTCTGGATTTATGGTTTGCCTTAAACCCTCTCCCCTCACACAGGTGGTAGTGCAGAGCCTGCCGAAGCCTCCTCTAAGACAACTCCTTGCTCTCTCAGTGGAGTTTTCAACATCCTGTGGCTGAAATAATAACAATCCCCAATCTCCCAACCATCCAGATTGTAATTAGTAATTTTCCCTTCTGGAAGGACTACCCGCTGCCAACCAAACAAGCTGTGCCAGATGGTCCACGCATGTGCAGAGTACTGGAGCAAACAAGTAGACACAGGAAAACTCAGCAGCCGATAAAGGTAAGAGAAAAACACAATTAAACCAAGGCACTATATCAAAGTTCTCGCCAGAGAATAAGGTACACTGTATATTCCAGCAACAAAACCCTGAGATTCCAAGAACAACAACAGACATGGTAACATGGTATAAACCCAACTCTCTTATTAAACTCTCTCCACCTTGTGTGTAGCGGTGCTTCTCCCTATAGGGCCACTCTTGGGTCAGTCAGCCAATGAAAGGAATCCCTCCATGGTCACTGGGGACAACCCAGCAGAGTCTGAGTCAATTTCCTAAGGTGTGTTAGCCCTGCTTGCCCACCCCAACCCTGACAATACAGCCCAACGCCCAGACCCACTAGGGTAAAGGGCGTGACTTATTCTCATTATGGCATGGAAGTTTCCATGATAATACAGAGCCCAGGCTAGATTAGTGCAGATCTGTGGAGACAATGATTATGGTGTCAGACTATGTATAAGATTAACAGTGCAAGTCTATAGTGAAATGGCAGAGTATTGTAACAGTTGCCTCCATGCGAATTTACAACTTCCTGGTTGAACATCATAACATGCTGTAACATCTGTATAACTGTTTGAGATCCAGTAATGAAAGCACTTCATAAACAAAACAGTGATTCATCTAGCCAAGAGTCAGTTACACTCTGACAGTCAGACCTGCAAAAGAATATATTTCAAACATTTTGGATGGAAATTGCAGGTAACGTGATTCCTGAGGTTTACATCCAAACAAGACAAGTCATTTCAAACTCTGACTGCTGGTAGCAGCTCCTACATACATGCACCTGGGGACATCCAGAAATGTGCACACTAACTAAGTG
The DNA here is from genome assembly GCF_965152235.1 of Eretmochelys imbricata. Classification (NCBI taxonomy): domain Eukaryota; kingdom Metazoa; phylum Chordata; order Testudines; family Cheloniidae; genus Eretmochelys; species Eretmochelys imbricata. The sequence continues at coordinate 8,333,600 of NC_135579.1, read as the reverse complement.
GGACTCTACAGGTAAATTCATTTTACAATTGCCATATAAATAGCTGAAAGTACATTTTAAAGTTTGTAAGTATATTTTATCAGTAAATTACAAAAAATGTAATTATTAACTTTTAGCAAACATGGTCATTTAGCAAAATCATTGTTATAAGTACTATATAAGAGTCAGGTATTATTATAATGCACAGATTATAATAATATAGGCTCGCCTTGTTTTAAGTATCTTCTACTGTTTTAACTGCAAAATGTTGGAAGAGAAGAAGCTTGCATTTTCAATGCTGTATTATGCTTGATTTAGATTCACTTTTTCCCCCATACAAAGTCCATAAAAAATAACCTGCATCTGCTAAATAGGGAGGGTAAAGCAGATCAGGTGATACAAGAGATAGACCTAGCTCAGATCAATCCCACACAGTTTACGGTTTAGAATTATTTATTTAGTTATTAAGCACCTTATGTCTCTACCAGTCAAAACTTCCTCATTTCCATTTCTTGGGCTAGACACACATACAAAAGTCAGGAAGCACCTGATTTGCTACAAGGCCAAGCAAAGTGGATATTACATCAGACAAGTTACTGGCATATTTCCATTCCTGCATTTCTCTTGCTACCTAAACCCAGCAGCCTGGGATTTCAGGGAAATGCTGGAAAAAGGGAGCTTTTGCTCTTCATTGTGTGTGATAGCATTGATCGTAACTGCATTTTACACTGAGGCTGTTCTTACCCTAAATAAGCCCAGGCAGCCCGAGACCTTGTGTAGGGAGTTCAAAAAGGAAGTAAATGAGGAAACACTATACAGTGGCTACAGGGAGCCATATGTGTTGGACCCTGCTACCCAGATTTTGTGAAATCTCTTCAAGGGCCAGATGCTTCACAGGTGCACAAGCAGGAAGTCAGGATGCAAATGTGACAGCCATCAGCTTGTCCAACATACCAGGGATGAAACCAGGAGCCTCCAGAACTAAAGTACAACTCTACAGTTTGAGCTAAAGAAGCAGCTCTGAATCTGGGGCCTGTTACATACTCTCATCCTCTGTGGACCAGGCACATATCACACACTTACCAGTGGGTTGCACAAGGACCTTCCCAATCTTCTCCCTGTTGGACAGTGCATTCTGTTGGTATGAGCTGTCCCAAAGAGGCATATTAGGATGGTGGGGCCATTTCCCCAACCGCCTCCACACAGGCCTGCAGAGCATACTAATCTCTTTGCTACGGTGTAAGCACTTTAGGAGCCTGCAGGAGCACCCACCAGTCTCAAAAGCTGGTCCAGCAGCACATGAGGAGGAGAAGGGGAAGGAGGCAAATCTAAAGTGCTACTGCACTGGGTGGGAACCCAGCAGCTTGCAACATGTATTGTGTCTCTGGTCCACAAAGAGGAGAAAGGCTTACTACTACTACCAGCTATGAGAGTCAATTTGACTTGAGTTAAAAGAGAGATCCATGCTTTGGAACTAAGATCTGCTAAGACCATTGGTAGAGGGGAATCATTACAAAATGGTGGCCTATATGGACAGTGGAACTCCTCTGGATCTCAGAAATTTGGGATGAGCTTCCCCTGAAAGGGGATTTGTATAAAAACTGCCTAAGGGTATGTCTACACTACGAAATTAGGTCAAATTTATAGAAGTTGTTTTTTTAGAAATCGGTTTTATATATTCGAGTGTGTGTGTCCCCACAGAAAATGCTCTAAGTGCATTAAGTGCATTAACTCAGCAGAGTGCTTCCACAGTACCAAGGCAAGCGTTGACTTCCGGAGTGTTGCACTGTGGGTAGCTTTCCCGCAGTCTCCGCTGCCCATTGGAATTCTGGGTTGAGATCCCAATGCCTGATGGGGCTAAAACATTGTCGCGGGTGGTTCTGGGTACATATCGTCAGGCCCTCGTTCCCTCCTTCCCTCCCCCCATGAAAGCAGCAGCAGACAATCGTTTCGCGCCTTTTTTCTTGAGTTACCTGTGCAGACGCCATACCACGGCAAGCATGGAGCCCGCTCAGGTAACCGTCACCGTATGTCTCCTGGGTGCTGGCAGACGTGGCACTGCATTGCTACACAGCTGCATCAACCCATTGCCTTGTGGCAGCAGATGGTACAGTACGACTGGTAGCCATCATCATCATGTCCGACATGGGCGCAGGGACTAAATTTGGAGTGACTTGATCAGGTCATTCTCTTTAGTCCTGCAGTCAGTCCTATTGAACCATCTTATGGTGAGCAGACAGGTGATACGGATTGCTAGCAGTCCTATTGTACCATCTTCTGCCTGGCAGGCAAGAGATGAGGATGGCTAGCAGTCCTACTGCACCATCTTCTGCCGAGCAGCCATGAGATGTGGATGGCTTGCAGTCCTTCTGCACCGTCTGCTGCCAGCCAAAGATGTAAAAGATAGATGGAGTGGATCAAAACGAGAAATAGACCAGATTTGTTTTGTACTCATTTGCTTCCCCCCCTCCCCGTCTAAGGGACTCATTCCTCTAGGTCACACTGCAGTCACTCACAGAGAAGGTGCAGCGAGGTAAATCTAGCCATGTATCAATCAGAGGCCAGACCAACCTGCTTGTTCCAATAAGAACAATTACTTAGGTGCACCATTTCTTACTGGAACCCTCCGTGAAGTCCTGCCTGAAACACTCATTGATGTAAAGCCACCCCCTTTGTTGATTTTAATTCCCTGTAAGCCAACCCTGTAAGCCATGCCGTCAGTTGCCCCTCTCTCCGTCAGAGCAACGGCAGACAATCGTTCCGCGCCTTTTTTCTGTGCGGACGCCATACCAAGGCAAGCATGGAGGCCGCTCAGCTCACTTTGGCAATTAGGAACACATTAAACACCACACGCATTATCCAGCAGTATATGCAGCACCAGAACCTGGCAGAGCGATACCGTGCAAGGAGGCGACATCAGCACGGTCACGTGAGTGATCAGGACATGGACACAGATTTCTCTGAAAGCATGGGCCCTGCCAATGCATGCATCATGGTGCTAATGGGGCAGGTTCATGCGGTGGAACGCCGATTCTGGGCTCAGGAAACAAGCACAGACTGGTGGGACCACATAGTGTTGCAGGTCTGGGACGATTCCCAGTGGCTGCGAAATTTTCACATGCGTAAGGGCACTTTCATGGAACTTTGTGCCTTGCTTTCCCCTGCCCTGAAGTGCATGAATACCAAGATGAGAGCAGCCCTCACAGTTGAGAAGCGAGTGTGATAGCCCTGTGGAAGCTTGCAACGCCAGACAGCTACCGGTCAGTTGGGAATCAATTTGGAGTGGGCAAATCTACTGTGGGGGCTGCTGTGATGCAAGTAGCCCACGCAATCAAAGATCTGCTGATATCAAGGGTAGTGACCCTGGGAAATGTGCAGGTCATAGTGGATGGCTTTGCTGCAATGGGATTCCCTAACTGTGGTGGGGCCATAGACTGAACCCATATCCCTATCTTGGCACCGGAGCACCAAGTTGGCGAGTACATAAACCGCAAGGGGTACTTTTCAATAGTGCTGCAAGCTCGGGTGGATCACAAGGGACGTTTTACCAGCATCAACGTGGGATGGCCGGGAAAGGTACATGACACTCACATCTTCAGGAACTCTGGTCTGTTTCAAAAGCTGCAGGAAGGGACTTTATTCCCAGACCAGAAAATAACCGTTGGGGATGTTGAAATGCCTATAGTTATCCTTGGGGACCCAGCCTACCCCTTAATGCCATGGCTCATGAAGCCATACACAGGCAGCCTGGACAGTAGTCAGGAGCTGTTCAACTACAGGCTGAGCAAGTGCAGAATGGTGGTAGAATGTGCATTTGGAAGTTTAAAGGCACGCTGGCACAGTTTACTGACTCGCTTAGACCTCAGCGAAACCAATATTCCCACTGTTATTACTGCTTGCTGTGTGCTCCACAATATCTGTGAGAGTAAGGGGGAGATGTTTATGGCGGGGTGGGAGGTTGAGGCAAATCATCTGGCTGTTGGTTACGTGCAGCCAGACACCAGGGCGGTTAGAAGAGCACAGGAGGGCGCGGTACGCATCAGAGAAGCTTTGAAAACCAGTTTCATGACTGGCCAGGCTATGGTGTGAAAGTTCTGTTTGTTTCTCCTTGATGAAACCCTCCGCCCCTTGGTTCACTCTACTTCCCTGTAAGCTAACCACCCTCCCCTCCTTCCTTCGATCACCGCTTGCAGAGGCAATAAAGTCATTGTTGCTTCACATTCATGCATTCTTTATTCATTCATCACACAAATAGGGGGATGACTACCAAGGTAGCCCAGGAGGGGTGGTGGTGGAGGGAAGGAAAATGCCACAGAGCACTTTAAAAGTTTAAAACTTTAAAATTTATTGAATGCCAGCCTTCTGTTTTTTGGGCAATCCTCTGTGGTGGAGTGGCTGATTGGCCGGAGGCCCCCCCACTGCGTTCTTGGGCGTCTGGGTGAGGAGGCTATGGAACTTGGGGAGGAGGGTGGTTGGTTACACAGGGGCTGTAGTGGCAGTCTGTGCTCCAGCTGCCTTTGCTGCAGCTCAACCATACACTGGAGCATACTGGTTTGATCCTCCAGCAGCCTCAGCATTGAATCCTGCCTCCTCTCATCACGCTGCCGCCACATTTGAGCTTCAACCCTGTCTTCAGCCCACCACTTACTCTCTTCAGCCCGCCACCTCTCCTCCCGGTCATTTTGTGCTTTCCTGCACTCTGACATTATTTGCCTCCATGCATTCGTCTGTGCTCTGTCAGTGTGGGAGGACAGCATGAGCTCAGAGAACATTTCATCACGAGTGCGGTTTTTTTTTCTTTCTAATCTTCACTAGCCTCTGGGAAGGAGAAGATCCTGTGATCATTGAAACACATGCAGCTGGTGGAGGAAAAAAAAAGGGACAGCGGTATTTAAAAAGACACATTTTATAAAACAGTGGCTACACCCTTTCAGGGTAAACCTTGCTGTTAACATTACATACATAGCACATGTGCTTTCGTTACAAGGTCGCATTTTGCCTCCCTCCACTGCGTGGCTACCCCCTCAACCCTCCCTCCTCCCTGTGGCTAACAGGGGGGAACATTTCTGTTCAGCCACAGGCAAACAGCCCAGCAGGAACGGGCACCTCTGAGTGTCCCCTGAAGAAAAGCCCCCTATTTCAACCAGGTGACCATGAATGATATCTCACTCTTCTGAGGATAACACAGAGAGATAAAGAACGGATGTTGTTTGAACGCCAGCAATCATACACTGCAATGCTTTGTTCTACAATGATTTCTGAGTACGTGTTACTGGCCTGGAGTGGTAAAGTGTCCTACCATGGAGGACGCAATAAGGCTGCCCTCCCCAGAAACCTTTTGCAAAGGCTTTGGGAGTACATCCAGGAGAGCCACGAATGCCAGGGCAAATTAATCCTTTCACATGCTTGCTTTTAAACCATGTATAGTATTTTAAAAGGTACACTCACCGGAGGTCCCTTCTCCGCCTGCCGGGTCCTGGAGACAGCCTTGGGTGGGTTCGGGGGGAACTGGCTCCAGGTCCAGGGTGAGAAACAGTTCCTGGCTGTCGGGAAAACCGGTTTCTCCGCTTGCTTGCTGTGAGCTATCTACAACCTCATCATCATCCTCATCATCTTCTTTGTCCCCAAAACCTGCTTCCATGTTGCATCTATCTCCATTGAAGGAGTCAAACAACACGGCTGGGGTAGTGGTGGCTGAACCCCCTAAAATGGCATGCAGCTCATCATAGAAGCGGCATGTTTGGGGCTCTGACCCAGAGCGGCCGTTCGCCTCTCTGGTTTTCTGGTAGGCTTGCCTCAGCTCCTTAAGTTTCACGTGGCACTGCTTCGGGTCCCTGTTATGCCCTCTGTCTTTCATGCCCTGGGAGATTTTGACAAAGATTTTGGCATTTCGAAAATTGGAACGGAGTTCTGATAGCACGGATTCCTCTCCCCATACAGCGATCAGATCCCGTACCTCCTGTTCAGTCCATGCTGGAGCTCTTTTGCGATTCTGGGACTCCATCATGGTCACCTCTGCTGATGAGCTCTGCATGGTCACCTGCAGCTTGCAACGCTGGCCAAACAGGAAATGAGATTCAAAAGTTCGCGGTTCTTTTCCTGTCTACCTGGCCAGTGCATCTGAGTTGAGAGTGCTGTCCAGAGCGGTCACAATGGAGCACTCTGGGATAGCTCCCGGAGGCCAATACCGTCTAATTGTGTCCACAGTACCCCAAATTTGACCCGGCAAGGCCGATTTAAGCGCTAATCCACTTGTAAGGAGTGGAGTGAGGAAATCGATTTTAAGAGCCCTTTAAGTCGAAATAAAGGGCTTCATCGTGTGGACGGGTGTAGGTTTACATAGATTTAACACTGCTAAATTCGACCTAAAGTCCTAGTGTAGACCAGGGCTAAGTGTGTTGTGTTTCTGCTATATGGATAGCCTGCCATTGGGGACATGAAACTACTACAGCAATCAATAGTAGTTTCTTATCCCCAATGGCATAAATATTCCTTTAGCTCAAGCAGTAGAAATTGTGTTTTAGCTCTGATGGTCCTGGGTTCATAGATTTTTAAGCCAGAAGGGACCATTGTGCTCACCTAGTCTGACCTCCTGTATAACACAGGCTCTAGAACTTCTCCAAAATAATTCTTAGAGCAGATCTTTTAGACAAACATTGCATCTTGATTTAAAAGTTATCAGTGATTATCACTACAAAAGTTTTTTTCTCCTGCTGATAATAGCTCATCTTAACTAATTAGCCTCTCACAGTTTGCATGGTAACTTCCAATTTATCTGTGTGTATATCTATCTATCTATCTCTATCTTACTATATGTTCCATTCTATGCATCCAATGAAGTGGGCTGTAGCCCAAGAAAGCTTATGCACTAATAAATTTGTTAGTCTCTAAGGTGCCACAGGTACTCATGTTCTTTTTGCAGTGATGGAAAATCCACTATGACCCTTGGTAAACTGTTCCTATGATTAATTACCCTCACTGTTAAAAATGTACACCTTATTTCCAGTTTGAATTTGTCTACCTTCAACTTCCAGCCATTGGATCATGTTATACCTGTCTCTGCTAGATCAAAGAGCTTGTTGTTAAATATTTGTTCCCCATGTAGAAACTTACAGATTGTAATCAAGTCACACCTTAATCGTCTCTTTGCTAAACTAGATATATTGAGCTCTTTGAATTTAATTATTAAAAGGCATGTTTTCTAATCCTTTAATCATTCTCCTGGCTCTTTTCTGAACCCTCTCCAATTTATCAACATCCTTCTTGAATTGTGGGCACCAGAATGGGATACAATATTCCAGCAATGGGCACACCAGGGCCAAATATAGAGGTAAAATAACCTTTCTACACCTACTCAAGATTCCCGCTTATGCATCCCAGGATCGCATTACTCTTTTGGCTACACCATCACACTATGAGCTCATGTTCAGCTGATTATCCACCAGGTTCCCCAAATCTTTTTCAGAGTCACTGCTTCCCAGGATAGAGTCCCCCCATCATGTAAGTATGGCCTACGTTCTTTGTTCCTAGATATATACATTTACATTAGCCGTATTAAAACACATATTGTTTGCTTGCGCCCAGTTTACCAAGTGATGAAGATCACTCTGAATTGTTATTTACCACTCCCCCAATTTTTGCGTCATCTGCAAACTTTATCAGTGATTATTTTATGTTTTCTTTCATATCAACGATAAAAACGTTAAATAGTGTAAGGCAGAACTGATCCCTGTGGGAGCCAACAGGAAACACATCCGCTCCAGAAGGACTCCCCATTTACAATTACATTTTGAGACCTAGTTAGCCAGCATTTAATCCATTTAATGTGTCCCATGTTAATCTTATATTGTTCTAGTTTTTAATCAAAATGTCATGTGGTACCAAGTCAAACACGTTCTAAAAGTCTAAGTATGTTACATCAACACTATTTCTTTTATCAGCTAAGTTTGTAATCTAAAAAAAAATATCAAATTAGTTTGACAGGATCTATTTTCCATTAGCTCATGTTGATTTGCATTAATTATATTACCCTCCTTTAATTTCTTATTGAGCTGCTCTATTTTCTTGCCAGGGATCTATGTCAGTCTGACGACCCTATAATTATCTGGGTTATCCCATTTACCCTTTGTAAAAATAGGCACAACATTAGCTTTCTTCCAATCTTCTGGACTTCCCCAGTACTCCAAGACTTACTGAAAATCAGCATTAATGATCCAGTGAACTCTTAAGCCAACTCTTTTAAAACTCTTGGAGGCAAGTTATCTGGACCTGCTGATCTAAAAATGTCTGACTATAGTAGCTTCTGCTTAACATCTGCCAGACCTACCAGCAGAATGGAAAGAACGTTATCACCATATGATAAGACTTTATCATCTGTTCTTTCCCAACTACAGAACAGAAATATGTATTGAACACTTCTGCCTTTTCTGCATTATTATTGATAATTCTACCATTTCCATCTATTGATGGAGCAATACCACTGTGAGGATTCTTTCTGTTCCGAATATAGTTAAAAAACTCCTTTGTACTGTCCTTAACTCTGCTGGCCATAGATTTCCTCTTGTGTCCCTTTGCACTTCCCATATCAATTGTCTACAGATTCCTAACTTCTTATTTATATTCATTACTATCAACTTCCCCTTTCTTCTATTTGTTATACAGATTTTTCTTTATAGATGCCTTCACTTCCACTCTAAACTAGGTCCTTTTTTTTTTTTTTTTTTTAAAAACCAGCACAGCCTTCTTCCTCTGTTGTGGGATTGTGACTTTTTGGGCATCTAGCAAGGTGTTCTTAAATGATTCCCAATTATCATTCACATTTTTCTGATTAATTTCTTCCTCCCAGCTGATTTGATTCATAATTGTTCTCAGCTTTGTGAAATTGGTCCTATTAAAGCACCAAGATATATATATATTACTGGTCTAGACTTTATTCTCTTTGCACATTAAAAATGTGATCCAGTCTTGATCACTTGTACCAAACCTATCAATTTTTAGTTCTGTGATCGGTTCTTCTTTATCTGTTAGGACAAAGGTCTAATAAAGAATTTGCTATGTTGGCTGCAACACTATTTGACTCAGGAAACTGTCATCTAAAATGTTTAGAAATTCCAAGGATGTTTTAGCACTGGAAGCATGAGATCTCCAGGCATACGTCACTCAGATGGAAGTCCCTCATGATGACATAGCTTTTTTTCCGACACACTATTGATAGGTGCCTAAAAAGGTGGTCATCCTGTTCCCCAGTATGATTTGATAGTTTGCAGTAGCAGACACCAACTAACACACTGTCTTGTGCTTTATCTGTTAGGACATTGATCCATAAGTATTCAAGATCATTTTCTTCTGAGTTATCAGTGACTCGGAAACAGGTGTGCCATTTTTGACAGAGTGGCACTCCTCCTCCCCTTTTTCCTACTCGATCCTTCCTGACTAGATCATAACCATTGATTTTAACATTCCAACCATGCAAATCATCCCACCAACTAGATCAAATTTATGCTCATAAACGAGACATTCCAATTCTTCTTGTTTGTTACCCAAGTTCCTAGCATTTGTGTACAAGCAATTCAATAACTTCTTCTCTTCATCTCCTTTCATTCCTTGGTTAATTTTGTTTTCAACATCTCAATTTTGTGCTCAGACCTTCCCTCTTTTTACCCTTCCTTTTTGCCATTAGTTTAACTCTCTCCTGACTATTCTAGCCAGCCTGTCCCTATGAATTGGTTCCCCTTCTACTGGAGTGAAGGCCTCCAAACTATACAGCACCCTCTTCCTATTGAAGGTGGATGGGTGTTCCCCGACACCAAAGTCTTCTACCCTACACTACCTACTTAGCCAGTGGCTCACCTCCAGAATCTTCTAACTTCTGTTTTCCTTCACTCCTGGGACAGAAGGATCTCAGAGATGATCGCTTGGACATTTGTCTTCTTCAGCACGCTTCTGAGTCCCCTAAAGTCATCTACTATGTGTGAGATATTCTGCAACGCGGCGTCATTAGTGCCAATATTAACTATCACAAATGAACCCCCGCCCATCTACTTCAGAAACCTACCCAATTTTGGAGTGACATCTCATGTCTTGGCTCCAAGAAGGCAGCTTCTCTTCAGTTGCCCAGGGTTCAAGCCCTGCTGGCTGTCTATCCACTCCCAGCTCAGAGTTTAATAAGCTGGTACTCCAAAGAAGCCTAGAGCCTCAACACTCATTCATTATACTAGCAATCAGCATGTTAGCAGCAAAACAATTTCATACAGGAGCTTCCTCTCCCACAGACAATGGAATTAGCTCCGTAGTTATTATTTCTAACTCTGCTTGAGGGCCTGGCATTTGCCCTGACAGTCACCACCATTTGCAGAAAGCAAAGAGAGAGACCAGCAGCACAATCATGGGTTTTTGGTTTGTTTTTTTTAAACATGGCTGGGCTCCAAGTAGCACATTTCCTGCAAACAAACCCACAGCTGAGAATATTCAAAACCAGCTGGAAATATCTTACTTGTGCTTGGATCACTTCACAGGGCCTCACATGTGGCTTTTCTTTCTCAAGCAATGACAGAAATATGACATGAGCATTAAGGACGCCTGTTTCATTCACAGCTCTTAGTTTGCCCATTGCTTTAATTTGATCATGCCTAGAGTTTTTAGCATGGTCACCACTTTACAGTCATTATCAAGGTCAGTAGACAAGATTTATACCCATTTCTGCCACCACCAAATGCTTGAAATGTTTGTCAGGCCTCTACTACAAGACCTCATTTAACAGACACACACCAGCTGTTATTCTGCCTAGTATCTCTGAACACAGAGGTTGATTTTGCAAAAGCTTACACATGATTAGCCTTTACTCACATGAGTACTTTCACTTACTTCAGTGGGACAACTCACAGGAGTAAGAGCTACTCTCAGGAGTAAAGGTTTGCAGAATTGGGCCCATTTTCTTTGTCAAACAGTACCAGTTGCCAAATACAACCCCTGCAATTTACAATATCAGCCAGGCAACATACAACTAAATGACCTATATATTTATTATCAGCTTGCCTGTACTCAAACCATCAGTTAATGCCCAAATTGTACATGGGACCAGAGATTCCGACCTCACTTACACTGGAATAAGCCAGGAAGAACTCCATTAACTTTTATTGGATTTTCATAGGTGTGAAACTGGGCTGAGATCATGGTCAGTTCCTAGGAAAGGAGAATTTAATTCCTTGAAATCCATTCTAACCCAACAGACCACAATGGAACATTTGTTTTTATATCCTGAAATTATGTATGGGTTGCTAAACAAGTTAATGCAGAAACAGCATTGTTAAGTCAAATTATCCCACTCATCCATTTGCTGGGGGAAAAAAAAGTGGTAAAAAATAAGAGCAACCCCAGAACACAGTCATGCTCATAATTATTAAATACAATGCTTGACAATTTTCACACTGATCAAGAACTGCTACCATGGAACAAAATAGCAAATAATGCATGCTAGCTACATTCTTAGATCCTGAGTTCCAGAATCCATTTTCCAAACAAAGATATGGACTACAGGACATTTTTCATTGACAAAATGGAATAGTTGAATCTTTCAGTGACCCAAGGTTCTTTTCTAACTGCACCAGACTAGCCAAGATATAGCAGGCCTTTGGCATCACTGCTGACCGACCTAATACTTGGTTGGTTAGACAATGGGAACGCGGAATATAAATAAATTATTCTGAATCTGATTACAAACTCTGGGAAACTAAAAGCTAAATAGCAAAAAGAGAGAGAATCCAGAGATTTGACCTGGGAACTGCTGCTCTTCAGGTTCTATAGTGGGCCTTTAGCAGCAGAAATCAACGTTAAACATTGGCCGGCTGTACAAATACATTTTACTGTACTATTGTTTTTTTTTTAAAAAGCATTTGGTCTCTCTTAGGCCATCTGTTAATAAATAATTCTTTACTTCATAGGGGTGTTGTGAGGATAAAATTAATTCCTGGGAGGTGAGCTGATATCATAGTGATGAGCCTATAAACAAAAACATTCCCCAAAACCTCAATTTAAATAATGTTTTGCCTCCAAAACATAAATGCAAATATGAGCACGCATAACATGGCGTAGTTTAATACAACTTGGAATTTCACACGCCACTAATGCTAAGGAACTTAAAAGAAAAGAATGGTGAAAAGAGCAGAGAACTTCCCATATGTTTTCATTAATGGGTCATGCAAACATTTTATAGATTTCAGGACTGGGAAACTGTTATCATATAAAGAAATAACAGGCTTAATTTTCATGTTGTTATATTTAGCAACTTTGTACATTTAGTAACATCCAACTCCAGCTGTAAGGTTTTTGCAAAAACACTTAAGAATATTCTGATCTATCATATTGTTTTAATTTAGTTCAGAGAATTTAAAGTGAATTCATCAATGAAGAATGAACTGAATTTTATTTTTAAGTCAGTTACTGATATGTTATATGGGCAGACTGCCAATACTTAAGTAAAGATAATATTTAAATAAATATAGGCGTGATCCTGTTAAATGCTGTGTGCCCAAACGTTTCCTGTCATGCTTCCCCCTTACCAGTAATGGATTCTATCCGCACCCCCCACCGCCATTATTGCGCGGTTGGGCTCAGCAGAGGAGCTTGGGCTGAAAGCAGAGCTAGGGGCAAAACTGGGGATGGGGAAGAAGCTGGGGCTAGAGGCAGAGCTGGCCTGTGAGCAAAGAGGGAATGAGGGCAGAGCTGGGCTGGGGATCGAGGAGAGCTGTGGCTGGAGCTGGGCAGGGGGCGGAGTGGAACTGCGTCTGGGGACAGAGGTCGGCTGGGGGCAGAGCGGGACTGGTTGGTGCTGCCTCCTGGCCCCCAGTGTGGGCTGGCGCAGGCCCCACCGTGCACCCCCCTGACCCAAATGTTCCTCCATGCCGCCCCTTGCAAGCATACCCCACAGTCTGGAGACCACTGATATACAGACACTGTTTAACGAGCGAGACAGAATGTTTTTAGAAAAGTCAGCATCATAGATACATTTTCACTGCATGTACGAAAAGAATTATGACAACACAGATCAGCATGTTAAAGAATGCTGTTTGAGCTATGAAAAGAGACATCTCTAAGACTATCCAAAAGCTTCATGTTAAAACTACTTCAAGATACATATTTTCTTATGCTAGCAAAGACATGCTTCATCAGCCACATCTGCAGTTAGCAAGAGTGACATCCAATGGCCTAACAACAGTTCCTGGAGACTTGTTCTTCATAAGGGCATAACCCTGCGTCTTATTCAAAAGTTGAATCGCAACTGAATAATCAATCCATCTCTCTCCAGAGAAGCAATGTGAATCAGCAGAGTGAAATTCAGAGACAATCAAAGACAAGAGAAAGACAGACGTATTTATCATACACATATGATGTAGGAAGGAGACAAAAAAAAAAATGGTCACAGCTGCCTTACTGACTGCAAAATAAGAGAACAGTAATTAATCATTCGGGGCACACACTGAAAGGAAATATCGATTGGATTTGGAGGAACTTCAGTTTTCTAATGGAACAATTCCTTTGCAAAGGTAACTGGCATAGTTTCTTTAAATTAAAATGGCAACCAGCCAATTCTCAGCCAATTTATGTATCATTTCAGGCAGTCCCAAGAATTACAAAACAAATGTGCATTTTGTTTTTTAAAAGTAATTTGAATGCTATAGTAAACCAATAGCACTGACAGTCTGATGAACTATGATGGAAGAGCTTTTCTCTGAAATATAATCTTTGAAACCTACAAGAACCATCATCTAACTTTTTATAACTTTATTTACCATACATTTTACTTTTCCATCTTTTGTTTAGTTAAATCTAAATTGCCATATGTTTCTCTCCCTCAATATTTATTGAAGTTTGGAGAACATGGCCCCCAAAACCAAACATGGGGGGAGTGGCTATCTAATGCACCATACGCACTGAGGGAGGAAAATGCCCCCAGCCCCTACAGCTATGTCAGCATAGGGCCCCAAAATCCCTACACTTCCCCACCACAATGTAACTGGATATTAGCAGATGGGATTGGGAATGAGCCTTGCTCTCGTGGAGTTTCTGCACTGGGTTAGAGGAGGGCAGGTATCGCAGCCATCCCCACAGACACTGGTGGTTGATCCTGAACTTGAACCAAACAGGTCCACCTGCTAACCTCAAGGTTTCTCTCTTTTCCAGAACATTCATGAATAAATTGAACAGCATAGATCTCAGTACAGATCCTTGGGGGACCCCACTATTTACCTCTCTCCATTATTTCCTATCTTTTAATCAATTACTGATCCATAAGAGGGCCTTCCCTGTTAACTTATGACTGCTTACTTTGCTTAAGAGCCTTTGGTGAGGGAACTCATCAAAGGCTTTCTGAAAGTCCAAATATACTATATCAACTGGATCACCCTTGTCCATATTTATTGACTCCCTCAAAGAATTCTGATAGATTGGTGAGGCATAATCTCCCTGTACAAAAGCCATGTTGACTCTTCCTCAACATGGCATATTTATTATGTGTCTGGTAATTCTGTTCTTTACTGTAGTTTCAACCAATTTGCCTGGTACTGAAGTTAGGCTCACCAGCCTGCAATTGCCAAGATTGCCTCTGGAGCCTTTTTTAAAAATATGCATTACATTAGCTACAATCCACATATCTGGTACAAAGGCTGATTTAAGTGACAGGGTACATACAAGTGTTAGAAGTTCTACAATTTCATATTTGAGTTCCCTCAAAAGTCTTGGGTGACTTGTTAGCCCAGCTCCTTAAATTTGCTTACAGTAGCAGCCTTCTGAATTGACGGGCAATTGGAAAAGAAATTCATCAATTAAACAAGCTAAAATAATTAAAGAAATGATCAGAGTTCGCTTTAACAAGCACACTAATCAAATTGAAAAGTCATTATAATTTTCTGGAGAAAGTCTTGCTCCCATGGTTACTGATCTAACTTCCTCATTATGTTTGGTGGACTGGCTCACTTTAGTTTGTGAATCCCATTGGAAAGGTTTGCTCCTTTTAATTATATAGGAATTGTGAAACAATCCAGGGATTTGTTTTGGAGAAGGGTGCCATATAAATGTACTGTATAGCTATTAATAATTATGATATGTTATTGTGCCTATGAACCTGCACATCTGCTACTATCTTCAGTTCCTCCACTATTATGCCAGAAACAGGTCCCAGATGGGAAGCTTCACTGCTTCACACATAACCAGGGAGACTACATGCACAGAGTAGGAAAGGTATTGCACACACATCAAACTCATAGACAAAATGATCACATTTATGGGGGTACCCAAACTACCACACCTCTGGAGTCTGGAATCAGAAAGGACGGCTAAACTTCTATCTGCTAGTGTGAGTCCATCCCTCATGCATATCAAGTGGATGGGGTTTTTGTTGTTTTAAAACATACTGTCCAAGTGGACAGTAGGCACCACTGCAGGATATGGAGTCTGGTCAGGTAGAGCTATGTGTTTGCCCGTGGACATGTCTGAAATGGAATGAATGTGCCTGCCTCTCAGAATACCTCAGCAGGCTTTGAGTTTGTAGGTAAGGACTCTGTGTTCAGGGACCCAGTATCTGACTGTTTATGAGTCACAGAACTTCAGGAAGCTAAGACTTTGTAGGCCGGGCCAAGTGCTCAGCATATGCTCATGGTGGGATCTGAGTGTCTCAACAGGTTTTGGAAATTCCAAGGATCGAGTTGATAGTTAGGGCAAGAATGATTTGTCTGTTTCAAAGTGGTTCTAGTTAATTAAATTGAGGCTTGTTCTATAATAAACTGTTCCTTGTTAAAGAAATCCTTCATCTGCATAATAAATGAATCTATCAATTAAAATGGAGTCTCTGCCTCTCCATCAAACAATATCAAAAGTCACTTGAAACTTGAACAATTGTGGTGTATTTAGCCCATGATTGAAAGAATGAAAATGCACATGTTAAGGAAAACTTTAGTAGAATTATTTCCTTTCAATTGATCACACGCACAATAAGAATGGACATGATGATTTAACTGGACACATGCTATAAAAATGTTTCTTTTTTTATGGGGCTGATCTTCAGACTGGCTTTAACCAGAATCCACTTTTGCACATTCAAAATTAAATTCTTGCGCTTTTTAGACATGATCTCAACTTTAATTAAAATAATCATTTCTTTATTTCACATGTAGAAAACATTTGAACAAAATATCACAATAAATCAAAGTCAGAAAAATAATATTCTACGCATGATATAATGGGCACACTTAAGTTTTACTACGGAGAAAGTTTTTACCATTCTCTGGCAGTATTTCCTATCTATATAATGAGGACCTCTACTAGAAATAGTAGAATCTTTCAGAACAATACGTTTTAAAGATGCCTACTATATTGCAATGTAGTGGGCATCTAGTAACTAGAAGACAAATTATTATATCCACTTACGTATTAAGAATATAAGCAGCAGAAAATACAGGGTATATTCCTGCCGGAGAGTTTAACAACTTACCTGCAACACACAAACTAGCGCATGAAAATGTTTCTGCCTCTTTCTAAAAGAATTATCCAGATTTTGGTCAAAATATAACTACTCCTACAGTACTAATGTGCTGTTTGAACTCTGAAGACCATTACTTGTCTAAAGCGTAAGTGGTTTATTTTTCCAGTATATTAATAAACAGAGTTGTGTGAGAAAGGCAAGAGTGGGTGGATACATCATACCCTTAGACTATTATTGTCACCATACCAAAAACAGATAATCCTGCCAAAATCAGTGATTTAAGCTGTCAGAAACTACTATTTACTTTCCCCCTTCTATTGGATAGTGTTTTGTTTAAACTCAGAAGAAAATCTGAAATAGTCTTGAATCAGAACACATATTTGCCATTTTTTTCACATCTGTTCTCTCCCAGCACATTCCATTTATTAAAAAACATGTCTGCAGAACCTTTGTATATAAAGAAGAATACCCTGGTGTCCCCAGTGTTTAGGAGGTTGATTTTTTGAACAGCTGGAATAAAGTCCCTATTTCCCTTGCTATAAGATAAAAGAAAAAGAAAGAAGTACAAACACAAAATGTAAGAAAAACACTTCTCTCAAGTTCACCTTACAGTATCTGGTAATGTAAAATTCACTACAACTAATGCCAAGGTGGAGCAAATGTGACATCATCCTATTATACCCTATGGAAGCAGGATATCATTCCCTCAGCCAGACACTGGCTCCTCCTACGACCTCTAGTTGCATCCTGGAGAAAGCCCAGCCAGCTCAGCCATCCTGCCTATCATCCTTCCCTGTGATGTGCTCAGTGGATAGCCAGCTGAACCCAGTTCTATAGCTACTCCATCATTTCAAATGGGAAATGGAGTCTCCAGATGCAAGACTGAACTGGAACAATGATACCCAGAAAGCCAGAGAAGAGAGGTCAGCTAGTATTTTCCTTTGAATACTAAGCCATTGTTTTCTTTAAACATTTGTTGAAACACTGACAAGACTGGAGCATAAATAACAGCTGCTTTCAAGCAGTTTTCACTTATGAATACCAACCTGCCAGCGGTAGAAGTTGCATATTTTCAGTAGGGATGGGAAAACCAGACTGAATGGAAAAAAATTAGAAGACTTAAAATTAGATCTAGTTTAAAAAAAAAAAGGAATTTCATGAAAATTTTCTTGACATTGTTCCTCTTTTCTTCAAAATGTCAAAACATTGAAAATATTCAACCAACTGGTGAAAACATGAGGTGAGAGTTGGGAGGGAATTTTGCAAAACTTTCATCAAAATTTTCTGTGATTTTTCTTTTAAATTTTCATTGAAATTTTGAAATTTGAAGAATTTCAATCATCTCTACTTAAAATGGTTATCCCTTCCCCAAGCAGAGGTCTGCATTAGTTCAAATAAACTCACAGTCCTAAGTCCATCAGGATCAGAGACTCTCTCTTTATCACTCTCTTCATTAAGCATGCTTCCTAACTCTTAATTACAGTTTGTTTACCTTTCTATTATTAAAAATAACAACAATTTGTACTGTGGTAGCTCCTGGTACCCCCGTGTTCTAGGTGCTATATAAACACAGAACTGTAGTGTACTTACGTATAGTCCCAGGTTGAACTATAATGTTGCAACATAATTGTCATTTTGGCTTTGTAATTGCTCTATTATGCCTACCAGACTGCTACAATGGGGTTATTTTCAGGCCACTCTATGAGAGAAAGGCATACATTAGGTCTCCACATTTTATTGAGGTGTTTTGAGATATTGCTGTCAAGAGTCTTCCTCTAGCAGGTACAGCATGCCAATATTTGAGTTGAGCTATCAAAACTGAAATATGATTTGTGCTTTTTTGTGTATCAAACTCCTACTCCTGAGGAATATTTACCATCTAAAAACAAAAATACTGCCATAAGGTGTGAATAAAATTAAATCTCTTTTGTTTAAAAGGAAATGGCCTGGCAGAGATCTTTTCCAATATTAAAAAATGTCATAACCATGTATTAATATAACAAATTCCATCGTGTGACTCTGGGAGGAGGGGCCCTAGGCAGATGCCAATTGCCTTAGTCCAGCTCTGTCCATGGGTGTATCTGAATCCCACTGAAAGTGAGCCAGCTCAAGGAGCCCAGCAGAGCGCAGCTGTACAATCTACTTTGATTGGCATCTCATTTTGATGTCTCAAGTGGGTGAAGCTTAGGAGACTGCTACTACGTTTTGTTTTCAATACGAGCCCTGTGTAACTTACATCACCATACGTTCCAAATATGGCCTGAAGGAGAAGAGATCCTTTTTTATAATTCTACAGCCTGGTCTCTGTGAACGGGTAGCATTCTAACTGGTTTATGTGCTTCATTTCTGCCACTGAAATGGCAGGAATTTACAAATGTATCACGATTTTATATTTGTCTTTAGAAGTTGATACTGAAGGGCCACGTAATTACAGAGACACTGAGAACCATGGGAAAAAAGTTTTCTGCTGATGGCAATCACACCACCTAGTACTGTATGTAATAACAGAACTACAACAAACTAACACTAAAATATTAGGTTGCTCTTAAATTATTAGTAATAAATTGATCTACTATACTGTACAACAGAGTTGGCTGCTTTTTGCTTTATCACCCAAACAATCCAGTCAATAGCAGTATTAATATTAGTTGTGAAAACATCCCCTTACAATATTTGTATCCACTGCTCACTCAGCTAAAAAGGCACCTGGCAAAAGCAGTTACCATACATGTAGGTGATACTATGAGTAAAATTATTTTCTATACAAGACTGTTTATATCAGACAGTGCAGACTCCTTGGCAGCTTCGAAACTCCTTTTAATACAGCTCTTTCCACAACATATTGAGACAAATTCTACCCTCAAACATGGAAACTTCAATGGGAGTTTCTGTTGTGACACAACTTCTTATTCCTCTGGGGTGAAATTAATTACCCCCAATGGCACCCCCATCTCCCATGAAGAGGGTGCTGGCACAAAGCCCATACACCACTGCCCCCAATGCAGCCTTCCAAGGTGGCCTGTGCAGAGCCAGTGTGGACAATGTTTCCCCCACGTTTGAAAGGTGTACAGGAACCACCACATTGCTGCTCCACCTGTGATGCCCTGGGGTTGCTCTTACACAGGGCTTAACTGTGGCTTGTAATGGCCAGCTTCACCATGGGTGAATCACCAATCCAATCTGTACATTAAGAGGGGAAAAGATTTGCCACTCTGGCAAGTGTTTAAGGCTGCTGCAAGGCTTGTTTAATCCAGCCCAACCTTCCCCCACCCTTCCACATATGAAGAGCAGAAAAGGTATTTCCACTCTCAAGGACAAACAGCCAGAGGTAGCCAGATCATAGAGGCTGCTTACTAGATACATGCTTTTAGCTATGCTTTAGACACCAGTTGTCATTAACATCTCAGCCTTGCCTTTATACTGGATATCTCTGTTCTCAGTGGGAAGTGGCTTCTTGACAGCTGTTCTGCGATATACCACATGTGTCCTGCCTCCATCTTCCTCCTGACTGCCCTTCTCCTGAGGTTCAATGAAGAACTCGTCCTTGTCTGTGCGAATCATGCCAGCCTAGGAATGACAGGACAGAGATGGAACATTTTAAGTTACTATGCATACAGCAGATATTGTGAGTAAACAGTTACAATATGCTTAAGCACACTTTAGCACTCTCCAGAGAGCAGTTAGAGTGCAGGGAGTAAGCAAAATTAATTCTTTATTAGAGCAAAATGAAGCATTAATGCCTCAACTTGACAAGGAAGGACAAAGGTAAAACACCAGACCAAAGGGATTTCTCCTAGAATCTAATTAGCAAGGGTTGGGACTAAAATATATGTGTGGAAATGGACTCTCAATTAGAAATCAACTACAAAGACACAGGTAATATGACCATAGCGATTTGTCAGCCACAGATTGCTCCAGTGTTGTACGAATACCCATGCCTGCTAAATACAGGATCAATTCAGCATCACAAGCTGTCCCAGATGTATGATTCTATGGTGCTTGATCAGACCTTTCTATTCAGGGACAAGACGGTGAAGTGCTAAGCCTGGTTAGCTGGAAAATAAGCTTTGTCCATTTTTCTCCTGCATTAACGCATCGTGTAAAGATGACACGAAGGACTGTACTGGCACAAACTCTTAGCCAGTTAGCAAAAAATCATTAAAATAGAATTTTCTGTAATAACTTTCTAAGGGATAAAAGCTTAAAAATCCAAACCAGGACAAATATACTGGTATGAAAAACTGAAAACCTTACTTGTCCAACGAAGCACAAAAGAAAAGCCTGACACAACTTTTCTCAGCATGTCCACTGCTAACTAGAGCAGTATGAAAGTCATTAAGATAGATTGTTCTCTATGGTAGTAAAAAACAAACTATCTTTCCAACATTTTTATTTGGATGGAAAAATATCTAGCCTTTCACCACAAATGTCTGTGTAATGTTATAGTACTGCTCTGCTGAGGAAGGTTAAGATAGTCAACAATTGGCTTGCATTGATTTTCCCGACAAGATGGGTACATATGTGTTTGCACATCTACGTTTGAGAACTTCAGCTAAAGAACTCTAGTTTTGCAAACACTTGACTATGATGACATGAAACACGGCAGAAGAAATTCTTCATAGTACTGAATAGGGGAACATCACCAAACGTAGCCTTCTGGAAGCTGGCTACTTCACCTATTAATAACTCCCTTTTCTTTATTGTGCTAATCAGTGACACTAGAGAGTCAACCACCATTAAGCACAGTACCCCATCCAGTCACTAGGCTTATGGCATGTTCAAATGAGTGTGTCTGCATATTTATACCACACATTATCATGGTACCTAAGTACCTAGGAGTCCTAATTTGTAGGCCATAGCACTCCCAAGAGAACCAAAAAGAGACCCAATTTCTGGCCCCTTTGAAGTCAATATCCAAACTACCATTGTTGTCATTTGGACGCTCCACATACCCCAATGGTAAAATTTTAATACAGTGCAAGTGCACAGAAATACTTTTGCAAGACAACAGTAAACTACTTTTGCTGCTGCTATAAATACAGCATGCTCCTTGATTCCCTCCTTGGGAAAATGTCAGGTTCATTTGTCATGTCTTAAATTACATGAGGCAAGACTTCCAGTCCTAAATTTTATTTATTTTGATATATATAGTGTATACAAAAACAGATTAAAGGGGAAGGATTAAAGAAACAAAATTATATTCAAGCAGTTCAGGTTGCTACTCTGTTGCCTACACAGCGAGCAAACTGAATTTGAAATCCTGTCCCGATTCCTTTTATCTAATTTAGATTCTACATCAGACACAAGGAACGTGAAACAGGCTCAGCAGCCAAGCAAGCTAAGACAACCAAGAAAACAAATGCTAAACTGGACAGAAAGCAATTGATCTTGTTCCTGTAAACAGGAATGTGTACATAGAAACTTTAGAATTAATGTCCTGTTGCTTTATATCTTTTTTTAAAAGTATACATATACCCAAAGCTAAATTTTCAAAACTTTGCATGAAATATGCACTACAATAGATCAAGAAAGGAGCAAAAATTTGCATGCTCAGACAGAAGCACAGACTATGATGAGCATGTCATATTTAAACCCAGTGCAAATATACACATGGCTTAACTGATATATGATATAGGTGTGCAGTTGCCATTTACAATTAACATATAAGTGGGCAAATATAAAAAGTATGCATTTTTAGATGAATTAAACTCACCAAGAATAAAGAAATTCATGGTGGATCTTAATAATTCACGGAGGGTTTAATATGCAAAGACACACCATGATGCTAGGAAAAATGATGCTGTTGTACTGAAGTCACCATGACGAACTTAAGGCAACTTAAATTGGGGTTTAAGTTTTCCAACCGAATGAATAAGAATTAGAAAATTCTTGCAATCAATAATCAAACAGATCTTCCAAAAACAAAGATCTGAAAAACATACTTCCTCCCAGGGCGTTCATCCTCTTTGAAAAAGAAAAAGGAATTTGTTCAGGTTGAATGAAGCACCACAGCTGCTTGAGAAAATGAAGACACTACCCTGGGCAGGCTAAACATAAGACCAGACAACAAAAAAGATACCCTAGCATGCTGGGAAGTTTCAGGGAATCCTGAATAAACTGGCCGTGACACTACACTAAAAGGTGCTGGGGCACAGAAAGGCCCTCTACAGAGATGTCTTTTCTTCTAGGACAAATAACCACGGTTTAGATCCCACTCAAGATCAGGGGGGTTAAGCTAGGCTTTGCAGTTCAGGTTTGAGGTTGTCTCTAGAGATGAACAAAAAATGGATCCGTCCGCCAGAAAAGTTCAACTAAAAATTTGTTTTTTCCTAAATTTGCAGAGGAAAATTTCAATTTTAGGGCAGAAATCTGATAAATATTTCAGTTTGGAAATTCTGGCATAGTGCCTTGTGCTCCCATTCTCCACTGTAGACACCCTGGTCAGACTACATTTCTCCTGATGCATCTTGGTCTCCCGTCTTGGAGTGGGAAGCAGTGCATGATGAGAGTCCTGCCTATGGAAGAGACTGGAGACATGAGGCACCATTTTCAAACTAAAATATTTTGGTGTTTGGGCCTTCTGTTTGTCAAAAAGAAAATGGAAATGTTTCCATGGAAAGCATTCACATATTCAAAACCGTGCATGTATTTGTGTGTCTTCGCTTGTATACCAGTTTACCACAATTGTGAGTACAACAATCATAACTGTGTGTACAGGGCCAGATTCACCAGTACACTGTAGCTGCTTTGTGTTCAGAGACGTAAACTCAGGTTAGTGGTCTCCTGACTTTGCACTGCTCTGGTGAGCTAAGCCAGGTTTACGGCTGCTTTGCATTGCTGAACATCGTAGCATACCAGTGAATGTGTGCAACAAATGCATTTGTACCCATCTATCTGTTTGTGTGTGTAACTGCAGTAAACTGCACACACAGATATGGAAAAGTACAGCAAATGTGCTGCCACTCATAGGGAAATAATCAACATGAATAGTAGCTATTATTTTTCTTTATTTACGTACTAGATACTTTCCAAACAGGAAAGAAGGCATAATCCCAGTCCTAAGGAGTTCACAGTCTAAGTGATAATGAAGGTCACATGTAGAGCTGAGCCCAATACTGCACCCAAACCTATTCTGGGGAAGTTCAAATCCACACTTTACAATCCATGCCTCTCTATGTAACAAGCTGAACTGAAATGTCAAATCTGCAGCTACCATACTCCAAACATGGGGAAAATATGGAATCAGATCCTGTTCCAGATCTGAGCTTTACCACGCAGGCTATCACTAGCTATACATGCAGACCTCTGAGGAAAGATGCTAACACAGGCCTAGAAGAAAGGTGTGGTTTAAGTGTCTAGAGCAGAGAGGTGGGTATCAGGAAGTTCTAAGGACTCCTGCCTGTCTGGTACCTCTGAGTGAGTCATTTAACCTCTGCACCTCATTTGCCCATCTGTAGAATAGGGATAATACTCACCTCTCTCATAGGGGAGTTATGAGGGATGATTAGATAATGTTTGTCAAATGCTTTGAAATTGAAAAGCTCACCATAATTGCTAAGTATTTTTATTATTGTTTCTACCCAGGAAATCAGGAAAAAATAGTTCTTGCTATGGTACATCTATGGATACAAGCTCAACATCATGAGGTTTTATGACCCAGCAAATAGTGTAATATGTGCAACTCAAAAGAACTCAAAGTCAAAGGCAGAAGAGGTGTTCGCATGAGCATGAACATGCCATTTACATGCAAGTTCTTTTCTTCACTGCTGCCATATCCCACACTAGTGACAACACTGTTTGTGCCAAGAAAATAAATGTCTGAAGATCTCAAAGTTTAACCATCATTCCTATCATCATAAAGTTACAGTCATTTCCTGGAGAGTATTTCTAGATGGCAAAAACTGAAAGATCAAATTCTTTGGACCAAATTCTGCTTTCAGTTCCACAAAGGTTAGTCCAAAGGGAATTCAAGAACTCACTGAAGATCATCTGGATTTACCCCAGTGGAAAGTAAAGCAGAATTGGGCCCATTCACTATTAAGTTACCAATTTTTGGAGCAGAGGAAGGGTGATTGCTTCAAGAGAACTAGAAGTTCAAAAGTAGCTGCAAAAAGCAGTCTCTTTTGTATTCTGTTCTAGTTTTTTATTTTTAGTCAATGCCCAGGACTCTTGCATATTCATTAGTCACCTACAAACAATGCCTCCAGTTTACTATGGTTCTCGAGCCACAGTAAATGCTGTGTAATTCAGGACCAGACATGGAATTCAGTGCCAGCCATAGAACTGACGTGAAAATCTGGAAGAAATGCTGAGCTGACTCTTCCCTCTCCCCGTTCCCCTTTTGTTTTGGGGTGCTTATACTGGGGGAAGGATATTACTAAATCATCCCTGCCAGGAGTGCCTTATCCCGTAGCTTGTAAAAAATACAATGAAGAGAAAAAGTATTTGCCTTTGGGATGCACCGAAGTATCTAATAGCCCATAGTCTCCAAATATTTCCCCAGGCCCTCCTTCCAAAGGCTTTATACCCTGACCACAAATTACTCAAGTCAAGCACCTCTTAGAGCTCATTAACATGCATTAAGAAGTGGAGCAGAAGAAGATGCTTAATCATAAGGAAGATGCAGTTAAGAGAGCAAACCTCAGGTTAGCAAGAAAGTTATTTGGGAGTCACATAGGGGGCACTTCAGAAAGAAAGCATGGAGAATGCTATCCCATCCCACTGAGGAAAAGGAGACACTGGCGGGTCACTGATGAGCCTATTAAGCCATAGGGAAGTTGGAAGGTATGGAAGCCTGCCAAGCCTGGTAAAAGGGGCGCGTGCAGTGCACCTCCTAACACTGGCCAGTGCAATCTGACATGACATTTTAAGGACTGCAGGAGCTGAGCGTTCACCATTCTACTAACATCATGTGCTCCCTTCTCCACTGTGCTGCCTCTCCTTTGTCCACTGTCCCTGCTAAACTCCATGTTCTCTCCCTGCCCCTGCGACAGGAGCTGTCACAGTTTATTCTCTCCCCCACACAACAGGGAGACCAGAAGTCACAACTCCCTCTTAGACTGCTCCAGGGACAACACAACAATGCATTGGCCCTTACTATAGGCTAGATCACAAATTGATGAGCTATCCCAAAGTTAGCACCTGATCAACAAAAAGTTTGTCATGGACACTAAAAATTACATTTAACATAGCCCAGCAAACTAAGTGTAATCTCCCTCCTGCATGTTTTCCCCCTCATATTTTGGTTATAAAAGCTGCAGGAAAAGTTAGAAGGCTGTTTGGAGTCTGTGGAATACATTTTGGATTATCCTAAACCAGATTTCTTGTCTAATTTAATTCACACGTGGCAGAAAAATCCCAACCTAGCAATTTTGAGGATGATATGCCTTTGCTGGATTGTAGATGGGGCAAGATTGGGGTTAAAACAGAAACCAAGTTGCCACTTTAAAGGGACGACAACACACAAAACCCTCCCATCACTTCTCTGAATCTTTTGCCCCTACTACAGTTGTAGCTAATACCTAAGATTGCTAAAAATATGAGGAAGTGAGTAAAAAAATGTTCTGTTTTTCCATTTACTCACTTAGGGGGAACATTCCAAAAGGCGTAACTAGCAGTCAGGTGTCTAACCCCCACTGACAGTCAATGTAATTTCACCATAGAAGGGCTTTGTGAATTACTAGTGAGTGAACTAGTGATTGCCTTAAAACAACAAAAGTAGCTAAGCAAGTAAACAAACAGATCTAGTTTCCCACTAAATGGTAGGAAAGAAAAAAGGAAGGCGGCAGCAGGGTCCAATGCATTTAGCACAGAACTGAGAACCAGGAAACGAGCTTCCGACTCTGACCTCTCAGCCACATTTAGTACAGCTGCTGCACCCAACAGGCCCATTGTGTCCCAGGCGACATTCACACCACGAAACGTTTCTGTCACCACTCCCTCGCTTTTTCTGTAAGGGAAATTCCATTGGTTCTCTGTGACCCTTGCACCTTGGTGGAACCTCCTGCCCTTCCATCACTTGGGACCTGTGCCAGGGTTTCCAACAGTATTGTAGAGCTCAGTTCAAAATATGTCTCTCTTCTAGTCCCCTCAACTACCACCTCTTCCTCTCCTCTTTACAAGGCATTACTCCAGGTTTCACAGCTTTAGCTCCTGTAGCTAATTAAACGTCTTCTGTAGCTCTGTGCTCAGTGAGTGACTTAATTGTCTGCTTGTTCACATTGACATCACAGCTTCATGTCCTTCAGTGAAGTAAAGTCACTAACTACTGCTGCTTCTACTCTTTCAAGGCTCCAGACTTTGGACCCGTCCTGTAGCTTCAAGTTTAATTAATGATCACTTTTTTCCTCATTAGCATGGGTTTATAGAATTACATATTCCACACAAGGACAGATTTACCTCCCAATAGCCAAGGAAAGGAAGAATAGGATTAAATGTGCATTACCTACAAATTAATATTTTAAGAAATAAATCCAAGTTTTTGATTTGTCAGTCAATTAATAAAACAGTAGCTTACAAGAAATCAGAATGCTTTGGAAGTTCCTAGAGACAAGAATTCTGCTGTGTAAAGACAGCAGTCCTCCATCCTTGTGGAATATTTGATTACATTCAAGCAAAAAGGCAACCAACACCATGGGGGTATACATGAGCTGCACACTCACAAATCCAAAAAATTATCCTAAATTTCAGTTACATGTGTCAATTTGATAACTAACAGGTGATAAATACTTAAAATGACTACACTGTATTACCTTCTGATTCGTACTGATCAATTAAATCACAGAAGCAAAGAACCCTACAGGTTTGCATTTCATTGTTTAGCTTCAAAGAGATTTGCTAGGCAATTCAAAATGGGAAAAGGTTTATTTACACAGGAGCAAGGTGGCTAGGCAAGGTCTTAGTCAAGCATATGGAAATCAAATACATTCTGGGCACAGACACATCTCTTAAAATATAATAATAAAACTTGGCACTGATCTAGCACTTTTCAGTAGAGAATCTCAACTTTACAAATTTTATTTTTATTTATAGGTTTTTCTATGGGTCTTATCACCATGGAATATAGGCCTCTCACAATCAATGGATTTATCTCCACAACGTCTAAGTGAGGCAGAGAAATATTATCCCATTTTCACTGAAGGGGAACTGAGGCACAGAAAAAATAAATGACTTGTCCCACATCTCACAGGAAATGTGTAGCAGAACCAGGAACAGATTACAGATCTCTTAAATTCATGCCCAGTGTCTTAACCACCCGACCATCCTTACTCTTTTTGGGATAATGGATATACATCATTACCCTCATTTTACAAATGGGGAAACATGGAGGCACAGACAGCTGTAGTGACTTGTCCAAATTTACACTGTGATTTAGAGTCAGAGCTGGGACTGTAACCCAGCTCTCTTGACTCCCAATCATGTGTGCTACAAGTCATCTCACAGGTGCTACATAAACTTAATCATTCAGTAGTTTAAGTTAGAAAAATGCACAAGGGGGGAAATGCACTAGCTTACATTTTTAATCCTGTTTAGCTTTTTTCACCCTATAAAAATTGTAAAAAGCTTCTTATGACATATTGTGTTTGTTTCTTTAAGAGGATGCCTTGAATTACAGGGCCAGAATTGCATGGTGTGGTAAATCTGTTTTTCTTTTAACTGAACAGAAGTACTGAAGAGTTGCATAAAACATTTCAAACATGTTGGCACATATTGTACTGTAAGTTACTACTGTCCTACAGCTACAATGATTTATACAGTCCCAAGGGGGAGTTTTAAACTGAATGCATGAATTTTTCTTATTGTCAACTAGAAATCAACCCTTTTACAGCTTCTTTCATGCCCTTCTACAGTTATGTAACTTGGTTTCCACTTTCATTGGATGTGAATAAAAAATACTGAATGATCTACATATGTGTTCCAGGGTAATATCTTATTTGATGTATTAGCCTGCTTTTCCACATTCAGTACAAGGTAACCCCAAGCAAATGAAAGGGAAAGAATTTATACCAATTGTAAGGCATCGCTGCCAATGGAATTTCACTTCTACCTCCAATAAAGCTTTGTCAGTGCAATTGCATTACGTAGTGATTAAGACATTCACAGGTAATAAATAACAATGAAAATTGCCAGATCCTCAGCTGGCGTCAACTGAAGTCGATGGAGCTACATGAGTTTACACCAGCTGAAATTCTGGCTCAATATTTTGCATTTATGTTACACCTTTCATCATAGAAACACAAAGCTTTTTGGGGGGAGGGAGGGAAAGTAACACAATTGTGAGGTATGTTAAGTACTATCCCCATTTAACATATGGGAAAATAGACACAGAAGTAAAAAGACTTTTCCAAAGACCCATAGCAACTCATGTCTGCCCCTGTGAATAGAACGCAGGAGTCCTGACTACCAGTCCCCTGTTTTTACCACTAGACACCATTACCAAAGTTGCTTTAGATAACTCTTCTCCTAAAAGAAACTGCACTGCTAAGAGAATCTCTATGTAAATTATAGTTACTGAGATTCCATTGGAGGCTCCACATTAGCTACTGTGTTTTGAGTCATGTCTAGAATAAGCTTTCCCAGCTACTACCAAGGGACTTAGAGCACAACTTCTTTTGGTGGCAGTTTTGCCTACCCTCTTTCAGATGCCTCCAGCTTCCAATGGGAGGATCCTTGTCTCTGAAGAGTTAAGCTGTAGGTGTTTTACATCCTATAGCTTTTGAAAAAAAAGGCAGCCATTACTTCAGCAAGAAATGATGCCAGAAACGGAACATTTTGGCAACTCTATTAAGGTTTGTGGCCCTCAGGTTCCAAATGGGAAAGAGAAAAAAAGTTATTAAATAGCTGTTGAGAATGAAAATGATAAATGTGATAGATCCTATGCACTCAAGGGACATGAGCTTGATTACTGTTGCTGCAAACTGGGCGTAATAATTGCAGTTCTCTACAACTCAGTTTCTCAGTCTTGATCTTTCAGAGAAAAAAAGCATGAATATCCAGTCCATGAATTTGCTAACAGCAAGAACCAAAGAGATGAACTGCATCCAATTTGAATTTAAGGCATCACCTGGAATAAAAGTTTCTGCAGTGACTTTAACAAAGCTGAAGATCAATTCTACCTAAGCAATAACAAACAAACAAATACATAAATGAACATACCACCTGAAAAATGAACACTTTCCAACTGGAAAACTGTTCAACTTGAACTCTCAGGAACAAGGTTGTTATCATGGAATGTTTCCTTCAGATGTATGTTTGCTTAGGGCATGATCCAGCTCCCACAACAGCCAATGGGAGTTATGGATTCATAGATTTTAAAGCCCGCAGGGACCATTATGATCATCTAGTCTGACCTCAGGCTTAACACAGGCCTCAGACTTTCACCAAGTGATCATTGCCTCGGTCCAACAAGAGCCTTCTCCTGATTTCAGTGGGAGCTAGATCAGACCCATAATGAACACAGGAGTATAAAACAGAGCACCGGTTTCTGCTCTGGTGAATGAAATAAAAATTCAGATCATAAGCTTATATTGCAGACAAATGAAACATGATGGAGAATTAAACTTAAAATTCCTTTGGGTTGAAACTGCATCTGAAGTTGCTACTTACAAACATTAAAAAAGCCAGATGCTCAGCTGGTTCACTGATGCCAAGGGAGAGAATTTAAGAATCCATGTGTAGGTCAATAAAACTAATCTGCCGATGTTGCAGCTATAGGTGCCCACTAGAAAGGTTTGTGAGATCACAGGGCCTGAATCTCTGTTGTCCTGCAACTTGGGCAGTCAGTTACATTGATGAAAAGTAAGTGCAGAGACGGTGTAAACTGCTACCAAAACAGAATGGTGACATTTCACATTCACTTTGCACTGTTAATGACTACACAAGGGGCAGAGCAACAGTCCGGTCAACCCAGCTTCACTGCTCCGGGGGTGTGAAAAATCCACATCTCAGAGAAGCATAGCTAAGCCGACCTAACCCCCAGTGTAGACAGGGCTAGGTCAACAGAAGAATTCTTTTGTCGACCTAGCTACTGCCTCTTGGGGAGGTGGATTATGTCTGCCAATGGGATAACCCTTCCCATTGATGTGAATGGTGTCGACAGTGGGGCCGCTGTAGCGTTTCAAGAGTAGACCACCCCAGAGAATCAGGCTCACAGTCCTGTGATAGTATATGAGGTTATCAATAGCCTAAGAGTCACACAGTCTATTTCTGTTAAATTGAAGATCTAACAGAGTGAGCTGAAACAGCAACGTGACCATTTGCACTGAGATTTCTACTGACTCTGTCTTCTCTTAGGCTACATCTACACTTTGAGCTGGGGGCATAATTCCCAGCTTGAGGAAACACGTCCATGAGAGCTCTGACTGAGCTAGCATGCTAAAAATAGTGTAGCCCCAACAACATAAATGGCAGGCGGGTCTAGCTGCCCCAAATACATGCCTGTCCAAGACCATATGCGTATACTAACAGGGAAGGCAATACTTGGAAAGCAGTAATGCAGAAAAAGATAGGCAGCAAATTAGAGATGAGCTTTAAATTTCGTATTGAGTGCAGTTCTGGGACCCCCTCCCAAAGAAAGATGTCAACAAAAAGCAATATTCAAAAGACTAGGGCTTAATTATTTTAGCTAGAGAAACTGACTTATTAGGAAAGATTAAATAAAATAATTAATATGTGTAGTTGGTCTAGAGATGAACTTACTGTTTGTCAAGTTTCAGGAGAATAACAAGGAGCGGATAAGAACAGTTGATGGAAATAGATAACTGGGATAATGTTATAAAACAGAGAAGGGAAATTCGGTTAGGAATAATAAGTTGAAATTCTTTGGCCTGTTTTATGCAGTTCAGAGTAGATGGTCACAATGGTCCCTTCTGTTCTAAAAATCAACGAGTTCATATTATTATTAATTATTTGTATTGTGGTAGTGCCCAGAAAACCTAACCCTATTTTCTAGGCACTGTATAGACAACTAGTACTTTTATAACACTAAGATCTACCAAACTCCCTAGTTTATCCCTAATGAAGAACAGAAGGGTATAAAATAGAGCTGAGGTTTCCGCTATGGTGAACAGGATAAAAGGCTTCAGATCATAAGCTGATGTTACAGACAAATAAAACAAAGCCACATCACTAGAGTCATTTCAAACTAGACTCAAAGAAGTTAACAACATTCTGTAGTGAATATCCCTGCATAAGAGGAGGGATGGATAAGATGACCTTTCCCTGTCTTTCCCTTCTCAAATTCTATGTTTCTTTACCATCTGCTCCTTTCCTGATCTTATTCTCCATCCCCTCTGGGGATGCAGTTACTGATATAGCCGCTTCATTCGGGATCAAGAATTTTACATTATTCCCTGCATCCACTATTTGTACTATGGCAACAAGAACAAGAAGAGTTTCAATGCATTTAACACAAAACACAAAACAACTTAAAAACAAAGACATACACACAAAGAACACAAAAGAATACAACTGCAGCCAGCCATTAACAGCAGGGAAGTGTGAAAAGTACAATTTGTCCAAGTGGAAAATGAAGCAGGGTGAAAAACGTAATGGAAAACAAAAAGCACATAAATATTTCAGGCAGAAAGGAGAAGAAAAGTGTCTGTTCTCCAGAAAATATGGAAATAGAATTTCAGTTAACCTCTTGGTACATTTGGTCACAACTGGGGCATAACATCCAAATTAAATGGGACAAGACAGAGTCCATGAAGGACAAGATCCCTGAAAAAAAATGAAGCATGGAAAATAAATAAAAGGCAAGAGTTGTATGTCAAACCACTGAAGCGAACAATATTTCTAGACTGTAATAGAAGTCAAATTGTGTATTGTGTGTTACTGCAGTAGCATATTCACAGTACTACATGAGTCTGTCATCATGAACTCATAAATGAGTTATAAATTATTTGGACCAGACTGATTATTGCCATACTAGATCATAGAATATCAGGGTTGGAAAGGACCTCAGGAGGTCATCTAGTCCAACCCCCTGCTCAAAGCAGGACCAATCCCCAACTAAATCATCCCAGCCAGGGCTTTGTCAAGCCTGACCTTAAAAACCTCAAAGGAAGGAGATTCCACCCTCTCCCAAGTAACGCATTCCAGTGCTTCACCACCCTCCTAGTGAAAAAGTTTTTCCTAATATCCAACCTAAACCTCCCCCACTGCAACTTGAGACCATTACTCCTTGTTGTGTCTTTGGTAAGTTTCTCATAAAAATGACTTCTATATTGCAGTATGTTCAGTACTGGGGGCCATGGTACTCAGAATAGTCCAAACAACTCACACGATCACTTTAGAATTATACTAGGCTTTATTAGTTCAGAGACTTGTAGGCAGAAGGAGGAAAACTTTAGTGTCATTATCTAACAAACTTCTTGAGTCAAAGACAACTACCCCGATATAGTTACAAAAGACCACTAAGCCAAGAAACTAACAGAAGAAATACTATGATAAGAATGCCAAACACTGCAAATAGGACAATGATAGATTTCAAACAGAACGTGTTTGATCACTTGCAAAGGTGATAGCTACCCCACCCCAAAGACATACATCATAATCACTAAGGATACATCTACACTGCAAAACAAGCCCAGGGTTCTAACTCAGGCTCAAGCCTAACCCCCTTTTGTCTACACACAAATCGTGCTAACCCACGGCTCAGACCCCAAGCGGGTGATTGGTCTGAGCCTGAGTCTAAGACAGGACCCAAGTTCAAGCCCTATTGCTTTGCAGACCCACTGGACTCAGGCTCTGGAAGTCTGCCAAAACTATTCCTCCATTCCACGGACCAGCTTTGTTTTCTGGATAGTCAAGATTTCCCACACAGCACTACGAACAAAAGGCTAAAGCAACCACATTTTCGGAGGGCGCTAGGAAGTTTGGATATGGGTGGTTGGACACAGGCCAGCATAATGCACTGTAGATGTTGGGACCCAGGATTAAACAATTCCTATCTTGGGGTAATAAATGAGTGCAGATGCTCAAACCCTAGACTAACAAACCCAGGGTCTGCTAACTCAAGTTCCATTAACCCTGGGCTTACACTGCAGTGCAGGCACACCCTGAACTCCCTGAAGGTTCTATCTACAGGAGGAACAGAAGATACCTAAACAAAATCAAGGAGAACACTGGTTTCTTGGGGGCATCCAGAAGATTGCTGACAGTGCTGGTATACTGACATAAGTAACACACGCCCACCCAGTGACTGACAATGAAAAACATCAAAAGCAGCAAACACAGGCTCAAACTGCTGGATCCACCTCACAGCCAAACAGGACAATACTGAACTCTTCTGAGAGCAAGAAGCGGCCATGTGATCAGAAAGCCACTGAGTTTCACAGATGGTAGTTATTAACAAACATCCAATAAGTGGCAGAATATTCCTCTCACGAATCAAAAGGAGAGCTATTCAAACAATGGAATAATAATTTAAGAAAAAATATCACAGTTGTTTCCACTTCACAGCATTTGGAACATTTTTTCTTGTTCAACATTTTCCATGCAATGTTTTTGAGAAAAAAATTCAAATTTTTGAAAGTTACAAGTTTTTAATTTTCAAAAATTTCAAATTTGCATTTTCACCCCTTTCCCTCGCTTTTTGCTACTGAGTGCAATAAAATGTTATATGTCCAGGGTTGGTTTTTTCCCCACTTTTTCCTCTAATTTTTCCTTTTACTATTCTGTAACTTTCAAAACTTTTTGAAAAGTTACAAAATGACAAAAGAAAAACAGAAATCCCAGCTCTGTTACCTGTAAACATGCACAATGTTATTTAGGTAAGTCAGGATGAGAGAGAACTGTGAGAAACTTCAGAGACATAAACAAGACAGGTGAATGGGTAACATGACAAATGAATTTTAATGTCAATAAATGCAATCTAATATACTTTGGAGGGGAAAATATAAAGTACCCATACACCTTCGTAGGTTCTAAATTAACTATAATTAACTCAGAAAACGGTCCTGAGCATCACTGTAGACATCAGATGAAGACTTCTGCTCAATGTGCAGTTGTGGTCAAAAAAGCAAAGATGATGTTACGATGCATAAGGAATACGATAGAAAATAATACAGAGAATATTAGAATGCCTTTTTGTAAATCAATTAAGTGGCCTTATCTGGAGCACTGTCTGCTGCACTGGTCATCCCCTCTCAAAAGGGATATTGCAGAACTAGAGGCAGTTCAGAGAAGAGTGACAAGAATGATCAAGGGCCTTGAAAAACTCTCATATGGAGAGAGATTGAAAAGATAGGGATTGTTTACCTTAAAAGGAGAGGAATGAGACAGGAGATAAGGTATATGAAATAATGAATGGTCTAGAGAAGGTAGATCCAGAACATCAGTTCTCCCTGTCTCATAATACAAGAACAAGGGGACATTCAACTAAATTAAAAACGTGGCATAGTCAGATTGTGGAACTCACTGCCAAAGGAAGTAATTGAAACCCACAATTTAGCAAGATTCAAAATGGGACTGGACATTTATATGGATATCAAGAATATCCAGAGTTACCATAATTAATTAGAACAAAAATTTTGGAAGGGATATTAAACCTTGTGCTTCAAGCCTTAAATCAATCTCTAGATAAATCAGGAGACCTAATGTGGGGGCAGATTATCCATCATCTTCTACTGTAAGATTCCTACACCTTCCTCTGAAGCATCTGGTGCTAGCCACTGTCAGAGACAGGTTTCAGAGTAGCAGCCATGTTAGCCTGTATTCGCAAAAAGAAAAGGAGTACCAGGAGTATTTGAGATGAGCTTTCATGAGCTACAGCTCACTTCATTGGATGCATTCCAGAGACAGGGGACTGAACTGGATGGACCTTGAGTCTGATCAAGTCTGGCACTTCTTCTGTTCTCCTCCGTAACTTTGCAAAACTTCCTGAACTTTGCAGATACAGTTTCATTCATCCCTGTGCCATTCTGTAACTTTTCCAAAGTTAAATGAGTTTTGCAAACTTACAGATTGAAAAGAGGACAAATGAAATAACGGAAGTGATGCCTCTTTTGCCCCCTCATTTATTCTATTGCCTTCAGTGGCAGAAATGAACAAGGAAAAAAGGCGGGGGGAGGGGAAAACAAAAACTGAAGGTTCAAAAACTGAAATTTCAAATGTTTCCATTTAAATGAAAAAAATCAGAAAATTTCAAAAAGAGAAATGCATTTTGTGAAAGTTTTCATTTAAAAAAAAAAAAAAAAAACAAACCAGCTGTAGCACTTTTAGACTAACTTCCAACAGTGCCGGGGTTCCTGTTACAATACGGTAGCCTCAAGGGGGAAACATCATTACACTGATCTCTCGATCTCTCTCTCCCCTCCTGCTACTCTGCTGCAGGTAGCACTGCCACGATTGTCTCCTCTTCTAGTGTGTTCCTACCTCAGGGTTTCTTCTGCTATCTCTACATCAAAACCACCACCCACAGCCCTTTAAATTTAATGTAACTGTGAAATTAACATTGCCTCAAACTCAATTTGAATTTCCTGGGACTCATCCAAACTCTGGGGAAGTAAGAATTTCACAAAATTATAAAGGTTGTTTTAAAAGTTTTCCAGGTTTTATCATTTTTCATGCAGTCTACAATTCTTCTCCCTTCCTTTTAAAAAAAATACACAGAAGCACACTGGATTATATCTGTGCCTTTCGGCAGTAGTTCAAGGAAGGCACGATTCCAATCTCAGAAATTGCCCTCATGGGACCTCTTGTCAGAGCTGCGGGAGTCTGGTCCCTTTCACCCCCAAGGCAAGGAGGACATTTGAGGCTTCTGCTGTATTGTACCACTTCAAATCATTAAATGCCACCTGTTTTCTCTCCTCTGGAGCCAAGTTCAATAGGCATTTCATGGAAAAAATTAACAAGCATAGGGGAGGTGGGAAGACAAGGAAGGAAATCTACACAAGCCAGGTTGCATAGTGGTTTCCTCCAACTGTGTTTTAGGGTGGCTTTTCTGTTTATATTCTTGGCCTCACCTGCTTTTTGTTGTTAATTTTGGTCTGTTCTGGTATTATCCAAACCACTATCCAGTTTCTTAATTTCTCATCCATATTTTCGCCTGATGTTAAGCATATTTTCTACCGTTTCCCTACAGCTCATTGGTTTTAATGTGGTTGTAGAACAGATGGCACAATACTTTGATTTGCTTTAGTAACTGCATTTGTCCATGTACTTCGTTCTTTTCCCCTCGCTTCCGCATCTAGTGGAAACGTTCGCCCCTCTGAACAACACAGCGATGATGCAACCTGTCTGGTCAGTCTGGTGTGCTGGAGCAACAGGCAATTACTTCACTCCTACAAAGACTTATTAACACTCAAACAATGTGTGCACACGACTGATCACAAACCGCCACCTCCCAGCTGGCAGCATAGGCACGAACATGAGTGCCCTGTTGTGACCCAGATACATATAGAAGAACAATCACAGAATTAAAGCACAAGAGAGACGAAGAGGATGGTGGGAAGAATGAGCAACAGAAAGGTGTAAGATACATTGACATTCCTGCAAAAGCCTGGAGGACAGGATCCCTACATTTTAGTTATATTTCAACTTTTTAAAGAAGTCTTCCATCACTCAGAATTATAATTCGTGGAAAGAACCTGTTCTGTCTTGGAAAGCCAGAGGCTACTTAGTCTTGTGACTCTAATTTTTGATCGGGCCAAGCCTCTCTTACTTGGTATAGTCAGTAAGCATGAGAATTAAAAGTATGTAACAGTGAACATTAACCTGGTTTACACAGAGGCCTGGGTTAGACACACCCAAACCTCAGGGCAGGGCATGTATAACTTTGGTGGTGGTTGTACTCATATCTGGAAGTGGGTTCCCCCTTCCAGCCTCTTCGTCAGAGAACACAGTGCTGCTAGATGTAATCACACCACAGTAACACAGAAGACCATCATTCACCCTTCAAAGGTACCACACACCCACAATGAACACAAATAGATAGGGAGCTCTGGCTGTAATTCCCTATGGGGAGGGTACGCCTACTCACTCGATTCAGGAGCAGTTACTGTCACACCATAGAAGCTCAGCCATGTAACCACAAAGTGATTTAACTGAGGTATCACTAACAGGTCTAGTTCACATTCCTGGGTGTCAGTGGAGGGTAATTTAACAGAGGTCTGTGCTATGTTTTACAGATTATCCTTGCCTCTTTACCTAAAAATACAAAACATTTCAGCTTGGTTAGAGAGCCTCTAGCCCTTGTTCACAAGGCTCCCCTCCACATACCCAAGTCTCTTACCTCTCGCTTCCTCTCCCCTGTCAAGTAAACTATTTCTGGGGTCCTCAGCCTGAGGGTCTACATATACTGCAATCTCACCTCCCAACTGCAGGGCAGACATACCCTGGGCGTAGGAAATCAAGGCAAGCACACCATTGACTAGAGACCATTGGAATTTTTGCAAAAAATTTTCCTTTTTTTGGTCCACAAAGGGGTTTTTTCAAAGACAATGAACATTTCTGGAAAAATCTGTTGCCTTCAAAATTTTCCAATTTTTCAACAAAAAGAAAAAAAAAGTTTGTTTCATTTCTTGAGAAGCGAAAACTTTTGGTTTTCAGGGTGCCCCTCTCAGCCCTTTAGGCTCCCTTTTTTCCCCACTGGGAAAAGGAGGGGAAAAGGGGGAATTTTTTCAGGTTTTGAACACTAACATGAAAATTTGTGTTTCACTGAAAAACTGGGAAATTCAAAGAACATTTTAAAATACAATTTTCAAAATTTTGCATAGAAAGTATTTACCTTTTTGTACCCAGCGCTACACCTGTCACATCACACAATTATTGGAGCATCCATTCCCTCTTTGGTACCAGAACAGGAACTCAGCAGCAAGATACCTTGGTATATTAACAGAGGCCCAGATTTTTTAAAGGTATTTAGGCACTGTTGCATTCAGCATTGCAAAACATACCTGATTTAGGAGCCTTCGCCTCTTTGTTAAAAGTGCCTTAGGAGCTTAAATCTTATCACCTGTCAATGAGATCGTCTCCCAAGTGCCTAAATCCCTTTTGAAAATGAAACGTAGGTATTGCAGTGCTAAGCGCAGCAACACTTAAATACATTTAAAAAGCTGGGCCAGTGTCTAAGACTACAGAAAAAGGGGATTCTAGGAACGGACAACTGAACTTGCCCCTCAATAGCCCTTCAGTGCTACCTCACTTTTAACTTCCTTAGAAAATAATCAATATAAGTAACCAAAATTTTAAAAAGTTTCAATTTTTGGTATATGAATCTCACTTTTGACTAAAGGGGAAAACTAAATCACACACTTCAAAAATGCTCATTGTGTTTCATTCTAGAAACCAAAGACACACAGTATGGCAGGCTCTCACTGCAGACTTGCCTGCATGATAAAGCGGATGTGAATGCAACAGATCAAGAATGACAAAATTCACACCGCAAGTGGTGATGGTCTTCTAGGAATCTGTTCTCCTATGAAAAGGCTCATGTGTGATACCACAATAATCAAGATGCCTGGCCTAAGTAACAAATGTGTGCAAATGGAGGTTTTCTATTTTACTACTGAATCAAGGGGGAAATGTGTAGAAAAACATTTACATTAAAATTCCTATTTATATTTAAGCCCATATATACTGGAGCACTTGTAAATTTCTTGTCAGTGTGTATATAAGCTTTATACATTCCTTAAATTAATATGTAAAGACTATTGACAAAGAGCCACCAAAAGAAATCTTTGTTAGAATATTTCCAGATGTAACCAAGTGAGCAAATTTGCATTTCACACCTGAATCTAACGCTATCCCAGTTAAATATGCATCCAAAGAACAGCCAAATATTCTGGGACACAAACATATTTTCTAAAGCTACACTCCTGTGAAATCCCAGATAAATTAGTGGGAACTGAGGTCACCCAGCATCTCTCAGAATCAGGTTGCAAAATAAGGATTTCACGAATTCAGAACTTCACAACATAGATATGTAGATCATCATCTCCAGTTTACTACCAGGACAATAACCATGCTGATGACATTCTTAAATAGGATTTTCTGATCATGTGATCACAACAGTTTAAAAAGTATTTGATCTATAGGAAAAATAAGATATATGTGAATACAGATGTTATGAAGGAGATTAGCCAGTTATGCCCCTATTCTTTTACCTCAAGAAGGTTGCGGCGACTCGCAGCAGTGAAGAAGTTAATCATATTGCTAATTTCTGCTGGCATAGCCTCAAACCATACTAGCCTACATTCTTGATAGCAAGACATGAATCTAGGATAAAGACTGCACATAAAATATTGTATTTTAAAGGAGTGTTCCCTGAAGCCATACACTCCTACAGCATCTAGCACAACAGGGCTGGCACCTCTAGGTGCTGCCACAGTACAAACAATAAATCATAATACTACTGAAAATTACCATTACCATAAGCCAAAATAATATAATTGAGCACATTTAGAATTGGTGAATTCTCTTTGGCATCACTCTCTCCCTGCTTTTCCGCCAAAAATCTATCTGACTCTAGAAACACCTTTAACCATAGACAGAACTGTAGGCAGCAAAATGTGGGTTTTAACATTGTTAACCTATATTTAATTATATTTAGAAGACTCACTTTAATAATAGATGAGGTTAACATCACTTACTTTGATCTGACATTGGATATCCTGGGCAGAAGAATACTGTACATGAAGATACATTGTCATGTCTGAAATGTTCTGAAAAGAGGAAAATAGCTTCTCTGCATACAAATATCCTTATTTTTTTCTGTGAACAACTGCTTACATCTGGGTCATGTCATAACAAAGAGGAAGAACAAATGCCAATAAGCTGAACTGTATTTTTAATGAATAATCGCTTCACTCTGAAGGACCTAGATCTTATCTGTGGAACGTTCCTGAACTAAAAAGATATAGAGCAGATAGATCAATGAAGAGCAAATGTAAGCTTTGCAGCCTAATTAACTGGCTAAACCATTTTACGGAGGTAATATGAGATTTGACACCTGTACACACATGTAACAAAAAGACAACCCCTGCCACAAAGCGTACATTCTGACTATAAACAGATAGATAAACAAACTGATCCAAGGTGGGACGTGGTGAGGGGAGATGAGGAGGGTGGGAAGATACAAGGTAAAAATGACACGTTTATGACCAATATGATAAACAGCAGTCACAACATACCAGCTCATATAAATCAAGTCCATTTATGCAGGTGCATATAGTATAAATAGATTGTGTCATTCATTTATTCAGTATAATACAGCTGACACTATAGTATGGGCATTAGCCTGGTGGCCCTCAGAGTTATCCCTCTGCACTGCAATGTGAGAGATCCAAGGTCTCTCCCCAGACTAGGAAGGGTTATGAGTGACTGACTTCACTTCGCAATGAAACCTATGGTTACGTTAGCCTCCCTCAATGAAGGAAGGCTGCTGTTGTGACTCACGTTCACGGGTGGAAGGAGAAGTTTTCTGTTGAAGACAGGCTGGTGGGGATGTAACAGAAATTGAAATGTTCTATTAAGAGGGGGAAGTTATTTGGGACATCAATTTTAAAAAAAATAATTTAAAATGCAACTGTAGTTTCTGCAAACAGGAAAGTGATGATCGCTTCAGATCAAGAGAAGCAAAATTGGATGTTCTGACTCTTCACAGACCTCAATTTAAAAAATAACATTAATTTTCCCACTGTGTACCAAAAAGCCCCCTCCACATATTTGGGCTGTGAAAACATCCTAATTGTGGGAAAAGAGGAAGGAAATCACTTTTGCAATATCATATCAGGGACGTGTAGTTAATACTTTGTGTTTGGGCTAGAATCCCATCACAGTTATTACATGCCAACCAGAATGTGTGCACGCCATCCCCACAGAGTGACTGAGCAAACTCTAGCCCAGGGCTGCAGGGTCTGAGCAGGGCTTTCCCTGCAATTTCTCCCTCCAGCTGCTGTGGACAACTTTGGCGCTGGGCACAGGAACTGATAGCATAGAGACAGTATCTCCTGTGCTTGCAAGGCTCCCCCTACTGGCATCAAAATACCATAGAGCAGGAGGAGGAAACTGACTTGAATGCAGAGGGATTAATTCATCAAAAGGCACATCCCTGACTCTAGGAAGATCCCTGCTCCAAAGCACAGAGGCACTAGAGATTCTCAGTGAAATGGTAAGATTTTTTTTTTAAACACAGACATATTTTTTCCCTAATCTCATTCTTGCAAAAGACTGAACCATTTTTGCTGTAAAACTTTTCAAAAATTTAGCCTGAAGCAGAGACCCAGCATGTACATTTTCAGCCCAGATAATTGGTTTGACAAAGTTATAAGCAACTGAAATAGGGGTTTAAGTGTTGGACAATCTTAACTATTGGTAACAGTACCTGCTCCATCTATAATGTTCACACCCACACACACATAGGTACACTATTATGAATATATAAATAATTCATGAACATGTGTATATATACACACAGATACTATATAAATACATTTCTAAAACATAACAAAGAGACAGTTTTCTCAAAGTAATTATCCCATAATGAGACTACTGTCTTTTCCAGTATAAAGTGGAGCATTCTAATAACCTTACTGAGAGAAACTTCAGCCTGTAGGTGGTAACTACAGGGACATGAAATGAGATGTGTACACTTGAGCACTAACGCATTCAATCATTTATTTTTAATAAAGCATCTTTACTAAGAAATGCAGCATGAAAAGGCCGGGATTAGAGGACATGTGAAGGGCCATGTATGAAGCTAAAATTTCTAGCTGTGTTTCTGCCTGATGCTAATGTAAGAGATCCTA
Source organism: Eretmochelys imbricata (assembly GCF_965152235.1). Classification (NCBI taxonomy): domain Eukaryota; kingdom Metazoa; phylum Chordata; order Testudines; family Cheloniidae; genus Eretmochelys; species Eretmochelys imbricata. The sequence continues at coordinate 8,291,396 of NC_135579.1, read as the reverse complement.
CTGCGTGGGGAAAAGTTCAACAATTTATAAACTAAACTAAACATTGTGCAATGAAATCTTGGGAACATTTCACAGGAGGGTCAGTCATAGCAACTATCTATTCTGGGTCTGAAATGTCTGTTTTCATGTGAATGCAGAATATGCTCTCGTGTCTACAGTTTAAAAGGACCTACCTCTTTAGGGATCTTGACGCTGGATCCTCCAACATCTGCATTGTGAGCTCTGTTATTCAAGAGAAACTAGAGATCTAACCATGACCTACTGACCTACTTAAAGATATACTAGTAGTAATTTTAAAAGATGCAGTCCTTGTCTCTACGGTGTTTAACTGATATGCTTCTCAAGATGAAGTCCTTGATCTTAAGCCATCTACCTTGCCATGTGTAAGGGTGACTGGGATAGAATGAGCTCTTCGTATCCTGATACTCCATCTGCTGTCTGACACCGCTTCCTCCTTTTCTCTGATCTGACTTGGAAACAGCGTATGGGCCCCAGAAGCAGCAACTCACTTAGTTCCCTTTGACAGGGATGTAATCATAAACCCCAGAGCAATTTATGCACACAAATCCTGCAGTAAAGACAGGCATTCCAAACATCTCCACTGGCCACTACTTGGGGGAAAACAGCATGCTGACATCTGAAGTAGTAATGGAGCTACTGCTGTGTGTGTCAGTCAACACAGAGATGAGACTAAAGAAAAATCTCAAAACAACCAAGCAGCTTTGGAAGCAACAGAAGACTATGTTTCTGCGATGGCTGACCTACTGGCTGCTGGCTGTGTAATTCATCACCTAGAATGGTAGCTACTACAGGTGAAGGATCTGATTATTATGGATAAGGTTAAGATTTTGTCACGGTTATTTTTAGTAAAAGTCACAGACAGGTCGCAGGCAATAAACTAAAATTCAAGGGAGCTGCAACCTGTCTGTGACTTTTACTAAAAATAATGGGGGGCGGGGAAGAGGGGGGATGACTGAAGCCCGAGCCAGACAACTCCAGGGCCAGGGGCTCAGAGCTCCGGGGCCCCTACTGGCTGAGAGCTCTGGCCCACTGCCCCAGGCATGGGGCTGAAACTGAAGGCAAAATGTCACGAAGGTCCCTGAAAATCATAGAATCTGTGACTTCCATGACAAAATTTTATCCTTAATTATGAAAGACTCGATGCCACTTCCATAATCAAATACTTGGGTCCAAATTCTTGGCCCCTCCCAGGCTGCTTTGTGCTACTCTAACAAGGCAAAGTAGTCTTAAAATTTGCCTACCTTTATAAGATGGAGATTCCACCCTACATCATCCCCTCTTGTACAGCACCAGTTTAGAGGACATGCTGGAGTCAAACAAGCAAAGCCAGTATAGGCTGCACTTCATCAGCATCCATCTGCCACTTTAGTCCCATGGGTGCTGTCAAACTAGAGTAGCCTTAATGCTGTTCTTACTTATGCTGTGAGCCAAATTTGCCCTTTGCGGTAAGGTGGCGTAAAGCCATCTTTACCCTTATCTGTCAGGGCCAGTGCTAAGCACAGTTTGGTCAGACCCAAACAGTGGGGCCCTGTGTTTGTCATCTCAGCCATGTAAGGACTCAGTTTCCAATTAGTCTGACTTCTCTGAAAAAAACCAACAGTTTTTCTACGCAAAGACTGATAAATTACTATGGGGTGCTTTCCTAGTTTCTATTTTTAAATGTTACAAACTCCATTTCCCTGCTTTGGTACACAAGAAATTGCATCATTTTACTGGCAGACAAATGGCCAGGCTGTGGTCTTCAGAAAATAATTTGGCAGATACTGCTGCAAAGTGTCTCCATGTGGTCTAGTATTAACTTAAATAAGATATCTCAGATATCTTTCATGACAGTCGTCTGGCGTGGTCTCTTCCAAATGCACTGTGAGGTCTGTGTTTATGAAAACTAATGTGCCACTGTAACTAGCATATGTCATGGAATTGCAAATCAGTACATTATTCTATCAATCACAACCCTGAGGATAAAAGATACCGTATGTTACCAGAAGGTAAAACAGCACTTCGCTAGACAAGCCTGCATACCACTGGGAATCTGAATGCATGTTTTTCTACCATCACTTCGATGTCTCCTAGATCAGTTCAGTGGTAACTGAAATAGAAGGAGTGCCTTATATGCAGATTTAGAGTACTTCAATATTTTTCTCACGATCTTAGAGATATTGTCAAAAAGTTACTGGCATTTCACAAGATCCTTTGGCAGTGAACTTCTTCCTTTATACCCAAGTCCATGCTTATTCCAAAATAAGCAAAGACAGAGGCCTGATTCACTGGTCTTTTACAGCCTCTGCACTAACTAGGCTGGCACAAAAGGGCCTATGCAAAAGCCCTGGGGCATTCTGAGGCAGTTTGGACGTAGGATGGTAGGATCTGATTGAGGGAAGAATGGGGGTGTGGCTGGGGCAGATCTGCATTCTAGTTTTTCCTACACCCACGTGTAGTGACTAAAATCCCGCTAGAGGAGACAGAAATAGAAGAAAGCAGAGAGTAGAAAGGTGGCTCTTAAAGCTGGCTGGGAAGTAATTTTTCTCCCCTTCCAAAATTTTCTAAGAAAATGAAAAAGAAATTAACAAAAATCCAAAAAAATTCAGTATTTGGGTATTCATTTAAAACAAATATAGTATTAAGTTTTAATTTTTTTATGAAAACGAACATTTTTATGAAAACAAATGGTTTTTCATGTACATGTAGTTGAAAAGCTGTTTTGTTTTGTTTTTTAAAATCAAAAGGTTGGATGAAAATTTTTAACTAGCTCTAGTGGCTATATAGTAACATCTGCCATGAGTTGCAGTCAAGGAATATGGCTAGCACAATGGAGGAGTAGTCAAAGGACCTGCGGGACATGGCACAGTGACATTTCAGGATAGCATAACTTACCATATAGTACAATACGTGCCACAAGTTACTGCTGCTCTGAGTAGCTCAAAATCCTCCTCTGGGGCTTTTACACAATACAGAGATAGTAAGGGCAGGGATGTGGGGGCAGCCAACAGAGGCCTGGCAGCGTAGAAGATCTATATGCTATGGGAGTGTTTGCAAGTATGGGGGTCAGTGTGTCCAGGCCAAGCTCCATGGTAAAGAGCCCCTTTCCTCTGGATCCTGGCCTTCCACTGGAAGTGGAGGCCATGGGACAGATCCTTAGCTGGGGTATATCATTACAGCACATTGACATCAATGGAGCTATGACTATTTACACAAGTTGATCTAGCCTCATGTCTCCAGCTGTTCCACTATGTGCTACCCCAGTCTCCCGCAAGAGAAAATGCACTGGGTCACCCGGAAGCTGCAATTTGGCTGAGGTGACTCATCTACCTTCTTATGTACAAAAGGGAAGATACTGCACGAAGGCAGATGACACAAAATGGCAAGAAGGGGAGAGGGAAAAAATGGGGAAGTAGCAAAGAGAAGGGAGATGGAAACAGAAGGAAGGCAGCATGGAAGAGTGCAACGTAGCCTATAGTAACAGGGAAAAGAACAGAGATCTGAAAGAAGGGATGGGGTGGCGGGGAGGAGAATGGAGTTCATGTTTAATTGAAAATAAATGAATTCACAGCCACTGTCAGAAAGGGTCTGCAATCCATCAGACACTGATGGATTTTTTAAAATGAGAGATTTACATAGTAGAAAACAAACTGATGAAAAATCATGATGCATAACCAAGAATTCCATTCCAAGTTTCCTCTCCCTACTAGATGTACTTCAATATAAAATGTGCCTTCAATATAAAAAAAGGAGTCAAGCCCAGTACTGAATTCTTTGTGCAATCGAGATACTTAAAATTGCCTGGGTGCAGCTATACGATACAGCCAACGAAAGTGGCCTGCAACCAGTGAAAAGTCATGTGCAGCTGCAGAAATGTATTTTTAAGACGGACAGAATGGATTTTTATGTTATTTTAATGTATACATAGATAGAGTACATAAAGGAAATCTAAATTCTAAGCAGCAGTAGGAAGTATCACAGCCAGCTGACTGAAAAAGTGATATTGTTGTTGGCTCTAAAGAGACCTGCTCATTTAACCTCTGCCAGGAGCTTTAAAAGATAGCAAGGAAAGGCAAGATGAGGGGAGACAAAAAATAAAAAGGAGAAAGTTACCATTTAAATTTAAACCACATGTGGCATGCCACGTATAAGTAACGCATGCTCCAGTAAGGGGTATATTTGAAGAAAATATCTGCATTCTAACTGCAGTCTGAGTTCAATCCTCTTCATAGTTATGAGTCTCTAATTTGCGCAGTATCTTCTGTGCTTGACATTAATATACGATGGCTTATTCTTTAAATTTAAGACAGTGGGATAGCATGTACCTACAGCTGAGCTTTAATTATCTAGGGCAATGAATATACAGTGAAAACTGAGATTCCATGGAAAACTTCAGATACCAGAGAACACATCCTCATCCCCCATTCTGCCTGCTTTGCACTGCCTGTTGGGGAAGTGGAGGATTCTCATAACATAGAGACATCTCTGGCCACAGCATCTGGCCAGTTACAACTGTCTAAAAAAGTAACTAAATTGGCACTAATCCACAGAACATTTAACAAACTGGCCACAAAAACAGTTTAGCATGGAGGAGGAAAAAAAGCCAGCATTCCGGAATAATTTATGGAATTTAAAAACAACTCTTGTAACCTGGAGGATATAGCTCTCATTACAATAAATCTTTACTTTCATGTCTAATGACAGAGGAACAAAAGCTAACATGACAAATTTCCGCAAACAACAGAGCACTAAATCAGGGCTAAGGGATCTACTTGGGACCCAGTTCTGCAGTCCTTGCGTCCAGCTGGTTTACTTTTAGTGGAGGTCAATAATTTACCTGGAATCTAATGTAAAAAATTACGGTCCATGAGTAACTTTACCCACGTCAAGAGTCCCATTGGATTCAACATGAATTTGATTTTAGGACAGAAAAAGAGTACTCGTGGAATTCTTTGCATTATTCATTCAGCTGTACTAAAGTCTACACCACAAGAGCAAAGACTGTCACCCACCAACCTTACACAAGATGGTGCAAACCCTACAGAGTGAGTGGTGTCAGAGCAAAGAAGCCTACCATTCATGATCGTGATCCCAAATAGACACGTGTGCCCAACTTGACAGATGCTATTTCTGCAACTATTTTAAAACCACAATTGTGAATAGAAACAATAAAGAAGAGAGATCTCAAATATTTGCAAGGGGAAGACATAATTGGAAGCTGGTTCAGGCCCTTTGCGTGGCTTGCGGAAAATGTAACTTAAATTTCCTAAAAGATAAAAGGGCCTCACCACCATGCAGTGCAACCCAGTGCCAAGAAGGGAAGGGAGTTCATGCATCAGTTTTGTTGCTAGACATTAACAGAACAGCCCCACCGCTGTTTATTATCTACTATACCAAATGTAGCAATTTTAAAGAAAGCTTAAAGTGAATTTTTATTGGCAACTCGAACCTGTCAAGCTGCTTCTCTAATTAGACAGTTTACTTTAGACAGTTTGTCATTTATTTGGTAGTAAACTGGATTCCAAATGCAGTTGTTGAGGAAGGGTAAATATAAATAAACTGAGCGTGGCCACATGTACAGTATCTCTTTGGTAAAATCTGCTCCTGTTCAATGCTCCTTTGTTTTTAATCAGCTCTAATCTACTCAAGCAGCCCTTCTCTCTCTCAGAGGCCTGGACATTGCTAGCTGAAGACTCCCAGAATTCCTTAAATGAATCTAAACTCTACCATGCCACTCAAGTTAAGACTATTTGGGATAAGCATACTTCAGTTCCCCGTTCTTGGATTAAAAAAGTTAGTTAAAACATTAATCTATTATTGGCAAAATAGTCTAGTAAGAACATCCACATTTACATAAGACTACCTACAAATATAAGGGCTATACAGCATCATGCTCTAGGGCATTAAAAAAAGCCATTGCCTGGCATTAGGAAGAAACTTTCCATAGGGCAGATTACTATAAAATTGTCTATTGTAACTTTCTTGTACCTTGCTCTGAAGCATCTGGCTCTGGCCATTTTCAGAGATAGGACAACTGATCTGAATTGGTATGATAATTCCTATATTCTTAATCTGACACCCTACAACTACGCTGTCTCACAGAACATAGGGCTGGATCCGTTCAGTGGAAAGACTGTCATACTGAGCAGTATAATATAGGATCTTGTTCTGCAGCTGTATTTTTTCAAGAAAGAGGAGAATGTAATGGAAGTGCTTTTTGTGAAGGAGCTATAAAAATAAGGCTCTGTATACTGTGAGTTTGCAAAGTAATTCTAAGTTTCTACCAGCACTATTCCTTTTATCGCAACTGTTATGTACCATCAAAATTAAATGAACCTGGAGCCAGTTAGAAACTGACCTTTATGAAAATAAGTTTTATTTTCTTTAAATGCACATAATTCTACCATCTTGTGATGCATAAAACATGCAGCCTATATGCTTTAAGAGATATTCATTCAAATGAACGCACTATTACACAAATGCTATACATTACATTTTGTTTTTACAGATGCACTTGGTTTTCAAATTCAAAGACAAAATAATGCAACACTAGGAAGGGAAATACGTTTACAGGCAAAATGAGTCTGTATGCAGGTATGAAAGATAAAATAAGGCAGGCTTGCTGAAAGTATTTCCCCATTTCTTTAGGGCAAATAGAATTATTATTATTATTATAAAAGTAATATGTGCAGTTTGAAAACATCTGAATGGCTGAAAAAAGTTTCCTGTTTACATAAATTAACATTGGAGTTGCCTTTTCAAGGCTTGAGTTCAGCAAGTTACACACAAATTCCATGTGATTCACAAATCCCTTTCAAACTGAACAGAGAATAGAGGACTTTGCGTACCAGATCAGATCTCTGGTCCATCAAGTCCAATATTTTGCTTCTGGCAGTGGCAAGTTCCTCGTAGGAAAAAAAGCCATCAGACCCTGAGCTATTGAAGTCTCTTTTTCTTGGTGTTTTTTCAACCCACCCCTACTAAAGGCACACTTGACGGGATTGCTTTGTTACTTTCTTGTGAGAAAAAGCCTGGAAAAAATATATAGTGACCAGCATTATAAAGAACTATAACGCTGTAAGGAAATCACCTTAAATATACATCACCACCACCACTAAGACGGCAATTCTCCTGTAACAGATAGCAAAATATCTGTCCTGTTGGATGGTTAGTGGTCACAACCATCCCACTCCCGTCCTTGTGGTTAGAACAACAGTGGGAATAGAATAGAATTTACAGATGTTAAATAATATAGGTGCCACCTATCCAAAAGGTTTTTAAAGTGGTGAGGTGGGAGGATTGGTGAGGAGTGGAATGATGTCTGGTATAGGGAACTGCGTAAGCCTTCGGGTCCATGCTCCTAGAAGAAAGAAAACATGTCCATCTCCACTGGATCCCCCAGCCCCATGCACTCCAGGAAAATTAGATAGACAAATGCCCTATAAGTCTCAGAAATCAGTTCTCAGCTGTGGCCAGCCTCTGCTTGGCACAGCTGGGGAATGGGCAAGGGGTGCTTAGAACAATCTCAGCTCCTTGCTCCCAGACCATCCATGGTATGCCCAACACCAAGGGCTGCAAGCAGGGGTGGTGGACAGCCAGCTATGCCCCACACCAGGGAAGTCCTCTGCTGGCTGGCTAAGCCAGCTTTACAGCCCCTTAGCACTATCCAAACGTTCTCTTTAACAAAATCTGATCAAATCTCCAGAGAATCACAAATACATGAATTTTACTTGGAAAAGGAAAAGGAAAATTTCCGGGGTAATTCAGAAACATTGTCTCTCTTAAAAATCCTTCCAAACAGTAGTCCCCAATATCAAGGCTTATTATCAGGCTTGCCAACTTCAAGCCACTAGGCTACAACAATCCATATAGACATTTGTTATCATTGGACCAAGAAGCTCACCTACAGATTGTCATTTACCAAATTCCACAGGTAAGTAAAAAATCCCACAACCAGGGGGTTTATTAATGCCTTTTATTAAGAGTGACAATAAAAGCATGAGAGAATATCCCACAAATATACTCCTGCCCCTGTCCCAATCAAATTGATCATGAAACATGCAGAATTTAACCCAAAAAGGGAAGTGGGAAGTTTATTTGCTTGGGAATTTAACTGAAATTCAGACAATGAGCCATTTAGATGGGGAAATGGTTTTACATCTTCTAAGAAATTAAAACACATTTAATTTCCCTTCTTAGTCATTTTTTTTTTCAGTTCCAGCAGGCCAGGTATTATGCTATTCAAACATATTAAAATAATGAAATGAGCACAAAACCCAGAACACTGGCACAAACAGCGATAGGAAGAGTAGGGAAAGAAAAGGTTCTCTCAGATATTTTGATTCTGGCTAAGACAAGGGGGGAAATAATTTGATGGCAAATTGGGAAAAGGGAGGGGATGGGGACATACTGAAGAAAGAGTGACCAGATATTTTAACTGGGAGCAGTACAATAAGGATATTGTACAATATTCCAAACAGCATTATCAGCAAGGCTCCCAAGGATTCATAATCTCAATACAGGGTCATGTTGGAGGGACTTTAGAGAAAAAGACTGGGCTTTCTACCATATATGGGCTTTTTACCATACCTAGCCAAAAGCATGTTTTTATGGGGCCAAGGTAGAGGAGACTGGGATAGGAGAAGGGGGAGCAGGGAGTTTGGAGACCTCTCCACTGAGAGGATCCTAGAGAAATGCATCCCATTAGATGGCAGGCGCTGTCTGCATGGATGACTGCCTGTGAACCTCTACAGGTGGTCCATAGCCTCTGCTGACAGGCTGGATCCTGCAAACGTCCTTCTGCTATTGGCTGGGTCCCCCTGTTGCTATGGAGGTGAAGAGTGATATGGAAACAGTCATCTCCACCCCTTCCAGAGCCCAAGTGCTAGACCTAGACAAACAACTGATTTTTCAGTTTGTTGGCAATTCCAAAACATTGGAAAAATAATCGTTTCATGTCCAACCAAAAAATTAATTTTAAAATTTTTTTTAGTAAATCAAAAAGTAAAACAAACAAATGAAAATTTGGGGTTGAACAAAACATTTAATTTGACCTCAAATGAAATGTTTCATTACAAATTCAAGCATTTTTGAAAACTTTTAAAAATTAAAATAAATTTCTAAAACAAAAAGTCATTTTGAATTAAAAAAATCAAAATTTTCTTTTAGAAAATGTCAAAATGAAATGCTCTGATTTTCAGAATTTTTTGTTTTTGGGAGGCCAAAGAGGGTTTCTAATTGAATAATCCAGCAAAATCAACACAAACTCACAGAACATTTTGGTGTCACTGAATCTGAACATTTTTCCAAAAAAAGGTTTCAGGGAAAAAAAATTTGCCTAGCTCTATCAAAGATGGAATTTCACTGCAGTCCCCTCAATACTCCAATGTTTTTAATGCTCTAAGGAGGAAAAGCTCTATGTAAGTGCTAAGTGTTGTTATTAATGCTTGCCCTTTCACTCTAGAGATTCACTATATTTCACATCATTTTATTCTCCTGTATAACAAACTGTTCATGTCACAAAGTCGCCTTTCTCTATACACCTATTTAATCTCAACTCAAGGTTGTGTTTTGATCATAGTTTTGATCATAGAGTTTGCAAGTTATAATTTAGGTGGCAGAACAGCTAGCCTGATTAAAGATTATGGGCTACAAAACAAGGGGTTTATCCTGCACAATCCTAGTCAGTTTCCTCTGAGATCTTTCTACCCAGTATAAAAGTGCCTGCACACTTCACGCACAGAGAAGATCATTTGTCTTAGTTTTATTGCAAACCTCTTGATATATGATGTTTTTCTAAAAGCCCCAACTCCTGGAGTCATGTGATTATAGGAGACTCTCAGCTTTCATTTACAAAAAAAAATGTGCACAGGTCTTGTGGTTGCAGAGAAAAACTTGAAAACATGAACCCTCAAGGCTCAAAAACTAGCAAATAGAAAGAACTCAAATTTTACCTTTTTTTTAAATTATCTCATAATTTTGGGGCATCTGATTATGTGTTTTTGAACACTTGGGGTTAGCAATATTGCATAAAGCTCTCTTTGCACACTAAGCCAACTACAAAGGGAACCAGAGTAGAATTGTCAGCTCATAGCTTCCCTTTACAGCTGTCTATGTACAGAGAACATCTCTTCACAGGAGCATCATTTTTGCTGCTAACGCTTCTATAGGTTGGGCCTGATGACAGCATAAAGATAAATTACCATGCAGTGTAGATCAACGTATTGAGTGGATTTCATCTTTGACATGTCTGCTCTATCCTTTACTACTGTTCATTTCCCCCAGCATATTCTCAAACTTCATGCTTACTTCTTAACATGTTTGCACCTCTCAAAATGTTCCCAGTTATATATCATGAAATTCATGCTGTGGAATGCATTCAACCACCATCCATTCATGCCTCATTATATAAAACTCTTTCACAATTTAAAGGTTTACATAAGACTGGAATCTACAAACTCTAAGAATTGCTCTAAGAAACTACTAAAAAAACAGCAAGGAGTCCGGGGGCACCTGAAAGACTAACAGATTTATTTGGGCTTAAGCTTTCATGGGTAAAAAACCCACTTCAGATGCATGGAGTGAAAATAGCAGATGCAGGCATTATTATACTGACACATGAAGAGAAGGGAGTTAAGTGGAGAACCAGTGTTGACAGGGCCAGTACAATCAGGGTGGAGGTAGTCCACTCCCAATAATTGATGAGGAGTATATAATAATAATAAAAATAGTCATTCATGAGGAGGTGTCAATTCCAGGAGAGGGACTGGGAGTGGCTGGCTCAGTACAAAAGCAACTTTATCTCTCCTGGAATTGACACCTCCTCATCAATTATTGGGAGTGGGCTACATCCACCCTGATCGAATTGGCCCTGTCAACACTGGTTCTCAACTTGTGAGGTAACTCCCTTCTCTTCATGTGTCAGTATAATAATGCCTGCATCTGTAATTTTCACTCCATTCATCTGAAGAAGTTGTTTTTTTATCCACGAAAGCTTATGCCCAAATAAATCTGTTAGTCTTTAAGGTGCCACCGGACTCCTTGTTGTTTTTGTGGATACAGACTAACACGCCTACCCCCGATAAGAAACTAGTAGTTATTTGCAAGGGTTTTGTTTTTTTTCCTATTCATTTCCTTTAGTTTTGATTCAGGGACCCAATTTCTTTTCTTCAGTGACAGTCACTTGCTTTTAACTTATTACTATTTAACATCATTTACACAGTACTGTACATTTATGTCACTTTACCAACAATCTTACAATCTCAGACAAATTTAATAGTCCAAGCCAAATTTTTAAACCAACTTCTAAACCTGTTAATGAAAATTTTGCATATGCACCATTTTGTGCATGTAAAATCAAGATTTGTGCAAATAGGCTCAGATAGATACAAATCAAGTAAATATATATTCCTCTGATTTGTGCATACAAATTTATTTGAAGTCCAAAAATTGTATTAGCAAATGAAGAAAAATCAAGTTTGAATTTGTCCCTTAGCGTATAAAAGCTTCAAGCATTGTAAAATGTTATGAAAATGTTCCAGTGATAATTCTAGGGAGAATTAGTTACTTTGATCATCTTTTGAAGAATTAAATGAATTCAACCCAAACTGGAGTGCATGTTCCAAAGACTGAGATCTGCCACACATCCAGCACCTTCATTCTGGTGGCTGACCAGACTGCTATTGTCTCATGGCTTGCAAGACCTAACTTTATTGGCCTGATACCAATCTCTCTGAACAGCTGAGTGATGCCATCAAGTTCCAGCTATCTCTGGACAACTTAACAAATGGCTTGAGTCAGTAAGAAATGCCCTCAATATCTCAGATAGCTATTCTGAAGTTCTGGGGATCCCAGTAGTTATTCCAGTATCTATGAGCTTGCTTCTTTGCACAGATCCTTCCCCCTTTGTTTATTTTCATAACACTCCTGCAAGTCCATTTGCTCCAATAATATTCTATTTGTTTCTCTCTTATCTCCTCATAAACAGTGACTTGGCAATAAGAAAGGCTCTGTGCAGCTTCTGCTCTCACATTCCAACTTTAAAATTTTTCCACACACGCCCTTAACTACAGAGGCATTTTTCACTTTAAAAGCAAAATCAATCTCTCTCTCACTCTATATATGTCCCTTGCAGGCTCTTTGAAAACTGGCTCTAAAGGAGAGTCCCCAGATGTGTCCACTGAATCTAAACTTTATAGGCTAGAAGAGCTTTGTTTTTGTTCTGCATTCAGAGTGGAATTTTTCAAATGAGATCACTCAGTCAGACAGAGCAGAGACTTGAACTGGAGTCTCCCACATCTCTGGCCAGTGCTGTAATAAATAACCAATCTGTCTCTCTTAGTGACCAGTGAGCCCTGGACCCAAGAAAACTTAGCTAAAACTGATACATCTCTGCAAAACACTTCAACAAAACAAAATTTTATCAAAAACGTCCCAAACAACTCTAGCTTATATAGCAGGTAACTGGCACTCCACCATCAGACAAAAGTGAAAAGCCTCAAAATGCTGACCAATGCAGACAGCATCAAAAAAATTTAAACTGCAGCCCTTCTACATGTGGGTGGAGCAAGTACCATCTTTGGTAACTGAGGTGGGTCAGCAAGGGGACTTATTTATGGGCCACATGTTGGAATAAATGCTTGCCTGGGAGGATGAAATACTCCTTGCATTAACTTCTCTAGAGGGGAAATAAAATGAATCAATGTCATTAAAGTGAACAAGCTTCATGAATGAGTGGACTCAATGAATCAGAGATAGCAAGGAGATTGTGTCAAATCCAGTTTGGATTAAATCTGCAGAAACTGCTTCCTTACAGAATACACTTGTAGTTAAGGGTGATGATATTCCCAAATGGACTCTGGAATTGCTGGCATCAGATGTGTTCCTGAAATGTAAAGGTGAACAGAATCCAAGCAGGAAAGGCTCCTGTTATTGCTGTCACTTGTAAGGAATCTCTGCTATCTGTATTATTTGAACTGGTTACAAAAAGATGATTTTTTTTGTGGAAAAACCCTACCAACTTACTGACATATTTGTGCTGTCACAGACTCTTGAAGGGGAATGAAAAGAAAATGCTACTCAGCCAGCACTAACGTCAAGTAGATTTCCAAAGGGAAGTCTACTGGTAGTTGAGGTAGCCTACTGCATTTAGGTGTGCCCTCAGGATCCATGCAATCATGACCCTGTACTTCCCATTCCTAAAACCCATCGAGTTTGCCTGAAGGCATTTCCATGGTACAGGGGAAAGGAACCATGCCACAAAGCCACAGGCCCCCCTCATTTCTGCACAATCACTACTCTCCTTATTTCTGCCCAGGTTTGCTCTCTCTGCTCTCACAGTTGGAAGGGAGATCCAAGCCTAAATTTTTGCCAGTTACAACTGTCTTTATTTTAAAGCTTTCATTTAAACAAAGATTATCCAGCTCTTCAGGGAGAGAATGTTGTTGCTTGGAGAACTGTTTTCTTGCAGAGTCTGCAATGTGAGTGACTGGACCCATAGCACTGAGAAGAGGTGCAAGCTATGCCATTCATCTTCATAGCATGTGTAACACTGATAGACCCCAGTCATCGGTTAGTGGGATCGAACCTGGGACCTCCGAAGCTAGATACATGAGCCTCTACTGCATGAGCTAAAAGCCATATGGCTGTTAGCTAAGGCTCTAGAGCAGACTCATTAATCTCTCTGTCTCCCTAAGTGGTCTTGGTGCCACTAGATGAGACAGAACACCACACCAAGGAGGTTTGTGGGTTACACATGGTAACTTTGGAGTTTCACTATTTGATGCTTAAGCTTAAATGCCAACACTGCTAATCACTTCACTGTTGATTGATGTTGCAAGTGCCTGACCCTGGCCAGTGAAAGCATTTATCTAGAGTGGCCAGATGTATCTTGTGAGTTCTGACACTCCCCATTCATCTAAATGGACAATCCATAAACACCAGCTGGGAAGCACACTTCTCACAGCACCAGCAAAAGCTGAGACAGTTTCCTGTTTGGTTTGGAGAACCCTACAATACCCAGACACACAAAGGAGTGGAACAAGAAGGTGGACTTTGTAGTCTAGCTTTTCTAAAATAAAAAAAGCCACTGGAACCCATTCCTACTTCTGCGATACACAGCGCATCCCACTGAAATAATCAATTCAAACACAGCAGATATTGTCAGCATCACAGGAAGTGCGTATAGGTCTTTATTGTAGCTTGAAGTGATTATTAGCTTTTGTTCCACTGTCACTGTTAATATGTTTCTATACATTCATAGGACAACAGGATTCTTCTGGGGTCAATACATAGTTCTCATTTACACTAAGGCCCCTTTATAGCTCTTGGAAATCCCTACTACGTCAGGGTCACGTTGTGTTAGGTAATGTACAGATTCTGTGGAGCTGAGTTTAACTCAGAGTTCTTGCTCCTCCAGTTCCCAAAGAGGACCTAGATATGCTGTAGGAGGAACTTAATAAAAAGACTCCCAGGTAAGATGTCATTCTCTAGTTCTCCACTTAAGTACATTGAGTCTGTCATCTTTGTGCTCACACAACAGAGCATTGGTAACTCTTACGGTTTTCTCACAAGTCTCCTGATATTCAGTGTTTTTGCATAAAGCCACAGTTCTTAGAATTATGTGAATATGTAAGAATCTCACCTTTAATTTTTTTTTTAAAAGGTAAATTTCTAGCCCTCGTGGCTGTGGAGAAAAGTTTTAAAATGTGACTGAAGTGCATATGTAAGGCTCAAAAGCCAAAAGAACTCAAATTCATTTTTTAAATCTCGTGTCTTTTAAGACAATCCCTGACTTTTTGGAGCCTAATTCACAATTCTTGAACGCTTGAGGTTGGCAATATGGCAACATCCCCTGCCAGGAGGGCTTAAATAAAGCTCTGTGTAAGCCCTACAATGGCAGCTCACCTCAGTATATCAACTCCTTGGCTGTCTGAACTGTGGAGATACTGAGGGAGTAGCTATGCCACACTAACATCTATACATTTGAAGTGACAAATGTAGAAGGTGTACAGTGTCTTCACAATTACTTTAGGCATGATTTATCTACAAGAAAATTTTAGATAGTAACCGTATCTGCAAAATATATCTACAATCAAATGAGACTGTAGTTTCGCTTTCAGGGCTTCAAAGGGATTAGTGACTCTCACATTGTGTCAATGAGACACGTGGTCTTAATCCTTCCATTTAGCCTGCAACCAGCTAATAATTGTTTCAGAATAATTTTTTCCCCTTAGACTTTGTTTGAAGTTGCAGATTATCTTGTATACATAAAATTGGTCCATGCCTGTGACCTGTATTAGCCTATCCAAACTGTTTGCTTAACAGGATAATTAAGTGTAGGGAAAATAACAATCCCAGCAAGCTACACTGAATCAATTTCACAATACCCATTTTTACATCCCTGTACATCACAATTATCATCAGATATTTTTCACGTTGTGACAGGCTCACAGTACAAAAGCACTCAGTTAAATCTGCACGCAATGGTGACACCAAACAAACAGCCACTCCCGGGTGGGGGGAGGGAAGAGGGGACAGTCCCGGGAAAGCACTTCAAACAGGTTTTTAATGAAGACTAAATGGCAAACTAGTGTGTACCCTACCTCCTTACACATACAAAAGTTGGACAAACGTTATGAGTTTCATGTTTGTCTATGAGTAAAGTGTGTGCTTTGCTATGGCGGCTTAAATTGAATCCAGGCTTTCAACTTTAAGGAGTAAATTGTCAGTGTAAGGATTTAGGAATAAATCTGAGTGCCCAGCACTAAAGATTTACTATTAAGCATTTGGAAAAGTAAAAGGAAAGAAGCATTATGAGGGAAGATGATTTGGGTCTTTGAGATAATGCGCAGCATATGCCCTAACACTTACAATACCTTTCACTTAGTGAAAAAGTATATATTTAAAGATATATGAATCATAGCTTGGATATACAACCACACATACTATATTGATATAGATATATGGCAAATATATGCTTTGGACTATAGAGAAGTGATTATTTTTATCTATAATCACTTTTCTATAAGTCCAAAGCATATACAGTACAGTGACAAAGTTTTAGTTTCAGAGTAGCAGCCGTGTTAGTCTGTATTCGCAAAAAGAAAAGGAGTACTTGTGGCACCTTAGAGACTAACCAATTTATTTGAGCATAAGCTTTCGTGAGCTACAGCTCACTTCATCAGATGCATAAAGTGGAAAATACAGTGAAGAGATTTATATACACACAGACCATGAAAAAATGGGTGTTTATCATACACATTGTAAGGAGAGTGATCACTTAAGATGAGCTATTACCAGCAGGAGAGTGGGGTGGGGGGAGAGAAAACCTTTTGAAGTGATAATCAAGATGGGCCATTTCCAGGAGTTAACAAGAACGTCTGAGGAACATGGGGGGGCGGAGGGGAATAAACAAGGGGAAATAGTTTTACTTTGTATAATGACTCAACCACTCCCAGTCTCCATTCAAGCCTAAGTTAATTGTATCCAATTTGCAAAGTTCTTGTTAACATTCTTTGCACTGAAGGAATAATGTTATAGTTTATATTTTCTTTTACACGCAACATACAGTTTGTCCACTGCACCTTAATGTTGAGATTACCTCATTTGTCTCCTACCTGCTGGCTGGTGAATGGTTATCAGGAAGACTGTCTTACAATTCTCATCCCCAATCTGAGATAAATCACACCCCTGTTCTTTTTAATATACTGCCTCTACTATGCTGCTTTATCTTGAGACAGAATAGGTTATGCATGTTAGTCAATCCTTGGACGTTTGTAATTGTTGTTTTGTCATTTCGTGGGAGTTTCCAATGTCACCTGTAGGTACAGTTACTTGCTACATAAAGTACAGGTGTAAGTGAAGGCAGTAACGCACTGAGCTTACAAGCCTCAAGCCCTGTGAAAAAATAGCTTAGCTGAACTAATCAAGGCATAAGGCCCAAAAGTCTTAGCATATACAGCTAACCAGGAGTAACCCTAGATCACAGGATATCACAAGACCAAGAAAGATTTAAAAGAAAATGAAAAGCACATACAATATTTTATAAACTATTTAGATATAGCAAGAAATGTGATCGTGGCTCAATTTTAAGAAGTGGAGAAAAAACCATAGCTTTGTTTAAATTTTATGCCAAAAGCACGATATTTTTCAAAACTCAGCAAGCATAAAAGATGGGAAATGCCCAATTCAGACTGGCACCAGCCCAACCATACAGCTAGTGTTAGACCAGGATCTTAGCACGCTTGGAGCCCACTACATAAAAAAAAAAGACTAAAGTATTGTAAAAAAGCCAAATTCTAAAACTTGCAACATACAATAGGAGTGTTCAAAGTACCTGACGTACACAGTGGACATCGAGGTAAATCAACTGGCAATTGAAATCACATGATGGAAAAGAACATAAAAGAAAAGTACTTTATGGTATTATTGTGCTTCCTTATCATGCCTGATGAAAAATACATATGGAGATCTTGACAAACTCAGAATATGGCATATATGGATAAAAGAACATTCATTTTATGACCTATTGGGACTTGGGAGATATCCCTGAATACAGGGATATGTCTGGGAGAGACTCCCTCCAGGTGAAGGCTGAATATATTGCAAAGATGGGCAAGTATTGTCTACAGAACTGTGCAGGTTAAGAGCCCTGAGGTTATTTTGTTTGCATAACATGATGACAACACATTGTCTTGGACTTCACCTACCATATATTCAACTGCTATCCTATATTTGAGCCGAAATCCCACTCCTATATTAACACGTCACCCATGTCTTTCTGCCAAATTCTATCAATTATGTTGGTGAAACTCCCATTGGATTTAATGTAGTTAAATCAGTGTAATTGAGAGGACATCTTGATCCTGTATTTTAAGGTTTAGTGATCTTTTCTCTTAATTTCTCATCTTTAGTAGTAGTGAAACAAAAAACATGCAATCTCTGGTACTATGGTTGGATACAGTACTAGTCAAACAGAGCGGGAGGGTGTATTAAGGCCACTCAAATTTTCATGAACATACTTGGACTTAACCTTGGCACATTATATTCATAAATGAAAAGAATTTCAATCTCACATTTAACAGACACTGTTTGCATGGGATAAACCAGGGACTGCTGATTTGACAGTCACAAACACATCTTAGTAAAGTATTTTGTCAAGCTGGTTGCATAATCCTTCTTCCACAGAAAGATAAGGAAAGCCACACTTCAGATTTTCCCTAAAGCTTTTATATTAATGTGGTACCATTAAAGCATCTACGTATACAAAGGTAGCTACAAAATCCTAAGCAACTATACACTGAAGGAGTGATCATACTCCCTCCTTCCTTAAAATGCTTCTGCCAATCAGCATCATCTCCATCTTATCCAGACTGATATTAAGCCACCTGGATGTCTCCATGTTTGTTGCCAGATATAGGGAAAGAAATAAAATTGTACCATGTGAGCCTCTTGAAAAGGAAACAGTCAGCTATCATCAGCATATTGATAACAGAGTACAGCCCATTTTGCCTCACAGTGCCCCTTCCTACCAGTACACATCAACATGGAGCAAGCGTGATGACAAGAATCAGCTCTATGAGACTCCAAAGCCAAAAGCCATCAAGAAAGAAGAGCAGTGGCCTACCACTACCACCGGGATCTCACCCAAAGAAATGAGTGATGCCACTTGAACCACATCTCACGGTTGGTTGTATTGGAGGCAACTGAAAGACCAAGTGAATTAGCAAGGACATCTGACCTCTACCCTTTGCCACAGGGAAACCGGTTCCCACTGAGATTAGGGCAATTGGTATAGTTTGTCCTGTTGTGAAGCCTGGCTGGTTGATCTTCAGCAAATTGAAGGGTGTCATTAGGAGCATTATTCCTGTCTCTGCAATTCTCACATTTGTTGAGTGACCAGAGTGCAACAAGCCCCTGAACTTTTCCACTCCTTTCTCCATAGGAGAGACAAGCAGAGGGAAGAGAAACTGCCTTGCTCTTCAGTAGCTCCACAACTTTACTGGGACTTGAGACTGCTCCACACCTCATAGTGTCAGGCCCAAGTTCAGCCTTTGGAGACTCAGCAGATTCCTGTAGTCTGTTCCAGCTTCTTAAAGTTGGTGTAGTAAAGTTGGTGTCAGTAATCTGTTTAATTTCACAAATTCGGGTGACAAGTCTTGGGTGTTTGCTAATAACTCTGGCAGCTATCTTTTCCCTTGTAGTTAATGCAGATGTACATTAGGGTAGCTTAGTTGTACCTATATATATTTTATATATTTTATAAAAATATAAATAGGTTTCTCAGAAAAATTACTTACATAGTTTCTGCAAATGTGTAGAATCCTCTGGAAAGAAATGCTACAAATTATAGGTGTATTTCAAGGGCTCTAATAATGAGCAAATAAACTATAAAAAGACTATTCTCATCTCCTCCCTGTCCAAGGTAAATTAGCCAATTAGCCCCATCCCAAGAGGCACTGTCCTAATTAAGAAGTACATCACTCGGCTTGAAAGGACACCAGCAAGTAATTGTTGTTGCTTATTCATTTTTACATAGTGCTGTTTTCTACACACTTGACATTTGTAAACATTTCCTTTGCCTTTGAATATTTATTCTCTTCCGTTTCCTAGACACTGATATACCTATAATCTGAATAGAAACAACATTCACGGAGCTATTCTCATTTAATTCTCTTCTCTTTGTATTAGAGCCTTGCCATGCACCAGTATCAATGAAATCAATACAACTTGGAGAGGATTAGTTGTCAATTAACCATAGTTACAAAGCCAGCAGGCAGATCATAATGACTTTGTGGGTTCAACCCAGTACAGGAGGGGTAGAATTGTATTTTTTAATTCATCACATATTTAGTACCAGCTAAGAAGGCATTGGATGAGACAATGGCTTAAAAATCTTGGGCCCTTTACATTTGTGTAACCCCACTGATTTCAACTGAGCTACTTACTGATTTATACTGGAGTGAGATCAGAATCAGGCTCATTGAAGAATTATGTTATAATTATATACAATTAACAAGTTATATGGTATTGAACAATTATTTTTCCAGATCAGTTTATTCCCTTTGTTGTATGGGTTTATAATAAAAAAAATGACAACCCCCTTATAAGGCAACCCCTACATGCTGTTCAGGTTACACAGGTGGCTTCAGAATGTTGTAAAATTTTACATGCCAGACCATTTCTGGAGATGCATGCTATTGGGAAGCTTGACTGTAGACTTCAGGAGAACTTCTCAGTAGATCTCTGCAGGTAGCTGTTATAAAGTTTGGAGGGAATCTGGTTTAATGGGAGGAGCTCCTGCAGAATCCTGACTTCCAGTCCTAGCTCTGTCATTAACTCATCACCAACTCACTATCGACTTTCTTTGCCAGAGTTTCCCAGTTTGTGAAATAGAAATGGAAAAAAAAAAAAAAAAAAAAACCCACATGACCAGCTTCACAGTGGTATTAAAAAGAGCAGTTACTCCGTGTAATGTACTTTGAAGCCTTTAAATGAAAGTTACTATTTAATTGCAACTTAGTTTATATAATTATCAAAGTTCATTAGCTCTTGGGGGGAAAAAAATCACTGATGGGAAAATTAGTGGGCCCATCCTATTCTTAATACGTAATGTGATGGTCTTCACATTTCATCTTTCACTCTGATTTACCCTATACTAAAGGTTTAAAGCATGACTTTAAAATTTGTTAACGCATTAGTGTCTACAGAATATAACATGGTATTGCTCAAAACTGAGCCTTGTCTAGCATCAACAACTTTCTGCTATGCTGACTGGTAAGTAGAGCTGTGTACAGAAAGCTGCTGATGCTAGGCAAGGCTCCTGTTGTGTATGCAGTATCCTGAGTATGTCGGAGGAAGGCACCCCTAGGAATAAGAGGCCAGAGATACTTCAATTTTTGCACAATTTAACTTTTTAGTTACAAGCAGAGTATCCTTTCTGAGCAACAGCATATTATATTCTGTATATACTAATGCACTAACAAACAAATTTTAAAGGCTTCATTTAAACCTTCAGAATGACATAATGACCTGTGGTAGCTCTATAAAACGAGCTGCAGTATGCCACTTGAGGGCATGGATTGGGCACTGCCTAGTTCTCGTCTTTTTAGTATTGTTCATTTAAAGTCTTTCTAAAATCAGGCTTGAAATTGCTGCAGAGTGTGGAAAGGGTAATTAAAAGTAAAAGGAGGGTTTCATCTATTTCATCATGATCAAAGGAGAAGGCAAGGGAGCATATAAGCACCCCTTACTCCTTGGGGACCTACATTCCCCACCTCTCCTTTGCATAATAGTCTGTGTCATAAAACAAATATGTGTATTTTATTCAGGCAGTTTTATTCAACAGGATGTTCTAAGATGCAACATCTTATTTTCATGAAGGGCCCCAAGGAACAGAGCATAAAACATCATGGCCAAAATCAAAAGCGCTTAAATAAATAAGTAAAAGAAAAAAGGTAAAGCACCAAGCTTCTCCCAGCTATGGAGATTACTAACAAGTAAGGTTCATTACATTCAGTAAATTGAATTGTTTCAGCAGCAAGAGCATTTGGGATAACCGGGATGTTTACTCCAAACAAAACTAGAGTAAACAAATACATGCTACCCAATTTCCCCCTGTATGCATGGGACCATAAAAGATAGTTAGCAGAGGGAGAGAGAGTAGGTTTAGATTAGAAGTGGAGCTATAAAAGGGCAATTCCACATAAGCGTGTGCACAGATCAGAAAACAACAGGAGTCTTTTAAGCCTAGAAGGCTCAAGTTGGAGTTTGCAGCCAGCCATATATAAATTGTGCTTACATAAGTAAGGAATAAATATTATGAGGCTGTAACGCAAGGACCTACAGGCCTCAGGCCTGTGTAACATTTAGCTAAGCATAACCAAGGCCTAGATATAAAATGGCTATAATGATGTAGGTAGTTACTAGATAAATTATATTTAGCCAACAGTTTGACCTTACCCTGGCAACTGACATAAATGCTAATAACATGACTAATTGACCTATTTGAAGATAGGGACCCCCATATTGAGGTATGGAAGTATGTATTAGGAAAGAAGGTTGAAACCGTAATTGAATATGCATAACATAGCGTGCATCAGTGTAACTCCCTATAAAAGACCCAGCATATGGGCAGTGGGATATGTTGGAACACACTGGCCTGATGACTTTCCAAGGATTGCTTCCCCTATTCCAGTGTTCCCTGCAAGGGATGATGTGAGTATGTAAATGCTGGCCATTATGTATCGGCGCTATCTTTTTTGCTATATTACAGTGTTTGTGATCTTGTTTGTTTTGCTGATAAAGTTTATAATGTTACTAGTCAGAGAATACGTAGTGAGATTATTTATCGTATGCTCCTCACCATCCTTATTTTATTGACAACTTTACTACTGTGTCAGATTCAGAAGAAGAACCTTTTCGAACTATGGCAAAGTAAATATCCCCTTATCACCCAGACTACAAGCTTCACATAAATCTGGATTAAGGAAAACATGGAAACTTTGACTAGATATCCACCTCCTTCTCTCCTCAAGTTGGGTTTTGTTTTAAAGCTGGCTGGTCACCCCCATTTATTCTGAACTCCTGAGCACTCTTAACCCCAATCTTCTGCTGTCCACTAAAGTAGCAGATACAAAAAAAACCCACTCAGTTTTAGGAATGTTGAAAAGAAAACAATTTAAACTAAATTGCTCTGCAATCCCATATTTAGGCACCCAAATAGAGATGGCCTGATTTTAACTGATTTCCACTCCTTCTGACTTCAGCGGAATTTGTGAGTGCACCTCTGAAAAATCAGGCCACTTCAAATGTATTGAATCGATGTATTTACATAAGTCCAGAGAGTCACATGGATTTGATGTGGCATTAGGAGAAGCATCTTTAACCAAATACACAAACTTTGTTTTAAGATAGCAAATCTAGGCTAGTGATTAGAGCAGGGGCTGGGCTTTGCCCAAGATGGTGCATGATCTTGGATAAGGTACTGAACCCATTTGTAAAATACTGCTGCCTCAGAGAACTGTGTCTCCAGAACCTGTTTTATCAGTGGTAAAATGTACGCCAAGCAAAACCGCCAAGATGCTTATACTTTACTCCTACATGCATTTCCTACATGGGAAGATCAGAATATCAAGCAGAGCTCGCCTCTGTCATCTCTTAAAGACTCTGTGACATTACGCCCCATATTCTTCATAGAAATATTGTTATGATATGAATATGGCATAACTGAGATATGTTTTATGCAAGATGGCTCATGTGAGGTATCATTGGAAAGGTTATAATTTACTGAATATGATTATCCTATTTGTATGCATGTATCATTTCTGTATCGGAAGTTAGGAATATGGACTATGTATCCATTACAAAAGTGCTTGCACCTGGTGAACACCCACCAGACAGTAGACAATCAGCCTGGATGGGCCATTGGGAAGGACGATAGGACTTTGAAGATACTAATCTCCACTTTCCTGAGAAGCTTCCTGGGATGCTGCTTTGACATTGCAGGGTCAGGTGATCAGGTCACCTGGTACAGGATACCATCTTGGACTGATGGTATTTTTCCACTAGAAGGGGTTGGGGGTCAAACTAGGAAACAAAGGATTCCTACCATATGTAAATCCTATTTAAGGGTGGGGACTGAGCTAATCTTGGCTCTTCTCCACTGCCTCCCTGCCCAAGAAGGAAGACTGCTGAAAACCACCTGAAGAGACAAAGGAACTAAGCTGCGGGGAGGGAGGAAAGGGAGGCAGGGATGGAGCCCAGGCAAGAAAGATCTAGCCTGTGAAAGGAATACCTGGAGATTTAAGCTGTAAGCAGTGCAGTTTACTTTCAAGAAACTCTGCAACCTGCATAAAACAACATTTAAGGTGAGAATTTGCTAAATTAACCAGTTAATTTAGTGTATTAAGTTTAGGTTGTGTGTTTTGTTTTATTTGCTCAGTAATTTGCTTTGATCTGTTTGCTATCCCTTATAATTACTTAAAACCTACCTTTATTAACTACAAAACTTGTTTTTTGTTTATTCTATAACCAGTTTGTGTAATTCACAGCGGAGGGATGTGGGGGGGGGACCGTGCATATCTTCCTCCACATTGAGCGAGGGAGTGAATTTCATGAGCTTAACGCCATACAGATCTCTATACAGCGCAAGGCAATATAATTTGGGTTTACACTCCAGAGGGTGTGTGGAGTTGGAGCGCTGGGCAATCCCTGAGCTGAGTCTTCCCACGCAGAGCTGATCTGAGTGTCTCTGTGTCTGTTTGCAGGTGGGTGCGTTGCTACCTGTGTGTGTGTGCAGCAGGACAGGGTGAGGGAGCCCAGGCTGGTGGAACAGGCGGGCTCAGTGGAACCCCAGTACATCAGGTGGCACCCTGGAAGGGCGTCCAACCCATCACAGACTCTCAGGAAAAAAATCAAAGGAAACCCATGATTACGTTGAAAGGATCACGTTAAGTACATACACACAGAATCAAATCATGCAGATTCCTTATTAAGAACAAAGATCCTTTTTCGAAATTGTTTCCATGAGATAAAGTCAATATTTTATAGATTTTTTTCCAGTTTAATTTTGACTTTAGTTTCATTTGTCAATTAACAAACCCTTAAAATGGACACATTTCCAAAATAATTCCCTTATTTAGAAAAGGTTAAAAGCCTTGGGAGTACACTGCATCCTCTATTTAAAGCTGGCTCTTCTGAGGGTTTTCATTATTAAAAGAGATAGATGGATATTGGAAGGCACAGGAGTGATTCAACAAATTATTGACTAGAGCATACTGCAGGACTTAATGCCGACAAAGTGCGTTTAAAATTCCAGTTTTAAAGGTCAGAAACACCAGCTGGAATGAAATATGTTAGATTTCAAAGTGCCAAGGGAAGGCTATGGTCCAGCGCTGTTTGTCACTGGAGCAAGAAGAAAGATTCTAGAAGAGAGTAAATTGGTGTGCATATGTGATAGAGCAGTATCCAGTAATAATAATCCCCTCATTCCTACAGTAATAGGAACTAGAGATGTTTGTCCAAAATTTTAAAAGGTGGCTGACAAAATACGCAAAAATGCTACTGTACCTATTAATCCAGACAAGTGGCTCAATACCAGACAAATAGGTCTGTTTCAAAAGCTCACTCTCTTGTTTTTAGGGCCTGATAAAAAGACAATTGAAAGTATTCCATTGACATCACTGGGCTTTGGATCAGGCCCATGAGGAGACATGAAGAGTAGGAAGCTAGAGCCCCGTAATGGGGAGGGAATGGGGGAGAGCGACTTTTGTATGTTCAGAAAAGCAGCAGACATTCCAGATGCCCATCCAGTATACTAATCTGAAGTTCACTCTGCACTTAGGTGTAGGTAATTTTGGCACTTGGGAAGAATTTGAGCCTAATAAAATCAGATAATGAGAGATCCAGCAGTTCTAGCTACAGAGGTCAGAAAAAGTGAACATTTGAACACAAAGCATTTACAAACTAACTGCATCTTTTCCCTTTTACAGATAATTTTCCTCATTTCTAAGCAACCAGATGCATGAAACACCTCTGATGAATGCAAAGGGAAAATTTAAAAAAAAATTATGACTTTTATTCTATTTCCCATCTAGATTGCATGTGTTTTTGCATTAAGAAATTGTTTTGCCAAATTTCATGACTTAAGAGAATCAGCTACATTCCAAACATGCCATATGTAACCTGGACAAACCAATGTAGTGTAAAAAACCGTAACAGAGACCATTTTCACTTGCGACAGGAAATGGTAGGCCAAATTAATCCCAGGTATAACTGCACTGAAGTCAATGGCATTCTGACAGGGATGAATATGATCCATTAAATCCATGGTGCTACTATTAATATTTATGAAATACAGAATGAAAACTGGCCATTAGTCAAGCAGAAGAATTAAACTCAATGATGCAGGCAGGATAAGTCTATTTCTCTCCACCTAAAAGCATCTTTTTCTAACCACTATTGTAATCTCAGGCTCTCAGGTTCTACTATCCAAAGGCTCATTTATATGTCAGAGATTTAATTGTCAGTTTTGTATTTTAAGTGCATGCTATTTCAGGGGCTTGCTGTTCTGATCCATCCCCATCACAATTTACACACTGTTGCATAATGCAACACTTATTAAAGATTACAATCTGCCATAAAGGGCTCTTCATCTTGGAATTATACACACAGAACTAAACCAAATCTGGCCTCAGATCAACAAGTTGAACGATTTCCAGCTAGGCAAAATAAATAGTTTTCTGTCCTAATTACTTGAATAATTTCATTATACCAGTTCCCTATATAGTATTTCGCCATTAACTGAAAAGACATGTTAACATACCCTGACAGGGTACTTGGAGCTGAGGTTAAGGTTCCTATGGGTAGGGCTCCCTGCCCGAGAGTTCAGGTTCCTATGGGTAGGGTACTTGGAGCTAGGATTAGGGTTCCTGCTTAAATGGAAGATGAATCACAAGCCCTTGTGAAACAGATATCAGAGGACACTGTTATTCAGTTTGTCACGTTTCTTCCCCTTTCCCACCCAGGAACAGAACTTTAACTCATTAAGAAGATGCTTATTAAAAAGCAGGTAGGGAGGAGAACAGGCATCTTTAATTAGCAGAATGAGAAATTGGAGGGAGGGACTGCTTTGTCTACCGGGCATTCTCTCAGATTCGTTATGTTAACCAAGCAAAACCTGTTTTTCATTTTCAAATGTTTCATTTCCTTGACAAGATGTTTAGAATCATAACAATTAACGCTCAAAGATTAGAGCAACTTGCCTGACGAGCAAGCTCAAATACCCTACATCTTCAAGGCGGTCAGCCTGACAAAAGTTTTATAGCTGTTTCTCCTCATGTGAAATTACACCCCTTTCCTGTCTGTTTCAATGCATTTTTGAGACACTTTTGCTCTATGGTGCAATGAAATACAAGATCAGAAAGTGTATGTTTTAACCAGACTTGGGGCAAAAGCAGAACCTCTAATCTGAACCACGTAACATTTCAGATGGATCCCCAAAACCGAACCAGGTTCTGGGTTCGGGTCAGATCCAATGCCTGGAGGAAACTCTTTCCTGGTTCCAGTTCAGATGCAGCTAAGATCTCAACATCTCTTGGGCCAGTGAACTTGTGCCTCTGATAAAATCTGATCAAGAATATTATCCTCGCTCAATCCGATTTAAAATTAAAATAAATTTTCCTCCCTTTCCGTCATGCAACACTGCATCCTATTCCTTTCTTAACCTTCAAAGCACATATGCTGTCAAACAAAAATAGTCTTCCTTTGCCATCTGTAGTCGTTCCACCACTTTATCCTATTCCAACCCAAATTTACTATATTAGAAGAACATGCTTTTAATCCTATCCCTTTCCAGAGACGATTCCCACAAATTAATACATATGTGTTTATGGACCAATACATATGTTCAATATAACAATCCTCATTTTCCATTTTGTCCTCTCCTTCCTAACTGTAGCTCCATTACTCCACTCAATATTCCAAGCTAGCATTTAATAAATATGTTGCAATAGAGATTCTCCCACCTCCCCAGCCCCACTCCTCCTCCACACACAGAGCTTAATGGATAATGAGTAGTCTCTGCCACAGGAAGTAAGCAGAAGTATTCTTCTGCTACAAAACCCTGTTGGTAGGGAAGTTTGTTCCATAGTTAACATACATTCAAAATCACATGCCCTGACCCAGTTTCAGTCCAATTTCTCAGATACATTTAAAAAAAAAAAAAAAGAAAGAAAAAAAAAACCCAAAACCACCTCTCTCACACAGTGTTTCTTGCAAGGCGGCTATCTCTTTCACACTACTGACTGATTGTCTCAGATCCAGACCACAGCAGACCACTTAGTGTTGTCAGATGTTTCTCTGTTGCACTTAACCAAAGTACCTAACACAAAGGAGTCAGAGCCTGAGAGCATAACAGGTAAATTGAGGCACAGATCTGGGTTCTTCCTCATCCAGCCATATTCACCATGCTCAGAAATACTGGCAAAGAACTTTCTGCCACTCCAATAACAATCTTCCTTCTTTAATTCTACAGGACAAACGTTAGCCTAATACCTTAGCAGCTTAGAGTTCAACATAACGTGTAAGAAACACTTTTTTCCTACAACAATCTGCTCTTTGGCATAGCCTCAGAATACTTTACTGCCACGTCTTACTTGAAAATGAGAGGATGCCAAGAATGAGATAAGTGCAGACAGCCATGACTGGGGAACACAAGTAAAAGGCCTTCTCCAGAGCCAATTACAGCCTTTAACACACACCACAATTTTTTTTAACAAGAGTAAATTTGTCTAGCTGTAATCAGCAGCTTGGGAACCTAACATTTACTTCCTACTTTAGATGCCGCTGCAGTTTTGATAATGACACTCTACGTATTTACAGCCAAAGGGGTGCTTAAGCTCTTTTGTTTCTTCGAAGCTTGAGAAAGCAGAACCTAGAGCACAGAAAATATTCATCCCCAAGCTAGAACAGAGAAGGTAGCACTCTTTATCTGCCTCTCAGCTGTTCCATTCATGGAAATCCGCGTTACTCTAACAGACTAGCCACAGAGGCAGCTATTTTGGTGGCCAGAAGTTTGCTGATGACCAGCCTTTTCCACAACTCCCCTCACCCTTTTTGCTGATCCTAAACAACTGATTTTTCGAAAAATACTGTACTGATCTCTCAGTAATTGCTTAACTTGCATGTGTTCAAACAAAAATTAGGTATGGGGAAATGTAAATGTTACCACCACCTTGTATTTAGAGCCTGTATATAGGTTTTTGGCATAGAGTTTATAGTATATCAGAGTTAATTAGACAAAATGGTGGCATTAGCATCTCATAAACTCTCAGTTCAGTGAAATTAAGTAAACCACAGCAGGTATTTACAATCTAAACCCAGCCTCATGTTAACATATGAAAGGCTGGTTGTCAACTAAGCCAACAATATTCAAAAATTGATTTTGGGTGAGGCACATAACTCTGCATGCGTTGTGCAGGCCTGATTAGAAGAGTCTGACACATCTTGTGCCTATAGCCTATTTAGTGCAACAAAAGCCAACAAGAGCTGAAGAGAAGGAGAGAAGACACAGAACTAGCCACCACATTCAATTGCAAAAGAGACTTCATGTAAGAACATAAGAATGGCCATACTGGGTCAGACCAAAGGTCCATCTAGCCCAGTATCTTGTCTTCCGACGATGGCCAAGGCCAGGTGCCCCAGAGGGAATGAACAGAACAGGCATTCATCAAGTGATCCATCCCCTGTCGCCCCTTCCCAGATTCTGCCAAACAGAGGCTAAGGACCCCATCCCTGCTCATCCTGGCTAATAGATCCTCCATGAATTTATCTAGTTCTTTTTTCAATCCTGTTATAGTCTTGGCCTTCACAACATCCTCTGGCAAGGAGTTCCACAGGTTGACTGTGTGTTGTGTGAAGAAATACTTCCTTTTTTTTGGTTTGTTTTAAACTGGCTGCCTATTAATGTAATTTGGTGACCCCTAGTTCTTGTGGTATGAGAAGGAGTAAACAACACTTCCATATTTACTTTCTCCACACCAATCATGATTTTATTGATCTCTATCATAACCCACCCCTTAGTCCTCTCTTTTGCAAGCTGAAAAGTCTCAGTCTTAATCTCTCCTCAAATGTAACTGTTCCATACCCCTAATAATTTTTGTTGCCTTTTTTTGAATCTTTTTTTGAGATGGGGCAACCACATCTGCATGCAGTATTCAAAATGAATTTATATAGAGGCAATATGATATTTTCTGTCTTATTATCTATCCCTTTCTTAATGATTCCCAACATTCTGTTAGCTTTTTTGACTGCTGCTGCACATTGAGTGGATATTTTCAGAGAACTATCCAAAATGACTCATGCAGAAAGGTGCAGTGTTCAACTGAGTTAGCTTATTTCAATAGAAACCCCCCACAATACCACCGCAGACAGTGTAACACCACTTAGATTGTCTGAGCATGTCAAATTTTAACACTTGAGAGCTTTGGGGCATTTGAAACTCTTTGGGTCTCTGTTTCCTGATCTTTATATCACTGATATTTACAGTAGCTACTGCATAGGGAGCTGTGAAGCCTAACTAATGTTAGTAAAGGCCTAAATAAATATGAATTGTTATCATGGCAGAAGCTGGACCACAACTCAGGAGATGTGTGTGCACTCTTCTACTCCAGGGGACCTTTAGGAAGGGACCACTACTATCCCTACTTCCTCACACATTAGCTTAATCTAAACTTGCAAATGTAAAGTACTTCACAGTGCCCCATATGTTCAAAGCCCCTATAGATTGAGCAGAAAAGCCTGACATCAAACTCTACTGCAAATATGAATTCCCAACATTCTAAGATTTAGATCAAGCAAGAATCAATGGCTGGAATCTGAAGACAGAAAAAGTCAACCTAGTTATGAGGGGGCAAATGTTTTTAGATGTATAAATGTGCAAATAAGTGCCTAGTGGGATTTATGAATGTGCCTATGTGAGTTAGGTGCCTAATTCCCCATGAAAGTCATGGAGTTAGGCACCTAACTCACATAAAGAAGAGGAGTACTTGTGGCACCTTAGAGACTAACAAATTTATTTGAGCATAAGCTTTCGTGAGCTACAGCTCAATTCATTGGATGTATTCAGTGGAAAATACAGTGGGGAGATTTATATACACAGAGAACATGAAGCAATGGGTGTTACCATACACACTGTAAGGAGAGTGATCACTTAAGATGAGCTATTACCAGCAGGAGAGCTGGGGGGGGAGGGGGGGGAAGGGGAGGGGAACCTTTTGTAGTGATAATCAAGGTGGGCCATTTCCAGCAGTTGACAAGAACGTCTGAGGAACAGTGGGGGGGAAATAAACATGGGGAAATAGTTTTACTTTGTGTAATGACCCATCCACTCTCAGTCTCTATTCAAGCCTAAGTTAACTGTATCCAGTTTGCAAATTAATTCCAATTCAGCAATCTCTTGTTGGAGTCTGTTTTTGAAGTTTTTTTGTTGAAGAATTGCCACTTTTAGATCTGTAATCTAGTGACCAGAGAGATTGAAGTGTTCTCTGACTGGTTTTTGGATGTTATAATTCTTGATGTCTGATTTGTGTCCATTTATTCTTTTATGTAGAGACTGTCCAGTTTGACCAATGTACATGGCAGAGGGGCATTGCTGGCACATAATGGCATACATCACATTGGTGGATGTGCAGGTGAACGAGCCTCTGATAGTGTGGCTGATGTGATTAGGCCCTATGATGGTGTCCCCTGAATAGATATGTGGACACAGTTGGCAACGGGCTTTGTTGCAAGGATAGGTTCCTGGGTTAGTAGTTCTGTTGTGTGGTTGCTGGTATTTGCTTCAGGTTGGGGGGCTGTCGGTAAGCAAGGACTGGCCTGTCTCCCAAGATCTCTGAGTGTGATGGGTCATCCTTCAGGATAGGTTGTAGATCCTTGATGATGCGTTGGAGAGGTTTTAGTTGGGGGCTGAAGGTAATGGCTAGTGGCGTTCTGTTATTTTCTTTGTTGGGCCTGTCCCAATTAGTAGGTGACTTTCTGGGTACTCTTCTGGCTCTGTCAATCTGTTTCTTCACTTCAGCAGGTGGGTACTGTAGTTGTAAGAATGCTTGATAGAAATCTTGTAGGTGTTTGTCTCTGTCTGAGGGGTCGGAGCAAATGCGGTTGTATCGTAGATTGTCATCACCTTGATTATCACTACAAAAGGTTTTCTTCCCCCCTCCCTGCTGGTAATAGCTCATCTTAAGTGATCACTCTCCTTACAGTGTGTATGGTAACACCCATTGTTTCATGTTCTCTGTGTATATAAATCTCACCACTGTATTTTGCACTGAATGCATCAGATGAAGTGAGCTGTAGCTCACGAAAGCTTATGCTCAAATAAATTTGTTAGTCTCTAAGGTGCCACAAGAACTCCTTTTCTTTTTGCGGATACAGACTAACATGGCTGCTACTCTGAAACATAACTCACATATGCACTTTTGTAATCCTACTAGATACCTCCCTGCATCTAAATATTTCTGTAAATGTGGTCCTAGGTGCAAATTTGAACAGTGAATGTAATTAATCACTGGAACTGTTTACCAAGGGATGTGGTGAATTCTCCCTTACAAAAAGTCTAAATCTAAACTGGACACCTTTCATCACGCTGGAGTCAACCAATAACCATAATAAGAAAAGGAGTACTTGTGGCACCTTAGAGACTAGCAAATTTATTTGAGCATAAGCTTTCGTGTGCTACAGCTCACTTCATCAGATGCATGATGTAGCTCACGAAAGCTTATGCTCAAATAAATTTGTTAATCTCTAAGGTGCCACAAGCCCTCCCTTTCTTTTTGCGAATACAGACTAACACGGCTGCTACTCTGAAAATAATCATAATGGTCATTACAGATCTTAAAACCTATGAAGTAAAGGGATCTAACAGACCTGCTTCACACAGATGCAACAACTTTCAACACTCATAGCTTAAAGCACTGAATAAATTTCTTTCAACCTCCATGCACTCGGCAAAATAAGACAAGGTTCAACAAAACAGGTTCATCTGCTGAGTTATACGTGCATGGGTGATACAGTACAGGAATGCTGATGAGAGAGAACTGGGGGAAAAAAAAAGGATGACCGAATGGATTTTTGCTGAAACCTTCCATGTACATAAAAATTCATGTGGCCTGATGCCCAGGAATGAAAAACTTTTGACCCAAAAAGAATTTGTTGGCTGAAGTTACATGAAGCTGAAAAGGTTTCTAATGGAAGCTGCGTTTCAGCCTTACCTGTTGCAGTTGGTATGGCTTTTGCTACAAGTCTTCTCTTAATATTATACTCTATGGAAACCTCTGAGGTACACAAAATTTAGTCAGTTTACTCATCTTTTCCCACATACTGTGGAGACGCACACAAGAGTCACTTGCTCATTCATTCACCTTTAAAACTGTCCTAGGCATTTATAATTTACCAATATTAATTTAATATTCCTGAAATTTCTTAATTACTTTTAATTTCTACGTAAGTTCCATAGAGTGGCAGGCCGGTCTTTCATTCTATATGCTATCTGAAATATTTTGAAAAAATAATTACACAAATAGACTCCTGCAGGAATCCCCCTTTGCCCAGTAATTAACATAAATCTTAATTCACCAACTAAAAATATATATCTGATCTTTGACCCCAATTCAAGAAAGCATCTATACTCAGGAAAGGTCTTTAAGCATAAATTTAAAGTTAAGCACATGCTTAAGTGCTTTTGTGAATTAGGATTTCATGCTTTCTCAGCCCTGGTCTACACTAGGACTTTAGGTCGAATTTAGCAGCGTTAAACTGATGTAAACCTGCACCCGTCCACATGATGAAGCTCTTTATTTCGACTTAAAGGGCTCTTAAAATCGATTTCCTTACTCCACCCCTGACAAGTGGATTAGTGCTTAAATCGGCCTTGCTGGGTCGAATTTGGGGTACTGTGGACACAATTCAACGGTACTGGCCTCCGGGAGCTATCCCAGAGTGCTCCATTGTGACTGCTCTGGACAGCACTCTCAACTCAGATGCACGATTGTTTGCCGTTAATCTGACACAGGGAGGGGCGACTGACGACACGGCTTACAGGGTTGGCTTACAGGGAGTTAAAAAAATCAATAAAGGGGGTGGCTTTACATCAAGGAGTATTTCAGGCAGGACTTCACGGAGGGTTCCAATAAGAAATGGTGCACCTAAGTTATTGTTCTTATTGGAACAAGGAGGTTAGTCTGGCCTCTGATTGATACATGGCTAGATTTACCTCGCTGCACCTTCTCTGTGAGTGACTGCAGTGTGACCTAGAGGAATGAGTCCCCTAGACGGGGGGCGGGGGTTTGCAAATGAGTACAAAACAAATCTGGTCTATTTCTTGTTTTGATACACTCCATCTATCTTTTACATCTTTGGCTGGAAGCAGACGGTGCAGAAGGACTGCATGCCATCCACATCTCATGGCTGCTCGACAGAAGATGGTACAATAGGACTGCTAGCCATCCTCATCTCTTGCCTGCCCGGCAGAGGATGATGCAAGAGGACTGCTAGCAATCCGTATCACCTGCCTGCTCACCATAAGATGGTTCAATAGGACTGACTGCAGGACTAAAGAGAATGAACTGATCAAGTCACTCCAAATTTAGTCCCTGCGCCCATGTCTGCCCAGGCGCTCCTGATCGACCTCACACAGGCGACCAGGAGCACCTCGGACATGACGATGACAGCTACCAGTCGTATTGCACCGTCTGCTGCCACAAGGCAATGGGTTGCTGCTGCTGTGTAGCAATGCAGTACTGCGTCTGCCAGCACCCAGGAGACATACGGTGACAGTGAGTTGAGCGGGCTCCATGCTTGCCGTGGTATGGCGTCTGCACAGGTAACTCAGGAAAAAAGGCGCAAAACGATTGTCTGCCCTTGCTTTCACGAAGGGAGGGAGGGAGGGAACGGGGGCCTGACGATATGTACCCAGAACCACCCGCGACAATGTTTTAGCCCCATCAGGCATTGGGATCTCAACCCAGAATTCCAATGGGCAGCGGAGACTGCGGGAACTGTGGGATAGCTACCCACAGTGCAACACTCCGGAAGTCGACTCTAGCCTCGGTACTGTGGAAGCACTCCGCCGAGTTAATGCACTTAGAGCATTTTCTGTGGGGACACACACACTCGAATATATAAAACTGATTTCTAAAAAACCGACTTCTGTAAATTCGACCTAATTTCGTAGTGTAGACATACCCTCAGAGTCCTCCCATGCTCTCTCAGCTCAGCAAATGTGCCTTGCAGCATGACCTAAAGACTGATAAAGTAGTCTCAAATATTGCTGCAAGAAGAGAAGAGGAGTTTGAGCCTGAAGCTAGACAAAAAGAAAATTCCAATCCTCAAAGGACTGAGTCCTGTCCATAACCAGGAACAATTGATAGGAGTTCTTTATATGCATATGTTCATATTTTAGTATTAGCTAGTCCAAGAGCTATTTTAAATCCGACACTGACAGAGTAATACAATTTAACTAGCGTCCTCTGCAAATCTGGGCTAAAATACTATTTAAAATACCTCACCAGCAACTAACAACGATTTCCTCTTTCAGGTCAGTGCTCCTCCTCCTATTTAATGGACTTGGTATAAATGCAAAGAGACACAAGATTTACAAAGGCTGAAACAATTACAGTACTGGAAAGCTCAAGAAATGTAGGAACATTCACCTGCAAAATAAAACACTGCATCAACTGAGTGAGGCATTATCAATCCCAGATATAAATTGCTAATCTGAAGATAAAGTGACTGAGGGAAGCTAAATTGGGGGGGGGAGGAGGAGAGGGGAAGTAATGTTTTCTAATGATATAATTGTTCTGAAGCCCTTTTCCCAAGTGTCCAAATAATCCTACCCACAATTTGAGGATCTACCATTTTATGCTCCTTTTGTATCCTCTGCTCTTCTCCTGGTCAAGAAGGTAGGTACCAGACTCCTCTGAAGCCAGACACTAAAGTCTTGCTGGGAATCTGTAAGCAACATTAGCAAATGGGAGGAAGGGGACTGATGAACTAGCGTATAAATACCTGCAGAGGTGACAACACGAGCAACATTAAACATTAGTATTTGCAACTGCACGGCTTTGGTCACTAATGCAGGATTCTTATGTCCGATGTACAATCTAATCTAATTCTCCTTACTCAGCATTAGCGAAGACAACTATAATACTGAGTTTAGTTTGTGGCTTCAAAATACAGAAAGGACACAGGAGAAGGTCCAAAGAGGGGTAATTATTTTTACAGGGTTCCTGAAAGGACAGACTAGTAGAATGGGCTATGTTCAATATAAAAAAGGGAGAAAAAGAAGGAAGGGAATATTGACTTTCAGTGGCTGCAGCAATCAAAAGAGGATTTGTAACCAGCGTTTGATTAGATTTTGCTATGGATGGAACAAGATATGGAAACTAGCAGTGAAGAGAAATACATTTATTTAAATGCCTTGAATTTCAAAAGAACCAAATTCATTTCAAAAGGGACAAATGCCCATTCTCATGTCTGAAACTGGATTCATTTCAGGAGAAATGTAGAAAATGTAGATTATTGGATTGTTTGTATAAAATGTTTGGCTAGCTACAGAAGGCAAAACATAAATTAATTATCTGAAAATCAGTCCCTCTTAGGCAATTCATTAGAAGCTTTTCTCACAAAAGAGATCTTTTTAGATGAATTATCTAATTTCCTGACTAGAAAGGGGGGGGGAAGTATCATATTTCACACATATTATGTCCTATCTGGATCAAAGCATTAGACCTAGCATTGAGCATACAAGTTTAGTCGGTTAGAAACCCATGGAGTGATCCAAAGAACAGTTACATACCACCTGCCTTCACAAGGACAGCAACAAAGAGACAATAATCCATGGCTACACACTGTACCTGAACAGCTTTACCACCTGTCCTTCCTTGCACTACCATCTTTAGCTCAAACACTACAGATTTTGCATTTAGACCAAAAGTCCATGTTCAGTCCCAGGTGACGACTCATGTTGGTGGTCGTTACCGTAGCATCTTTCCTCCCCAAAACATTTTACAGATTGCATGGACAATGGTCATTTACCCACCACTGATGTGGAACACAGCACTGCCACGCTACACAACTGTTCAGGAAAGGAAATAGACTACCATATATAATAAGAACCCTATATTTTGGTATTTGCAAGTATATTGGTGAGTGGGCTGAGTTTATGGAGCAGTGGTATCATCTCAGTAGTAAGCATATTTGGAGTGGGGGCTTCACTACTATTACCAAGAGCAAGGTGTTATCACAATCAGTTCGTATTTTTGTTCATGACAGAGGAGAAAGCCAACCACGTTCATTCCATATAGGTATGGTGATCCTTGAAGTGGTTTCCCCTATTACAAGCCATGTTTATTCACAAATCACAATGTGAGAAGCATTTAACAATGTTAATTTAGTGCAGAAATTTACCACTATAATAATGGTTTATGGGACATGAAAAATTCTACTAGGTTAGACCATCCCTCCCCCATGTCATCATATAAGAGCTCTAACCAAATACATGTTGACAGCCTGAAAGCAGAGAGTACTACTCCATTACCTTGCCTCTTCTGTTCAGTACAAATAGAGCTATCCTTCAGGAAAGTGTCTTATAAAAATACTACAGTAAGTGACAATTGATTATCAGCTTCCTAAGAACAATGCTAATTTTCCCAAGAGCTTTAAAGAGAGATGAATAGGCAATTTTAATGAGTGACAAGTTTTTGGCAGGTTGCCCATTTCCACAAATATATATATTTTTTTAAATGTTTGGTTCAGTGGCCAAAGCCATGGCACAGAATAAAAGAGGACAGCAAAGGCATTGCTCACAGTAAGCGATTAACTTTACCTCCTACCTGCAAGAGCAGAGATTTGACCTGTTAAGCGACTGTATTAAGCAAACTGAACTAGTTCTACTTACTGTTCATTAAAAATCTTATCCACTACAAGAAAATATTTGCCTAATTTTTTTTTATTTGAAGAGATTAAATGTAGAATAGTAAAGGATAAACAAATTTTGGAAGTTAGCTATACGCAAAACATCAGGTGGCTCATAGGTATTGAGAACTGATGAGACCTGTTAGGTCATACAATCCATCCCTCAATTTTGTCTGAGCAGGTTTTGAAGCTTCAACAATTTCCCTTGGAAACATTTCTAATGTCCAGGCTAAATTTTCAGCAGAGAAAGAAGATGAAGAGTGTGGGGCACTTGGAGAGCAGAAGCCAGAGCGGGACTGGGGACAGGAACATTAGCTAGCAAAGCAGGAAAAAGCAAGCTTTCACCAAGATAAGACTAAAAACCTGAAATTCTAGAGCTCAATTTCCAGCCAAGCTATAATCCACCATCTATTTGTATGCACATGCACCAACATGATCTGGCGCTTTGCACATGCAAACAATGGTGCGTACAGAGGTGAGAATTGGAACACAAAATCCCCACATGAGAACATCAGGGTTTTGCAGGTGCAAATTCCAACAACTTCATGGCAAGTGTCAGCACTGATGCAGGTAAGCGGTGACCAGGAGCTGACAGGAGCTTAGCATGAACAGACTTTAACCAACCGATTTTACACAAACAAAATCATATGAAAAACAAAACTACACTGGGCTGCAACCCAGACCCCTGGCAACTGGGAGTGCAAAACTTCCATCAACTTCAATGTAGCCAGGATTTCACCCTTTTGTGGAGCTGTGCTGCCCACGAGTGCCATGGAAGCTGGTTTTATAGCGTTTCTTGTGTGTCTTCTAAATGTCTGACTGGACCTTCAGATCCCAGTCCAGAAGTCAGATGAGAAAGTTAACTCCTTGTCTCCTTATGCACTTCTGTACAAGGATGAAATTTACTGGTGTGCAAAGGGCTACCACAAGGTCTACAAAGCACTAAAACACACCTGAACCCTGAAATAGTGAGCGAGGAATGGATAGGCTTCGCACTGGCCCTCTGAACAGTGAGATCAGGAAAGACTTTATATGTGCTTCAGGTAACCATCCAATACTCAAATATGCAAGCAATTTTGTCACAACAACATATTCATTACGGATACCCTTCTGCCTAATCATCACTGAGAGACCATCTTTTGGACACATCTCCAAGCTGCTGGCCCCTGCTATGCTTCCCTTATTTGTTTCTGTATTTTGTAATTAAACATACGTATCAATGCTTTTTAGTTTTATAAGTCATCTGTTGATGTCTACAGATTCAAGACATGAGAAGGTGAGGTTGCTATGGAAATACACACAGTCAATTTACACAGTAAAAGCACATTCTGCAATTTTCACAAACTAATGCATGGAACATAAGGCAACATTTTACCTCTTTTTTTTAAACTAAACACTAGAGCTTCCAAATTAAAAGTTTTCAGTGGGAAAAAAATTAGTTTGTCATTTGTTCAGAGACTGAATGAATTTAATTTAGAACCACTGCAAATGAATGTAGTGGAGGAGTTCCCAAACTTCATTGCGCCATGACCCCCTTCTGACAACAAAAATAACTACCTGGCCCCAGGAGGGGGACTGAAGCCTGAGCCTCGCTGCCCTAAGCAGGGGTCCTGTAACCTGAGCCCCAGCACCAGGGCTGAAGCCATTGGGCTTCAGCTTTGGCCTTAGCCCCAGCAAGTCTAACAACAGCCCTGATAACCCCGTTTTAATGGGGTTACAACCCACTTTGGGGTCCAGACCCACAGTTTGAGAACCACTGGATGTAATGCAAGCTTTATACACTACATTGTAAATTGGTTCCTCCTCTCCAGCACAGAAAGTAATTTGAGGTCCTACAGATTAACGGTATTCTTGGATGGATAAGGTTTTTGTGGTCCATATATGGTAGATCCATCTATATTTTCCTTTGTATGTTCGTTTCTCTCTTCTGGTATGTACCCAGCTGTCCTTTCTACAGTTCAAAATTAATAACCCTCTGCATAAATATTAAATTCCTTTAATAGCCAATCCTTTTGATACCTTGGGACCTGATCCCATAAATCTTATGCCCATATGTAACTGTCCTCATCTGAGTGCCCACACTGAATTCCACAGGACTACTTGTGGGAGTAAAATTATTCATGTGTTTGAAATGGGATCATTGAATAGACATTTAGCATCTGACTTATCTATATTATCTTGTTGCCTGCCACCTTCTAAACCCTACCACTCTTGCAAGATGATGCCTGCAATTCTGACCACGATTCAAGCAGAGTCTCACTGTGCCATTATGCAGTGACACTCTTTTCTAATTTGTGCTCCTTCCTCGGTTTTGACAGATCCATGGTTTTGTTTGGTTTTACTTTCCTAAATGACAGCCTGGGATGATTATGGTGGTGATTCCATAGATAAGATTGTCACTAGCTTTCCATCAGCAGCTTGATTTTAAACACAAAACCCACACCCAACTTCAAAACAAATTGTCCACCCTAATTTTCTCAGGTGTGATGTCTTGCCAGAAGATCATTTAGGCAGCCATGGATTTGGAAGATATGCGAGTCTCAAACTCTCATCACACACACAAAATATAGTTTGGTCCATTATCCCTAAATTTGATTCGTACCCTCGCCCAACTGCTTGAACAGTGATGTGGGGAAGAGAATCCATGGACAGCTGCTAAATGCCAAGTAAAAAGGGTTATGACAAAATAAATGAGGAACAGCATTCTCCAGTTTTAAATGCCAGATTAATTTTGCATCCAGCAGGCAGCACTTATGAATTCCACCTTTATTAATTTATTTTCAATCTGGCACTACATGATTGATTCTGTGGCTGGTTCCACAGCAACAATCCATATTTTTATCTAAACCACTGTTACTTGGTGATGCTATAATCGTCCTATATAAAGCAGTGTACTCTCATGAAATCCAGTACATTATATTCCATTGCTGTGTGTGTTTCTGCGCTGAAAACTTCTGTAAAATGGTGAGCACCCTCAACTCCCACTGAAATCAGTCTCAGGACCTTGAGAAATTGGTCCCAAAAGGGACTGATCCAAAGTATTTCCATTAACATCAGTGGACTCTGGAACAGGTTCAAGGAGCACAAAGATCAGTGACACTAGAAGAAATGGATTTATCTGTTATGATAAAGGAACTAAAATGAAGTCACTCTTTCAACCCTTGAGCTAGAAAGAGCACTACAGGCAAGCTGTTCTGCAATGGTTAGCAGTGAAACAGGTAAGTGTGTTATCTACCTTTTGTTCCTCATAGCCATGAAGACGACGCTCCAGAAATGCGGGGAGAGGGGAAAGCAATATATTACATCAAAAGTACGTGCCTTATTTCCAATTGTTCCAAACATGGAGTGAATTATTGGAAGGTGATGAGTCATGAGGAGGACCTGGATAACTCCAAGGACAAGAATTTTAAGTGGTTGCTGTTGCATGTCAGTCTAAGAGGGGAAAGCCACACAATTCTTAGAGGGCTTAGAGGGATTGAGCACTGATCATTCCATAGGAATTGGGCAGGCAGAATCTTATGCATGTGCAAGTCCCATGTGTCTAGCTCCCAAATTAGTCTTTTGAAAGTGTTCTGTGGGTTTCCTTTGAGAACGAGGACAGAGATTACATATAGAGTGATCACTTTGTGAAATGTTCACCCAAGGGTGATGGTGTTTTTGTCTTTTACCATTTTTCTGTGTGAGTTCATTGGAGAACATAGTGATTGTCTTGTTTCACATACATCATTGTTATTGGGGCACTGGATGAGGTACACCACATGCTGGGATAAACATGTGTAGAACCCATAGACCTTGAAAGATGAGTTATGAAGGGTGTTTATCATCACAGCAGTGGAGATGTGTCTGTAGGTTTTGCATATGTTATGGAAGGGTCTGGTGCCTTTCTGAGTTGTTGGGTCCTGGTCTTTGGGGAGCTTGCTTCTGATGATGAGCTTGTCAAGTTGGTGGGTCGTTTGAAGGCCAGAAAAGGGGGGTGGGAAGGTCAGAGGGAGGGGGTTGGAAAAACTTCTTTCAGCATATGGTCCCCATCAAATATGTGTTGTAACTGTTTGATGATACGCCATACAGGATCAAGCATAGTGTGGTGGGTGACAAGTACGGGTCCGTGGTAGGAGTGGGGCTTTTCCCCTGTATTGAAGCAGGTTCTCTCAGGGTATTTGGGTGGCCCTTTCCATGAGGTGATCTATTTCCA
This sequence comes from Eretmochelys imbricata, assembly GCF_965152235.1. NCBI lineage: Eukaryota > Metazoa > Chordata > Testudines > Cheloniidae > Eretmochelys > Eretmochelys imbricata. The sequence goes on along the minus strand of NC_135579.1, from coordinate 8,249,734 downwards.
TGGAGGAGTATCCTTGTTTGATGAAGGCTGTTTTAACTATGTTAAAGGTATGGTGGAAATCTGTGAGGGAGTTTGGGTCATCTGATTAGAGGATGAAAAGATCATTGATGTAGCTCAGGTATATCATTGGTTATGTGGTGCATTTGTCCAGAAATTCTTCCTTGAGGTGCCACACAAAGAGGCTGACATCCTGGGGAGCCATGGTGGTTCCTATGGTTTGGGCAAAAAGTGTTTGTTGTTGAATGTAAAATGGTTATGGGTGAGGATGAAATAGATGTTTGGCAATGTGTTTGGGGTGGATTATATCAGGTGCTGGGCAACAGGCAACAAAGAATCAGGCCTAACATATTTAAATGCCAACAAGAAGAGATTATCTTGATATATGACAACTTTCATACAATGTACAGACAATATGGAAAACAACCTTCCAGAAAGTCTGAACTCTCCTCACGATGCCCTTCATCCTATAGCACTGATAGCTTCAAGAAAATATTTCTGCTGTTCTTGGCAACCACCACCACCCTGGATTCCAGAAACAATGCGCAAGAATAGAAAAAAAACAAAACAAAACAAAAAAAAAACACTATAATGTGTATTACAGGTGCCTGACTTGAACTTTGGGGCCTATCTTTTTCTTCATTTCATATTCCACTTCCTACCTTTTTCTTCCTAGCGCACTCTTTAAATAAGTGAGGCCACTGAAGTTCTGAAGTCCCCATTTGAGAAGGTTTCATATGTAGTTTATAGTACTTGTATAATATTTAGCATATCTATAAACCTGTACAGATATATTTTTAAAAACCAGTAACATCTTTTTTGAAGGAGAGGGGAAAAAAAAGACGATGACACTTTTAGGGAAAGTTTAGCTATCCGTAGAGATGTTGCCACCTTGCCTACTGTCCTCTCAACTTCAGAAGTGTCATTAGAGCAGTATTCTGCTGTTCTCTCTTCAGCTTTCTTTATCTCTAAGGGATATTTTTCTAGTTAATCAGTTTGGACATGATCCAAGGCCCTTTGAAGTCAACAAAAGTCTTTTCAGTGATGTTAATAAACTATGGACCAGGTCTTAGATTAGTATTATAATCCAATAAAACAAATTTAGGGAGGTGAAGCCAAATCCATATACCATTCGTACAAACTTTAAAAGTACATTCTTGAAACATTCTTAACTTCGTTGCATGTTTCAGAATCATGTTTACCAACCCAACCCTAGGAAGGCTTCATTCAGGAGCACAGCCTATAGTACGTATTCACTTGAGTTTCCAGCGTAGCAGCCGAGTTAGTCTGTATTTGCAAAAAGAAAAGGGGTACTTGTGGCACCTTACAGACTAACCAATTTATTTGAGCATAAGCTTTCGTGAGCTACAGCTCACTTCGTTGAGTTTCCATCAGTCACCTTAATCAAATTGGCAAGATGGGGTCTGACAAGCTGTTTTTATGATGGATTTGGTAATGACACATTCAGCTCTCAGCCTATATCCTTATTTACTACAGAAAAAGCAAAGATGTTGCTCATTAAAAAGGGATGTTGAACTCTCTTCAGACACTTTAGATCTTTGTAGGCAAGATCTATAGAACACACTCACGCCCTATAAAAACAAACAAAAAACCCCCACCAAACTCTGGAAAAAGCCCACAAAAGGTTTTATTAAATGAAACAATAAGAAGATATAGTATAAAATTCCCTTCAAAATGTGTTTATCACTCAAACATTTAAAAACATATATTGTCCACAATGAAAGGCTATCAGAAACATAATAACAGAGTTCCCAGTCCCTTAACTACCCAGGCCTATCACTCTTGTGTATCTGCCCTTAGATACCAACAAACTTAACATTTGCTGTCTACAAAACTTTGACCAAATTGCAGAGTGCTAAAAAACAAACTTGGCTGATGCTGAGCTGGCTGGCTAGGAGTGCAGGACTTTTAAAAATTAACAAAAATCTGAACCCAACTGTGCTGTCTTCTGGGATTTTCCTTCCACGATTGTCCACTATTTCAACACAACAAGTTGTGACCAACCTCCTTTGCAATAGGTTTGGCACAGGATTGGGGATTCTTCATTTTAAGTATTGGCAGGAAAATCAAGACTAGGATGCAACCTCTTCTTCCTGTTCTGGGCTTGACCTTTGCCATTGGGATTGGTCAAGCTCAGTATGTAATGGGAATGTTCCATAACTTCTCTGATTCGTTGTCCCCCCCAGTTCTTCGTTGTTTGCCCTGCCTCAGAGAGAATGTGACTCAGAGGTGCAGTCTCTCCTTATACAGTTACATGTACATGAGGTGTGGAGGAAATGCAATCTGTCCCAGCTAGCATGGAGCAGAGTGATCCCCATGGTGTGCCAGCCCTGCTCTGCATGCTGGTGTTGAGGTGGAACAGGGCCATGACCCTGCCTCCTCACTCCCCCTTTTGGAGGAACTTGTTAGTATTTCCTGTACATTCTAGAGCCCAGAGACTGCTACTGTGAGTAGCCAATGAGTAGCTGGGTAGCATAGGTGATTGAGGGACGTAAAGCTTTTTGCTCACCCCTACACAGCTGCATAGAGTCCACTCAAAATGTACACCTTACTTCCTCAGAACATTGATGATGGCATTGAGCATTCTATCCCACTAATATTAATCACCTGATGCTTTTAAACGTTCTCTCCAGTTCTCTCCCTCCCGGCCCACCCTCTCCCCCAACACACACAAAGATGCAGTCTTTTGGCTGCACTGAACGCTCCTCGCTGCTATGCACAAACCACAGCGTATTTTTCTTCAGTGAAAGAAGTATTTCCAGCTAACGAAAAGAAGAGCACAACTGCTCACCAGCTAACAAGTAGCCTGTGGGGAGCTAGAGTTGAAAACAATATTTAGTCTAAAAATTCAAAGCCTGTAAATATGGTGAAGCACTTTAATGACCTCCTGGTATCAATTCTGAAGGTGACTCTTGTTCCTTTGTCTAGGAATGTGTGGGGCAAATGCTGAGATGGTCACTGGCTTTGGAGCGGGTGTGTGGTGAGAATCCATAGACTCATCAACAAGCTTGAGGTAGCTTAGGTGAGGAACAGTCGCAATGATGCTTGAGAGCACCCCACTACACAGACACACACACACACACACACACACACACACACACACACTGAACACAGGAGTTAGCACTGATTCTTCAACTGCAATACGCTGCCCTCTGGCACTTGCCAGTCCTCTCATGTGTCAAGAAGTGCAAAAATTGTCAATGAATAATAAGACCTAGCTCTTATATAGTGCTTTTCCTCAACAGATCTCAAAGTTAGGTGCATCATGATTAGGTGCTAACTGTGCAATGCTTCCTCACTCTGACAACCAACTTTGCTGTAAGCTTTTGCTCTCCTCCTATCGTGGCTTTAGCTTGCATACTGTAGATGCATATATGCAGGACTGTAAAATTATCTTCCTTATTTTTCAAGCCACATTCTGTGCCAGATCCTCAAGGTTGATGGAGCTACATTAGGTGCACCTGAGGGGATGGGGCCAGAGGTGGCTTCCTGCCATCTTTCCACCTGCACCAACCTAGGGGAAAACTAGGGAAAAATTTGTCCCCCATGCAAGTTTTGCACAGATGCTGAAAACATACCAATAACCAAGTTAGATATAATAATACAGAATGAGACACCAGCTGAGATCAGGCAAGTGACCATTTATAGGTGACTTCATGAGATGTATATGGAACTGAAACTCCCACAGGAGAGACCCATGATTGTGCTTTTTTTTTTTTAAATTGATATGACAGAATGCCAGGGAAAATACACACCCAGTTGGCTCACAGAGAGATACAGAAGTTTAACAAAACTTAGTTAGCTTCATGCTTTTATAAAAGGCTGGCCCCAAAACTGGAAATGGTAACACTGAGGCAAACAGGCAGCTATGTGACAAGATGCTCAATGCACAGTTTGAGTAGCGTGCTCCCTCAAATCTCCTCAGCACCAGAGCAGAACTGCAAGGTCACCTTCCACTAATTAGAAATGGCCACAAGTGATACAGTGCAATTCAGCTGAATAGCATCCAAATGTAATTTGGAAACTGCTCTAAATTTCCAGCTTGATAAAACATTGGAGCATCCTTTATAGTGATGGCGCCTCAGACGCTAACCACTTATCCCCAGAGCTGCCTCTGAAAGACTGGAACTCCCTCTAGGAGCTTAGCCCGTCTTGATAATGCTTCCTTCATGATACCTTAAAGCATCTTGTCTCTTTTTTCCTGACACCACGTAGGTCACCAAGCAACCAGCGTACATTAAATTCCGTCTATGGCTCTGGCTTTTTAATTTAAGCTCTGAGGTCCTACTGAAAAAAAATTAAAACTAAAAATCTAAGTACATATGGACTGTTTGCCAAATGCAGACGAGGTGTAAGTTCAAGCACCTACTCTATTGACTTTAGCAGAGATGCTTACACCAGGTCTGGATCTGACCCAATGGCTTTGAAGTCTGAGATAAGATAGATTGCCCATGCTATTTTATGCTATGTGATGGCACTACTGATTAGGACATCAAAAAATTTTATAGCCTTTCCTCTCACTCCACCAAACTGTTCCAAAAAGGATAATGAGTATCCCTGCATATTGCTTTAGGGAACTAGTCTCTCTCTCAGGCACAACTATGCTTCTGACCAGGAGGGTGGGAACTTTGCCTCCTTCAAGGCTGATGTCAATGTTATTTCATACATTATCTGCCAAGAGAGACTAGTCTAGCAGGTGGTTGCCACTTTTCTCTTTAGATTCTCTCTTCAGTTAACAGAATGATCTTCACAAGCGTAGGGTCTGAATAGAGATAGCTCTTAATTTTAACCTTTCAACATGCCATCCTTCCAAAACAAAGCAGTACTGGTTAATTCAAAGTTTACAGCCAAAAAGGTGTCAGTTATCGCTCAACAAGCAATACCATGCCATGGATTTTTAGCCAAAAATCTCCTTTGACTCAAGAGGGAGTTCAGCTTCAAAAACAAACAATGACACAATATGGCCCAATGTTTTTATACCTTAATTTTCTTGGGATCGGCAAGTAGCTAGCTTCAAAAATTATACTTGCTCTATACATTTAACCAGTGCATAATTTTATTCTGATTGATACTTATTAGAACTGAAAAGTAAAAATATACGTCACAGTCATATGCAATGGGCCAAATCCTCCTAATATTTACTCCCCTGATGCAATTTCAGTGAAGTCAGTAAGGGTGTACAGGTGTAACTAAGGGTAGAGTTTGTGCCCTTAGGTCTGTTTAACCTCCGTGAAGAAGTGGACATAAAGAAAATAAACACAAAACAAAGGAAAACCTGTTTCCCAGAGTAAGACAGTTCAGAGTATATCTGTTCAATATTTACCAACTGTAGAATAAAATGTTACAAGATGATATCATCTAGCTATGGACTGCACAGAGTTAATTCTAAAAGTGCATTATAAAAATGTAACCTATGTGCAGAAAGTACTGAAGTCTGTACCTCTAGTAAGAACATGTTGCACTCACTCCACAAGAATGCAAGATTGCAACAGCTTACTATCCCTTTAGGAACTGCAATATATAGTTCACATTAAATATTAACAATGTATTAAACAGCATTGCAGACAATGGCACAGTCTCCACAAATTTGCACAATCATATGCTATATAGTAAAAAATTTACAAAACGTTGTAAGGGTCTTCAGTGACTTCAGATATTTGAGGATGTGCAAGCTAGAGCTTAAGTCAGACCATTTTACTCTGCTGTCTACTCTGGGACCAAGAACTACAAGAGCTTTAAGGGATGCTAGGGAAATCTAGTTTCCTTATTAAATATGCTCCTGCTGTTTCTAGGTATAGAAACCAATCCTGCAGTCCTTACCTCTGAAACATCTCCCCACTGAGGTCAGCAGCTTATTGCAATTACACATCTTCCAACTTCCCACAAAAACCACTATAGCTCCTAATATATTATGGCAGAGTCCAAAAGAGAGCAAGCACTAGCTCTATAGGGGCAGGACCCAAATGCTGTAAGTTGGAAGAGCTCCACTGAAGTCCATGAAGCCATGATGATGTACATTAGCTGTAGATCTGGCCCATAATAACTGAACTTCTAATTAGCCCAGCTACTGACAGCCTGCTGGAACTTTGGAAATCAGACCCTCCAGAGAAAGGTAGCATGGGGTTGGAAAGCAGTTGCATCAGAGAAAAGTAAAGTCCTAATTGGCTGGACACATGTTGAGGATCCTGGGCTTTCCATTACCAATTACTGCACTAACAGAACGAACCAGTGAACACTTGAGCTGCCAGAATTGTATTGACAGTGGTCATTCTTCCCACTACTACTGGCCATAACACCTAAACATGCCTCATCTGGAAGTTAATTGCATGCATGGAGCCATATTTACCCATGAGGCTCAGCTGCTTTGCTCCATGCTGTCACATGAACAAGCCAGCATATGAGGACTTGGGAGGCTCATTCAAGTGGAAGAGGGATCCTCTGGTGGCAAAGACCTGGAGCTGAAGCTCTTATGTCCTTCTCTTTCCCTGCTGCCAACATACCAGGGGACAGGAAACTTCGTCAAAGACAAGGAGAGCAGTGTGCATTTTGTTTCAGTTCCTTGTTAATTCAAATAGGGCCTGATCCAAAGTCCACTGAAATCAATGGAAACATACTCATTGGCTTCCATGGGCTTCAGATTAAGTCCAAACCTCAGTCATTCAGAGTGGGCCTGGCAGGCACTAACAGAAAACAGTAAGTCTACTGCAATAAAAATAGATTTGGGCATATTTATTCCATGTTGTTCTAAGTTTTGAACATGTTAAGATTATTCTGAATTTAAATTCTGGTTTTCAAAGAGGTTCAGTATTTATTGCACATATTTTCCTGCATTTTATAAAGTCAAGATGTGCAGGATTATTACTGAAAACAACTGCCCGTAGTGAATGTTGCAACAACTATATTGCCACAGTAATTCCACTTTTACGACTGAGAAACTTCAAAGAAAGAAAAACTTCTTGTAACTTCCCCTTTTTTCTCTTTGGTAGGCCATTACTATTCAGACTGAATTTAGTAATTCCCTCTTCTCTGCTTTAAAAGAGTGGTAAGCCATTCTCTAAATAACCCACAGTCTCCTTTGTCTTTATCACACACTACTTACTCCAAATTTAGTGCACTGTAAACTTAATAGAAAATATAAAATTGGTAGACATCTTTAATATTTATTTTGAACCACAGAAGCTTTTTCTAGTGCATTCTAGACCTGTGCTAAAGTTTACAATGAAACCTAAAACTTTTTTCCAATGTCTGGTTTCAAGTTGTGTTACAAATTTTAAATTAGCCCAGATTCATCCCTAAAGTTCACAAACCTTTTGAGCACTTTATGGTATTGGCCTGAAAAGATGTGAAACTTTGTGGTTACAGATAAATCTTTGAGGTTCGCAATAAGTACAATACTGTGCCATTAGCTGGATTTGCATTGTTCTACGAAACAATATTTTAAAAGTTTCTAAAACCATGTTTTTGTCCAGCTGTTACTTAAATATTTTGTTTAACTATATGCAAAACTTTTTAAAAGACATATTCAGCTTGCAGGCTATGATGGCTGCCAACTTTTAGTATAACTTTCACCATAAGAGAGAGTTGGCCTGTGAAATGCTCTTGGCTCAGATTAGCTGTCTTCATCATCAGGTAGCCATTTATTTCTCAAATAATGGTTTTTAAAGACATTCTGCAGTGCTGTACATTTTCCAGAAAGCGTCTTTCACATTCCCCTTACAGCAGCTTTGCTTGTGGGGGAAGCCCACTGATTAACAGTTTGAAGCATCATGAAAATTATAAGATAGACTCAAATGACTAAGGAGCAAGTTTGATCCTGATGAGAAGGATTTAGCTTTGTTTACAAAACAAACAAGAAAAGCCCACCATCAATGACACAATCACAGCCTGTGCTGTCACCTATCCTTGGTTGGTTTCTGCAGTTTGGTTTAAAGAGGCTTTTTTCCTCACATTTCAAACCCAGGTCCGAGACTTGTATACATTTTTGATGGGACTACTCAGGAAATAAGCAGCAAGCAATAAGCCTGGTAACATAATAGTAAGCGTTACACCTGGTAAGTCACAGTGTGTAGGATACATTCCAATAGAGCAGTTCAGTATATCAGCCTATCTTTTTACATACCTGGGGGGTGCGGGGGGACTGCAAAAAGGGCTTTTAAGTGTAAAATGTATATTTTCCTCTTCCCCTCTCCCTTGCTTTATCATTTTTTACAGGGTTTGTATTAAATTTTGCTCCTGGGATATTTTGACTCATTTCCTCAAGAAAATAGGCCTTATTCTTTTCCACTGAACCTGCCAAGTTGGTTCTTTATTTTGGTAAGCTCTCTCAATCTTGCTTTCTCAAGACAGTACTGAGGTATAGTATTCACTGAGGTCAGGCCAGTAGGAATTAAACTGCTCTGGATGGAACGTGTTCAGTGGGATAACTTGTAGGGATGATTCCTTCTGTGAGATCACTACAGGTCAAACTTTCAAAAGTGGACTCTGATTTTGGGTGCCCAATATAAGATGCCTCAAGCCTGATTTTCAGAGGTACCTAGTACCCTCAGTTCCAAATGAAATTAATGGGAGCTGCAAGTGTGGCACAAAGTCTCTGGGGGTATCAAGGGAAGCACAAACCACAATAGGGACTGGTATGGCCTGGTTAAGGGGGCAGCATGTGCTTTCCTTTGCACTAGTCCAGTTTGGCTGGATGCTGTGGAGGAGAGCAGAGTTACTACCTAGCTCTTCTCCAACCTCCTACAGAATTTTTAGCACTGCTCTTGAGGCATGAGTCCCATTCTCTGTACACAACAGATACCAAATCAACTCCCATAGACGTAAACGGGAATCATTCCACTGAATTCAGATGAAGTCGTATCAAGCCCTTGGAATGCAATAAAAGAGACTGTATGTGACTCCCACACAGGGGCAGAAGCATTAGGAGAAGGGAGGCCTGTTGTGCCCTCTCTCCCTCCCATAAGCACCTGCCAGTAATGCGCACAATATTGCCTAGCCCAGTTTGCAGTTCTCCAACTGTATATAGCATTTGCAATTCCTCACCAATGTCTAGGAGTGGGAGCTGTGTTTAGTTTATCAGATACTTCCCGACTTGCATTTGCTACTTTGATATCAAGCCTAACTTTTTATATCTTAGAGAGGACTGAATCCTGATGTTTGTTACCACCCAGCGAAGATAGCTATTGTTTTAGCAAGCATCAGACTCTTTGAGGAGCCTTTTCCATTATTGTCCAGCCGTGTTTTAACCTCTTTCTATTGCTTTCACTTTTGATCATTCTAAGGTTAATTGATATTTGATCAGATTTGCGGGTGGGGTTATCTTGTTTGTGGCTTGTGCCAACTGTGGAATTCAACACTTCCCTCCACGTACCAACCAGTGCAGATGTACAGAACCCTAAAAATAAAATGTTATGGTTTGTTCATACAGAGTGAATACTTTCAGCCAGACCCATCTTTGTGCAAAGAGCACAAGAGCAAAAGTGTCAATAAGAAAAAGCACATGGAGGGCATCTTCCAACAGCCTGTACTGAACTGTACACAAAATGGCTTCAGTTGAGTCCTTACAGATTTAAAGATCCAGTACACAAAACAACAGAATCTTAAGAATTACCAAGCTAAATACACCACAGAAAAGTGAGTCAGACCTCTGGATACAATTACAGCTTTCAGACTAACTGCCCAGATTGTCATTTTTTCACTCTCTGGGCCAAATTCCCTGCTGGAGCCTATGAACAAACCTCCATGGAAATAGTCCAAACTGTACCCATTTACACCAGCAGAGAATTTGACCCTCCATAAATTCCCTTCCATCTTATTTAACACAGATTTCCATGTTTCACATTACTTCTCATGAAATCCTTTCAATCGGGTTTGTGTCCTTAAAAAGGGCATGTCATCAATTGCCCAGTATGTCTGTTTTCTTACTTTTGTATATTCATTCAGTTTCAGAACACCACTGCCACCCAAAGTGTGTATTCCAGGCACTGGATTATTAAAGATTGTTTTGACTAGGGGTAAAATTTTCAAGAGTGCCTGAGTGACTTAGGTGCCTACATAAAAATAGGCCGTAAGGCACTTGAGCCTCATTGAATGTTGATTGGACTTATGCTCCTAAGTCACTTAGGCACATTAGAAAATTTTATCCAAGCACTAAATTTCTAAGCATTTGACTTAATTCATAGGACTAACATGATACAGCACAAACTCCACTACCTGAACCTCATCTGTCCAAACTTTCCTGTTATCCCTGTCAGAGGCATGTTGCCTGACTACAGTTCTGGGGACAGGACCTTTTCATAGGACACTACAGTTCCAAATAAGTGAGGTTTGTGTATAACGCAGCCACTTGGATCAGAAGGTACCTCAGTCCTGCTGTGCTAGCAGCCTTGGGGAAGCTGTCTATAACTGGAGGAATGGCCAGCAGCAAAAGCCAGCCCCCTAATTATGCTTAACTTCTGGGTGTCCTGAGAGTCCTTTGGATAATAGAGGTAGTACTGCACATAGGGCAGGCCATTTAAAGAGAAGGTTAGAAGAAAGCACAGCACTTTTTGGAGTAAAAAACCGAGCAATTCACACTGCTGCAATTTTTAAAAAAACACCTACTCCTTTAACTCATTAAACGAAAGAGAGAGAGACTGACTTTATTTGGACAATATTTTTATGCGGATTTTGCTGAAGGAGAACAAGAAAGAAGCTTCCCTGGAGTAAAGCATCTGAGAAAGAACAGAATTTGTACTTATTGCAGAGAGGATGTTTTCAGGCTGACAATAAGGGATTGTATATCAATCACAGTCAACTGTTCCCTGCACATCCCCAAATATCTGAAGTCACTGAAGACCCTTACAACATTTTGTAAATTTTTTACTATATAGCATATGATTGTGCAAATTTGTGGAGACTGTGCCATGGTCTACAATGCTCTTTAATACACTGTTAAAGAGAACAGGATATACACTGCAGGAGGAATATAGTCTCTCTGTGGACAAGCATAAATGCTGAGATTAGAGGTAGTGGAACCAGTACAGGTACAAGAGCCCCTACATCTTTTCCCATGTTTTGACCTTTTTTGAAGTTTTCGAACACATTCTGATAAGGGCTTACTCATTTCCAGAGAAAGCCCATTCTTGTGACGTTCCCAGTCTAATTTTTCAGACTCATGAGTCTGGATAAGCTTTCCAGTTTGTGCATGCTTATCTAATCCTGCCTCTTTCGGCGGCGGCACTCCACAGGCAGCAGGCCAGCAGCGCGCCTCCAAAGGGAAGTGCGCTGTAGCCTGTTTGGGGAGACTTAGTCTATTATAACTGCTGCCCATCCTGGTGGACTATCAGCACCCTAGTTCACTAACCTGTGCCCACACTGCAAAGTGGGTGGGTGACCAGTCTGAATGAAAGTGGCATCCAGGCTCCAGCCGGTACCCACAGCTGGGCCCAACAAGGTTTAAAGCATCACCAAACTCAGGTCAGAGGTTTGTGTGTGTAGATGGTAGTTGGGTTAGAGCCCAGGTTAACGATGCAGTGAAACATGCCAAGAGTGAAAAGATCAAAGGCTCTTCAATATTTACAGCCTATTCTGAATTGCTGTGACTTACAGACGTTTAAAATGAAGAATTAAGATACCAAGATTTCTAACAATCAATCACTTTCAGGGCCGTAGATACCATTTCTCCCTCACCCTTTCAAAGATACTAGATGCTATGGGCCATATTTTCAAAAGGTATTATTAAGACCCAGACTCATAATAAGTACTAGGCACCTCAGCCTGGGGACTCTACAGACTGGTGGTTAGAGCATTCACCCAGGATGTGGGAGACTCCGCATTTAGAGGAACAGCTTCAACAGAAGAGGTTGAGGGAGCCCCACATCAGAATATCCCAAAGGACACTCACATGAATGGTAGCAGATCTCTTTTAATCCTCCCTCTCTCCCGGCTTCTTGCAAAAATAAATAAATTAAATAAATAAATGCACCAGGCGTCTAAGTTCAGAGAGAGTTCAAAGCTGCAAATCTCAAACAGAGCTAGGCGCCTACCACCACAGGGGGCAGGGCTTAGCATACACCTCTGTCGTCATCTCCCATTGGCTAGCTGAGGCAACTCCGCACCTAGAGTGCTGGCTTTTGTGAATTGCAGTCTAAGACACCTACATCTCCCCATTCATTCTACAGAGAGCCTAAGCTCCTAACTCAGGCATTGTCAATCAGTGTTTTCCTGTGACTCTCTAGGTCACTGAAAGTTAGGTGCTGTAATACTGAGTACTTGTGCGAATCTAGGCCCTAGTGCTAAAGATGCAGCTACGTGCCTACTGGGATTTTCAAAAGCATCTAGGCACCTGACTCTTATTAACTGCTTAAAGTTACACATTCATTTAAGTCCCTTGCCAAATTGGATTAGTGTTCTGTCCTATGTCTGAAAGAAAGGCCAAGAGCACAACAGTTGTAGAGATCTACCTCGGCCTTCTGTAAAACATGCTATGTCAGAAGTGTGACCCTGCAGATCCCTGTCTTTCTAATGGACAACTTATTTTAGGTATCACAACTGAAAGAGGGAAGGAAAAGAAATCACTGAAGTGGTGCCAGCAACCCTGATAGTTAGCAGTGCAATTTTTCCTCCAAAACCTGTTCAGTTCATTATTCTTACAGCATGTAATAAATCAGAACACACATCAGCAAGGCCTTAAATATTCAGGGCCTATGTCAAGATACAGCACACTGTCCTCTTAAAGCAGCATAAAGGTATTTTACTTTTATGGCTTTTAGAGACCAGTTAAAATGTTGAGTGTGATTCAGATTTTTGTTTTCCCATTTTAAAGGAACAGATTAATATTTTAGAGCTAGCTACACTATGGTTTTGTTCACACTCATTATACAGCAGGAACAGCAGCTCCTGAGTTTCCATCCCCAGCGAAGAGCAATAACCTATACCTTCACAGCATTATATTAGCTTTATCTAGATAGGTGAAAGAGGAGCTCTTGTTGTTCATCTAGGCACCAGTAATGTTAACTGACATTCAGTGTTCACGGGTTCAAGTACGTTTTAAAAGCTAAAATGTATAAATCCACAGCAGTACTATTTTTCTGATGGAGAATGGGCTGCAATTCATGCACCCTGATCAAGTGAGTTTTAGGTTAAAACATAGAGAAAATGTAGTGTGATAATGCAATGAAATACAATTGGAAAGAGGTGAAACTATGGGACATGATAATGAGGGAGACAATACCAAGGAAATACAGCTGGATTTATACATACAACCCCAAGGCAGAACAGATCACCAAATAAGAATTAAAGTAAAGATGCAGTGCTTATCAGATGTAAAAAGATTACAAAAGCACAGGAACCATTGCTCATACACAATTTTAATTCCTGAGATCCCTATGGAGAAACGCATACGAGTAAGCAGTTATTTTGTTGAGGATAAAGGTCAACACTGCAATGAAAAATGGGGAAATCCTGAATTTGGCATAAACCAATACAAAAGAATAATAGGAAATGTAAAGGGAATGTGTAAGTAAGAGATCACAAAATAATTATATTTAGGATATTAAGGATGAGGAGTAACAGTAAGTTGTACAATTAAGGTACTTTGTTTTAGGAGAGCAAACACTGAAAAATTAAAGGAGATGGCGGGTAGAAACCCATGAATGAGGCAAAGAAAGGAGTACAAGAAAGAGGAGTACCACTGTAATTAAAAAAAAAAAAAAGCAGCATATAAATTTGCTGAACAAAGCCACCTCAGAACGGTCGTACAACTTGAATTAAATGGAACCCAACAGTGGTCAATGTTGGGATACTTCATGTGAATCATGATGCAGTAATACAAAGAACCCCACATTTATTAGAATTCACAGATGGATGGCTCAGACTAGGAGGGATGGCAATGTCCAAGTGGATAGAGCCAAAACTACAGAATCCTCATACAAACTTAGAGAGACAGGTTAGCTGCAAATGAGATCTGAACAGGATCTCTCTCCAGCACCAGAAGAGCACCAGAAAAGACTGGTATGAGGCAGCAGTCATATTCTACAATGGCCAAGGCTTCACTGCCCTAGGGGTGTGGTCTGCCAGACATGGGGCATGACAAGACCCAACTGGCTAGCTCTGTGTAAAGCACATGCAAAACAGGGGTAAACTCTGCACCTTCGCAAAGGAGAGGAAAGTGCACCCAGTAGCAAATCCCTTATCAACCAACTCAGTAAACCATAAGCAATATTCCCTTACACTGGCAGAATGAGTCTTGTACTAGGTATAGCTGTTGCCTCTTTATTCCCTCCTCTAATCCCATAACACTTGCATCAGATGAAGGCAGAATTTTACCAGGAGAGAGAAATAATCAACGTAGCTAAAATGTGGGAAACTTATTAGGGAAGCAATAATGCAGAAAAAAATGCAATGGGGGGGGAGGGCAAAAGCAGTACTGCCATTTCAGCTGTTCAAAAATCACGAATCAAGCCCCAAAAAATCAAGAGTGGCTGAAAAATCATAAGAATTTATATATAATTTGGGGTGATTTAATTGGTGCTTTTTTTTTTTTTAACATAGTCACATGACTCCAGGCATGAGGGCTTTAAGAAAACCACCAATTGTCAAAAGAGGTCTAGTGGACAATAAAATGGCTGTGACAAAACAGCACAGCACCACTGAATAAAACAAAAAGAATCACTATCTTGGACTTTGCCTAGATAGGAGGCTCTTATATGATGAAAGAGCCTTTGTTATATGATGAAAGAGACTGTTACATTTTTGGTGGGATGGCTCTAAAAATACTGTTGGAAATGTAGGCCTTTCATTACACAGTTACAGAATAAAAGAAAAACACACTGTGTCAAGATGACACTGAAAACAAAGATGAATTTCAAACAGACACAGGTATAATGGATAAAGAGAATAGAGTCTACAACATACGAAGAGTTTCAGAGTAGCAGCCATGTTAGTCTGTATTCACAAAAAGAAAAAGGAGTACTCGTGGCACCTTAGAGACTAACACATTTATTTGAGCATAAGCATTCGTGAGCTACAGCTCACATCATCAGATATGTTAGTCTCTAAGGTGCCACAAGTACTCCTTTTCTTTCAACATATGAAGAGAAACTGATGGGATTTATTGCTTTTTTTGCTCCCAAAGTTTCAGTGAGGGATAGGATTAACATGAAAATACTGTACAAATATTACAGAGCTGTTAATAGGAAGCAGTGGAAGGGAACTGCATGTAACTCAGCACAGCAAGATGCAGAATTGTTCTCCAAGTCTTTGTTTTAGGTAATAAGCTTTGACATGAGAAGTTGCCTATCTGAATAAGCAACTAGGCAATGGACTGATCTGCCAACAGAGGTAGCTGTCACCATAATCAAAAGGGGTCAGATAAAACACTTTCATATTTTAGATTATAGGAAACAATGATCCTGCTCTCTGCGGAGGTTGGAACTGGTTGACTTGAGAAAAATCTTTTCCAGCTTCCTATACCAACCAAAATTCTAAATCAGCTTCAAGTGTGGGAAATTCTGGCAGGTTGCAGGAATTTGTACAGCTAGCTCCTCAGAGAATCTTGCAAAACCACAAAGAAGCCTACAAACCACACCAGAGGGAAGCAATAAGGTTATTGCAAGCTAATAGCATTATACTAGCAACACGCTCTGGAAGCTGAAGAGGGACAAGATTCTCAAAATAGATGTTCTGCTTATTCATGGAGGTAATTATGACTTTGTCAAAATTAGCTACTATTTTTGGACCTTTCAGGATGGAAAGTAGAGGGAACCATTAAGCACATTTTTTGGGCGTACACTGTTCTAAGTTCTGGCTGGAAATTAGTTCTTGTGTGGTCAAAGAGCAGAGTACCTCTGAGATACTACAACAACAAGGAGAGCGCAAGACAAGGTCAAACAGGACATAAGGAAATGCCTATCTTTTATCCAAAGGCTTACAAATAGCATAAAGGTATCAACTTTGACTGCCTTAGGATAGTCTGTCCAGATGGTGTCCGCTTGCCTGATGTGGGAAATTACTTTTTCCATTTTCAGATGAAAGCAGGTGAGAATATTTGCATACAAAAATGCAAAGAAAAATAGGGTGTGCAATGATAGGAGATTTTCCTTCTAGGGAAAAGCATATAGTGAATAATTTTCTCCAGTAAGAGACTGAATCATGCTAATTAGGTAGTGTGTATCAGTCTGTACATTTTAAAAGGAGAAGCCTCAGCAATTTATAATATGTGAAGAATGGCTGTCTTACCAGGCTAATGCTGCATATTAGCGGTAAAAAGCCAGCAAGCCAGTTAATTATTTAAGTCTCAGTTCTCCAAAAAAACTGACATGCATGCGAGTAGCCCCACTGAGTTAAAGTGGGCTACTTATGTTCTTAAAGTTAGCACGTGCATGAGCGTTTGCAAGACTAGGGTTTAAGGTAGTAACTTGGGCTCTGATTCTGTAAACACTCACACACACACAATTAGCTTTAAATACATGAGTAGCCTCACTGAACTCAGACAGACTATCTGGAGCACTGCTCAACATGCTGACCAATACTGTCTCATTGTTTACTGGTACTCTCCTCTCTCCCAACCCCATCTGTCTGAATCTATATAATGTCTTATATTTAGATTGTATGCTCCTTCAGGCAAGGACAATCTTTTTTGTTCTGTTTGTACAGCACCGAGCACAATGGGGTCCTGGTCTGTAACTAGGGCTCCTAGGCACTACCATAATACAAATAATACTACCATAATACAAATAAATAAGTTTAGCTTATGCCTAAGTGTTTGTAGGATCAGGGCCCTGATCATTTAAAGTTAGTTTTTTATGTTCAGTTGTACACAGTGTTATAGGAAGTGTATACATTTTTCCTGTTATTGCAACTGTTTTGTTTAATTTGCTTAAAGAGAAAAAAAGATTTTTTTGGCCATTACACTATCAACAAAGACAATCCTGAGTCTTTGTTTTTTGTTTAACGGGAAGAAATGCTCTTAAGAAAGGAGACGCTATATGCCAGATTTCAGTCTGTTGTCTTTACAACCCAGTGACAATGCAAGTATTGAGAACTTAGTGCAAATGCATCTACTAGAATTATTTGTAGTAAACATCTGTTTTAACCATTATGCATAGGACATGACTAAGGGCTGGTCTACACTAACGCTGTAAGTGGATCTAAGTCATGCTAGTTTGGTTAAATAACGGAAATCAACATAACTTAGGTTGACTTACAGGAGGTCTACACTGTGCTATGTCAATGGGAGACGTTCTCCCGCCAACATAGCTTCTGCCTCTCTGGGAGGTAGAGTACAGACATCGAAGGGAGAGCACTCTCTTATCAACTTAGTGTGTCTTCACCAGACCTGCAAAATCAACATTTCTTAACTGATATTTAGAACTAGAAAAATATTGCCAACACATACACATCATATTATTGGGAAAAGAAAATAGAGATTGCCTGAAATATTCAGAATTTTTTAAGGAAAGATATAACAAGTCAAAACAGACTTCAAACCAAAAGTAGAAAATGCTGCTACAAGATATTTTGAACTTTTTTAAAATTAATGGTGAATAAATTACATGGCAGCCTTTATCAAAAACACACGCACGATAGGCCTGATGCAAAGCTCACTAAAGTCAATGGGAAAAAAAGACTCCCACTGACTTCAATTGGCTAGGGATCAGGTCCTATGGTCCGATTCAGGAAAGCATCCCAACAGGACAGCACTTAAGCACATGATTAAATCCCACTGAATTCAATGGAACTTAGGCACCTGCTTAAAGTTAATCAGCATTGTCCTGAACAGGGATGGACTTTCAGTATGTACTTAAATGCTTTCCTGAATGGAGGCCTATAAAACTTAACACTTTAGAGCATAGCATCTGTCAGAGATGAGAGAGACTAAATGCACACAAATAATTTCTTTACTTGATTTCTAAAACAGGAAGATACTTGCAAATCCCAGATAAAATCTTTTTTGTTAGGACATTTGGCAAACAGGCACTTAAGCAATAACAATCAAAGCAACAAGCTACTTCCTGAAGATTATTGACTGGCTAAGAGAGTCTTGATGGTCATTAACTCACCAAGATGGACCCTGTGCTCGGGTCACTACCGCTTTTAGGGAACAAAGCTTAAATAGTACTAGCATGGACCAGGCATTTCTAGAGGAATTAACATCTGGGCAAGCAGCCAGACAATAGGTTTCTCACGCAAATATTTTGTGAGGGTTGTTATAGCATACAACCCAGTCTGAAACACTGAAAAGCAATCCCTGCTCACTTGAGTAGTACTACTGAACTCAACTCCTCATGTAAATAAGGCAAGCAGGGCTTGGCACTCGATGCAGTGTGCAGAAGAATGAAGCAGCCAGAAGCGTTCTTAATAGTTTACTTGTCACATCCCTATTTGTAATAGCTTACCATTTTAATAGTAACATTGCAGAGTCCCTGGACATCTGATATTTAATTAAAAAAAGCACACAGAGGAAAAAAGTTCCATATAGACTTAGATACCAGAGAAGTTCACTGATGTACCACAAAATTCAGGGCAGGAGACCTACAGCAGGACTGGGATCCCATGAGTCCGGCAGGACCTGCTGCCATAATAATGGGAGTGAGTAAGAGAAGTTCACTAACCTTGTGCAGTAACTGAGGTTCTTCTAGATGAATGTCCCTGTGAGTGCTCCACTCCAGGTAATGGTGCATCCCTGCGCCTTCGCTTGGAGAGTTTTACAGCAGTGCCCATATGGATCACATATGCACAGTGCCTGCCTCGCACGCTGTTGGCGCTTGGAGTATCATGCATGCGACCCAGACTCCTCAGTTCCTTCTCTACCAGAGAGCTTGCATCAAACTCCGAAGTAGAGGTGAGGGGGGTTGAGTAGTGGAGCACCCACAGAGACACATCTCAAAGAACCTTAGTTATTGCACAAGGTGAGTAATCTTCTCTTCTTCGAGAGAGATGTCCCTGTGAGTGCTCCACTCCAGGTGACTGTAGAGTAGTGCTCTCTAGGATGATAGGGGCTTCAAAGTTGATAAAATAACTGGATAGTACCGCTCAGCCAAGCTGGGTATCTGCTTTAGGGCCTTGAGTGATTGCATAATGTTTGGCAAAGGTGTGTTCAGAGACCCAGATGGTGGCTTTGAATAGGTTTTATAAATGGGAACGTTGTTTAGGAACGCTGTGGATGCTGATATAGATCTAGTAGAGTGCGTCCTAATTGTTGATGAATGCATCCAGATATCCACTAGAGAGTCTCTGCGTGGATATGTAGGTACCTTCGGAGTGTTCAGCAATAGATACAAAGAGTCTTCGTGAGCCTTTAAATGGTTTAGTTCTGCCTAGGTAGAAAGCCAGTGCTCTTTTAATGTCCAGGGTGCGCATCATGGCTTTGCGAGTTCTTGTGTGGTTTAGGAAAGGAAGTTGGAAGCTGTATAGTTTGGTTAACGTGAAAAGACAAATCTACCTTGGGTAGGAATTTGGGATGGGTACGTAATGTGACTTTACCCTTAAAAAAAGATTGTATAAGGCCGGTCTGCCGTGAGCGCCTGATTTCTCCCACACGTCTCGCTGATGTGATCGCTACTAGGAATGACATCTTCATGGACAGGTGCAACAAAGAGCAGGCTGCTAAAAGTTCAAACTGTTTCCGAGTCAAGACCATTAGCACTAAGTTTAAGTCCCAGGTAGCGTGGGTGTCTAATGTCCGGATAGAGAGTTTGAATGCCCCTGAGGAATCGCTGGTGATTGGGTAGGCAAAGATTGTAGTGTCAATCTTTTTGTGAAAAGCGGTGATGGCCGCCAGGTGTACCTTCTTTGCGCTAACAGAGAGGCCAGATTATTTCAGTTCTAGAAGGTAGTCTAATATCAATGGGAGAGGTGCAGATGTTGCATCAGTTTGTCTGGCAGTGCACCATGTTGTAAATCTCTTCCATTTATATAAGTAGGTGCTACATGTAAAAAGTGTTTTCTACTGTGGAGTAGCACCCTCTGGACCTGGCCAGAACAAGTTAGCTCATCATTAGAGAGCCATAGAGAAGCTATGTTCGGCTGTTGTATTTGTTCCTCCCGTTGTGTCAGTAGGTCTGTGTGGAGAGGGAGCATGATTGGAGCATGTGCAGACGGTCCACATTATGTACGGGTACCATGGCTGTCTTGGCTACGTGGGGGCTATTAGCATGATTCTGGCTTTGTCGGTCCTTATTTTCTGTATCACTCTGGGTAGCAATGGTATTGGTGGGTGACCCCACTTTCGGAATACATATTGCAGTATCGTATCGTTTAATTCCCATTCATGGTCGTGGGGAAAACATCTGCTGAGGTGTTCTGGCAACCAAGTAGTTATGAGGCTGAAATATGGATATTGTGTTGGATACACCAGTTCCAGAGTTTGATAGCCTTGGCGCATAACAAAGGTGACCTGATTCCCCCTTGCCTGTTTACGTAAATGTTGTCAGTCATTACTCTAATGTGCTGGTTTTTTATGAACAGCAGGAAGTGGAGGCAGGCACTGCGGATGGCATGAAGTTCCAGCAAGTTTATGTGTAGACTTGTCTCAGTTGTGGACCATAGTCCTTGTACTGTATAATGTTGCATGTGTGCTCCGCACCCAAGGAGGGAGGTATCCGTTGTGATCATCTGTGATTGAGGGTCTTGTGTGAATGGGATCCCAGAGCACAGGTTGTGTGGGTGAGTCTACCAGGTTAGTGAGTCCTTGACCTTGTGGGGCATTGTTAATTGTATGCTTATTCTGCGTTTGTTTGGTCTGTACACAGTTGCTTGCCATCCTTACAGGCAGCGCATGTGCAAGCGTGCATTTTTGACCACAAATGTGCATGCTGCCATGTGGCCAAAAAGGTTTAGGAATTCATGGGCAGTGATCTGTGGACTGTTCCATACTGTGGATCTGAGTGTCTTTATCGTCTCAAACCTGTCTCGTGGAAGCGATGCCTTCACCACACTCAAGCTGAGGTACGCGCCAGTTAATTCTCACTGTTGAGTTGGCTCTGTTGTTGATTTCTTTATATTTATTTGTAGACTGAGACTCTGGAAACACTCTATCACCATTTGAGTGGAGCGAACGGCATCTGATTGAATGTGCAACTTCAGGAGACAGTCGTCCAGGTAAGGAAAAATTATTCCCTGCTTTCTCAGATGCACCATTACTATGGCAAGGATCTTGGTGAAAACCCGGGGTGCTGTTGACAGGCCAAAACGTAGAACCTTGTACCGATAGTGGTCTGTGCCCAAAGTAAATCTGAGAAAACGCCTGTGTGCAAGGTGTATTGTGACGTGAAAATAAGCATCCTGCAGGTCGAGGGCTGAAAACCAGTCCCCCTGCTCCAGCGCTGGTATTATTTTTGTTAAGGTGACCATCTTGAATCTTCGTTTTCTCATGAACTTGTTCCGTCACCTGAGATTGACAATGGGTTGCCATCCTCCATTTTTCTTGTGTGTTAAAAAGTCGTGGAAATAAAACCCTTTCCCTTGTGTTGTATAGGGATGGTCTCTACTGCCCCCAATTGGAGGAGATGATCTACCTCTTGGCATAACAAATGTTCGTGAGAGGGGTCCCTGAAGAGGGTCAGGGAAGGAGGGGTTGGTGGGGGGGAATAGACAGGAAAGGGATGGTATAGCTCAAACCAGATGACTTCCAGAGCGCATTTGTCCATGGTGATAGTCACCCAGTTCAGGTAGAATGGGAGTAAATGGTCTCCAAATAGCTGGGTGGATGATGTAGGCACTGGAACGTGGGAGAGGTCTTCTAGACCCTCCACCAAAACTTCAAATTTGCTATTAGAAGAAGTAGATTGAGATGCCGCTGATGGTGGAGGGTGTCGTCCTTGTGGCCTCTGTCTCTGTCATTGCTGCTTTTGTTGTTTGTACAGCCTTTGATGTCGCTGTGTGTATGTTGGGTATCTAGGGTGCTGACACGGTTGATATCTGTATTGTCTCCTTCTTGTGGCAGGTGTATGGATGTCAAGAGACCCTCAAAATGGCCCTCAAATCTTTCATCATGTGCAGCACCTCGTTGGTTTTGACTGCGAACAATTTTTCTACATCGAAAGGGAGGACTTCAGTTGTATTCTGCATCTTTCGTAGAAATGTTGAGGAGTTAAACCACAAGGTCTGTTGCATGACATCAGCAGTAGCGGTGGATCTGGCTGCAGTGTCAGCTGCATCCAGTGAGGCCTGTAGAGCCGTATGTGCGATCATCTGTCCTTCAGAGATCAAAGATTTAAATTGTTGTCTCTTGTCCTCAGAGATGTCATTAATAAAGTCCATACATTTTGCATAGTTCCTGTGGTCATATCTGGCGAGTAATGCCGCATAATTTGACACTCTAAATTGAAGTGTGAATGAGACATATACTTTGCAGCCAAACAGGTCTAGGCTCTTACTCTCTTTATCAAAGGGGGTGAAGTGGAAATGCTGTTTGCCCCTTTGGTTGGCTGCCTCCACCCCCAGCGACTTGGCTGCTGGGTGTGTAAAGAGAAATTCCGATCCCTTTGCGGAAACGTAGTATTTTCACTACACCCTTTTGCAAGTTGGTTGAATTGTGGCTGGAGTTTGCTATGCTGTTTTGGCAGGTTCCATGATAGCCACATTGATTGGCAATGCTATCTTGGAGGAGGAAGATGTCTGCAGGATATCTGTTAACTAATGCTGAGTTACAGGCACTTCCTCTAGAGCAATCAAACTCATTAGTCACTCTTTTAAACAAGTCTTGGAAGCGGGTAAAGTCATCTGCCGTGGTTGGTGGAGGAGGCGGCATAATAGCCTCATCTGGTGAGGAGGAAGAATTGTTGTTGAGTGGCGAGGTGTTGGGAGCAGTGTCCTCTTCCTGCTCTGCCATGGGTTCCTCGTGTGTCCACCGCTGATGTCGCCAAAGGTGGAGGCAGAGATCTGGTGTCCTCCCTACGTGGGCTGGGGTGCCTGCTATGGTGTCTTTTGTAAGACCCCCAAGGACTCCAATACAGCCAGTGACCAGTGAAAGGCCTGGGTAGTCCCATCCATGGGTGGCCATACCAAGGTCACAGGTCCTGACTGTTTGTGGACCATGATCTTAATGGTCCAGCAGCAGTAGGTTGGGGAAGAATGGTGATGGGAGAATACCCCTTCCACTCCCTCATCTTCATCACTGGAAAACTGTGATGGAATGGGAGTACAGGTTTTCAACGGGACTGCTGAGCTCCGTCTCAGGTCAGGGACAGTTGAGAAGGAACTCAGGAGTCCAGGTCGCGCATATGATACTTCGTGCGCCAACAGCACGCAAGGCAGGCACCAAGCATGCGCAATCTGTACGGGCACTTCTGCAAAACTCTCCGAGCGAAGATGCAGGAACACACCATCACCTAGAGTGGAGCACCCACAGGGACATCTCTCCAAGAAGAAATGTACTTTGTTGCAGGCGGGATTGGGTGGGCAAAAACAACCAGACTGCAGGAATTTGTGGGAAACACAATCTTTGTTTTTAAATAAAGATTTTAATACTTAAATTTAAGCAAGGGGTAGAAATATTTGATGTCTATTACAACAGGAGTTAAAGTATTTTTTTACATGGTTTAAGCAAGATTTGTTTTATTCTTTCATTGATAAAAATTGTGTCTGAATTCTGTTTATATATAATTTTGTTTTTGTTTTTGGAGCATCAGGGAATCTGTCTCTTGCAGGATCTAAGGTTTTTGTAGGTGTGAGTGAGATAAAAATGCAAGAAACAACGCGGGAGCAGATACTGCGGAGTGGGACAGAAGCAGGATTTTAAAAAAACAGTCCCACGCAGGGCTCTACTCAGGGTCCTATCCTCAGTTACTTTAAATTTGTATAATGTTATTGACTTCAGTAGAAGTATGTCAATTTACACCAGCTAAGGATCTTGCCCTCATCATTTTGAGATTCAGTTCCCTGCCCTCCCCTTCAAATCCACCCATCCACCTATACACACACTCCTCTTAGACCTCAGAACACAAATGAACATCATGGGTACATATTATTTATAGCTGCCCAAATTTTACTTTACACAGATGGCAGGACATCAAAGTTCAAAGTTACATTTGAGCCTTCTGTTGTGTTCCAGACATAGAATAAAATTATTATACTTAGTTCCTGTTATTCAGGATTTACCACTGGGTGTTTTTCAGTGGCACTGAACAGGAGACATTAAAAACATTTAAGACTTTGATATAGTCCAAATTCTTTTCTTTCTTATGTATAAGAAACTCAAGCATTCTAATCAGCATGCATCATTTGCATATTCACTAAAATACATCACAAAGCTAGATTCTGTACTGATCCAAAACCTTGGATGTCTTTCACACTGATTGCGTGCATATTGTACCTCTTACATGGAGTCACATGCCTTGTTTGTACTGTGTTTATCTCACATCTGTTTGTATTTAAGTACACACTCTGACCAGTTTCCTATAGATGTAGGAATATAGTATAAAAAGGGTGGGGCATATTCATAATCACTGAAATTCTACACCCAGCAATGTTGGCATCATGCGAATGCTGCTGAAGACTTTCACAGCCGCCATAAATATTGGTACTGATGTTAGTCAGTATGTTCCCCTCTCTTTCCACAAGTAGCAAATCTGGATGCAATGAAGTGAAGAGTTCTGGCTCCATGGCACGCTCCCTTTCTTTCTTCAGCGCCACTGGTGTTCCCTGGGGATTGGGCCTTGTACTTGGGCAGAGGCTCTGTGGTTGAGCAGGTGTACAGTAAACACTGACCCCATCAACAATAACTTTCCTTTCTTCACCCACCATTCAATGAAAACCCTCCAGAGAGGAAGGGGGCTTGTGACATAGCAGATGGTCATTATGTAGGCTCTGCAGCCATGAAGACCAGCCTGCAGTGCAGTCACAGGTCTTTCCTACAGGTGGCCCTGGTGGCCAGCACATTTCAAAAGATTCTTGGTTTTCAGGGGGAGGTAAAGATGGCCCTTTGAAGGGAAGTCAGGAGAGAATGCCATCGGCCTGATTTTTCATTGCCCTATGGCATGCCTGTACCATTCCAGCAATGAAGCGAGGTGGTAAAGGGAGTGGATCCGTCCATCAGAGAATAACCCTAACCCAGGAACTAGCTGGCTCTTCATTGTGCCCCAGCAGCATCCCTAATGTACAGGGCATGCCAAGGGTAAGTGTGTGGCCAGAGCACTGTGTCTTCTGGAATGACCACAGAGGCCACAGGCAGCCGAGAATTGTAGTGCTGCCTTGAGGTTGCTCTTACACTAGGACAGGCCCGAATATGGGGAGGCACAAGGGTGGCATAAAGGTACCATGTACTGAGCATAGCTTTGCTGGAATGGAGAACTGGGGACTGAACGTATAAACTCAGAATACACTCATACCCATTTTGGGTGTGATTCAGTCAACAGTGAAGATATTCAGTAGCCCAACACAGAACAAGTTGTTTTTATTTTAAGTAGGCAAGTTACAGTGACACTTTCTTTACATGGTTAAAAAAAAAAAATCACATTCACAGCAGAGCTCATAAGGAAAGTTCCCCACTAATTCAGCTATGAAAAATATATGTCTGGTTTGCACACACTGGAAATCTTCAGCCATCCCTGGCTCTCTCCACATCAAATCCAGTGCTTAGTAAAACTGGTTGTTGTTGTTGATTTCTACTTTGGAAAGATGTGGGAAGACCCACATTAAAAACAACCAACCCTCAGTTCTGACTGAAAAATCATATATAGTTGGATACATACACCCCATTGTACTTTTTAGAGTGATCACACATAAGAGGATTTTTAAAAACCCAAACCCTCTACTATATAAAATGCAACTTCACTTGCAGATTGACTGCTGCGATTTATATCAGTTCCAATAACCTCAGCTTTCTGGTACAACCAGCAGCAGCAGAGAGCCTTCTCATGTATATTAACTGGAATGTAAGATACACTTGGTAGTAATACGCAAGCCAACGAGCATACGAAGAAGGAAATAACGTCATGAATTGGCAAAGCAGCAACTACATTCACAAGTTTAAACAAGATTCAGTCACTGAAAATCTACAACTTAAGACCAAACCACAAATTTTCAGCTGAAATGTTATTTCAACCTTTACATAAGGATGTGAAAATGGAAATCCATCAAAAGGTCCAGATATCTAAATGGCTCTGAAAGCAAATGCCTCAGGAAAATATGAGGTATTAAATAGAATGACAAATCTTGGCGCTTGTTATAAATGCAGAGTTCAGAAACCCCTTATCTTCAAAGTTATCCAGCAAAGAAGGAGGAATATCTGGGGATGTGTTAGGGATGAAGCCAGAACATCTGCCATGGCAGGCATGCCATTAGGCAGCTTGAGGGACACGTAAAAGGGGCGATCTCAAGAATCCCTCCGTCATGGAACAGTACTTAGCGAAGGAAAATGTATATCACTGAACAACACAGAGGACATGCAATGAACAGCCCAGGACAGGCAGGGATGTCAGGGCCTTGTTTGTGCCCTAAGTGACCTTTGACAGACGGGAAGGATTCAGATTCAGAAGACACACTACCTGAATACCTAGAACCTTTTAGGTTCTTAACAATTGATTCATATGTGAGAACCATAGGAGGCTGTGTAGTAGTGTGGTCCAGTGATTAGGGCATTAGCCTAGAAATCAGGAGACCCAAGTTCAATTCACTGCTCCACCACAGACTCTCTGTGTGACCTTGGGAAAGTCACTTACACCCAAGTTTTTAAAAAGATACTTGGGTGCTGCTCTGCATTACAAGACCTAAATTATCTAGGCACTGTACAAACAGATATAGGCGATAGTCTGTCCTAAATAATTTAGGGTCTGAAATTTTCCATTTAGGAGTGGATGAATCAAGGCACAGACATTATATGGCCTTGGGCAAATCAGTGTCAGAGCCATATTAGAATTTGCTAGCTCTCATTCCTATCTTCAGCACCACTAGACACTCTCTCTTTCTTTAGCATGTTAGTTTCCCTAATGGACAGGGGGGAAATAATTAATATGCTGGGTTCTGTCCAGCATTCTTATGGACCCAGATAAGAAACTAACCCACAGTATTTCAGCCTAGTTTGAAATTTTAGTAAGTATTCTATTAAGGTAATTTACCTTAGTAACTAAAGATCTAATCCAGTACCCACGGAAGTCAGCAGAAGCCTTTTCATTGACTTTAATTGGAGTTGAGTCACCCCTTATGTACGTTTTTCTGCGTTTGCTTTTAACTTTTGGCTGATGCTCATTTGGCTGAAGTTTATATTTTTTTTTAATTCTTTCCCATATTTACAAAGAGCTAGTCACTAGTGTAGAACATTGTCACAGGATAACAGTCTCCAGCTGCTAAATGCCAAAGCCAGTACTAAGCAGTGACACAAAGCAAACAAAAAGTAAAACAAGATGTTTATTTGAAAAGCTGAAAATATCTCATTTCGATCAGTATTCCAGGGTAATGATATGGTAATAATAATTTTAATTATTCTAAAGTGAGGCCCAAGTCCTGAAAGCACTTTATTTGTGAGCCTGAAATTAAGCACATGTATAAATGCTTTCAGGAACTTGGCCTAAGTGAATAAAGTGCAACAGGCAGTTGCAAGTTGGTACAATGGAGTCACATCAATTTATTCCATGCATATTGGCCACCAACAAGGTTTACATAAGGCTAGAAGTGAAAATAATGCCTGAACTTTGAAAATCACACTCTTAACTGACTCAAATATTATTCTATAGAAGTCAGCCTTTAAGGTTCAGTCAGACAGCTGGTAATGCAACTGTGTTTAATTTATCTTAACTAATTGATATTACTAGACAACCAGGTAGCATTCTTTGGATAACTACTGTTGTTTTCTAGCTTTTAGTTATTTAAAATTATTCCTGGCATTATGTGAAGGGTGGCTTTACTGATCACTAGAGACACTGGGTCCAATTATCCTCTCTCTTGCACTTTGTGAAGTTATTTACATCTGTGCCAACAGCAGTATTATATACCCACTGTGCACAGGTGTAAATGACAACAGAAGGTGCAAGGCCTTGGGGATAGAGGCTCCTAATCTTTTGCTTTGATAAAGTTCTTTGCTAGTCAACCGATATTTTCCTATTAAAATATTAATAGCCAGATTGTGGCCCATCGAATGCTTATGCACATGTAAGAAGGAACAGGTCTCCCTATTATCCCCTGCATCAATGTGGGTAGCCAGCACAGGAGGAATAACAACCTCCACAAGACTGCTATTTCCCCACTGGTGCAGGTGGGTGAGGAGTGGGCAGAACTTTGGCTCTGTCCCCAGCTATGCACTGGCCAAAGCAGTTGCAGTTGTGTGCTGATTAATCTGCACCAGGTATTGGGCTGGCACCATCACTCTTCACCTGAGCAAGAGGAAGTCCTCATCTGCTTCCTGGTCTGCTCTTGGGACAATGCAAAAATGTGCCATCAGAGTATTTCTTGAAGGAACTTTAGCCCCTAGCAACCTGTCCACATCATATAGCAACATTAAAGCCTACTTCTAGAAATAAGAACATATAAGGTTAAGAGAGGGGAAGAATCACAGGCGTGGAAATAAGGAAATTGAGGCGAGAGGAAGGTCATCTCATTTACTTTTATAGTTTTGAGACGTGTTCTGATGCTATAAACCAGTAGTTTTCTGTGACTACCTAGAAAAAATGGAGTACAACTGAGTCAAATTGTTGATTAAGAAGAGCAGAGAACTACATAGAAATTAAATAATCACAAAGATATGAGACCCAAAAGTCTACCAAGAAGTTATTGGATAGATTAGACGTTCACTATCCCCTCCCCAAAAAGTCACTTTGTCATTTAAACAAAGTTTGCTCTACATAGCAATTATTGTTAAAATCACAGTGTACACTTCTTTCAGACGTCTGATAC
The DNA here is from genome assembly GCF_965152235.1 of Eretmochelys imbricata. Classification (NCBI taxonomy): domain Eukaryota; kingdom Metazoa; phylum Chordata; order Testudines; family Cheloniidae; genus Eretmochelys; species Eretmochelys imbricata. Next base: position 8,220,910 of record NC_135579.1, on the reverse strand, counting down.
AAACAGATATAGTTTGACCACTGAACGTATGTTCCAGAATAGAAAACCGTAACAAGCTCTCACGTACCCAGCCACATAAAATGCATGATATGGAGCAGTTTCCTTGTGAAACCCTTTAACACTTTTGCTACTTTTCATAAATCACTTGATTAGGCAAGAGAATTGGCTCTAGTGAAAGATCTATAAAACTGTAAAGGTCTGAGCCTATCCTTTGAACAAGTTTCATTATCAAAGACAAAAGCATAACATATGTCAAATCTGTTTGCAACGTTCTCCTCTTCTAAAAATCCCCTTGGTCCTCTCTTTAAATGTTAAAAGCCTCAAGTAAGTTCAAATGAAAATCACCACTGAGCTACAGTACTTAGCGGTCTGTTACAATAGTTAAAATAGAACGTGCCTGTTCTGACTGAACTTGCTCCCAATCTACCCGTAAAAGAAGCTGTTGTTGCAACACAGCTACCCCTACGTGAAGGAACACCCAGTTAATTTGAATTCATAGTTATCATAGCACATGAGATGCAAGTTTTAAGGACAAAGTTCAACACATTTTAAAAATATATACACTATACGAAAATTAAGTAAAATAATTACGTTATTAGGTATAATAGCAAAGCAGCTTACCAGCCCATCACAGTTGCTTATAGCAACTGAAGCGTTAGGCAAATCAGTGATATCCCCAACATATAGGCAATTCCCATGGAGTGGTTCAATATGAGTCACATTAGAATCCTCTTGCCATTCAATTGTTGCTCCAGGGGCAACCAGCCTAGAGTTCAGTCTCAGCCTGAAGTGAAACTCTCTTCCAAAAACAGTGACATTATAAAATATTTGCTCATTTGAAGCTTCATGTTGCAAATCCCCAGCATCTCTTCGGAAGCGCCCCCTTGGAGGTCCAGACACCAGATTAGATAGGAACCTGCCCTCTGAATCTGTGCTGATTGGAACGACAAGTCTGTATTCCTCTATATTCCTCAAAATAGGATCTTTAAAGATAAAAAAAAAGTATTAAAACTAAAAATTGGTTTAGAATTACTAGTCCACGATCCATTACCCCATCAGACAATTACATAAGGGAGATGGCCACTGCATTCTCCACAGCCACTTCATTCATGAGTGTGGCGAAACATACTGCGCAGAGGTCATTTTTCCTGACATAGAGCAAAGTGCAATTATAAGAGAATGTAAGACAGCAAAGTTCTCCTACAAAATAAGCACCCTGCATCTCCTTTCCAGATGTTTTATGAACTGAAGTCAGTTGAGACAGCTGAGCTATTCAGACTGTTGCCATTAATCACCTAGGACGTTGAATTTCTGGGGACTGTTGGCACAATCCTTGGGAAGGCTTCAGTGTCTATTAAACGGACCTCTGACCAGAGCTACACACAGAGGTTAGAGAAACGAAATGTTTATAATATCAGCATTTGCAGGTCATAAATTTAAAAGGAAAACAAGCTTCCCCAAAAAAAAACAACTGTGGGAGAAGCTGATCAAATCCTAAACAAGCTGAAAGCGTGTGATGAGCAGACACAATATACAGCTGGTAACTCGGGCTGGGACCAGCACGAGTGTCTCGGCGACTTTTAGAGCTTTTAAATACATATTGTTTGAAGAAAAAAAGCTGCTACCGTGTGTTTTATTCTATACATGCAATTCCAGGAACTGACACACTAAACTCTGATCTGTCAGATGTGCTACATTGAAACCAGAGTTCATTCGAGGTTCCCACTTCCCACCCCGTCTCTAACTACACTCTCTCTAGCGCGATCTGGGATTTAAACCGCTCTCCCCCAGCCTCCTTTCTTTCCAGAGGCTTATCCTCCCACTGGGGCTGCCAGAGGGTGGCTATGGGTCTGCAGAGATGCCAGAAATCCCTTCCCCCCTGAGGAGGCAGCTCCATCTGCCCCTGTTCTGCTGCAGCCAGAAGAGGTTAACGGAGCACAGGGAGCAACTGCAAGTCTCGCAAAAAGTGTTAGCAGAAGAAGTTGAAGGGGAGTTGAAAGCCCCAGGGCGAGCTAGCTGGGACTTCAGAGGGGGAAGCTGCAGGGAAGCGGGGGCTAAGCCAAGTGAATGGCAGCCGGGGGTGGGGGCTCAGGGATGGAGCCACCTCCCCCCCAGGACCTACCTCTCTCCCTGGAGCTCTGCAGGGCGCTCGCGGGCAGGAAGAGCGCACAGCAGAGCAGCAGACAGGCGATCGCCGCGGGAGGATCCATTGCAGCTGAACCGCAGACCGAGCCCAACACTCGGAGCCAGCGTTAAAGTTCCCCGCCGCTACCCAAAACCATCTGAGGGCAGCCCGGCGCCGCCCGGTCCTCCGCAGCGCCGCCCGGAACGCGGCGGGGACGCCCCAGCCCCGCTCCGGTCCCCTGGTGCATGCACCCAGCAGCAGCGGCGGCCGCTCTGCGGGCTCGCAGCGAAGCAGAGACACCAGGAGGCGGCTGGAGCGCAGCACCAGAGAACACAGGGCGTGCGGGAGTGAAGTCAGGCTGATTGACAGACGCGCTGCCACCCAGCGCAGCCCGGCTCCGCAGCTAGCCCTGGCAGCAGTCCCGGGGCTCCCCTCCCTCCTGGAGCCAACTCTGGCTGCGGGACACCTCCCCACCCACCGCTTCGACAGCCACGTTTCTTTGCCCTTGACTCTTCGCGAGCAGCAGCCCACAGAGTAGTGAGCGCCACGCTCCCTCCAGGTCCTAATGCGCTCAAGTTTCTGTCCCAAGACGCCCCGCTCGGACCCTCCTTCTGCGCCAAGCTCTTGTTATTGGAGTCCTGACATTATGCTAGACCTTGTGCAGCAAGAGGAGGGGCGCGCACACTCCTCCTCCCAAGGGGTTTACATCACTCACGGATCTAAAGACGTGCAGCAGACCCCTACACCTAGCACATTCGGGGGAAGTTGGGCCCACATCTCAATTTGGCGACTCAGGCCGCTCTTTGGAGAAGCCAAACTTGACCTCCCCTTCAGGGAAGCTTACCTTCTTTGGGCCTCAACTTTGCCGCACAAGTCAGCTCCCATCTCAATAAAATGCATCTCAAACACTTTATAAATTGAAGGACACGTCTAATTTCTGGCCAAGTAGTCTGATTAGCTGCTACATCCGCTAGAAAATCTCAGTATTATTACATAAATCTAAACACTCATTTAAATACACATCCACACACACACACCCCCCAACACATTTGCCTCCCCATTTGCAGTTTATCAGCAACAAGTAGAGTTGTGCAAAATGTTTGCATCAAAAACGGAGAACAAGCCAGTCAACCAAGGTTAGTCTAATGGTTTGTGACTCTGTCATGCAGACCCGATCCCACCTGAGAACAACCCTGGAACTAATCCATGGATTTGCATGAAAAACAAGCAACTTTTCCATGCAAAGCCAGGTGAAATTCAGGTGTTTTGACTTGAGTCTCAGATTCATTTAGAACTGCAAAGATCAGAACTGAAAAAAATAATGACATGGCCTAACGCAAATCAAAATCAGAGTTTCACCTGGATCTAATACATTTGGAGCAGACCAAGAAATTTAGATTGTAAATTATTTGGTGCAAGGACAGTCAGGAGAGCATCTAGCAGAATGGAGCCCTGATCTTGCAAGGAGTCTCTGGGTACTATTGTAATGCAAACAACAATTAATTATTAACTGTTTTTTTTTATGTAAAGAAAATAAGTTACATTTTTTGCCATAAAAATTTTTCCACATAGATACAGACAGCCTTAGGGCCCAATGTTTACATGTGACTTTAATGTAGCAGTTGAATAAATACAAAATGTTTACTTTTTCAGGATTATTTGCCATTTTCATCAGTTTACTGGCCAATTTTGCAGTATCCTAAAATGCTTTGCCTCTTTGTTGTCACTGGTTTGGGCTTTCACTCATAGTAGATTGATTCATAGGTGTATTTTCATGTTTTCCATCCCAAGGATTCAGAGTAACAGCCGTGTTAGTCTGTATTCGCAAAAAGAAAAGGAGTACTTGTGGCACCTTAGAGACTAACCAATTTATTTGAGCATAAGCTTTCGTGAGCTACAGCTCTCTTCATCGGGTGCATACTATGGAAAGTGTAGAAGATCTCATTATATACACACAAAGCATGAAAAAAACCTCCTCCCACCCCACTCTCCTGCTGGTAATGGCTCATCTAAAGTGATCACTCTCCTTACAATGTGTATGATAATCAAGTTGGGCCATTTCCAGCACAAATCCAGGTTTTCTCACACCCCCCCCCTCCACACACACACAAACTCACTCTCCTGCTGGTAATAGCTTATCTAAAGTGACCACTCTCCTTACAATGTGTATGATAATCAAGGTGGGCCATTTCCAACACTTGTTTGCATCTGAAGGTTTCCTGGAGCAAGGTTTCACAGGGGGGGAAATCGCATGGCAGAGCACCAGCTATCCCTGTTTATTACTACTCCTGCATGATTAAGGGCCCCATCCTGCATCCTTTACATTATTAACCCCTTTGACTCCAGTGGGGTTACATCCTGTGGGAAGGGTGTAGGACCAAGCCCCAAAGGTAGAAATACTGGAGTAGAATAAGACTGTAAAAAAAATCTGGTACTGGTCAGTGTGGGAGAGAGAGTACAGGAGAAGATGGACCTCACTTCTGACCCAGTCTGGCAATGTCTATATCAGTGGTTCTCAAACTTTTGTACTAGTGACCCCTTTCACACAGCAAGCCTCTGAGTGCGACTCCTGCCCCCTTGTACATTAAAAATAAACACTATTATAAATGATGGAAGTGAAGTAGGATTTGGGGGTGGAGGCTGACAGCTCGTGACCCCCCACATAATAACCTTGCGACCCCCTCAGGGGTCATAAGCCCCAGTTTGAGAACCCCGGGTCTATATCCCTATGTTCCCCCCCCCCTCTACTTTTGGGTAGTCTGATCTTTAAAGCTGGTAAAAAGAGAAGGGGGTTTTGACAGATATCTATAAGAGCAGAACCACTTATAAACTGTACATATCAATCTTCTCTTTGGTGTTTTTCTTGGATGCCCTTTTCTTTGGGGGAGGCTTTTGCAATAGATTTCCCTGTTTGTTTGTGAGCTAGTATTCAGCAGCTTCTCTTACTGAAAATCCTATATATGCTCATCAGTACAGCTCCGTGGCTAGTAAAGCTCCAGCTTTATTTTTATTGGGCTTGTATTTTAAACTGATATGGCTCCTTTAGATTCCATGGATCCAGTCTTGCTCTGACTTAACTCAGCAGGTGTTCTGCCATTGCCTTTGAGGGGAGCATGAACAGGCCAAATGTTTATTACTAAAGGTCTCACGTGCATGTGCCTCAGAGAGAGAGAATACAGTGACAACAGTTGCTGTGGATATACAACACATGGACTGGCCAACAAGAGGGTTGTGTTAATTGAGATGGAATCTAATTGGAAGAGTTGGAGGTTAGCAAATCTGCTTAATATGGATAACAGCTGCATTGAAGGGTGATGACATAAGCAAGGAAGACAGAGAAACTTGTGGAAGGTTTATTGCTATGGAGAAAATGAGTTTCACATGCAGTTGTTATTGTCTTACCACAGCCAAACAAGATCAAGGGAAATCCACTGGTTCCTGGTACCTCCAGAACTGCTTTGCCTATAACCTTCTCAGTAACCCTCCCTTAGGAAAAGGGAGAACAGAAACAAGTCGATAGTTGGTAAGATTGTCAGGTCTGGTCTACACTACTGAGTTAGGTTGATACAAGGCAGCTTACATCAACCTAAGTATGGAAGCGTCTACACTTAAATTTTGCTCCCACTGACGTAACTGCCCAGCTACACCAATTTAATAACTCCACCTCCTCAAGCAGCGTAGAGTCAAAGTCGATGTAGCTAGGTCAACGCAGTGTCAGCACAGACACTGTGTTGCTTTTGTCAAGTGTTACTGGCTTTCAGGAGCCTTCCCACAATGCCCCATGCTGACAGTACAGTTGATACAAGCACTCCTGGTGAGGATACACATCACCCGCACAAGGAGCAAAGTGCAGACATGCACAGGCGATGTAACTACTGCAGCGGCTGTTTGCCGGCAAAAGGTAGATTGACTTAATTTTGTAGTGTAGACATGGCCTCAGCATCAAGTGACGAGGCCAGAGCTTTAGCTGCTATAAATATCATAGTTCCACTGAAGTTAATGGGTGAAATCTTGGTCCTGTTGTAGTCAATGGGAGTGGCCCCAAGCTCGTCCAACACCAGAGCTTCAATGACTGACAGGAGCTGAAATGCAAGATGTTGTTGCACTTGTTCCATTAAGATTCTGTTCTGACACAACAATAGCAGGTAGCTCTGTCCAAATTGATGTGATATCCTCCACTTACTATTTCCACCTCTGACGTGAAGCCTTGCAGCAAGAAGCACTTGACTGAGTAATCCAGTGTAGGAAGTCCAGATTAACCAGACCACCAACCACTAACAGCTCCGCTGTGTCTAATGAAGGTAGAGGCTGCTTCCTTTGTGGCTAGGCTCCAGCATAAAACCTTTTTTAAAAATTTATGACAGAATTGGCCAAGTTCAGCCTGAGACTTGCACCCCTTGAGCTTTACCTCTATTCAAAATCTAGGCTTAATTTTTCATTAAATGAAATCCTTAAGTCTTTGTTCAGAAAAACTACCATCAATTTCAGTTGGAGTAAAGGCCCCAATATTCAGCCTATTCAAGCTCACACCTCTAAGAGTCCTGGTAATACTAATTTTTCATAGGAGTGGAAGAAGGTGGTCGGGATACCCTGACTATGCTCTGGTGACTGGTCTGAGGGTGCAGGGCACTATTTCTTTCTTGTAGCACATTTTACTTAGCTCAGTGAAATGCAAGTGTCTTTAATTTATGGCATTAGCTGCTGCTTTGAGAGAATGTTTTAAAATATAAATATATTATAGAGCATTCTGCAATTAGAAGTCCTGTTCCTGAGAGTTCAAAGACCTAATTTGTTATAGAGGAGAATCCTTTCAACAACGTAAGAAACTGATGATGGGGGTGGGGGTGACGTCTTTCTGTCATTATATGGCATTTGTTTGCCAGAAGCTGGGAATGGGCGACAGGGGATGGGATTCCCTCTGGGGCACCTGGCATTGGCCACTGTTAGAAGACAGGATACTGGGCTAGATGGACCTTTGGTCTGACCCAGTATTGCCATTCTTATGTTCTATACCTTCTCCAAGGGGCATTAGTCCATCAGTTTTTAAGTAGAATTCCCCACAATGAAATTCCTAGGTGGAGTTCTGCTTAAAATCTAATGGTATAACATGGTCTCTAGTTCTTACTCCAAAGATTCTCCTGTGAGGGTGGGGAGAAACTTTATTTCTGACCCTGTTACTGGTGACTTTAGTACTTTTATGTGAAAGGACTGTATATCAGCTGCTTGTGGTTTTCATGCAGATCATGGTTTTCTGCTTTCACTCCTAGCCATATGTATACATACCAGTAATGTAACATTATAAATCTTAATTAAAAGGAAGAAAATTTAAAGTTCTGTGCCAGTTCATTTCCTCCACGCTTGAAATTTCCAGGCCCTCTATTGTTTGAACCCTTTTTATCCCTGATACGTGGCAGTATTATACACTACCTAACGTATTTAAAACGTATTTTGCAGCACTGAATGCCAAAAAGCAGCAGCTAAAACTGAAACATCCCTGTCCTCCTCTCCCACTCTCCCCTCCCACTAGCCGGAGTTCAGTGACAAAAAGAAACATAACTCAAAGCAGGGCCTGATGCAGAAATTAGTACATCAGTCTGAATGTTCAAGCTCTTTTTCTGATAGGCTCATTTCCACTCATTTCTAAGATAAGGTGACAGCAGGACTAACCATTTCCAGTGCCAGAGAACCATGTTATTGAGAAAGAGGTAACTAAAGAAACCCTCCTAGAAGCAACAATAGTAGTGAAAACAACTGGCTGGAGGAGTAAAAGAAAATTACAATATTGAAAAAAACCCCTAAATGGATGAAGGATGAAATTCAGCTCAGCACAGAGGGCCCACACAGGCCCTTAGGTACCAGTTGAGCCCAATGTCAGGACTTGGGTGAAGCATAGGCTATACGCTCTGGATGGATTTTCCCTTATTAGCAAGGATGGACTCTTTTATGTAGGCATTTGATGGTGCCTCCTAAGTCCAAGACCTAAGATTTAGTGCGTGACCTCCTCCCACTTCATCTGCCACAAACTCCTTTGCAGTGCAATCTTTTAGGGGGCAATAGGCCAAGCTGAGAAGTAGAGGAGTGAACAGATAACATGTCTCTAAGGGCATGTGCATTTGTGGAGCGGGTTAGGGGAACAATGGATTGTGGTTTCCTGTTAAACAAGAGGAGGAAAGAGCCCATGATGTGCTCCTGGCAATAATACATCCCAATTCCTGTGGGGTCTCAGTTTGTATTCCACACCATGGAATACTGCAGCATTAGTGGTAAACTTAACACTAGAAAAGTCCCCTTTGGTTGCAGCTTTTGTGGCATTGGCTGAATCAGCTCTGCATAGCAGAATAGTCTTATGTTCATTTAGCATAGATCATACTGGTGTTTCTGTAAGACTTTACTTTCAGCATATCAAGGGCCAGACTGAGCCAGCACTTCCTTGGTGGTTTCAACTTTTCTATAGAATTTAAACGCAAGTTATCTGTTATACTTACATGGCTCCCCTGGCTGTAGGATCTGAGCTCCTCACTCTAATGTACTTATCCACCATTTCCCATGGGTGTTGTGGGAAGTACTACCATCTCCATTTCACAGTTGGGAGCTGTCAGTTAAGTGACTCGGCCACGGTTACACAGGAAGTCTGTGACCAAGCATGGGCTTGAACCTATGTCTCCCAAGTTTCAGGTAGTGCACCAACCACAGGCACAGCCAGAATTTTCTTAGGGAGGAGGTCTAGAGGTCTCCCTTCCCAGCCCTGCACCCAGCCCACACCTCTCCCCCTACTGCTCCCCTATACCCAGTCCTGAGCTATCTCATCTCCTTTCTGCACCCAGCCCCATGCCCTTGCACAGAGAGATAGTCATGCTGAAGAGCACAACCACCACCAGGGGCCAGGTAGTTCTGGGAGCCCCAGACCCAATCCTCCTCCTGCATCTCCACTTCCCCAGAAAGTACCCAAAGCCTAGATCAAATACTCCCACCCCTCTGGGAACTGGAGATTTATGGTGCCTTCTGCTCCGTCTTCCCCAAGAGGCTGTGGGTGCCTAGTGTCCATGGGCACTGGAAGGACTGTAAAGGTGGGGGGGAGGGGGACAAACAGGCAAATGGGGTCACAACTTACCAAAATTTGGCCCAGCAGCCCCTCTGTCCTCACAAAGGGGTGGCCAGGGCAAGTTTCAAACTCCAGTCAGAGGTCGGGGGGCACTAGCCCCCACCACTACTGAGCCCCTAGCACTAGCCCCCAGATATCCTTCCTGTCTCAAGTTCCACATGGTTAAAGACAGCCTTCCAAACATTAATCCATGTAATTCTGTCTTAACTGAATCCACAGAGCAAGAGAAACAATTGAACAGATCTTTATATGCATTGTGCAAGCTGAGAGGCATTAGAATGGTGCAAAGGTGGCATAAAGATCACCCTTCCACTCCTCTCATCCTGCAGCTACTTAGTGCAAGTTAGTCTCCATGTGCTCACTTAGAACATCCACCTACTCTGGGATTATACAATTACATAAAATTGTTGTCTCCCAGGCTTTCGTGCAACTTCCTGCTTGAATACAGCATTGGGAGTACAATCAATTCCTGATTGCCTACTCCAGAATTCTATGCTTAGCGCCAAATTCCTACATATGACCTCCTTGTCTGTCAATGCCATGTCTAAAATTGCTTCGCCTTTAGCTAATTTGTCTATCTTCTGAAGCTTCAGGTTAGCATTCTTTAAGAATTTTTTTTCAAATGGTCTGTCTAACCAATATCCAAGTCACTAAAATACATCGTGAGGATTGAGTCTTGTAACTCTTCATCATCTTTGGTATTTCATTCAGCCATTTAGAGGGTCTAAAGTAAATGCTTAATCTTAATCCCCCTTTACATTTTCTCTCTCATCATAATCCATGAAATTTCATTGTTACCACACCCTTCATTAGCCATCTCCATGTAGCTGCTAGGATAATTGGGGGTTATTTTATATAAATAGTACAACCTCTCCACATTTTCACCTTGGTTCCTTCTGTGCTGATTTAGTGCCTCACTATTAATATTCTCATCATGTGACTTACTCAGCACGTTCCCAGAATACCTGCCTTTTCTATACAAGTATTTGGGTGATCTTAGTTTTAGCTAATTAGTATTGGGACATTTGATTTCCCTCCTGAAAAACTCTTGTTCGTTACTATCCAATCCCTTTCTAAATTTATACGATACCTATTTTGAGAGGAGGAAACAGGAGTCAAAGGGCCAATCCTTGCTTCCTTTTTCATTTTTTTCTTTAAATGAAAATTTAGTGCCAGACTTCAGTACCCAGGGCTGTCAATCCCTATTACTCCACTGAGTGGGCAGAAGCAGTACAAGTGTTCCCACACTATCTGCTGGCAGGCTGTAGAGGAAGGATGATGCAGTGGATAGAGCACTATCCTGGAATCCGTGAAAGCCAAGTTGCATTCCGTGCTCTGCCACACCCTAAGGGTATGTAGACATTTGGGCTGCAGCCCAACCTCTGTTACCTTCCACCTCACAGGGGCGCAGAGCCTGGGTGCTAGCCTGAGCCCAAACATCTATACTGCAATTAAACAGCCTTTTAGCCTAAGACCTGCAAGCTGAGGTCAGCTGGCACAGGCCAGCCCTGAGTGTCTAGTTACAGTGTAGACATACATTAAGTGACTTGCCCAAGGTTATGTCTACAGTGGAGTGGAAGGTGTAATTTCCAGCTCACGTAGACATACCCACACCGGCAGATTGTCCTAGTGCACTAAAAATAGCAGTGTAATCACAGAGGGATGGACTAGCTGCAATGCCATCAGAGACCTTTCATTTTTAAATCTCCTTTTTGCAGCCCCATGTCTGATACAGTCTTTTCATAAATAGATTTTTTTCCTCTACAAATAAATCCCCCCTTTAAAAAAAAAAAGTATTTTTGAGATTCTCCAGCTGCAGAATATTTTTCTGTAGTACAGGGGTGCCTCCAAGCTGCACTGGAGATAGAGAACTCATTGTGTTATACATTGTATATATTTGTCCCTGCTGCAAAGAGTTTACAGTCTAAATAGGCTAGACAGACAAAGGAGGGAAGGGAAAACTGGCACAGAAGGGTAAAGTAATTTGCCAAGGTGGTAGAAGAGGGAATAGATTGACTTCCAGTCCAGTGCCCTACCCATATTGCTGCTCATATTTTATGTCATCCTGCAATTCTGAACAATTTTTTTAAACACACTTTTTTGAACTTTTTGTTCTTTATATTTACAGACAATGAGGTGAATAACTTTTCATTTCCCCTAGCAATGAGAGACAAGCTCTTTCCTTTCTCCTATTCTCACCACCTTATATTGCCAGCTCAAAGGATGTAGGTGCACTTGCAACTTAGAAATTGAAGCTACATGTTTTATTTATTTATTTTTTTAAATCATGCCTTTTGGGCTAGTAAGAGCCTTAACACTGAAAGGGAGAAAACTGTAACTAATTGTATCTTCAGAGAGGAGTTTAAGCCTTAAGCAGAAGCATGGATATTGAGTTCATTTGATGGTACCCGCACTTGACTCAGAAATAAGTCCTTACAAATTAGATTAAGGAAAATATACTGCCAATCAGAAGCTCATATTTGAAGTGGTTTTTCTTTGGTCATGGAGGGGACACTGTCTGTGTAGCTCGCTGTTAAAGTACTCTAGGTGACAGGAAAGAAGAAGGTACAAGAGCATCTGAGCCAAATAAATTCTGGGAGTTCATGGAGTCTGACTCAGTGAGAGTCACCTGCTCTGGGAGAAGTTCAATCTACCGCAGAAGCACAATGGCTACAAACAGAGAAATGTTTATTGATGACCGGGGGAGGGGTGTGTGTGTGTGTGTGTGTGTCAAAGTCAATTGGTGGATATGTGCCTCACTCATCTCCCTCTTTCTCCTCCTCTCACAATACCAGGCACTAGCTTTGCTTAAGCCCATTGCTATCACTACTGCCCATGTAGAAAATTGAATTTTCTTTAGCTCCAGTCTCTGCATCTGTGTGTGCAGGGGGTAACATTTGGGGAGTCTAAAATTGCCTTAGCTCCTAATTGGCCCTTCACTGGTTGGGATAGAGGACTGTGGGGAAGGGAACTTTTCAGTAAAACATCTACTAAGGTAAGCAACATGCATCACTGTCATTAGGAAACTAAGTTCTTTGGGAACATTACAGAGTAGAGCTAGGATCATTTCCATTCTCCTCCGTAGGGCAGAAGGTAGGGCCCAACCCTTCATTCCTGGTATACCCAGTACCCCAACTGATTGCCATTGAAGATTTTGGTGTCCTTAACATGCATGGTAGGGTGACTGTGAACCTAGTGCTAATGTCAGTAATGAAAAGAGCTTGCAAAATCTTTAGTAAAAAATGGGCCATTACTGAAGTGCATGTAGTAAAACAATATTGGCTGCTCCTCAGCGCATTCTATAAATGATGCATTAGGGTCTCATCTGTAATATGAATAGCCCTTACTTGAGTGGGCACATTGTATGCTTTCCTTATAAAGTAATAAAACTTGAATCACACACAAAAGAGAAGAAAAAGAGAGAGAACCATTGTGGTTCAAGAGAGACTGCTGTTGAACTGCTACTTCCAGTCTGGTGGAAATAGTAAGGCAAGTGGATATAAATGGAAGTTAAGGAAACAAATTCAGAAGGCATAATAAAACAATTCACATCTGGAAACAAAGCTGTGGAAAACCCTGCTTTTTCCAGCAAATACAGATCATACATTAAGCATTCCAGTGCCCCTGGGGCCCAAAGAGAAATATGGATATTTCTAATTACCTTTTCTCATTTCCACAAATGTAATAAAATCACTTTCATGCAAATATTTAACATTCAGCAATTCTATGGCTGATTTCTGCTGCAATTTTAACCAACAGTGACAAGTAGATCACAGGGTTCATTTTGTAAGCTGAAAGCTAGTTAGCAGCCTTCCTGGCTATCTGGTTCTTTGCATTGATTGCAGAATGTCAGAAATATTTGATTGTTCCTCCCTTTTATTTAGTGTAAATCAGGTGTAACTCCAGTATACTCAGTGCAGTGTCCCCACTGGTGTTGATAATATCAAAATCAGAGTCAATATCTATACACCAGATTAAGTTTACAAGAATGTTTTCCCATTATTTTAGCTTTCTGTACTTAATGTCTGATCCTCTAATATGGAGCTATTGAAAGTTATTCAAGGGCATTCCATAGTCAGACGGAAAAGAAATCCTATAATGCAGAAAGCAAAGTAAGCAGTGAAAAAATGTGAAAATCTACCTACTGAAATGTCATGTCCTAGCTGTTTACTTCCCTGGCTGTTGTAAATAATTTTTTGGTATTGTGCTTTTTGAAGTTCAAAGTAGTTAAACTGAGATATAGGGTTTTACTGATGAGTTTTCACTTCCATAGAAATGATGTGATGTTACATAAAAGACGGCATCTCAGTGATCAACCAAACCCAAGCAGGTTTAAAAACAAACAAAAAGGAAGTATTTTTTCCACACAACGCACAGTCAACCTGTGGAACACCTTGCCAGAGGATGCTGTGAAGGCCAAGACTAACAGGTTCAAAAAAAGAACTAGATTAAGTTCATGGAGGATAGGTCCATCAATGGCTATTGGCCAGGATGGACAGGGATGGTATCCCTAGCCTTGGTTTGCCAGAAGCTGGGAATGGGCAACAGGGGATGGATTACTTGGTGATTACCTGTTCTGTTCATTCCCTCTGACACCTGGCATTGGCCACTGTTGGAATATAGGATACTGGACTAGACGGACCTTTGGTCTGACCTAGTATGGCTGTTCTTATGTGTTTCACATTTTCAAACAAATGTTTCCACTGGTAATAACTTATGGGGTCTGTCTTCCTTTGGTGGCAGCTTATGAGAACCACAAAATCTGCGAGGGAGGATGGTCTAGGCTACTTGTCTGTGTCAGTCAGAAATTCTCTCTTTGGACAAGAATAGCTTCTTATTATCAGTCTATGTTCACATGTGCAAGGAGTATTTAATTCTCCAATGCAGATTTGAAGACAGAGCAGTAAACCTCGGGGGGCCCTCCTGCGGCTCGCAGCTCTGGATAAGAGGGATATTTTGATTGAGTGGATAGAGAAATCAGTCACGAGAAATAGCTAAGCTTTATACCCTGCTTATTTGATGTTAACATTCCTATTTGGAAAAGGCTTACTGAGATGGTTACATGTATTTCTTCCAGAGTGGCGCATGAGTTCACAGATGTTCAAACTCATCTAGCCCAACAGAAAATGTTAGTTCTTAACAGGAAGAAGTTGTGCCAGTTAGCATGTATCTGCAAGATACCTTACAGTTTTATTAAACTACATAAAATACTTATTAGGAGAAGGGCTCAAACAGTAACCAATTCTAAACCACCTCCCCATTTTGAATTTTGGGCAAGATTAGGCTCTGGTCAATCGTTAATGATAATTGTGTACATTGGCCTTTTATCTTCTGGTTGGAAAGGCCCAAGGTGCCCACTGAGTCACATCACATCCTCTTGCTCAGAAGAGCTGGCAAATCCCATGGTTAGTAGGACTCAGCAAGAGCCAGGGGAAAGAAATGAAGGGGCAACCCACTCCCTCTACCCCATCACAGGTCTATACTAATAATTTTCCAGGTGCTTAGTCATATGAGTTGATATGTCCCAGTCGTCTAATTCCTGGTGAAAAAGGCATCCACATTACAAAACCAAACTACCACTGGTATCTTGTTTCTGGTATCAAGACCAAGGACTGGACTGGCATTGACTGATACTAAACAAAGCATTTCACACCTGGTCAGACTTAAGACACTATAAAGGGGCAGGTTTCAGAGTAACAGCCGTGTTAGTCTGTATTCGCAAAAAGAAAAGGAGTACTTGTGGCACCTTAGAGACTAACCAATTTATTTGAGCATGAGCTTTCGTGAGCTACAGCTCACTTCATCGGATGCATACCGTGGAAACTGCAGCAGACTTTATATATACACAGAGAATATGAAACAATACCTCCTCCCACCCCACTGTCCTGCTGGCAATAGCTTATCTAAAGTGATCATCAAGTTGGGCCATTTCCAGCACAAATCCAGGTTTTCTCACCCTCCACCCCCCCACACAAATTCACTCTCCTGCTGGTGATAGCCCATCCAAAGTGACAACTCTCTACACAATGTGCATGATAATCAAGTTGGGCCATTTCCTGCACAAATCCAGGTTCTCTCACCCCCTCATCCCCCTCCCAAAAACCACACACACAAACTCACTCTCCTGCTGGTAATAGCTCATCCAAAGTGACCACTCTCCCTACAATGTGCATGATAATCAAGGTGGGAACTCTGGCCTTCAAGCCCCTTCGATAAACATTAAATTCACTACCAAAGCAAGTTAAGCTTTTTTTAATCCAAACCTGTGCTGCTGCTACTACTACACAAGTTTGTAATCCACCGGGCGACTTCACAACACATACACATCTGCATAATCCTCCTGAAGCTGCATAACTCTCCATCTGTCTTCATAAGAGGGATTTCATTCTACGCCTGGAATGGGTTACAACAAGTACCTGTTCTGTAATATACATGCACTGATGTAAGTGATATATAGAGGGAAGGATGGGAGGATTCTTAATGTTAGTGGTTGTCTAGTCTCTGTTCCCCCTTTCCCCCCCCCCAATCCCTTATTTCACTCTGACTTTACACACGCACACCACCAAGGAACTGAAACCAATACATCAGGCTTCAAAAGTGAGCTCAGTTTGATGCTTTACTAAGAACCATGTCTACACTGGGAAATGACACTGTATTAGAACAAATGTTAAACACATGCCATAGTTAACATGTCAGGTGGCTGTAGTTAACCCTAGGGTTATTCACAACTGGCTGACATGATGTTAAGCATGGTAGTCCTTATATACTAGTGCTACGTTATGTTAACTAACATGAAATACAAACACAAGCACTACAGCAATTTTAAATAAATTAATAGCAAACATTTTTAAAAGCTTATCATTTTTATTCACAGGAGTCTTCTGTGTCATCCAGGTCAATACCAACTAACAGCTTCCCTTTCTTGGCCAGAGAGCCACAGTACAGGATCCACCAGGTGGATAGTCCCAGAATACTGATATAAGCAGGTAATTTCTTATCTGCCAGTGGAATGTATAAATATCAGTGGATCAACTGGAAAGCCAGCTGTAGAGCAAGTTCTACACAACAACTCTGTCCTCAAGGACAGAAAAATTTCTTCTTCAAAGATCTCAGATCCCATCTCTTGGGCCCCAGTTCTTCTTTATGTTTTAACCATGGATCTTTTATCCACCAGTATTCACGTGAGTTATGTTTTCTATCACAAACTGATTATATTATAAAAAGAAGAGCACTTGTGGCACCTTATGGACTAACAAATTTGAGCATAAGCTTTCGTGAGCTACAGCTCACTTCATCGGATGCATTCAGTGGAAAATACAGTGAGGAGATTTATATACACACAAAACATGAAAAAATGGGTGTTATCATACACACTGTAAGGAGAGTGATCACTTAAGATGAGCTATTACCAGCAGGAGAGCGGGGGCGGGGAAAGAAAACCTTTTGAAGTGGTAATCAAGATGGGCCATTTCCAGCAGTTGACAAGAACATCTGAGGAATAGTGGGGGGGAATAAACATGGGGAAATAGTTTTACTTTGTGTAATGACCCATTCGCTCCCAGTCTCTATTCAAGCCTAAGTTAATTGTATCCAGTTTACAAATTAATTCCAATTCAGCAGTCTCTTGTTGGAGTCTGTTTTTGAAGTTTTTTTGTTGAATTGTCACTTTTAGGTCTGTAATCGAGTGACCAGAGAGATTGAAGTGTTCTCCAACTGGTTTTTGAATGTTATAATTCTTGATGTCTGATTTGTGTCCATTTATTCTTTTACGTAGAGACTGTCCAGTTTGGCCAATGTACATGGCAGAGGGGCATTGCTGGCACATGATGGCATATATCACATTGGTAGATGTGCAGGTGAACGAGCCTCTGATATTGTGGCTGATGTGATTAGGCCCTATGATGGTGTCCCCTGAATAGATATGTGGACACAGTTGGCAACGGGCTTTGTTGCAAGGATAGACTCCAAGGAGAGACTGCTGAATTGGAATTAATTTGCAAACTGGATACAATTAACTTAGGCTTGAATAGAGACTGGGAGTGGATGGGTCATTACACAAAGTAAAACTATTTCCCCATGTTTATTTCTGCCCCCCCCCCACCACTATTCCTCATGAAAGCTTATGCTCAAATAAATTTGTTCGTCTCTAAGGTGCCACAACTACTTCTTTTCTTTTGCGAATACAGACTAACACGGCTGCTACTCTGAAACCTGTGATTATATTATGGAGATCATAATTCAACTAATCCCCCTCCAAAGAAGAACAAGAACAAAAACATAGTTAGCACAAATTTTTTTGGTGCACTTAAGAAGTCTACACTATTTTTATCCTCTGAAGGGCACGGTACCATAATCACTAGCAGCCCATGTCCCAAGGGAGAAAAAATAGAGCAGCCCATGATCCTTACAGCCTGGATCAAGCAAAGCGTTTCTAAATCCTTGTCCTTTTCAAAGGCTGCTAAAACAATGCAGCAATTCATTCCGATCCATAATTGTCTAGTACTGAGAAGTTCCTAGTGTTGAGTGTTATTTGTCTCTCACTTACTGTGTTCCACACTGCCTCATCTTTTCTAATGCAATTTTACCACAGACATTGACATGTCTGCGCTCTTACACCAATCACATGCTGCTGCTGGTGCTCTCCCATTCTGCAGGTGGGGAGTTAAAGCAGAAGGGGAAAAGGGAGGAAGGGAAATAGGTGTTTGAGAAGAGGGTGCAAATCATATGAAAATGAGAGGGCTTGACAATAGATGGCAAGTTCTTATAAATTCTACTCTCAAACTTGAGAGGATTGAAACGCAAGCTGAGCTGCTGGTGACCTCTCTTATTAGTTCACTTAAACCACTGCAAACTAAAGCAGCTTGTTCTTCCGACTTTAACGGGGGGGGGGGGGGGGGAGAACAGGACGCGACTTCAATTCAAATACCCCTCAAAGTTTGAGGCAATTCAAGAGCTAGATTTGAATTTTGCAGCTCAGCCACATCTCACTTTGACATCATTAACAGAGTATCAGAACAAAAGAGGAAGAAAACATAACTGGAGAGGAGCATTAACTAATAGCTGTGTAGAACAGGCAGCTTTAGTTTGCAGTGGTTTGAGTGAACTTTTTACTTTTCCCTGCAATCCACATATTACCACAATACCTGGTGGCTTCAAACAAGATCAAGCTCCCATTGTGCTAGGCCCAATAACCCACCCATCTAGCTATTTGCCCATTTGAGAGCTCAGCATGTTGGCCACTCCTCAGCACTTCACTAACCTGTTGAGTGATATGAGGGTACCAAACTTTTTTTTGCCTAGCAGTGATGAATGCTTTGATACTCTGTCATGAGTGTTAATATCTAAACTAGGAGATTATTATTGTAACCAATCTGTGGCCACCTAGGCATTTCACAGGTGTCACTCCGCTGCATGAGTACTTGGAAACTCATAACAGTGGAGATAGAACCCAGATTTTTTTTTACTCCAAAACCACAGGCCCCTAACGCTTGAATGAGAGGAGGAGCTCCTTCATGCACACTTAAGCCGTTTAATTCCATCCATTAGAAAACAGGTGTAGACACTCTGGGGGTCACTTCCCAGAGGAAGCATCATCTGCCACCAAGCATATCCACAGGTTGCAGATAGTGTAACGCCATCCAAATATGAAGAGTAGCTGCAATGGAAGCACGGAAACCATTCAAATAAGCAGTCACAGACAATCTGATCTCGGTCCCAACAGTGTGTGGTGGAACAGCAGGTGGCACTGCTGTCCCTCTAAAATGCCACAGATGTCCAGAGACCTTACCCGACATGGTGAGTGTAGGCCACCATTAAATAAGCCTCCAGTCAATTACAACCAATAAGGGAACATTATTGTCTTTCAAGAAATAACTCTGGAAAGGTGGAGGAACCATGAGGGGTCAATGGCATTTGCTAGGAGAAGCAGCACCAAACTTAAACCTGCACCCAAGGTTGTTGCCCTATTTGTTGCAATTTCTGCACCAGTATGACACATGGCTTGTGTGAACAAGATAGTGTGACTGAAACTGCACACACCTTCCCACTATAATCTAAGAACAGTGCCAGTCTGACCTCACTCACACACACTCACGTTCACCTATAGCATTTGCTAAATCCTCTTATGTCAACACTAGTGTGAGATCCCATCATACATACACATGAATTTGTCCCATGATCATTCACCTGCCACCATACTTTACACAAGTCCATTGTTGGACTGTCCAGGTAAGTGATTTCAGGAAAATAAATAGGTCCAGGGACAGGTGATGAAAGTTAGAGATATGGAAACACTTTCACATGTAGAAGGAGAATTAAAAAAGAGTAGGACTTTCAGCTTAAGAATCAGGTAAGAGATGTTATAGTGACGTATACAATAGCTAAAGGGAAGATAAACCACAAACTCTTATTTACCCTCTTATAATGCAAGAACAAGAGGGATGTCAATAAACAAAAGGCAGAAAACTTAAAACAATTAAAAAGGAAATAGTTTTTTACATACAGTCACAAAATTAATCAGTCAAACTCATTGCTATAAGAGATCATTGTGACCAAGAAAAATAGGGTTCAGAAATGGCTTAGACATTTATATGAATAAGATAAAGATCCTCAGTTACATTAGATAGGACAAAATCCTCACATGCTGCAGAGCTTAAGCAAACTACTAACTGCTTGGGTTTCAGAAAGTAGATTCCTAGTATAAGCAGTTTATTCCCTAAGTACCTGTCACAGGGATTTTACACCTACCTGTGAAGTATTTAGCACTGGCCACTGTTAGTACTGGACTAGATGAACTCCAGGTGTGATCCAGTAGGATAGTTCCTTTGTTTGCACTTTCACACATGCAGTATATTAGCCTGCAAAAAGAACATTTATGTTTAGGAAAGCAGGCTTGTGCAGTGGAAGATCAAGATACAGTAATTGGAATTTCAGAGGAATCTGAGCAACAGGTAAGAATGAAGTGATGGGAGCATTTTATGTTCATCTCTCCTTTAAATAAGGCTATCTCCAAAAGAAAAGTGACAACCAAGGACATTTTTAAAGAAAAAAAAATGCTTAGTTATTTAAAAAGGATATCAAGGGAAGTGAAAATCAAGCTGAAAGTGCAGGGATCAGTTTAGTTTTTAAATACTAGATAGTTTGAAAGCTTAATCCACTTTTTGCTCTGCAAGATGAATTTGTATGTGCTCATTTTGATTTCACTCTGTACACTCAGTGATATCTACTGAGTCAAGGATGCCTCTTATGTGAGCAGTAGTCTACCATGTGCACTTCTCTAAAAGAACTAGAAGTAATTTTATTCAAGAAGAAGAAGAAGAATCAGGACAGAAGAGCAGATGTTTCTGATTGAGACACAGCAAATGAATGCCAGAAAGTGGTAAAGAATTCAGGAAGATGAAGGGTGTGGCATGGGGGCTTTGGAAAAGATTCTACAGCAAAGAAAGGTGCCTAGGATCCTTGGAGGCAGACAGGCAAAGCCTTGCATGAATGGCTGATAGCGGTAAATGGGTGTAGGCTTTCCCCTGTGTTTGCTTTTGCCAACTCCCTCTTGGTCTAAATGTACTAAGCTTCCCACTGCAGATTCAGTTCTAGACACAAGCACTGCACTTGGGCAATAATTTAGCATTCCACATATGACAAGGAAATGTGTCTACAAGCACTCAACTATGGCCTTGTTGGCCTTTTTTCAATAAAATTGTAATTGGAGCAGTATTTCCTGGGAAAGGTAGCCTTATTCTGCTACTGTAGTTCTGCAAATACTTTTCTTAATATTGAAAACAGTTTGAATTAGAAGGATTTATAGGATTCCACAGGAAGCTGTGGAACTTAAGGAACGTTTTATTAGTGGTACTAACAATCTTTACAATAATAATAGGGAAAGTTAATGTTTCCATAAGTTGATGGTAAGAAGTGTTGATTGACAGTGTCTTTTGAAATATGAGTTATTGTAACTAGCACTTTCCTAGGAATTTATGATTGCATGTTTTCTCCCCCTGAAAACTGTCGAAAGGGTATTTCTGAGGTTTCCATGATAAGAGAATTTTTATATCTTTAGCACTGAAGGACTGTGGTAAAGGGTTAGTTTTAAAAAACCAAAACACATATTGTTTATCTGCAGTTTCTGAACAAGATGTGCTCAGACAACACAGAACTGCACAAAGTTGGTACTTAACTCATTTAAAAGTATATTACTTGATTAGAGGTGGTGTTACAGTACATTGCAATCCAAGGAGTCTCCATGTAATGGCCAGATTTTTTGAAGTGTTCAGTACCCACAGATCCCATTCTTCTCACAGGTAGCTGCTGGATACTTAGCTTTGTTACTAATCGGGCCCTTTTCCAATCAAAATACAACTGATAGAGACATTCCCCACTGACTACAGTTCTCAAACCATCCTTACAGTAAATAAAACCAAATCCTTTGAAATATTTTAATGATTTCACAACAAACAGTGTTCCTCTAACATCAAAAGCTCATTTGAGTATCTTAGTATTTCTTAATTATGAGATAGTTAACCCTAAGGATATCTGCAGGTAGACTACATATAACTTGACAGGCAATAGTCACATAATTGATTATAAAGACTAGCATGTACTGAATGCAGAGGACAGTTGTTGGAGAAGTCACTCATTATAATAATGAATCAATGCAGGGGTGTAAACTACCAGCTTTCTTCACCAGCCTGGGGAATTATGAGCCACGCTCCGATCAGTCTTTATCCCTTCCCTCCAGCCTCCATTTATTGTTTTCAGTTTGTGGTTGTTTGGACAATTTCCAGATAGGGTTTTTTAGTTTAGCCATGACTCCCAAAGTGCCTCACCTTGACTCCCCCTTCTTCAGAGACTACTGCAAAAGACTCTCCCTTTCTGCAGCATACACACACTCCTTGCCTGCCTGCAGCCCTTTATAGGGAACAATGCAGAGAAAAAATTCCGCAAAGAGAACCTGTCTTTGCTTCCCGCTGTATAGGGACACAATCTGAATCTGGTTCAAGATTTATATTTGCATCTCAGTTAATTTTATAGAACAAATCAAAGCAACTCACTCAGACTGTTTTCTTCCAAAATAAATCATATTTACTGCCCCGTCTTTCCAAAATATGACAAAAATCCATTGTTAATTAATGCTCATTTAAAATTAAGAGAACAAATCTGCAATTCAAATAAAAAAATACAGCCCCTTCCAATTCTTGCTGGGATAGGCTGAGAAGTGTGATTGTAACCAGTGGCTTTTAGGAGGCTCAATAATCTTTCTCACAAGCTAAGAAATATTGTGAAGGACTATTGGTAGTGCTGCTTCTGTATATGAGTAATATTGCCCTCTAGTAGCTGGCACATAGACAGGACAAGGAACTACTCCTCGTGCTGGCTAAGGTAGTCCTCCTTTAGCTCAAGTGGTCGAAGTCTGTGTTTTTGAAGTTAAAGGATGTATGACTTATATAGCAATTCCGTCTCTTGACTACAGCACATGCATACTGTGACTACTTTTCAACAGCTGGCATAATCAGCTTGTGGCAGAGGATTTTAAATGAGCCAACAGCATGTTTCAAATGCTTTTGTGCACCGTCTTGTCAAAGAAGCTATTTTTCATCACTCCACACCAAACGATAGCCAAACATCAGACAAGAAGTCTGAGAATAAAGAGACCAAGACAACAAGAGATTAGCTGCCATTCTGTTCACCTACAGAACAGATGTTCAATTTTCCAGTCACCTAAAATCATCTTCCAAGATCGCATAATTTACATCTAGTACTGCTTGCATTTTAAACATTAAGTATGGGCAACAGAATCATTAACAGATTCAAATGGTTCATAGCACAAAAAGTAGCAATTATAATTTTTGCATCTGCTTGTTAGCAAAGAAATAGTTGAAGGCCATGCTGGCCTTGAACTGCTGGTGGTTTGCTGTACCATTAGTGGGCACAGTTAATTTTTAGGGACAAAGAGGGTAATGACAGTCAAACACATATACAGTATCAAGAAACTTGACTGATACAGCAATTTTCTGCCGTATCTTAAAAAGATGGTATTGTATTAAGTTTACCATTAGTGTGGGTTGCATTGTATGCAACCTCTTAGAGGCAGAAAGGGCAGGTGGGGAAGAGATGTGACCTGTAGAAGTTCAAAAAAGACTGGTAGTTCAGAATACTGCATTGAAAATGTGCCAAACAAGTACAGACTTTGGGGACAACGTGTGTTAAGTAGGATTCCTGGGGAATCCCTAAAGAGAGGTTAATGCAAAAACCCAGCCTTTTGAAGCTATGCCCTGAGGACTACCTGCCACAGAAGGCCAAGATCAAAGGCCCAAGTTGTATAAAGAAACAGCTGATCTGTCCAGCCTGTGTTTTGGTTCGGGATCTAAGACAGATGAACTTGTAAACACGGAGAAAACCCAGCTGTGTGGGTTTTCAAGGACTACCAGAGCTTCAGGTTGGAGTAGGGGTGACCTCTGGTAAGCTTTTTAGCATGTGTATTGTTTTTCCCTTAAGAATAAATATGCTTGCTTAGAAGGACCTGCATGATAACTTATAACTGTGGGCAAGACACTGGTCACAGCCCTCAGAGAAAAGACATAACACAGATGCTGACCTTTTAGGCTTTCTGGCTTGCTGGGCTGGGAGGATATCACAGTATAAGGCAGAGAGCTGTAAAGCCTTAAAATCCCTGGTCAGGAGAGAGCAAGGGATGGGTCTCTGCCCAAAAGAGGATGCCTGGGTGGACCAGGCATGGGGAGGAGAATACAGATGCAGTTTCTCTGAAAATGGGACAACATGAACTGAAAAACATATTCTACACGTCACTATTATCATTGCAGGCTGACTTGGCCCATCACCTGGCTGGGGGAGGTGATGTTGCCGTTGAACCCTTTTCTTGCGTAAGGAAAAATCAAGTACCTGTATCAACAAGTCCAGACATCTAATGCTAAAAAGCACCCATTTTATAAGGTCTCACTTATTAACAAAACGTTCAACCCCACATCTTAGCTGGGAGACCTCGTGGCTGAGACTAAGCTCCTCTCTGGTGCCTGCCAACTGCAGCCCTTCATCTAGGAGGCTCCCATTATCTAGGAGCACCTCTTACAGGCTCCCCATTCTGGTAGGTTCCCTGGAGAGCTGACCCTCTAGGAGTGTGAGGGGGGGCTCAGGGCTGGGGCAGGGGTGTGCGCTCTGGGAGGGAGTTTGGATGCGGGAAGGGACTCAGGGCTGGGCAGGATTTGGGATGTGAGCTCCGGGTGGTGTTTACCTCAGGCAGTTCCTGGGAAGTGGCAACATGTTTCTCCAGCTCCTAGGTGAAGGGGGGGGACCAGAGGTCTCTGCACACTGCCTCGTCCACAAGCACTGCCCCCACAGCTCCCAATGGCCACAGTTCCTGGTTGGCTGCAGTGGCCAGCTCTGTATAGCTCCTGGAAGTGGTCAGCATGTCCCGCCAGCTCGGAGGTGCAGGGGCGGCCAAGGGGGCTCTGCACACTGCCCCTGGTGCATGCATCACCCCCAGCACTGGTTCCGCAGCTCCTATTGGCCAGGAACTGTGGAAATGAGAGCTGTGGAGGCAGCACCTGCAGGGGCAGAACACAGAGACCCCTGGCTGCCCCTGCACCTAGGAGCCAGTGGAGATGCCATTCACTTCTGGGAGCTGGCCACTGTGGCCAACCAGACTTTTAGTGGCCCAGCCAGCTGTGCTGACTGGAGCCATCAGGGTCCCTTTTTGACCAGGTGTTCCAGTCAAAAACCGGATGCCTAGCAAACCTAAATGAAACATGTTTGCAGTGTTTGTCCCAGGGTGTTGGGGAGACAAGAGGGTGAGGTCATATCTTTAATTGGACAAACTTTGAGTCTTTCACCAAAAAGACTGGATAGCTAAAGCAAAAAAGAATCACTCTCCTTTGCCATGGTGTCTACAAAAATACTTTACAACAGTTGGGCTGTTGGTGTGCAGAGGCCAATACTGTCTCTTTGTTATCTTGTACTCCCCCATCTATCGTCTCTTGTTTTATACTTAGATTGTAAACTCGAGGCAGGCACCATCTTTTTGTTCTATTTGTACAGCATCTAGCACAATGGGGTCTTGACTATGGCTAGGTGTGATGGGGTTGGGACTCACCACAGCAGCACTTCCTGCGGTTGACTGCAGGAATTAGCTCAGTTCATGCAGCGCACCCTCTGCCAGTGGTGTCCCATCCGTCTCTTGCCCTAGATTGGCATCTCAACCCATGTTGCTCTCAGCATCCTCTTCAGGACACTGTCCTTTGGCAGTGCCCACTGCTCCAGTCTCACCCCCTTCCAGGGGTTTGGTGTTATCAGCAGTCCTTCTCTTCGCCCCAGCCACAATGGCCAACCACACCCCAAAGTCTAACCCCCTACTGACAGGGGTCTGGTGCAGTCCATGATGGCCACTCCTAATGGCCAGGTGGAAGTGCAAGAGGGGGACCCAGGCCCACCCTCTACTCTAGGTTCCGACCCAGGGACCCTTTGGCGGCAGCCTTCCTGCCGGCCTTCGTTCTCTCCCTTTGTCTGTCTCTCTCCCTGGGTCGTTCCCCCTTCAGCCCCTTTGCACCAACTAGGCCCTTTTTCTCAGGGCCCGCAGCCCAGCAGGTACCAGGCGGGAGTTCCCATCTGCTCCCACCGCCTGCACTGTCCCTGGTGCTATTTTCCTCACACGGGAGACAGACCTTCACCCTCTGAAGACCTGGGAGAGACTGACTGCCTCTTGCCTGGGCAGCCTTTATATAGGGCCTTCCCTGGCCCTGGTTGGCTGCCTCTTACTCAGCCTCTGATTGGCTCCCTAACAGGCCTTCTCTGATTGGCTGCCCACCTGCGCAGCCTCTCTGGCCTGCTGAAGCCCCATCTAGCATAGGAGTGGGGCAGCCACCCCACTACACTCGGGCTCCTAGACTAGAATAATACAAATAATGCAAATTGTTGGGGTGATTTCTGAGACCTTACCCACTGAGTCGCCTCTGAGACCTTATCCATTTGGTTCCCAAGAACACAGCTCAACTCTGAATTCATCACTGAGGTTTCTTATTGGCATACAATTAAATTACACTTGAGCTGATTAGGCTCAGGAGTAGGGGGTGGGTGGAGGGCACACCAAACATCCAAAGTTACACAACAAAACTCTTCCTTTAAATACATTTACACATTACATTGAATTACATGTTTTGGGATTGGCTTGGTCATTTTGTAGGAACCAATCCCCATGCAGCATGATCTGTCCATGCACAACTTATTCTTTACCTCATCTTATGTTCCAGGCTTATTTTACCCATTGTAAATAGTTCCCTGGGTATTCCCCCTTATTTTAGCTAATACAGACATTCTGTTTTCAGCCTCCTGATTCATTACCTCTCTAATCCTCTCTTCCAAGAAGTGAGGCCTCACCCATGTCCAATTATTCATGTCAAGCCATGCCTACACTAACCACCAGATTCCTATCAAAACTTAAATTAGCTCTGTATTTCAGAAGACAGGGAAATCACCTGATTGCCATTTAGAGCTGGTCAGGAAAAAAATCTAAGAAATGTTTTGGTTTTGTCTAAATTTTTCAGGTTTTCATTGAAAAACCAACCCAAACGTTTTTCAGAAAAAACAACTTCTTTTTGCTCTTGGTAACCCAATAAAACCAGTTTTAATTTGCTGAAAACCAACATATTTTCTGTTTTCAGGTTTTGGGAGGTTCTGGCACAAAGCCAGACATTTTAGAAGAAAATAGATTTTTCACATGAAAATTTCCACTTAGTCAAAAAGTTAAAAAACCATAAACATTAAAACATTTAAAAAACCAAACATTTTGTCAGTTCTTTTCCCACTAAAGAAGAGTTTAACTCTAGCTCAACTTCTCCCTCCCATTTGATAGGGGCTCAGGAGATGGGATAGAAGGATTGTAGTCTGAGATTTCTTTATGTAGAGACATGACAGGCACACGTTATTGCTAAGCATACACATGCAATAATGGGAACAGAACTCCACCCCTTATTCCAAAATCCCATAGTTCTGTCATGCTGCTAAAGAAACTACTTAGCTATCTGCATTGACAGAATATTAATAGCCTCTTCTAGCCTCCAGACAGTAGAGGCGAAATCCAGACTAGCTATTCAACATATGAGCAGCTCTGATGCCCATAGAATCAAAGTAGAGATAGAAAGGATCTATTCTGTCCCATGGAGGATTGTTACACAGAATACACTCTTTCTCAGACCTTTTTGCAGTTGAGTTTTAAACGTTTAAATGAAACTTCCACTGCTTTCCTTGAAAGGCTATTTAAGATCTTATAAGGACTGTTGAGAAATGTCTGATATTCAGCCTACATATACTTTGGGTCAATTTAATCCACTTCTTTCTTGTCCTTGTTGTTCACCCCATTCAAATACTTGTAAATTAAATATTCATTGGGCCAAGAATTTCTATTGCTGAAATCGCACTGTTTTCTCTTGCAATCTTGCTGAGTAAGGGCTTCAGAACTGGGCCCATAGCTCTATTAATCTCTCTTCACAAGTCAGTCCCTCCTTCCCCTTAATCATTTTTGTTGCTCTTCTCTAAATTCCCTTCACATTTCCGCTACTGAGCTAGCCAGAACTGATTCTATTGTTTTCCCCAGGTATACTTGCACTTTTCCTGCTTGAATCTCATTTTGCTTCCTGCCCCTATTTCTGAACTCTTTAGGTCCCTTTACATTATTTCTCTCTTCTCAGTTGTGTTTGCAACACCTGCCCATTTAGAGCATGAGTGCACCATTAATGCACACCGATGCAGGCAGTACAGAGCCACAGAGCCCTAGGGGAGCTCCAGGAGGTATTGTGCCTACACACTTTACCTACACAAGGAAATTTGCCCATTGCTGACAATGAGCATCAATAACAGGCGCAACTGAACTGCAAGAGTAGACAGAACTGAACCACATAGTGGATAAAGCATTGGAATGGAACTCAGGATATCTGGGATCTATTCCTGGCTCTGCCATTGGCTTCCTGTGTGACCCTGGCCAAGGCACTTCACTGCTCTGAGTTTCAGTTTCCCTATCTGTCAAACGGGGATGATGCTGGCGCTTTTTGTAAGTGCTTTGAGATCTGCTGATGAAAGCACTAGATACTAGCTAGGTATTATTCCACATCATTTCCTGGGGAAACTGGGAGTGTCCAGGCACACCTCTTTTTCACACCTGCTGCTGTTCCCCTCCATGCAGTAGCTCCACCTGAGGTAGCAATGATGGACATCTGAGACTGGCCACTGACATTTTAGCCACCATGTTGTCCCAGTAGCTAAAATGCCTACAGTTGGTCTGTCCTAGCACTCCCACTGTCGCTACCACCAAAGGAGCTGCAGCAGTGAGAGTGCAATAGCAAAATTCAGTATCTTTATAGTGGACCCACCTGTTACCATGTTGATTTCAAGTACCGCATTGTCATTAGCACCAAAGCCCCTTCTTCTGTCCAGTAGAAGCTAGTGGTACTGACTTGTGCTGTATTGTGGCATCCTGCTACAAGTGATTCAGCTTGTTGTCTAAAGACATATTACTGTCTTTTCATTAGGTGGATTTATCTGTAATGCATCAAAGAATTTGAGGATATTCAGACTTGGCTTCATGATCATAATATCCTGAGGGCTTGATACTGACAGTTTGAGCTCTAGTACCCATTTACATCTGAAATAGAGACAAAGTGATACAAAGTTCGGGAAGCTCCTCTTTAACATTCATACTAGGTGAAAACATTCCTTCCGATTTGTGAACTTTTCTGCTAATTTTTAACAGAAGCCTGGTGCTCAGTTTTTCATGACATTTTAAAAATAATTAACTATTCTCTGCATGTCTTACAGTTTTCCACTGAGAATCCCAGCCTGATTAAAATATCATCCTGTCAGCTAACTCTGGGGAACACATTTTGCAGCACTGAGCTTGTATACATATGGCTAGCCAGTCATTTTATCTAACCAGCTATATCAAGGAAGAGCATGCCTGGCAGTGCACTGAATCATGTTTACCTTTGAGGAAATATTCAGTTAGTTCACAAGATACCTATTATCTCTCCATAAGGAGAGATGGTTTTTCAATAAATTGATGGTTTTGAATTGTACAACTCCCTGAAAATATGCATGCTTGCCTGTTTCCTTGAGAATCGGACAGGTATGTTTTCCTTTCTCCATATCTTACTTCTGTGAACACAAATATAAGTTACTGAATGGCTTTTCTAATAAAAGTAATCAGCTTTGGCCTCCTTTTTCCCACAGTAATAAAACGTTAGCTTTATAAAAGAAAAAACACTAGACTATAGGAATTCTCTGTGAGTAATGCATTTCAGAAGCAACACTTGTTCAGAAATATAATGATGGGCTAGATTGTGCTCTGCCCTTACACAGCCACGCAGAAAGCAGTAAGGGCTCTTCCCCCGTTCTTTGTGCTGGCTACAACTGAGGCCTGATCTAAAGGAAATCAATGCATTTTAGCCAACGATTTTAGTTTATTGTTCATATATTGCATGATGTTATAATTAACTGACATGTTATGTTATATATAATCATTGTATGCTAAATAGAGTGAAACTGTAGGATTATAGAAGCACAAAATTGATGAGTATGTAGAGGGAATAATCATGTATTAGGTTTCTAAGTAAGTGGGGTTGAAATGCAAGGCTTGTAGGCTGAGGCCTGCAAGATTTTAGCTTAGCTATTTTAGGCCTTGGAGCTAAGAAATGCTGACATAAGTAAGTGACCAAAGAATAACCCAGTGCCCTGAGATTATGGGAAAAGACGTACCAAGTGGTAATATTGCAAAAAATTACCCAGAAGATTAATTTTAAATAATACAAATGCTGTAAAGGCACATGTTTCCAACATCTGCTTTAACCACATGATACAGGTTGTGTGTCAATGCTAATGAGAATAAAGAGAGCCGACACAACCTACAGAAATTGGGGTCCCTTAAGTTTCTAGGGGACACAGACCAATAAGGAAAAAGAAGATTGCCACTTTTATGGACATGCGCAGAATGTAGGTATAGACAGAATCACATTATAAAAAAGGGTGCCCAGAGGGGGAAAATTGAGCTCCCTATGGGAAACTCCAGCAGGAACCATCCTTTTACTGATTATCAATCCATGAGAGACCCATCAGACCAGTGGAGGGCAACTTGCAGCCCATCAGGGTAATCTGATTGCGGGCAGCGAGACATTTTGCTGACATTGACTGTCCACAGGCACAGCCCCCCACAGCTCCCAGTGGCTGCAGTTAGCTGGGAACGGCGAACCGTGGCCACTGGGAGCTGCGGGGGGGCGTTGTCTGTGGACAGTCAACATCAGCAAAATGTCTTGCAGCCCACAATCAGATTACCCTGATGGTCCGCAGGTTGCTCACCACTTCATCAGACCCTAACACTATTGTTAAGGATGTGAGTATAACTATATTAGTAACTTGTGCATAGATCTGTATAGAATTTCTGTATGCTTGGGTAATCATAACTTTAAATGTAACTTTAATAAAACTTGTAAAAGAGACTAGACTTGTACTTGTGAATGTATGTGTGGTCACTACCGTTGGTCTTCATGTGTTCCTAGAGACACTAAAACCAAAGCAAGTAGCAGAGGTGACTTCCACTCTGTTAAGCTTGAAACTGTAGCTTCCAGAGCTGAACCCATGATAGTGTAATACCACATTACCAAATTTACTCTAAATAAAATAAAAGATTACAGCATCTATCCATTGACTACAATGAGCTTTGGATCAGGCCCTTGTGGCACAGGGACTGTGCCCCAGATGCCCTCTCCCATAAGCAACTGGGCAGGAAATAATTGGAACCATAGCCCTTCACCCTTCCCTGGGCCAACCAGTAGAGCAGGCTGGCTGTGTGTGAGGAAAAATATGCTATACCCTTTGAATGGGCTTAGTCAATTACTATTGGCTATGCACTGAAAACACAATCAAACCCTTCAAGTTTTTTTTAATCCACTTAAGCTTTTGTGAATAGCCTCGGGGGGGGGGGAGGGGGTTGTTTTGTTTTTACAAATACTATACTTTTAAAAAGCAAAAATACTCCTCATGAGAGGTGCTGTGCTGGCAGACTCAGAGGACACAGAACAACAATTTATCTGGCCCTTAATTGGATCTAGCTGCAGCATTTAGCTCTGGATCTGGACTGCCAAAGAATTCAGGTGGGTGTTTGGATCAGGCCTATGTCCAACAGTAATAATGTAAAAAACTGAGTATTAACGAATTAATACTCAACATCCAATTCAGAAGGGTGTCTTTCAGTTCCATGTTCAGAACACCAGCCCACCATGCTTGCTTAACATGCATTCTACAACAAGGGTGTCATTTAATTCAGAAAAAATACACTGGGATGCTAAAGGTCTCTTCAAGCCTTTGTTCAAGCCTGTGGAATTTAAGGAATTCCTAAAAAGCTCTAACTGCTCACATGTCTCTCTCTCTTCTCACAGTTTGGATGACAGCTTTCATAAATAAATTACCTGATTAAATAGTTAATTGGATCACCTACTGCAATTAAAGTATGCTACAAGATATGTTACACCTGCTGGTAAATAAAGATGGTGAATAATGCTAAGAAACTTTAAAATGATGCATCTCCAATTAATTTTTGTATCTGTAATAGGATAAATCTCTTTATTGCATTTATTATGCTAGTGTATAATGGCTTCCTTCTCTTTCCTTTCAGTAGCAGTCATTAATTTGCTACAGAAATTATGTTCAGTTTGAAAATATAGTTCTCTAATCAATATTAAACTAAAGGAGCAGTTATTTTATAAACCTGCCCCCTTTTCCATTAGCTTGACTTCCCAATGTGAGATTTTTTTTATTCTTATAACTCACACTAGTTTCCTATTGATTTTTCTTTTAAAGTCATGTCGATTGAGAGGGTTTTCCTAAACCACAGATCAAACAAAGAACATTTCAACTTACGTTTTACCTCTTCCACCCCCTCCAACCACACTTTCCTGCACAGATCCAAATCAAAACATCCATTCATTTAAGGACTCTTAATTTTAACCCTTTGTTTGTGTTAAAGAAATCATGTAGTAAGTCAATGGCACTCCATAAGGACCGCCATATAGTCATTGCAGCATCAGGGCTTTAGGCATAAAAACAAAACTTCTGATTAATCTATAGAAAAAAGTGTGGCTTAACTGAGAGGACAGATGGTCTTGTGACTTAAGGGGCTCAGGAGATCACAGTTAAATTCCCAGCTCTGCCACAGACTTCCAGGCAAGTCACTCTCTGAGATTCAGTTCTTTAGCTGCAAAATGTGAATTTTACTACTTCCTTTCTCCCCGTCTTTGTTAATCTGTTTAGACTGTAAATTCTTTGGGGA
Organism: Eretmochelys imbricata; assembly: GCF_965152235.1. Lineage (NCBI taxonomy): Eukaryota > Metazoa > Chordata > Testudines > Cheloniidae > Eretmochelys > Eretmochelys imbricata. The sequence goes on along the minus strand of NC_135579.1, from coordinate 8,188,366 downwards.
AGGGACTTCCTCTTGAAAGGATAATGGCTGAGAGAATAATCCACTATGAATAATCTGACAAATTTAACCTCTTACTATTCAAAGATATTCCATGAACATACTGTCTTTTCTTTTGATTTTTTCATTATTTAGAATTATTAGATGACGTTTTGGCAATTAAAAGCCCCCACAGATTAATTATCAACACTTCTCTGCAAGTATTTGGTATTTGTCATTCAAGCTGTGATGGCTAGCTGTGGTTGTTCAGATAAATCATATGGTACTGTTCCTGTTCCCTGACTAGATGAATGCAAATACTTCTGATACAAATACCCCTGAAAATTTAAAATTCAGTTTCCACATGTGCTTGCACATGTCACTTTGAAACTCATTTTGTCCAGACATTTGTGCCAATAAAACAAGACTGTACAAGTCCTATCCCTTCCTCCTACTTTACTTCCTAACAGGCGGATGACTTGCGAGTATGTTGTTCAGCTGAGTTTTCCGCCCAAAGAATTTGGGCACGGTGCCTGCCTAGCGGCTTTCAATGGCACATTTCCCCTTTTGTCCCAGTATTTGCTTATGCGCACATCTTGATCCAAAATATTTTACATCTGTTAGGAATTCTGAAATATTGGAAGCTTGCAGTACATATGGGGAACAACTCAGAATGTATACCCTTAAGCACGAGATTCATGAAGCAATAGAAGTGTTTATGTTTTACAATTGTTTCTGTTCTATATAACTGGGCGGTTTGAATCATAAGAGCAAGCTTAGTTGTTGAATTCCTACCCAATTTGTAATGTATCAAGATGATTGTGGTGATGCTATGTAATGAATGAAGCTGAAATGCATAAGGATGAAGACTAAAAAAAAAAAATCCATTATTTTTTTCCAAACTATTTACTAAGGGCTCAATACTACCGCCCTTAGGCATGTTAAGTAGACCCACTGAAATCAATGATGTGGTATTGCAACAAATAAATGTAGGGTGACCAGATGTCCTGATTTTATAGGGACAGTCCTGATATTCAGGGCTTTTTCTTATATAGGTGCTTATTACCCTCCACCCCCGTCCTGATATTTCACATATGCTATTTGGTCACCCTAAACAAATGTTACATTGAGAAGTACTTTGCAATGTGAGTACTCCCATTAATTTCAACTCAAAGTGAGTAAAGGTGGCAGAATAGGAACCTAAAACAGCAAATGGCCAACCATTCATTTTCTTCCTTTACATTCCAGGATCATGTCTGAGAACTCTCTTAAATAGTATCCCTGATACTGTCACCGAAAACCTGGTGGCTGAACTTTGTGACTTTTGTCCTCACCCACAGCTATTTCAGATTTGGGGACAATTTATACCTTCAAGTCAGTGGGACTGCTATGGGTACCTGCATTGCCCCACAGTAAGCCAACATTTTTATGGCTGCCTTAGAACAACGTATCCTCAGCTCTCATCCCCTAATGCCCCTACTCTACTTGCGCTACATGGATGACATCTTCACCATATGGACCCATGGGAAGGAGGCCCTTGAGGAATTCCATCAGGATTTCAACAATTTTCATCCCACCATCAACCTCAAAAATGTTGGCATACTGTGGGGTCATGCCGGTACCCATAGCAGTGCTGCTGATTTGAAGGTATACATTGTCCCCAAAGATCCATCGGTGATCTTCCTGAAAACACCATCCTGGCCACTATGGATGTAGAAGCTCTCTACACCAACATTCCACACAAAGATGGACTACAAGCCGTCAGGAACACTATCCCCGATAATGTCATGGCAAACCTGGTGGCTGAACTTTGTGACTTTGTCCTCACCCATAACTATTTCACATTTGGGGACAATGTATACCTTCAAATCAGCGGCACTGCTATGGGTACCCGCATGGCCCCACAGTATGCCAACATTTTTATGGCTGACTTAGAACAACGCTTCCTCAGCTCTCGTCCCCTAATGCCCCTACTCTACTTGCACTATACTGATGACATCTTCATCATCTGGACCCATGGAAAAGAAGCCCTTGAGGAATTCCACCATGATTTCAACAATTTTCATCTCACCATCAACCTCAGCCTGGACCAGTCCACACAAGAGATCCACTTCCTGGACACTATAGTGCTAATAAGCGACGGTCACATAAATATCACCCTACACCGGAAACCTACTGACCGCTATTCCTACCTACATGCCTCCAGCTTTCACCCAGACCACACCACACGATCCATTGTCTACAGCCAAGTTCTACGATACAACCGCATTTGCTCCAACCCCTCAGACAGAGACAAACACCTACAAGATCTCTATCAAGCACTCTTACAACTACAATACCCACCTGCGGAAGTGAAGAAACAGATTGACAGAGCCAGAAGAGTACCCAGAAGTCACCTACTAGAGGACAGGCCCAACAAAGAAAATAACAGAACACCACTAGCTGTCACCTTCAGCCCCCAACTAAAACCTCTCCAGCGCATTATCAAGGATCTACAACCTATCCTGAAGGACGACCCATCACTCTCACAAATCTTGGGAGACAGGCCAGTCCTTGCCTACAGACAGCCCCCCAATCTGAAGCAAATACTCACCAGCAACCACACATCACACAACAGAACCACTAACCCAGGAACCTATCCTTGCAACAAAGCCCGTTGCCAATTGTGCCCACATAGCTATTTAGGAGACACCATCATAGGGCCTAATCACATCAGCCACAATATCAGAGGCTGTTCACCTGCACATCCACCAATGTGATATATGCCATCATGTGCCAGCAATGCCCCTCTGCCATGTACATTGGTCAAACTGGACAGTCTCTATGTAAAAGAATAAATGGACACAAATCAGATGTCAAGAATTATAACATTCATAAACCAGTCGGAGAACACTTCAATCTCTCTGGTCACTCGATTTCTGATCTCAAAGTGACTATCCTTCAACAAAAAAACTTCAAAAACAGACTCCAAAAAGAGACTGCTGAATTAGAATTAAATTTGCAAATTGGATACAATTAACTTAGGCTTGAATAGAGACTGGGAGTGGTTGAGTCATTATACTAAGTAAAACTATTTCCCTTGTTTATTCCTTCCCTTCCCCCCCCCCCGCCCCCGTTCCTCAGACGTTCTTGTTAACTCCTGGAAGTGTGCTGGAAATGGCCCACCTTGATTATCAATTCAAAAGGTTTTCTCTCCCCCCACCCCACTCTCCTGCTGGTAATAGCTCATCTTAAGTGATCACTCTCCTTACAATGTGTATTTTTTCATGGTCTGTGTGTATATAAATCTCCTCACTGTATTTTCCACTTTATGCATCCGATGAAGTGAGCTGTAGCTCACGAAAGCTTATGCTCAAATAAATTGGTTAGTCTCTAAGGTGCCACAAGTACTCCTTTTCTTTCTGTAGAAACAATGTTAGCTGTTAGGAGTGGGGAGAGGAACCTTGTTTTTCTGAGCAAATAATGCTGTTTGTTAATTTATATTGTGGTCTGTATGTAACCCACTGATGTGTTACAGGTCTTTCCTTTCTGTTCAACCTACAGAGGATGAGTCTTACAACCCAACCTAGAGAGCCTTGTCCTTCTAGTTCATGCTGTAGAAGCTCATGCTTTTAGCTCTAAAAGAGCCTATTTCAATCACCAGTGTGTCAGCCATTACATGTACTCACGCCAAGCTTAAGGAACCTCACAGGATCCCTGGGGGAGAACCTCACTTGTCTTTTTTCGTGCTCCATTCTCTTTAAGGTATTTAACTCCTTGAGGAGGGCATGTGCCAGCAGCCATTCTGTGTCCTAGTGACACCCTTGGCTATGGGTGCGATTGCTCCTCCTGTTTCTCTCCTTGCTTATTGTACTGAGCTAGTGCCTAGAGGCCCCAACAAGGAATCAGGGCCCCCTTGGGACAGTAGCTGCACACATGTAATGAAAAAAGGGTCCCTGCCCCAAATATACAATCTAAATCTTTTTACATTTATTTTCCCCATAGCACTATACTAAGCCTTTTAGTAGATAACAGCTCCACTCTTTGAGCAGTGAAAAAAAATATACAACCACTAATTAGGCAGTTCTCTTACTCCTGGCAAGCTTCTGCCATTTTCTCCCCTAACATTCTGACAAATAAGGATAGTATTTCTCTTTAAAACCTTATTTAATTTTGTTCAGACCGAGCTTCTCTCAGCCAGGAACACACCTACATTCCCCAAACGCCACCAGGAACAGAGAGTGTTAAAACAGGTACAGACACACAAAACACTCAGAAACCTTGTTAAAACTAAATGGAACAACATTTCCACATGCTGCTTCCACCCGCCGCATTTTTCCCCCTTCTTCCCAGTCTCAGTTTCCCAGCAACAGCATGCACACCAGATCCCCTGGCTGACAAACAGCTCTGAAACCAGCAAGAAATTGCTTCAGATGCTTCAAACAGGAGCCCAGAAACAGAACAGTGAAGCAGGTTAGTAAAGATGTCACCCTTGACTATCACTCCTTATAAAAAAAAATGATCAGCATCTCATGCTATACAGTTTTTATTTCACACTTGGGACCTTGTCACCTTCCTTGTACAGAACACTTTCTAACCTGAGCACAGTGGCCTGGTTCACCCCTGATTACAATGGAGTTATCCTAGGGATTAAACTACACAGCTAGGAAGCATCACAAAAAAGAGGCAGAATCACACAGGTATCTGTGTACATCAGCTGACCACAGAAATGAAACCGATTTCACGACTTTTCTTCTGACTGCTTTGGAAATGATCTTCACTGCTAGGTTTCTGGAGCTACAATCTAGTTTTTTACACTGGCCTAGGGTTTTTTTTACATTTGGTGAATTAGTATATACTTTCCCAAGGAAATATCTGGTTCCATAAAAGCTCTTCATTGCTACAGCACTGGACAAATCAACATGTGCCAAATCCTGAAAAGCACTGAGCACCTGCAACTCCCACAGAAGTCAGCATCTCTCAGGATTTGGCCCTATGTTATGTAGGAATTGCCAGACTAGATCAGACCTCTGGTCCATCTACTCTGGTATCTTGTCCCTGACAGAGGTCGCCACCAAATATTTCAGAGGAAGGTGCAATAGGCAGATCTGGGGTAACATTTGTTGCTATTAAATAAGGATCAGTTCAGTTATTTATTTTTATAGATTAGATTAATAGATTTTAAAGACAGAAGGGACCATTAGACCATCTTGTCTGACCTCCTCGATAACACTAGGCATAGAATTTCACCCAGTTATTCCTGTATTGAGCCCAAAATTTTGTGTTGTCTAAAGCATATCTTCAGAAAGACATCCAGTCTTGATTTGAAGACTTCAAAACTTCCCTTGGTAGTTTATTCCACCAGTTAATCACCTTCACTGTTAAAAATTTGTTCCTTACTTCTAATTTGAGTTTGTCTGACTTTCGTACCTTTGGTTCTTGTTATACCTTTCTTTGTGAGATCAAAGAGCCCTTTAGACCTGGTATTTTCTCACAAGTATTTGAACAATATTTGCTGCACAGCAAACAAAGCTAACAGGAAAGTCCTACCTAACTTAATAGACAAGAAAATAATAAGGTTCTATATAGTATTTTCTATGGAAGCCACCCGAATTTCTCAAAACAATAGAAGTTAGAGCATTCTATGCTTCTTGAAGGTATTTTTAATACCCTGGAGAAATCAATAACAGGGCTATAATTCTATATTAAAGTTTATGGGCTGGTTCAAAAACCTATAGCAAGGCCATCATTTTTCTACAGGACTTTTCCATAAAGGAGAGGAGCAGAGCAGATACATTTCTATTTAAGTCAATTATCTTTCATAGTCTTTGCTTCAGTGAGCATTATATTTTAACAGTACAGACAGCCTGCCAGTCCCTGATCTATTAACCATCTTTTGATACACAGATGAAATATGATCATTTAGGGCATTGGTTTTCAAACTGGAGTATGCGAGAAAAATCCTGTAATGACAGACAACACATCGTGTTATCCCTTACAGACCATTTCCCCCCCACCTTTTTTCCATAGGTATATTATGACTCTATCTCAGATGAGGGTATACAATAGACAACATTATTTGGAAAGGGGTATGCAACCTAAAAAGTTTGAAAACCTCTGGTTTAGGGCCTAACCCAAAGCCTATTGAAGTCAATTGAAAGATTCCTGTCTACTGAAGTGGGCTTTGGATCAGGATCTTAGGGTCCAATCCCTCTTCCGTTCTGAGCAATGGCAAAACTCTTATTCGCAAAAAGAAAAGGAGTACTAGTGGCACCTTAGAGACTAACCAATTTATTTGAGCATAAGCTTTCGTGAGCTACAGCTCACTTCATCGGATGTGAGCTGTAGCTCACGAAAGCTTATGCTCAAATAAATTGGTTAGTCTCTAAGATGCCACTAGTTCTCCTTTTCTTTTTGCGAATACAGACTAACACGGCTGCTACTCTGAAAACTCTTATTGTTTTTGATGGTTGCACAGAGACAACCCAGGCCTGCCAACAGTTGGGGTTGTGGGGTAGAGTTAGAGCATCTGGCTTCAGCAGTGTTACTGAGCATGCTCGGTACAAGCCAACCAGCAAATTCAGAGGGGACACATGACCCGCATGCCTCCCCGTCCCCCACGTCATCTCTATTTGCAAGACTGGGATCTTAATTCTCTTCTTCATTGTCAGTAGATTTGATTCTTCTGGAGCCCACTGTAATTCCCACTGAAGTCACTGGGAGTCTTTCCGGTGCATTCAATGACTGTGGGATCTGGCCTCTGGCTCTAGGTCTGATGGGATCACTACAGGAATTACTCTTACATTCATGGCAATTACTCACTTCTTTGTCTGTAGCATTTCTCACTGATCTAGGGCCTGATTCTGAAAGGTGCTGAGCACATCCTGATATCGCTGACAGACAAGTGTCCTCAGCACCTCAAAGGACTGGTCTCAGTGGAGTCTGTGTTTTGTAGCATCTTCATCACATTTTGTGTTGTGAACACCTGTCCATTGGGAAATGAACTAAGCCTCAAAACTCATTGTACAAAGGCCAATAAACAGCTTTCAGTCACACCAAGGCACATCCCTTACCCAGACTGAGGAGGCCTAGGCCTAAATCTGCTTAAGTATACTGTGTTTTGTTCCCTTTCACTGCAGTAATCATTATTTTCATTATAGGTACTGCTGTTCTGACTTCAACCATCACTTTGGTATTAATGAATCTCAGACAGGGGGATGTTTTCTGTGAGAGCTGCTATTCAACTGTAAAATAAAAAAAGTGTCTTCACTGTGCTTTATTACGGTCATGTCAATTGTGGCTGTCACTTTTAAGTTTTTACTTCGTATTTAAAATCTCAATCAAGTGTGAGTTTAAATGATATCAGATAGGATTTAACTAGGGGGGAGGAGAGAACCCTTCTTTTTTTCTGACTGGAGTAGACCTGACAGATACACTCTCCTGATTTGACCATAACCTTTTATCTTTTTTTTTATTGAAATATATCTGAAGGTATAAACATGCTCCTCTGAGGCTTTTTTAAATTAAAAGCGAATAATAAAGTGGAATGATCTGATGGTGAAATGGACAGAAATTCCAACTGCTCTGAAACCTACATAATATCTCTCCTAGTGTGCTCTCCTATGGAGCTTTCTTAAGTGCAGCATATTCTTCCTCCTTTATATTTTTGGTTTGCATAAATCCTGCATCACCCTACTCATTCCTTTAAATTTCTCCCTTTCCTTTCTCCCCCAGCATCCTCAGAAGGATTTGAACCCTTCCATTTGACTATTATGAAAAAGTACATCATAGTGGTGGCCAAAGACCAGAATGAGGGTTCCTTTCTGCTGTTCAAAAACAGAGAAAGATGCCATCCCTGCACTGGAAGGTTAGTAGTCTCAGGGACACATGTAAAAAGACCAAGGGTTGGGGACTGGAATGGAACATGGAAACAAATGAATGGGATGAGGAACTGGCCCTGTTTTGTAAATTACATGCTTGCTGTTTTTTATTGAGGATGCAGTGGGGTTGGCAGGAATGAGGACACTAGTAAGAACAAGGGAATAGGAAAAGAACGAAAGTAGAACAGACGTAGTCACCAGCTGATTACCTGACTAGATATTATCAGCAAAGAGGGTTCTTCAGACATCATGGCAGAGGAGAATCTTAAGGAGCGATTTGGTGGCAGTGGTGCAGATTTTTAAAAGAACAGGAGTACTTGTGGCACCTTAGAAATTAACAAATTTATTGGAGCATTAGCTTTCGTGGGCTACAGCCCACTTCATCGGATGCATAGAATGGAACATATAGTAAGAAGATATATACATATACACCTACAGAGAGGGTGGAAGTTGCCATACAAACTGTAAGAGGCTAATTAATTAAGATGATCTTGAATTAATATGCAAACTAGATACCATTAACCATTAACTTGGGCTTGAATAGAGACTGGGAGTGGCTGAGTCATTACACATATTGAATCTATTTCCCTATATTAAGTATCCTCACACCTTCTTGTCAACTGTTTAAATGGGTCATCTTGATTATCATTACAAAAGTTTTTTTTTCTTCTGATAATAGTTCATCTTAATTAATTAGCCTCTTACAGTTTGTATGGCAACTTCCACCTTCTCTGTATGTGTATATATATATATACATATACCTTCTTACTATATATTCCATCCTATGCACCCGATGAAGTGGGCTGTAGCCCATGAAAGCTTATGCTCTAATAAATTTGTTAGTCTCTAAGGTGCCACAAGTACTCCTGTTCTTTTTGCGGATACAGACTAACACAGCTGCTACTCTGAAACCGATTTTTAAAAGGAGACCTTTCCGTGCATAAGGGGCAGAGGTGTGGGTGAAAGCATAAAGGTGTCTGAAAGTGCACTGCCCAGTTCATTATATGCCCAATCCAAACATGGTAGCAGTACATGTAAGGAAAGCTTTACATGATTCTGACATGCAAGACAAACAAAACATTAGAAATCAGTTTGACCGTTTGACCCTCCTTAATGACTTGTCTAGAGGGGGAAACTGACTTGTATAGCTATAGCAGAATAATTATTGCACTATAGCTAAGACACTATAATTCTTCCATGTGGATATTCTATTCCAGAATAAGTGATTTTATTCCAGAATAATTAATCCCCTTCCAAAGTGGAACAGAGTGTCCACACAGGAGAGTTTTACCTGCATAGCTATAGCGGAATAATTAGTCCACTATAGTTATGCTGGTCAATTTTCCTCTGTAGAGAAGCCTGAAATCTTGCCAGGCTTTATGCCAGAATTCAAAGCTCCTGTGGAGCCAAATAGAGGCTCTGCTCCCAGGCAACCTGTGTGGTTGATCCCTGGTTCTTTGGAAGACTTCCTTCACTGTTCTACATATCTAGCTACACTGCTGGCACCATACACCGTCCTTGGCAACTCAATGGAAGAAGCAAAATTCGTAGCAGAAGACCATTTTGACTGAGTGACTCTAAGAATATGCACAGAATGACCAATGTGACTCAGAATGCAGCAAGTGAGGGTAAAGAAAGAAACTGCCAATTGTTTTAAACATGCCCAAACAGAAACTAGTTTCAGAGAGGAAGCTTTTGTTAAAGATCTTTACTTGATAGTAATTAGATTTTGCCTAGCTAGTTTAAATATAGTAAAAAGTGTCATCTAGAAAAAGGAGTGTGACATTTGTGGCACTGTAGTTTTATTACAGTTCAGCACTGGAGAGTCCCCTGTTACATCAAGAGTCTTAAATCTAAGAAATCACTTACTATTTCCCTTCTTACTGTCACTCAGAGCACCAGGTTTGAAATATTTAAAGCCTGATTTTGATGCCACTTACACTGTTTTTACACAAGTAGAGCTCCATTGACTTCAGGGGCATTATTCCTGATTTACACCAGTGTGAGAAGAGAATTAGACCGCTAGGTTCCCTGGAAGCAACGCTTTCAAACCTGGCATGGTAGACTTAGTCCCTCAGACTCAAACTGCCACACAGCAATTTACTACACTTATTTCACTTTAATCATTAATGTTTCTAGTATGAAAAAGCACATGAATTGGAGCAAGCTATTCCATAGGACAAACAGCCAAAGTCCTTAAACAAGATCTTCTTTATTCCTCTCTTTGTGCAAAGAACACAGTACAGATTGAGTCTCAAGTCATAAACCCCCCAAAAAATCTATAAATCCTCTCAAATGGAATTAAAATGGACACATACAAGATTTAGCTCAGATCATGTATCTGCAGTTATGGCTAGGTACAGACCTTGTAGAGTCCAAAGCAAAAATAACTACATGCAATCTTTCAGGAGTTTTTTAAACACAGCTTTTCCAATTTAGGTTATCTTCTGCTTTTATAATTTGCACAAGAGATCACAGACAGCTAAACACTGGAACCTGAATAGCTCTAACAACAAGTCAGTGAGTCTTCAAAACCATCCAGAAACTGAACAGGAATTTTGACTTAGAATGAATATACAGGGGCAAAATGAAATATATATTGTACAACACAAATAAAAATGGAAAAAATTTATCAGTTGATGAGGAGGAATCAGAAGTAATTTCAAGAATATTATATGTGAGCCAAATTGCATGTGCTAGTCGACAGATTTGCCCTCTACCTTCTGTAGTCATTCACCCCAGTTCAAGGTGAGTACAAAGCAGAGGTAAGATACTATTAAATCACAATGGGAATAATTTACTCCCCAGTACACTGGTTTATCTTATAACACAAGGTGCAAGGCAATGAAAAATCCAGCCCACTGATTCAATACACAGTATTCAACAATTTGATTCTGAGCTCCTTTCAGATTGTTTGGATCTGCAGCATTGATACTGCAAACTGGGCAGTAATTTTCAGGAGATGACAATTCACAACGAGTATTTTGTTTTGCTTTTAATTAGGAGTAAAGTTACTCACTAGAGCCCAGTTTATTTCCATATGACAATTTAAAAACAACTCCTTTTGTTCTGACCCACCTCATATTTGCAATTTGCTTGCCAGCTTTATAGAATTTTCAAAAGGCTAGGAATTAGATAATTATACCGTCTACTGCTGTCAGTATATGGAAAAGCTGTTTATCAAGGGAGAAGAACGCACTAAAGATAGTGAAGTGAGCATTAAAAACCAAATGAAAGCAAATGCAACCATGAGTTGGTTAGTGCCAGCCAGGGACAAGTGTTGCAGCAAGTAGTATGGGGGGTGATTTTCAAAGGTACTCAATCCCATAGGCATCAATTCAACTACATTTTTGTGGGAGCTTGTTTTGAAAACATTTGAACACATTTAGTTGAATAAATGGCTGAAGTTTTTCAGAAAAAACAAGACTTATTGAAAAAGTCTCCTTTTTTTAAAAAAAAAATGCTTATTTTTCCAAAAAATCAAGTTTTTCAAAACACTTTTTTTTTTTTTGAAAAATTTGGGGCAGTATTTAATCAAAATTCTTAACCAAAACATCAAAATGATTATTGTATTTTTTTTCAGTTTTAAAGAAAAATTAACAACATTTTAAATAAAAATTTCTATGGGAAAACATTCATGAAAAATTGAAAAAACCAAAAAGTGGTTCTGTGTTGTATCCCACTAAATCAAAACAAATTTTGAAACTTTTCACACAATTGTTCTTCTGGTTTTTTAACAAGCTTCCTACACTATCTGCTGTCCAGCATCTAGTCCTGGTTACATTTTCTAGTTCATCACAAATGACTAGGCTTTGTATTGTACCAAATAGGTTTATAAACACTACATCACTTAAATGAGGAATGATGCCTGTTTTAGCAGGCATCTAATTGAAACTAATCTAATCTCTTAGCTATTAATGAGCTGCAGTTTTTGACACAATGTAGAAAAGAAAAGAAACTTAGCTTAATTTGGTTCTGAAAATAAAAGTAGATTGCTTCCAGCATCAAAGGCAACCTTGCAGAATGGGAAGGAAGCATTAATGAGTGCTGATGCTTGGCAGTTCAGTATGTGTGTAGAGAAGCAGTAATTATGCCAACATTTGACGCAGCCAGAGTATGTCAGGAATCAGATGAAGCCACATCACTGTGTGGAATGGCAAAATAAGATCTCAGCAGTTGCCTGACTCCAGCATGGGGTTCTGGTTTTGCTACAGAATTTATCGTCTGACCTTTCCTATTAGGGATGGAAAGAGATCAAGGCAGCTAAGGTCTGAGACCATGCATCTTGCACTTTTAAGGGTAGGCTCTTCTCATAGGAGTCATAGTTTTAAAGTAGAACTGAGTGAAGTTTTTCAACCCAAACTTCTTTTTCCACTGGAAAAGTGCAGAGTTGGTGACACTGAAATATTTCATTGATTTTTGTCAATTTTGCCCAATTGTTTTGGTTGGAAAAAAACTTAAAAAACAAATTTTTAAATATTGAAATAAAAGATTTCAGTTTTTTCCAAATGAAATGTTTCAATTTTTCAATTCACAATTTTAATTTTAAAAAATTAAAAACCCCTAAAAATGCTCAAAATAAAAGTGAAACATTTTATTTCAGATCAAACGACTGGGTTGTTTCAACCTGGAATTGAATTTTCTTCAAAATTTTTGGCAAATCAAAATGTCTGAAAATAATTTTCAGTTCAGAGGTGTGAAATCCCCAGTTCAACCCAAAGCGAGGTGTTTTGGTTTTACTTTTTTGTTTTTTCAGAATTGCCAGCACACTAAGAATTCCATTATTCGCACAGCTCTATTTTTAAATCTATTCAAAATGTCCATGATCGGGCTGGTCAAAAATTATCCAATTCCATCCATTTTTTTCAACAGTAAATTGGGTTTTCGATTATACAAATTTTTCATTAAAAGTGTCTGTTTTCCATGGACTACTTTGATTTTTTGGTTGAAAACTGAATGCCTAAAAACTGAAATAGTTCTGTTCTGAAATGCCACCACAAGTGCCTCGTACAGATTATAGTTCAGGTCTCTTGTTCCCGTTCTCCACTATGGGCCAGGCTCCCAAGCCAGACTTCATCTCCCTTGCTGCACCAGTGCCATGTGACTGCCATGATGCAACTGCTTCTGTTCACCAAGACGGGAGATCAAGGTACATCAGAGAGATGTAGTCTGACCATGGAGCCCAGTCTATAGAGAAGAACAGGAGCATGCAGGACTGACCAGGACTACAACTCCCATGAGGCACCACAATGGCATATCAGAATAGAAATTTTGCTTTTTAGATTAAATGTTTCGGATTTAAAATTTTTGCTGCCACCATTGTCACTTCCCCAGCCAGGCTCTCTCTCAGGCAGCTGCCACTCTACACAGAGCAGTGACCCGGAGCAGCTGATGTGAGATGTGGCTGTTCCCAATCCTTCCACTCCCCGCCTGGGCCTGGCTGCCAAGGACAGGGGTCGAGCGTGCCAGGGGGAAGGCACAGTGGCAGAAGGACAGAGGTCCTTTCCCTTTTCCCCCCTCTGGGCAGGCCATGCAGAAATCTGAGGGGCACTTTACCCCACATAGCCTCCCCCATGTCTCCCCCCTGTGTTCAGGGGGTTGTTTTTTTCACACCCCTAAATGACAAAAGTTTTGCCAACATAAGTGCTAGTATAGACATGGCCTTAGACTTACTCCTGCCTCAGTGCAGGGAATTGGACTAGATGCCCTATCAAAGTCCCTTCCAGTCCTACACTTCTATGATTCCATTTCACATCAGCTCCCCCCATGGACATTCTTAGGCTTGGTCTACACTTAAAAATTTATACTAAATTGGTTGGGGGGGGAGGGGGTAAGAAAACCCACCCCGTACCAACATAGCTATGCTGACAAAACCCTGGTGCAGATATAACTAATGTCATTTGGGGTGGTGGTGTTCCTACAATAGCAGAAATACCGATTAAAGGAGTTTACACTGCATCTACAGTAAGAGGCTATGCCAGCATGTGACTGCACCTAACCTCTGCACCCCTCCTGCATCCCAACACCTGTCCCCTCCTGTGCCCCAACCCCTGCACTGTGCCCCCTTCACCCCAACCCCTCACCGTGTCCCCTTCATCCCAACCCCTGCCCCTCCTGAACCCCTAACCCCTGCGCTGTGCTGCTCCCTTCATCCCAACCCCTGCACTCCCATTCTGTGCTGTAATCCCTGCACCCCCTTCACTCCTACCCCCTGCCTCTTCCCTCCTGAGGCCCTAACCCCTGCACTGTGCATACCCCCTTCACCCCTGCCCCCCCTGCATACCTCCAACACCTGCCCCCTCCTATATGCCTAACCCCTGCACTGTGCCCCCTTTGCCCCTAACCCTTGCATCCCCCTCCTGCACGCATGTGGGGAAACTGACCTGGATGCATAAAGCAACTGGCATTGCTGCTTGCTCCCCGACACGACTCCCTAGGGGGCTGTGAGTTGGGGAGCAAGGAGCGATGTCAAGGCTTCCTGCATCCAGGTCACTTTCCCTGCAGGCTGCGTAAGGAGAGGGCAGGAGAGCAGCAGCTCCTGATGCCTCAGCACAGCCCAGGTGGGGAAGTGACCTGGATGCAGGGAGCCCTGGTATGTGTGTTGGGGGGACTGTGTGAAGGAGTGTGTGTGTGCATGTATTGAGGGGAGTGTGTGGGTGCCTGAGTGAGTGCACTGTCTCTTCAAGAAAGCACTCAGGGTCAGGAGCCTGAACTAGGCTTGTTCAGACACAAGCAGCTGCCAGCCACTCCAGACCCAGAGAGACAGCAGCACACACAGATTCCCCCTGTCCCATCACCCCAGCTTAGTGGAAATCAGATACAAAGGTGGGGGGAGAGGGGGACACCCCGTCATAAGCCCCTGCCCCGCAGAGCAGACAGGAGGACGCTCCCAGTCCAGAGTGGCCGGGGCAACTCCAGAGAGGAAGCGGGGATGGGGGGCAGGAACAGCAGCAGCTGCACAAGTGGAGCAGGGCGGAGTAGGGGCACCCCTGCTCCGGAGGAGTCACCTGGCTCTGATAGCTGGTCGTCCAACTGCCCCCTGCAGCTCAGGTCTCTCCCCCAGCCCTAGGCTGCTGCTCGCCTGCCTTGCCGCCTCTGTCAGCCCAGCTGGCCTCTCAGCAGCTACTCAAGTGGGAATCCAAACCCTGCACACAGCGCCCCCTTGACCGGTGTTGTCTGTCATCACTGATACACATCCCCCACTTAAGTGGGCTCAGAAAGTGTGCCATGCCAGGCGTACCGCTCTCAGCTCTCTGACATTGATGTGGAGAGTGAGCTCTGCCTGAGAACAGAGACCTTGTGTCCTGAGGTCTCCCAGATACGCCCCCCAGCCAAGTGCGATGCGTCCGTAATCAATGAGAGAGTCAGCTGGGGACTGGTGAAGGGGACCCCTGCACACACAAGCTGTGGGTCGAGCCACCACAGAAGGCAGTCAAGGACCAGGTGAGGCAGAGTCACAACCGAGTCCAAACTGTCCCGAACCGGCCAATACACTGAGGCTAGCCATGATTGGAGTGGCCAGAGTCTGAGCCTGGCGTGTTGCACCACATAGGTACATGCGGCCATGTGTCCCAAGAGTTTGAAACAATTCCTTGCTGTGGAGGTGGTGAACTGCCTGAGGCTCCAAATGATGTCGCCCAGGGCCCGGAACCTTGATTCCAGTAGATACGCCCTGGCCTGGGTCGAGTCCAGCACTGCCCCTATGAACTCTATCCTCTGAACAGGGGACAGAGTTGACTTCCCTCTGTTCAGGAGAAGGCCCACTTTGTCAAACGTTGCAATGATGAATCCGACTTGCACCTCCAGTTGAGCCCTGGGGTGGCCCTTGATCAACTAGTCATCGAGGTACAGGAACACCTGTACCTGGCGCCTGTGCAGAACCACAGCCACAACTGCCATGCATTTGGTAAATACTTGAGGCGCCACTGACAGGCTGAACAGAGGGACTGTGAACTGGAAGTGGTTGTTGTGCACCACAAACCTCAGCTATTTTCTGTGGGACGGTGTAATTGCTATATGAAAGTACATGTCCTTCAAGTTGAGGGTGGTATACCAGGCCCCTGTATCCAAGGAAGGCATGATGGAGGCCAAAGAGACCATGCAGAACTTGAGTTTCTTCATGAACTTCTTGAGCTCTTGCAGGTCTAGGATGGGCCTGACCCTGCCTTTGGCTTTCGGTATTAGGAAATACCAGGCATAGAAGCCCTTGCCCTTCTGCTCCTGAGGAACCCCTAGCAAAAGAAGAGAGTGCACCTCCTGTATAAGGAGTTGCTCATGAGAAGGGTCCCTAAAGAGGTACGGGAAAGGGGGGTGGAAAGGTGGGAGGGCAGAGAATTAGAGTGAATATCCCCTCTCTACCGTGCAGAATACCCAGTGGTCCAGTGTATTACAGGCCCAGGCATGGTAGAAAGGAGATAGATGGGACGAAACGATAAGGCAGGATGGATCCAGTCTTTCTGGTGCATCACCCCCAGGCACACCTTCAAAAGGCCAGTTTTGGGCTGAGGAGGGTTTAGATTGGCCAGAGCCCTGGCCAGAGGAGGGCTGAGGTCTCTTCCTTGAGTTCCTGTTTCTCCTGTGTGACCCGTCCTGCCAACCCTGAAGTTGATAACTCCTCGGTGGGGGTCGGGGTCTAAAATGCCTCCTTTGGGTGGCAGGGGTGTGGAGGCCCAGGGACTTCAAGGTGGGTCAAGAGTCTTTGAGGCTGTGCAGATGACTGTCAGTCTTCTTGGAAAACAAAGACTGACCCTCAAAGGGGAGGTCCTGGATTGTCTGCTGCACCTCGTATGGGAAGCCAGAGACGCTGCATCCAGGGCCGCCTACAGAGCTGCATAGGAGATTAATTTTCCCTCCTCTACGAGTGCGGAAAACTCCGCAAGAGTCCATAGGGAGGAGTTCTGCATATTTTTGGATGGCCCCACAAGTATTATAATTGTACCTGCTAATCACCGCCTGATGGTTAGCAATACGGAGCTGCAAACTCCCACCTCACTCCCCCAGTGGAATAGATTTTCCTCCCAAAGATGTCCATTTTTTTGGCCTCTCAATTCTTGGGAAAGGGTCCCTGGTAGCCCTGGCACTCATGCTGGTTGACCATGTCCACTACCAGCAGTCTGGCTGGAGGTGCATGTAAAGATGCTCATAGCCCTTCAAGGGGACAAAGCATCTCTGCTCATACCTCTTGGCGGTAGGCAGCAATGGGGACAGGGTCTGCACAGGGTCTTCGTGGCATTGCTGATGGTTTTAATCAGTGGCAGCGTGATATGGGATGGCCCTGGAGGGTAAAGAATGTCATCCATCGGGTCGGCCTCCTCCACCACCTCCTCAGGTTTAATGTTCAGGTTCTGGGCCACCCATCTCAGCCACTGCTGTAGGACCCTGCTGTCCTCTAAGGCTGGAGCGGTTGCTGAGCCAGCCACCGCCTCATCCGGAGATGAGGAGGACAAGATGGCAGCTAGTATCGGAGCCTGCTCCCTGCCCTTGGCCCCTCTGGGGTCCCTAGGAGCAAGGCACACCAGAGCCACAGTCAATGTCGCAGTCGGTGCCATGGTTGGTATCGCAGTCGGTGCCATGGACAGTGCCGTGGATGGAGCTGTGATCGGTGCCGAGGATGATGAAACAGTCGGGGCTGAGATCATCAACATCGCAGTCGGTGCCGAGATCATTGACGTCAGTACAGCTGCCGGATGGGTCCCTGCAGCGGTGTGGAGGGAGTGTGGTGGCCAAAAGGACGCCTAGGCCACCGACGCCGCTCTGGAATCCTGGCTCTGGTGCTAGGCCCAGGGTGTCCAGAAGGGCCACTGAGGAGCCTGCCACTGGTGCAGCTAGCCCTGTAACTGTGACAGTTTTGTTCAGAGCAAATGGCCACATGAGAGCAAGTTGTCTGTTGTAATTTTTTCTCTCTCTCTCACTGATAGACAAAAGGCAACAAAGATTTCAAGTGTTTTAACTGAACAAATGACCTTGCTTGTTAATACTTCAGTGCACTGCCAGACCCTTTCAACATTTCTATTACACCATAGCTCCTCTCCAATGGGAAAATCTGGGTCATGCTGAAGTGAAGGCAATGGCAAAACTCTCAATGACTTTAATAGGGCCTGAATTTCACCCCTAACCTTTGGTGGCTTCTGGACTTAAAATGTGTGTGTATTTGATACCACAGAGGCACATAACCAGTGGTGAACATGACAGCAATGCTTGCTGTCCATTCTGTTCCTTTTCTGTGAATAAACGGACCATGGTCTCCAGCACTATCAATCCAGCACTACACAAGTTACTTTTAATACCAGAATCATACAAGCCAGAGATGCTTGAGCAGAGAGGTGCTTTAGAAAGAAGGTGTTGCTGCATCTGCATTTTTAGAGAGATGTACACTAAAGATTTCTCCATAAATATGCTTAGGTCTTCAGTAGAGCTAGAATGTCTTAATTCGGGCTGCCTCTGCCTTATTATATGGCTGGGATTCTCCCAAGATACAATGTACGGTTCAAATTGAGGAATATATCCACAGTGGGTTTTAAATAGTTACATGAATACAGAATCAAAGAATAAGAATGGTTTGGGGATACTGTACAGCAAATTTTTGGCATACATGCTCCCCATGGGCTCAGTTGTAAAATTTTAAGCAGCGGATGGGTATGCTGATACTTCGCTCCCTTGCATGCATTTATTACAGTGGGAACTAGTTCAGCATAGAATAGGAAAGGAAGCACTATTCCTTATCCCTTTTATTCACTGTCTAGTACAGCCTATTTTTAAAGTATAGTTGTCTCCCAGATGCAAGAAAATTAAGATATTTAGTCTCCTCTTTATCCATGTGCATACATTCCCATTAGTCTTAATAGGAGCTAGGTATGCAAATAAAGGGAGGACAGACTACTGTGAACAGACTGTTAAGCAATACAATGGTTCACTGCCTTTCTTTTTTAAATATAGCTGACTGTTTTATGACGAAAGTTGGAAAACAGTTACATTTCAGTATATCTTATCCTGCAACATAAAATTTGCAAATTCATAATAAACAAACACCTCCCAAGATGTCCAGTGCACAATATATATTACATGTTTAACCCTTAAATAAGTCATCCCAAAACTCAATGAAATTTTAAAGATGGGGAATACAAAAATTCAATTTTTGCCTGCAGAAATAAATATTTTATACAAGACACAGCTCTAAAATTATGTAATGATTATTCTTCTAAATTATTTTCAGAGTATTTTGTCAACTGTAATTTTTAATCTAATTGGATTTTGCATATAACCCCCAAGTAGAGGCTCTGTCCCCTATTGTTTGTTTTGTCATGGGGTTTTTCAGAGCTGCTAATGAGCTGTCAATTAGGCAAATTAGAGGCAAACACACTGAAGGGCTGTCATATGCAATCTGAAATTTTTATTAAATAAATGATTGCAATTTTAATTAATCTTTCCCCTTATATCCAATTACATGTTTACCTCCTCCTCCCTTCCTGCCCCCCGTATAATTTACCACAAGTAATACGGAAGTTGGTTTAATTATGGTTAAGTACAGAATGCTACAAAGAATTATATCCTTTCTAGTATTTAAAATAACCTGTAGAATTCTGAAGCAGGGATGTAATCTCTATTAAATCCTACAGTCTGGTTTAAAATGTCTATGCTAAAGATGTTACTCTACTAAATTCCATAGGTTTTTAGAGAAGTAGCCATAGAATCTCTATTGGATTTACCCCTATTAAATTATAATGGACTTTTCTTAAAGACTAAGATTTGAAAAACCTTTGATCTCACTTGTTAACTACATTTATTAAAAAACCTTAGCACTTATATGGTGCCTTTCATTTTCAAAATGCTTCACTAATTAACAACTCTGTGACGCAACTATAGAATATTATCCACATTTTACAGATTGGGAAACTGAGTCACAGAGAAGTTAAGTGACATTTTCTAGGCCTTCAGTGTCAGAACCAGGGTTAGAACTCAGAGGTTCCTGGCTATGTGCGATGCTGCCTGTATAAAACTATTACCACGTAACTGGCCTCTTTGTTATTAAAAATAATGCAGATGCCAGAACTTATTGATGGATCTAAGTATAAACTGATACTTACATAGTATCATAGGACTGGAAGGGACTTCGAAAGGTCATCTAGACCAGCCCTCTGCACTTATGGCAGGACTAAGTCTAGACCATTCCTGACAGGTGTTTGTCTAACCTGCTCTTAAAAATTTCCAATGATAAAGATTCCACAACCTTTTATGTACTTGAAAACTGTTATCATGTCCACTCTCAGTCTTCTCTTTTCCAGACTAAACAAACCCAATTTTTTCAATCTTTCCACATAGGTCATGTTTTCTAGACCTTTAATCATTTTTGTTGCACTTCACTGGACTTTCTCCAATTTGTCCACATCTTTCCTGAAATGTGGCACCCAGAACTGGACACAATACTCCAGCTGAGGCCTAATCAATGTGGAGTAGAGAGGAGAATTACTTCTCGTGTCTTGCTTAGAACACTCCTGCTAATACATCCCAGAATGATGTTCGCTTTTTTTGTAACAGTGTTACATTGTTGACCCATATTTAGCTTGTGGTCCACTATGACCCCTAGATCCCTTTCCGCAGTACTCCCTCCTAGTCGGTCATGTCCCATTTGTATGTGTGCAACTCACTGTTCCTTCCTAAATGGAGTATGTTGCATTTGTCCTTATTGAATTTCATCCTATTTACTTCAGACCATTTCTCCAGTTTGTCCAGATCATTTTGAATTTTAATTCTATCCTCCAAAGCACTCACAATCCCTCCCAGGTTAGTATCATCTGCAAACTTTATACGTGTACTCTCTATGCCATTATCTAAATCACTGATGAAGATATTGAACAGAACCAGACCCAGAACTGATCACTGCGGGTAGGGCTGTCCCAAGCAATTCTGGGGCCCTATGCGGTCCCCCCCCAGACCCCCAGGCCTCTGCGGGGGGGGAGCGGGCCCCAGGCCTCTGTGGGGGGGGGGGCTGGCTTGGAGGGCAGGAGGGAACCATCCCCCAGCACTCACTGGCGGTGCAGCTGGGGCTGGGCCGCCACACTTCCCGCCACCGGTGAGTGCAGGCCCGGCCCTGCTGCACTCCTCAGGGGAGTGGGGATGGGGCAGAGCAGGGGCGGGAAGTGGTGGGGCTGGGATGGGGAAGGGGCGGGGCGGGAAGAGCCGGAGCAGGGGCTGGAGCAGCATGCAGTTGCGCAGGGTATCAGGAAATTTAGTGCCCCAAATTTCCTGGTGCCCTATGCAGCTGCGTACTTTGCATATGGGTAAGGACAGCCCTGACTGTGGGACCCCACTCATTATGCCCTTCCAACATGCCTGTGAACCATTGATAACCAGTTTTCCAACCAGTTACATCACTATGTCTTCCCTTCTGGCTTAATCCCAGATCCCCTCGAACACCATTCCTATATGTTATGTCTGGAGAATGAAAGAGTACATCCTTTACTGGCATCTTTGGCAGTCAGTGCTAATTCATGGAATAATGACTCAGGGCAAAGATGACAGATGTG
Organism: Eretmochelys imbricata; assembly: GCF_965152235.1. Lineage (NCBI taxonomy): Eukaryota > Metazoa > Chordata > Testudines > Cheloniidae > Eretmochelys > Eretmochelys imbricata. The sequence continues at coordinate 8,167,008 of NC_135579.1, read as the reverse complement.
GTTTGAAATGTGCAACTATTCCTTGGTATCTCTAAGCTCCATTTTCAAAAACAGATTTGGACTCCTGTAACTCAGAACCAGCAGAACAGATTAAAATTTGGACCAATACCACAATGCTTCAGATAAGTTTAGTAGCCCTTGTATTATGACAGTGAGTTGGTAACTGTCAACTATTACCACAGTTCCTTCTTTTTCCATACAGTATTCATAATTACTAAGGGACAAAGTGTCAAGTGTTTCTAACCAATGCATGTTTGTCAAATGAGACATCCATGTACATCTATTTGCCAGGAGTTTTGAATAGATTAAGAATTTATCGGGGATCATTTACTATGACCTACAGATTCAGGCTTGTGACAGAAAGGATTAAAATTCCTATTATAGGTACATTGAGAGTCTAACTCATTAACATGTTGAAATCTCCTGTTCTTTTGCTCAATGTACTATATTGCTTGTTCATGGTTGATTGATGTATAAAACAGATTAACCTTCAATTCTGCAGCGGCAGGTTTTAAGGGTCATTGCAGAATTTCATTGTATTTGGATGGCTTAAGCATTTTGCCTCCAAATGGTTAGTGTCCTAAATTTGAACTCAGTTTTCCCTTCTACAGGAAAAGTATGTGCTGCCCACAGAAAGAGTGTTTTCAGGTATAAACCAGACAAGCATTCATCACAGACTAATTCTGATTGCAGTCCAAAGCTTTATATGCATACATATAGTTCTAAAATGCCAGGGCTTTTAAATTCAGAAGATAAAGTAAATGATGAATAATCCTGAATGGCTGCTTTGTGTCTCTGGCAGGTATGTAATACAATGGCTATTAAACCACTTTTAAATTATGTTGCTAGCTTTCTTAGCAACTTTTAGAACTTTTTTTAGGATGTAAATTCTAGGAAAATTCAAATTCTGTATTATAAAATCTCCACAGGAGGCCATGAGTAAAATCAAGGATAAATGCAGAACTTATCCCAGCACTAACAGAGTAAATGCAAGAGAGCTTATTTCCGCTGCTTTGCTCCGGTTCTTTATAGCAGACTCAAAAAAAATGAAGATAACACAGTCTTCAACAAATATTCCCTTAGGCTGAGATTGTCAAAGGAACCTACGGGAGTTAACTGTCCAACTCTTAGGACTCCTTTGAAAATGCCAGTCTGAAACAGAATCCTGGAGTTGAAAGTAGAGAAAGGAGCTAGATCCATATAAAACTCCATGCATGCTGTAAAAATTAAAATAAGCACCAGTCACCTGAAACACGTGCAGGACACCTCCATGAACCGCAGATTACGCAGACGGTTGACTGTCGAGCAGGCATAGAGGAAGCAAAGTGAGATTCAGCAGAAGTATGCTATAATGGGCCAAACTATCCGACTGGCCCATCTAGAACGCAACTATTTTAAGGTCTCAGTCAGATCCAGGGGGCCTCACTGAAAATGTAAAAATGACCGTACCAGTGAGAAGAGAAAGCAGTTTTACTGGCGTATTAGTGTGACAGTGAACAAGCTGGTTCTATGACTGGACAATAGTTCAAAGCCTAACGGCATATAATGACAATTTATCGTTTGAAACAATGGCCTCTTTCCTTCTAGAGCCACAGTAAAAAGAGTTCCCTGGAGGAGACTTTAACCTGGTCCTAGTATTAACCTGTTACTCCACACTAGCAGATGTAACCTTATTGGTCTTTTAACTGTTACTAATGAAGCAGCAGTATCATGCACGGGAGAACCTCTCTGTGTAAAGGAACACTCACCACCAGTGCCACCTAGTGGTCATGCAGGGATGTGGCAGGTAGTCTTCCACCCAGCCATTCCCCTTCCTCATTATAGTTCTGCATTGCAGTGGTCTGTCCTTTTAGCAGCTCAGCCTCTGCCCACATCACATGTTCAAGTCCACCCCTTTCAGGATACACAAAGAGTTAAATGATGGGGAATTTTCAGAAGTCAGTAAGGGCTTCTGGGCTTCCCTCTCAGGTCAGGGCCTTGGGGTCTGTACCCTTGTATCTTCAGGGTCTTCCCTAACTTGATTCCCTGCCAAGGAATAGATTTCTGTCACTGCCCTTCTTTAAAGGTTAGTAGGGGACCCCAGACCCACCCTCTCCACCAGGCTTCTATCCAGGGCCCAAGGATAGACAGCTAATCTCGACACCTTGGGGTGCTATGCAACTGCCTCCTTGGATCACTTCCTATCAGTGCCCTCTCTTCAATCAGGGTAAAGCAAATAACTGCATACAAAAATACAATTTCTGATCTTCAAAAAGTCAACAGTCCCTCCTGTGCAGCCTTGGTCAGATCAGTATCACCAGGCTTCACACAGACAGTGCTACTGAGGTGCTCCTTCCCAGGAGTTCAGAGCACAGACCAGCTCATTTCCCCACTCTGCCTACTAGTAAGCGACTTCTTGCTTTAAGCTCCTCCTCCATCTTATGCAGGCTTTTCAGGTGTGAAGGGGTGGGGCCACTTGGACCCAGAGAAGCTCCTTAACCTTTTTTTCTCAATGTGGGGTTTGTATATCCCATCACATGTCCCACATACTGAAGAATCCAAAGCTAATTACAATGCTTTTAAGTCTTACTCCTTAGATGCGTAGACAGTCCCCAAACTCCTGGTTTCCCAGTTTCCACAAAGCCACAAGGTTAGCTAAAAGCTTGCCCCATTGTCTTTCAAATACATACTGGGGTATCCTTATCTAGATCTGTTGTGTTGCTTTCTTGTTTACTCTTACCACAGCCTCTTGTTAAGTTAGATCAATACAGTCATATAGGAAATTCCAAAAACGCACCATAGCTATACAGTAAATTTAACTCACTGACTAGGTCACTTACAATATTCATATCATCATTACATATCAGTATTCATAGATTAATACATAGCCATTACTCATCCAGCACACTGCCTTTCCCCTATCATTGGTTATTAAGAGCCCAGTCCAGTCTTCACTGAAGTCAATAGAAAGACTCCCATAGGCATTCAAGCAAGCCCTGAATCACTAATAATTTCCATAAAGATAGCACATAGCTATTGGCATTTTGACTGCCTTCCCATACTCTTGATGAAATGTGTTATCATTGTGGTATTGGTCATTTATGGTCTGGGATACTGTAATAATTATTATTGTGCATAGACATTAAATTACACACTTGACATATGGTTTTGTATACATCACTCTAAAAAATAGCTAAACATGATTATTTCTTCATTAAGTTTGGTAATATTCCCAATATCTCCATGAACCATATAAGAGTTTAATGGCAAGGTCTGAATACTCCATTTCAGCAAGTACATTTGAAGTTCTGCTTGCATTTAGACAAGAAAACAGGAAAACGTCATGAACAGACAGAAAGCGAAACATAAAAAGATAAGGAAAAATGATATAATGACAGAGAAATGAAAACCTGCAGGCAGAGAGAACAGAAAGCTATAAAGGATTGTAATACAACAGCTGAACAATAGAAACATTTCAAACTTTCGTTTACTGACGGTACAATACCATCTGCTGTAATTTTTCATATTAGAGTTGAAACTCCACTGAGTTATTTAATTTTATGACATGTTAATATTCTGCAGTTAGTAACCCACTGTATATATGTAAGCAGGGTCTGAATGAATTCTCCCCTGACAGCTAGCTGGGAAGGGGAGAGACTTCAGGAGCAAACTGTATTTACATGTACACACCTACTCTGCTTAGATGTCCAGCAGATAGAGCAGTGTTGCTCAAAGTAATCAACTTTGGCTGGTGTTGGCTTAGAAATCACTTTAGGACTGAATGCAGAGGTAGTGAAATGCTGTTATCAATACTCTTGTCATTACTGTATGAATAAAGGGGAGCAGAACTGTGCTTTACCTGTCCAAATGAGGGGGTCACCCTCAGCTGAAATGACCTCATTAAGCAGGGGCTCTAATACCAGAGCCCTGTGAAAGTAAGAGGGGTGGGGATGGCTGCCTGAGCCAGGAGGTGTGGACTCTTCCTAAGGGTCTCCTATGTGGTTTAACTTGTTCTTCCCACTGTTCAAAGAAAGAGCTAAATAGGCTTTATTAGGAGCTTCTTTGTTATTTTACATGCTCAATCAGAGATAAAGTCAGTGGTGGTGGGACTGTGTTTCTGTCCAGTCCGTTAAGAGCTAAAAATCACTAAGAGACTGACCTGTAGAGGTCACAGCAGAGAGGCAGGTAGCAGCAGAAGGTGACTAACTGATTGGTGGCCAGCAAGAGTGTCGAGCAGGTGGCTGGCCAGAGCAAGTGCTCAGAGGGCGGAGCAAGCAAGGTGCCTTCTTCCTCAGTGGAGGTGAACTCACACAGATGCACCTCTGAACCCTGGGTCCTCATTGACCAAGGACACCCACTGTGAGTGGGGTATGGTGAGGGAGCAGAGTGGGGACACTGTAAAGGAACTTTTGATTGTAGAACTCAAGAACGTGAGGCAGAAGACACTGTCCCATGGACACTGGGGTGGGTGTCCTGCTCACAGTTTTATGTTTATGAATCCTGCTTGTGGCATTTTCCATAATTAATGTCGGGTGACTTCTCTCCTTTCATTAAAAGTTTCTGTGCTCACAAGTGAGGAAGTACTGCCTCTCAGAGGCACTCAGGTTTTCCCAGATTACTGGGTCGGGGCTTGAGCTGGTTCTGTGTTGTTCTGTTGAAAAGGAACCCCTAGATATTGAACTTGGCCCTGGTTGCTGCTGGCTCCGCTTGGCAGAAGGGTAAACAATTATCACATACTAATAGGATTTTCTAATATCTATGGATTAGTCAATTTTTATTTTAAGATTTGTCAGGATCCTCAGTGAAGGTAGGCAGGACTACTGGCAGGAGCTTGGGAGCCAGGGTTCAGAGCCAGTATCTGGGTCAAGAGTCAAGCTGAGAATCATCAGTATCAGGAATCAGCCTGAGGGTCAGAGCTGGAGACAGAACTAGGTATCAGGGTCTGTGCTGCGGTTCTAGGGGTCATCAGGAGTCAGAATCCAAGTCAGAGCCAAATTAAATACCAGGACATCAGAAACAGGGCAGTCGTGGCAACTAGGTAGGGATCCACAGTGTTGCCTAGACACTTTCTGTTATACCCCTTGGGCTTATGTAGGATTCAGAAGCTAATCAGTGATCGCTAAGGCAACTGTCACTCAGATCACTCTAGGAGGAACTTCCCATGTGGACTGTTGGTCACAGGAAGCAGCCAGGTTATAGCTGATGTCGGGCAACAGTGTGGGGATGTTAGTTATCTGGCTGGTTGTCTGGGAATGTTGGTTGCCCAGGTTCAAGTCCTGTTTGCAGGAAAAATACATCTGTGATGCTTAATTACGATAGCCGATAATTTTAGATCTAAAGAGCAGTCATGGCTGAGGTGAGTTTGAGGATGAGCTGTCACTACCTAGAAAATGCCACATAAGGCCAGCACAATATATAGCCTCTGACAGCTAAACTTCTTACCTCTTGCATTCTCATGGCAGATGTGTTCTTAACTGGAAGTGGGGATGTGAAAGGCAGGTGTCTGGCACCTTATAAACAGATTGATCAACGCTGATGGGGCTTGTCAGCTGTGGCAAGCAGACCACCTAGGAGAAAGAACTGATCTCAAACCAAGAACATTAGATCTGGCCAGCCGGTATGTAAAAGTTGTGCCAATCACATACACTGTATGGGTTTTCATCTTCAGGAGTATATCAGTACAATGCTAGGGCATCCCCCAGAATCAGTACACAGTGGCTTCACCTGATGGCTGTGGAAAATGGACAAAGAATACTCTATTCTGGGAGTGTGTCGCTCAAGTATGACATCTGGCTTTCCTGAGGGAACAATGAGCAGGAAATCAAGGGAAGCAGCCAAGAGACTGAAGAGAAGAAGCGGGCACACTGCCCGTACAAGAGAGACAAAACAGAAGAAGTTGAAATCCATGACCACTGGGAAGGGCTACAAAATGATGTATCATGGCAAAGAAGCATGGAGTATGAATAATGATAACAGAAACATTACAAGATAAGGTAGTGGACATCTCTTGGGATCTCTTGACCTTCTTCAGCCTAATCCTGAGAGATCTCCTTACAAAACTGGGCCAGAGAGACCCAGATGACATTGCATCCAATGAAGTGGGTTTTAGCCCATGAAAACTTATGCCCAAATAAATTTGTTAGTCTCTAAGATGCCACAAGTATTCCTCATTTTTTTTTATTGCCACCTCCATCAGCTTCAGCTAAATCCCAAATACCACCTGGGAAGTGAAACCCTTGTGAGTTGTTTTCCTTCCATAACTTATTTCTTCTCTTTCCTATCCCTCTCCTTTTTCCATTTGTTTAATAAGAGTCTGGCTTAGCAAGCCAAGACTGCATATTTTACAATACTGCTGTAAGTGAGTGCCCAAAAGAGAGGCAGCTAAAAGCAATGCCCTAAACAGCCGGATGCTGGTATGAGTTTGCCAGGTCTTGGAGTGGCTGATAAGACCGTGTGCTGCATCAGTGTTTTTCCAGCAATCAGGTTGCAAGTGAGAGTCAACACCAGAGACAGAAGCTGCATTACCATCTAACAGACTGTCAAAAAAAGGGGTTTTTCCTTATAAAGACTTTCTACCCTTAAAGGGAAAGGGAACAAGGGATGTTGTTAAAATGAAAGCCTAAGGATTTTTAATAACATGTTTGCCATGGTACTAAGCAGGCTGAGGTCTCTATATACCAAACCCTGAATCTGGTTTAAAACGATCAATATTGGACAGTAACTGGATTACATTAACATCCTCAACACTTTAGGACAATATATTCCATCTTAATACATCACTTCAATTTAATTCTCCATGCTGGAAAACACCCAAACAGTGGAGGAGGAGCCCATTGGTCCTTATCTTCAAGCGTAAGAGGAATGCAAAACTGTAGTAATTGCCAATGCACCAAGTGAATGAGTCACACAATAAAATGGTTCAAAAGAATTATCGAGAGAAGTCTCCGTGAGGCACAGGAATGTCATGTAAGCAACAACAAATTGGGGTTTATGCCAAGAAGGTCACAATGGATGCAGTGTTTTCAGCCTGAATACTGCAGAAGTATAGGGAGAAATGCAAGGAATTAATGTTTGTAGATTTACAGAAGGCTTATGACAGAATTCCTAGAGAATTGTTATGGTGCTGCTTGCAGTCACGCAATCTGACAGATGCATATCCATGATAGTCTGAATTTATGTATGAGGGTAGTAAAAGAGTAGTGAGAAGGAGCTGTGGCTACAATGAGCCATTTACTGTGACAGTAGATCTACATCAAGGATCAACCTTAAACCCATTCCTGTTTGTGACTGTAATGGACAACTTGACACAAGGAATTAAAGGAGAGGCTCCATACAGCATGGTTTTCATCAATGATATTATGCTGTACTGCAAAGATAAACACAGACTGGAAAGGGATCCACAGTGATGGAGGGCTGCATTAGAAAAAAATGGTTTACTAATCAGCCGACAAAAGACAGAATACATAGTACGCTTTATTGAGAGGGACAACGAGAAACCAATAGAACTAGATGTTATAGAGTTAAAGTTTGTGAAATAACTCATATACCTTGATTCAATGTTAAGTCATGATGGGAATGTGGATGCTGATGTTAAGGGCCACATGAAGAGCGCTTGGTGCAAATGGAGGGAATTGACAGGAATTCTCTGCAATAAGAATATACCAGGTAAACTGAAGAGAAAAGACCAGGATTAGGCCTGCTATAATGTCTGGGTCAGAATGCTAGCCAGTGACAAAGAGAGAACTACTTCAGACTTCCAAAATAAGAATACGCAGGTGGACACTGAGTAAGAAAACAACTGATAGGCTATACAATGAAACACTACAAGGCATGATGCAGGTAGCCCCCATCACAGAAAAGTTCATGGAGTATCAACTGAGATGGCTGGGTCATGTGAGATGTCAAGAATGGGATATGTTGGCCAGAGAGTACAAGAGCTAGTAGTCACAGGATAAAGACAAAGACAATGAGGAAGATCCAGAAAAAAGGTGGTTTGAGACATTGACGGAAGATATGAAAAAGATTGGTGTCAGACTGGAAGATGCACTTGACAAGAATACTTGGAGATGAAGAATAAGAGCTGCAATCCCGATTGATGGGCAAGAAGAATAACTTTAGATTTACCAAAAAGAATCCAGTTGATGTGGACTGGAAAACACAGGAACAAAATCATCCTTGATGTTACTCCACTGACTTAGTAGACTTACACTAGAAATTAATTTGATCCATATTGTACAGCATAGCAACCCCTTGGACTTTCTTACCTCAGTATCTCATTAGTTTTGTCAAAACTTGAGAAGGGGAATATTCTGGTTGTAATTGTTAGCAAAAGAGTTCTGATAACTCACCAATACCCAGGAAAAGAACAGTAATCTTTATTTTCCATACACCTGCTTTTATAGCAGTCTGGTGTTTGCCTCTAACTGCAGTAGTTTATACAGTCCATCCCTACTCAGCTAGGCATTTTATTTTAAGCATGTGTTTAAGTTTCATAGACTTCAGCTGGACTTAAGCACCTATTTAAACTTAAGCATGTGCTGAGGAGACAAAACTTAACTAATGGAATCAAGAGTTTGCTGGACATGGCATGACCATACTGTTCATTTATTGCTAATTTCCACAATGATTTTCATGACCCACGTCATATGCCCAGAGCAATTAGAATCCAATTTCTCCCACCACATGAATCCTAATAAATATTTTGTATTCTTGCTTTATCTTCAAGTACACACCCACAAGCTCCTCTTATAATCTACCTCCCATCCCTTTTAACCACCCTTATTACGTCAAACCACAACCCTGCAGACCTTAACAGTTTGTAGGAGATTAATCTTCTAAAGTATAATTTCTGTTGACTCTGCTAGATAGTAAGTGCAGGAGATTGATATTACTGTCCTTTTTAAAAACACTCTGACCAATATTTGCAAACTCTGTTACCTGAATCCATATCAAGGCATCTAAATAAAGAAATGGCTGAAATTTCATATGTGGCTGTAACAGTGAGAGCTATAATATTTCCACTGTAGACCTTTTTTTTTTTTTTATCATCTATATGGCTTCAATAGGAGCTCCTGGGTCTCAAACCCAGGTCCACAAGACTCATGAGAGCAACCTATGCCAACCTCTTACTTGAATAACAATGCCTTACCTGGACTCCCCAAAGCCTAGCCCCAGCATAAGGCTCTAACCCTTAGGTCCAACTGGCAGAGTCCCAGAGCAGCTGACTGGCCCTACTTAAGCCAGCAGCAGGAACAGGAAACTATCTGAACAACTGGGCTTCACCCTGCTCTGGACAGCGTGCTGCCTACGCCTTGATTTCCTGGCATTCCAAATCAACTTGACTCCTGGCATCTGATTTATGGTTCCTGATTTCCAGTTTGGGTCCTCCCTCTGCCTCTCAGGTATCCTGACCTAGCCTGATTCTGGTTTCCCACTCGTGGTTATTATCTCCAGTGTGCAGGGATTTCCCGACACACACACCAGCGGGGATGTAACCCCCCCTGAATTTTCCCCAACACCCCCTTCCCCCTCAGTGGTCAACTAATTACATGCAGTGTTGCCAATTTAGTCACTGGTTGGAAATTTGAATTGAAACTGAAACATTAATACACATTTTAAAAGCATATACTGTGTATAATAAAATACTTGTACCAGAAAAGTGTAATAGGTTTGAAAAGTATGAACAAAGACTAGCTTCCTCACACAGCTGTTGTTTTTTCTGACAACGTTGGCACCTTCGTTTCGGCAATGTTGGCCAACCACATAATTTAAACTTATGATTTGTAAGCAAGGTCTGAATGAGCTCTCCCTTGACAGCTAGTGATGAGCCAGGGGGACCGGGGGAAGATTCGGGACAGCATTTCTGTGGAAAAGACAGCCCAGACTCTACTCGCTGTGAGGTTCCCACTGAGAGCTGGGTGGAATCTCAAGAGACCAACTCGCAGAGGTCACAGTGGCAGGTGGCAGCAGAAGATGATGGCACAGAGCCATCGGCAATGGAGTGGTGGAGTGAATGGTGGCACAACAAACAACAGCCGCCAGAGTGAGCGACCGGAGCAAATGGCAAGCAGCTGGAGGAACGAGCAAGGTGCCTTCTCTCCCCAGGTTGGGAGGTGAACTCATGCGAAAGCACCTCTGAACTCTGGGTCTTCACTGAGCAAGGACAACAACTATAAGTAGGGTGTGGTGGAGGAAGAAGGAAGGGGCATGTTACAGGAACATTTGTTTGTTGGACTACATTTTAGTGACTTTGCTCCAGATTACTAGATTTGTGACTACAAAACTTATCGATATAAATATACATTTCCTAGTAAGCCAAGGTTTTTCTTAAAAAACGCATTATTTGCCAAGGTCATTATCTCACATTGTTGCTGTCTCGAGAGGTCATTAACTTAGGGCGTTTCTGTACTAAACATTTTTATTATATTATAATTAAGGGTGCGATTTAGTCACAGAGGTCATGGAAGTCACGGAATCCGTGACTTCCAGCAGCCTCTGTGATTTCAGCCTGCGGTGGTCGGGAGATGCAGGGTCCCCCGCTGCCCATTGGGGCAGGAAGCTGTGGGGTAGCCCCTGGTGGCCCCTGCAGTTCCCTGCCGCTCTGAGCGGCAGGGGAACCCCACAGCTCCCTGCCATTGCGGGTGGTGGGGGAACCCTGCAGCTCCCTGCCGCCTGGGGCAGCAGGGGAACTCCCCAACTCCTGGTGGGTGGCGGTGGGAAAATCCCCGAGCTCCCTGCGACCTGGGCAGCACTGCAGGGGAACCCCAAGCTCCAAGCCAGCGGTGGTGGGGGAACCCTTGACCTCCGGGCCACCTCTATTATATCCCCTCTTAGTCCTCTCTTTTCCAAGATGAAAAATCCTAGTCTTTTTAATCTCTCCTCATATGGAAGCTGTTCCATACCCCTAATCATTTTAGTTGCCTTTCTCCATACCTTTTCCAACTCCAAATCTTTTTTGAGAGGGGGCAACCAGAACTGCATGCAGTATTCAAGATGTGAGCATACCATGGATTTATAAAATAGAAATGGAGGAGCTTCGTTTGCCAGACTGATCAGCAAAGCCAGTGCTGACAAACTATGTGAAAAGTCTGCAAAACACAAATCCTCTAGACTGCACTGACATGCAGAAAGCCTTATAAGCCAGTCATTGTCAAAGCCAATTTTAGAAGTACTTAAGGAGGCTGTTAAAAATGCTAGACACACAATTTATTCAAACAAACATGGCTGTCACATTATACTTTCTCTTTAAGCAAGAGATACCACACTCTACAAACTGGAGGCCAATGTTAAGTGCATTGTCATTTGTTAATCCTGAAGTTCGACACTGGTTCTGACCAAGAACAGCAAATGCTCACTATCTTTCTGCAAGAAACTCAACTGACTGGTTAGAAGCATGCAGTGCAACAGTGAAAGATTCAGCAATTGAAAAAGTGAACTCTCTCACCACATTCAGAAAATGTGCACATGGCTGATGCATGACCTGATGCAAATGGTTGTCAAGTATTAAGTCACTGCATACGTTATCTTGATGTCAATGGTAAACCAGTAGATTAATTTCTAGATGTTCAGGTTATAGAAGACACGTCAGCTGAATCTCTGATAACCCACATCTTAGAAGAGTTAAATGCTTGTAAATTGAACCCCAAAGAGGTGGCTGCTTGTGCATTTGATGGAGCTGCAAATTCTCTGGAAGACATAGTGAAGTACAAGCTTTACTCAGAGAAAAGTTTACCTCAGCTCAGATCTAATCTGGAGCAAAAGACCACTTCCTGGGCTCATCACTACAATATATGGAACACTGGGAATGAGTCAAATATATACACTAACATTTAAGGGAGTTAGGTGTCCAACTATCATTGACAATCAACGGGAACTGGGTTAAGAACCTTTGAGACTCTCAGCCCAAATTATGTCTATGACAGCACTTTTCTATCATAACAATAGGTGCTCCATAGATAAAACTGATGCTATCTTCCCAATATGAAGAAACCAACCTTCTTGAAATCCTCCCAAGCACCCAAGGGACCTCATCCAAACAGATACCAGAAAATAGGGCCCTTTTGGGTTTTAAATTCAAAGCTGATTGGGACAGATCTGGGATCTGAGCATTTGACTGAAAAAATCCCACTGTTGAAAATGAAAGGTTTTAGATTTGAGGTTCCTGTTGCAACCTATTTCTCAATATATACACAGGAGGAAAGAAAAACCCAGATGTTACTACCTTAAAAAAAAATTTTTTTTAAATCAAGAAAAGGAAAGAAATTGGGGAAAACCACTGTGATTTCTGAATTGCTGATAGCTTTCAAAAGGAAAAAGTCCATATACATATACTGTAGCAAACAGTGAAAAAGATTCTAAACCAGATGCAAGAATAAACAACACCTGAGTTGCAACAACTCAAAAAAGAAGAAATTCCTGCGAGACAGAGTGTCAATTTCAACTGTGTACAAGAACAGAGCAGCTTTGGTATGGGTATTCTAGGAAATCTCTTAGCCAGTTCCTGCCTTAAGCTTCCCTAAGGGATGAAGGTTAAAAATGTAAGTTCTGCTGCCCCATAAGCTAAGATTTGCACTAGAGATGCAATATAAAGGTCAGCTTTGACCTGGTTCTATCTAAACAAATTCTTCTCATGGTTCAACTTTGATTATATCCAAGCAGCTCTAAAAAGGACACTGTATTAGTGCAATGACTGCTGACCCCCATCTGGGCCATGATGCAGCTAAGCATGAATGATCCATAGCATTTTAAGGGTAGAGGTACCCTAAATTTACCCTGGTTTGCATAAAGTATCCAGTAAGCACAACAGCACACAGGAAATCAAAGTTTGTTCGCACAAAGAACCATTCAAGGTTTCAAGATACTATTTGTATTAAACCTAATATTACTAAATGGAGTATTCTGCTGCTCATTATAACTACCATAAAATATACAGTCCTGGGTTTATCACCTCATTATTACTGATTTCGCCTCTTACCTTGAAATTATGTGGTTCTTAATGAGCTTTATTCAAGCATAAATGCACATCCTATAGGTTAACAGCACTAAGACTGCATTTATTGTGTTTCCCAATTTTAATTAGGCCAGTTGGGAGTATTTTAGTGTAACATATTTCAGCTGTAAAAAATACCACCTTTAGAGATGGATGTCCTGTAATAGCCATTTGTAATATTTTACCTTTATGTTTCTCAGCACTGTCGGCTTCCCCATTAGAGATAAACTCAATAACCTTTTAAAAGTTAAGGTCATCAGCCACGCACTGCTTCTAGATCCCTATTATATGCCAAAGATCTTTGTAAAACTATTGTCTCTCTCATATTGAAAACAACTGAATCTACATAAGAAAGAGCCATTACCTGTTTCTATGTAAATATGTACACCTTTGGTCAGTATTCTAACACCTCATACTATGTGGAAGGATGCTTTTGTGCTGTATACTTCAATATTTGAGGTACTACTTTGACTACTGCCACACAGACGCTGATACGATCAAATAAAGGCACACACATTTAGTACCCATGCATCTTTTTCTGTATCTTTTCAGAAACTGACATCTCCTAAAAATGATGTTATTGGGAAAAGAGAATCAGAAACAGCTATACTGGTCATGGATCAGTATTCTTGGAACATCACTTTCCAAATATGGCAATTCCAGAAATAAAGATTTACCCACAGAGTTTAAGGCCAGAAGGGACCACCAGATCATCTAATCTGACCTCCTGGCCACTATCGACAACCCAGCACCCGCACACTAAACCCAACAACCAAAATTAGACCAAAAACACTACAGCCCACAGGAGAACAGACAATTATATACCATAGGCAGAGAATAGAAGGGACCAAGGTGTACCAGTGCTGAAGGCCCCCACTGTGACACTACACTTCATATTATTCATTGAAATATTGTTATGAGTATAGCATACCTAATACATATTTTATGCAAGATGGGTCATGTGAGATATCATTGGAAATCTTATGATTTACTGGATATGATTATCCTATTTGTACACATATATCATTTCTATATCTGAAGTTAGGAATATTGACTTTGTATCAATTACCAGGGGGTTTACACCTGGGGAATGCCCACCAAACAAAATGCAATCAGTCTAGAAGGCTTGCTGTGAGGAAGAGCTATTAGAATAATAGGTATTTGTTCTGATACTAATCTCCCACCTTCCTGGAAAGCCTTCCTGTGAATGCTGCAAATAAACTTTGAGTTATGGCTGCAGAGTCATGTGATCACATCACCTGGTACTGGAATCCATCTGGGAATACCAGTGTTTTTCCCCTGACTGGCTTGGGAACTAAATTTGGGAAAAAGAGTTCCAGCCATATGCAAAACCTATTTAAGGCAAGGGAGTGACATAATCAATGGTCGATCTTCACTGAATCCTGCCCTGGATGACTGCTGGAAACATGTAAGAAACAAAGACTGAGGTGGGGAGAAGAGCTAAGCCCAGACTGGAAGGGTGTCTAGCCTGTGAATGAAATATTTGAAGTTTTAAGCTGTAAGCAAGAACAGCTTGCCTTCAAGAACCTGTGCAATCTGCCTAAAACAACATTTAGGGTGACAAATTACTACTTGTAACCAGTTTCTTTAGTGTATTAAACTTAGCTTGTGTGTTTGTTTCATTTGCTAGGTAATCTGTTTTGATCTGTTTGCTATCACTTCTAATCATTTAAAATCTATCTTTTGTCGTTAATAAACTTGTTTTTGTTTTTTCTGTAACCAGTTTGTGGAATTCATACCTGGGGAAGGGTGGGGGGCAAAAAACTGTGCATATCTTCCTCCACATTGAGGAAGGGAGCGAATTTCATGAGCTTACTCTGTGCAGTTCTCTGTGCAGCGCAAGACAATATAATTTTGGGTTTTCACTCCAGAGGAAGGTGTGCACTTGAGTACTGGGCAGTTCCTCAACTGAGTCTTCCCATGCAGAGATGATTTCAGTGTCTGTGTGTTTCTGCATCTGGGTGTGTCCCTATCTGTGTGTGTTCTGGAAGGGAGCTTGAGAGCCTGTCACAGCAGCACAGTGTAAAGGGAACCCAGGCTGGTCGGTCAGGAGAGCTCAGTGGCACCCCAGTTCCAAGTGGCACCCTGGGTGGAACCTGTCACACCCTCAATGGCAGGGAAATGATTAAATGAGATATACCCAGATACTCGGGGCAAGTGACCGGTACGCACACACTGGAAAGGAAAGCGAAAACCCCCAAGGTCACTGCCAATCTGACTCCACATATGGTGATCAACTAAATCCTAATGATGTGAGCAAGAACCAGCCAACGAAGACCTGAGAGAGAGAGAATGGTTAATGCCACCTAAAACCACTGGCCCACCCACACCAGTGCCCCATCTCCAACCACGGCCATCTCTGATACTTCAGAGGAAAGTAATTTGGTTAGTCTGGCAAAATCTACCTTTGATAAGCCCATGTTGCATTACATCCTTTGAACAGAGTTTGCCTCCATGAATTTAATTATTCTTTCCCTCACAATTTGTTCTAAAGCCTTGCATACTACTGAGGTTAAACTAACAAGTCTATAATTTCCCAGATCACATTTTTTCCTTTCTTAAATATTAGATCGCTATTAGCTATTCTCCAGCCATATCAAATTTATTGACAATCCTTGCTACTGAACTAACAATCTCATGTGCCAATTCTTTCAGTATTCTGGGATGGAAATTATTCAGTTCCCCCACCCCCGTGATTTAAGCACATTCAGCTCTAAGTTTTTCTTCCATTTCAGATGTGGTAATTTCCATTTCTGTACACACATTTCCATCAGCTGTCCTGCCTTCATGCCCATGTTCCATATTATTATCCTCATTGAAAAATGAGACAAAATATTCAATTAGTTTTGGCCTATACCTAGATTATCTTTAATCTCCTTTCCATCCACACTGCATAGTTGCCCAACTTCATCCTTTCTTCTTCTTTTTATTTATATAACTAAAAAACCTCTTATTATTTTTTACATTACTATTACATATGGTTCGCCTAGATATTTTACAGTTGACTCCCATCTTCACCTATATTCTCAACACTATCAATTAATCAAATTAGTTAATATATTAATTAAAACAAAAACTCACACACTCACTCAGTGTGGTGCTCTGTCCCCCTCTAGCAATTGCTGAGCCTGATACAGCCTAAGCTAACAGACTGAGGGCATGTCTACACTTATTGGGGATCGATGCTGTGGCGATCGATGCACCAGGGGTTGATTTAGTGGGTCTAGTGAAGACCTGCTAAATCAACCACAGATTGCTTTCCCATCAACTCCGGTACTCCATCGGAATGGGAAGTGTAAGGTAAGTCGACGGGAGAGTGTCTCCCATTGACCCAGCATGGTGTAGACAACGCAGTAAGTCGATCTAAGCTACGTCAACTCCAGCTACATTATTCAATTTAGGTCGACTTACCCCATAGTGTAGAGAAGGCCCTAGACTATGTCTACACTACTACTTATATCAGTATAATTTATGTCGCTCCGGGGTATAAATAAGCCACGTCCTTGAGCAACGTAAGTTACATTGACTAAGTGCTAGTGTGGACAATACTATGTTGGCAGGGGAAGACATAGCTACCACTGCTCATTGGGGGTGGGTTAATTAATTAATTGGGGGTGGGTTAATTGGGGAAGACATAGCTACCACTGCTCATTGGGAGTGGCAACAGGAGAGCTCTCTCCCATCAGCTTACAGCAGCTACACTAGAGAGCTTACAGTAGCGCAGCTGTATCGGTGCAGCTGACCACTTTAAGTTCTCTAGTGTAGCCATAGTCCTAGTTCTTTTAGTTTAGGCATGAGAGGCCTATGCTTTAAGATCCAGAGGTCCCAGCTTTCATTCCTGCTGCCAACATCCCACCCAGGGGTGTGGCACTACATAAACAAAGAGTAACTGACGTGATGTGTATCTACCAAGTTTAGTACGCTCTGATCTTTCACTATTATAAAACTACTTCACTCTTTGTCATCCCTTGCCATGTTGTGTCTAATTTAGATCTGATTTTATAAACATTTAAGCACTCAAGTAACTTTAATCACAGAAATGATTCCACAGAAGTCAATGGAGCTACTCGGGTCATTAAAGTCATTCACATGCATAAATCTTTGCAGGATTAGGAGGGACCATACACTGTAAACTCCTTGAAGCAGGGACCTATAATTTTTTTATTATTTGTCTGTAAAGTGCCTATAGCACTATATTAATAACAATTGTAGGTGGCTCTGTAGATGTTTTGCAAGATATTTTTGGTGAAAATGGATATTAATAAAATAAAATACTCACATTTCCCTTTAGCACCTTTTCAAAGGAACATCAACAATGAAAATTAAGGTGATTCTGCAGTTGATACAAGAAGCCAACGAATAAATACTACAGTCACATTAAGTACTGAGTCCCCAAGAGTGGAGAAAGGGGTTGGTTTCTACTGTATTCTTCTTTGATTCTGTTCTTAATTTTAAAACGAGATCTTTTTGAAGGAGGAGGACTGAAGAGAACAAAAAGTTTTGGAGGTTGTGCCTCTTATTTATGTTTTTTGTGGGTTTTTTGTTTTGTTTTTGCAATGCAACAGACAAATTCTTGCCAAGCGCTGGTCTTATTACTCATACAGGGAGGAATTCTAAATGTCATTCCAGTTTAAAACAACACTGAAAAACTTTAGCTTTTGAATGTAGGCCAACGCATTTAGATAAGTCAAGTATGTAAAGATCATACATTTACACAACTGCAAATGGATTTGTACCATTTTTAAAAAATACTGTTTAAGAAAACAAGAAATTAAGAGACTAGAGGCCAAATTCTGCACCAACTGAAGCTAATGAAATTTTGCCATTGATTTCAATAGCTCAGCCCCAGGAACAGTGTTTGTTCGATACAGCTTTGGTACGTCATATGTCTGAATATCACATTCCTGAAGACCTTACCTCCCACTGAATTCAGTGGAGGTAGGGAGTGCTCAGTACCTTGTTGGAGTGGCTCTTTATTATTTTGATTCTTATTATGGATACATAAAAATCAAATACCTACTGAAGAGCTGATCTTATATTCTTTACAAAGTTTAAATTCTACTTTACTTCTGTGGGGGTTTTCCCTGTGGAAGCTACTCAACTAAGGATTCAAAAATAAGCAAACAACCCTAGCTTTTTGCAGGTGCCCCAGCCTCCAAATTTATTGTAACATTCAGAGCTTTGGAAACCATATTTAATAGTAAACCAGTTCTCATAGTGAATGGCTCAAGAAAGACTTTCTGAAGATTGGTAGCAAAGAGTAAGGGCTTGATACTGTCAGCCTTATTCACAGGAGTATTTTTTGTTCATGCGCATAATCACATCAACTTCAACCAGGTTATTGTGTCAGTAAGGATGACTTACACAAGGAAGATTTGAAGAACTGGGCCATAAAATTTTATTAGTAAAGTTTAAGCCATTCAGTACAATGTTGAACGACTGTGTAGTGATGTCCACTGAGAACTTGCAAAGTGTGCAAGAGCCCTTTTACTCCGACCCTGTGAGGCAGCAGCTTTTTATTGTTTTCTTTTGCTACCTTAAGCACCTGTCACAAACAAACAAATACACATATAATAGAGCATGGTATAATAATGGTGATATTGTCAGGAGACAACAGTGCCATTACTGCCCGGCTTTCTGTGACCTACTGCCTCTGGAAAAATGGCTCATCATGCAATCCCAGGAAACATTTCCTGAGATAACATGTAATTAACACAAGCAGCAGCTTTATGTTTCCAAAACCTTGTTGCTTTTTCTGCATTCTCCATCCCATCATTGCTGATGACTAGAGATGGTTCTGAGCCACTATATCCAAATTTTCCCAAAATTGAGGAGTGTGTTAGGCCAGATCCATACCTCTCATCCTATCTCCATCAGTTTCCAAAGTTCAGTCTGGTCAGAGGGTTAAATGTAAATATGGTAAACAAATAATTAATAATGGGCTCTTCAATCTAGCAGAAAAAGTTATAAACAATCCAATAACTAAAGCTAGACAAATTTAGACTGGAAATAAGACATAAAGTTTTAACAATGAAAGTAATTAACCATTGAAACGATGTATCAAAGGTTGTGAAGGATTCTCCATCACTGACAATTTTTAAATCAAGATTGGATCTTTTTCTAAAAGACCTGCTCTAGAAGTTATTTTGGGGAAGTTCTTATGACCTGTGTTATACAAGAGATCGAACTAGATGATCACAATGGCCTTGGAATCTATGAATCTTTATTTCTAATTAGCCTGCTCTTCCTGTCTAGTTCATTCAGTGGCGTTGCAATAAAGTACGTGACATCAGAATAATTTACATGGAGATGAACTGAGACACTAGACCATATTTCCCCAAGGCCTGATCCTGCAAACATTTTCTACCAAGTATTGTGCATATTCCCATGTGTGGTCCCATGCAATATTGAGACAGTGTGAAGATATGTGTACTCTGTGTACTCTTTCTTTAAATCTGTAGCTGAAAACTGGTGCAAACTCTAGAAAGAAACTGTACAGAGAAGCACAAGGAGAGACAGAGTAGCTTTGGGGATAACAATTTTCCTTAGTCTAACAAAAAATGTTTTCCTTATTTTAATAAAGCTCCTTGTTCAGTGTTAGAAGACAGCAACACTTTCAGTGATTCTGAATTATTGTCACAGGAGATTCAGAAAAAGTACAAGAATTTAATGAGATTTTGGAAACCAAATATACATCTTAAAGTTTGCCTGCGTGTGGCAATGCTTTTTAATGAGTTTAACTATAGGTGTGTAAATAAAGACTCTTCTAGATGCCATCTGTCTAATGTGCAAATTCGAAGTGGGAATGGGTAAATGCTTCAGTGCAAATTTCATCCTATCTGCGGTACAATATTTGTTGTTTAACTTCTGTAGGCAGCAAGTGATCATTATTTCTAGGATGTGCTGAGGGAAATCATGGAATGTTTGTTTTAGATAATGATGTGTAGCATCCATTGTAACTTGTGACTTTCAAAAACTGAAATTACACAGTCAAAAATATGAGGTATGGCATAAAAAACATCTTTCATCTCTCAAGATTTTTGCCAACCTATGATTCATGTAATTCAGAAAATAAGACATGTTTTCTTGAACTTTTTGGTACAAGAGTTAACAGAAATTTGTTTAGCTGAAAGGATCAAAATTTCATCCCATCACAGCTGTAACACGTTAAACAAATTCATAACAACCTATTCCTGTGATATACTGGAGGTTCTAGAGTAACAGCCGTGTTAGTCTGTATTCGCAAAAAGAAAAGGAGTACTTGTGGCACCTTAGGGACTAACCAATTTATTTGAGCATAAGCTTTCGTGAGCTACAGCTCACTTCATCGGATGCATACTGTGGAAACTGCAGAAGACATTATATACACAGAGACCATGAAACAATACCTCCTCCCACCCCACTCTCCTGCTGGTAATAGCTTATCTAAAGTGATCACTCTCCTTACAATGTGTATGATAATCAAGTTGGGCCACTCCCAGCACAAATCCAGGTTTTCTCACCCTCCGCCCCCCCCACACAAACTCACTCTTCTGCTGGTAATAGCTTATCCAAAGTGACCACTCTCCTCACAATGTGTATGGTTCTGTGTCCATACATCACTCTCTTTGAATTCTTTCAAACAACTGAGTGGGAAATAACATTCTTATTTGTTACGAATTTTTCCTCCATTCTCAGCTACATGCTCCAGTTATCAAACAGTTAATTATCTGAGCCAGCTGGGTTGTTTCTGCAAGATTTTGTCTGGAACTTAAAGTGACAATTTATGCAACTGAAACTGAAAATTGTCAGTCTTGCAGAAGTGTTAACTGGTATTTTGACAAGGTGTGAGTGGCTTTAATTCTCTCTTAATAAAAAGGAAATGAATAAATGGGAAAGGGTTTACAACCAAACAAAAATTGAGGTCACATAGGTCATTGACTTAGAACACTTTCTTAGACCCAATTCAGTACACAAATCTTTGCATCTGATGATGACGATGGATTCTCCTGTCACTTCAACAGATGAGTGTTCAGCTAGTATTGACCTGAGTTCTGGATTTATTTGTTTTTGTAGCTTTTCACATGAGAAGTGAGTCCAATCCTATATTCACAAATGCAGTTGCATGTCTTGCAAGTATAGTCATTGTCGGGAGGGTTTGAGGTGTTGGCTTTACAACATGCTCTTTGCCAGGTGCTGAATAATCTCATCATACATCATGGCATTGCTGGAAAGTTAGCTACCAAGGTAGCAGAATTTCCTGACTGAGTTGAGAGGTGTGTTGTCCATCATGGTGCTTGTGATGCCGATGGTCTGGTGCTGGTTGGTACATGACCTCTGTCTTTTTCTGTCTGATTGTAAAACTGAAGAATTTTAATGCGTAGGCGAAGTGGTTCCTGATAAACTGGATGTCCTTAGTGTGTGTGCAATGAGGGCATAGTCATCAGCAAACCGGAACTCTCTTAATAACTGTTTGATTACCTTGGTGCAGGCCCTGAATTGCTGTAGATTGACTAGAGCCCCCCATCCAGATATGTACACTTCTGTCAAAGTCCTGAAATGCAAATAAAAGCATGGCTGAAAAGACAACTGGAGCCATTACGCATCCTTGTTCAGTGCCATTGGTGATAGGGAAGACTTCTGACAAGTCACCAAGCTCTATCACCCTGTCCATCGTGCCATCATGAAATGAGTGGATGACAGCAGTCATCTTTTCTGGGTAACCAAATTTATGAAGGAGTTTCCATAGGCCCTCACAATTCACCATGTCGAAGGCCTTGGTCAGGTCAACAAACAACATGTACAGGTCTTTGTTCTGTTTATACGCCTTCTCTTGTATTTGTTTGGCTGCAAAACTCATGTCCGTGGTGGCACAGCCAGCACAAAGGCCACATTATGACTCTGGATAAACTGAGTCTACTGAGTGAGAGATGAGTCTGTTGAGGACAACCCATGCAAGAATCTTCCCTGCTATAGACAGCAGTGAGATTCTACGAAGGTTGTCACAGCTAGATATGCGTTCCTTCCATTTGTATTGATGGACTATGAAAGCATCCTTATTCTCCTGGGGCACATTATCCTGTTCCCATATAGTCCTGAAAAAGCTGGTGAGTTTCCTGACCAAGTAGGCACCTCCACATTTGTACACTTTGGGTGAAATGCCATCAGGGCCAGGAGACTTGCCATGGACAGATGCTTGATGGCCTTAGTAACCTCATCAAAAGAAGGGATCACGAACAGCTCCTACAGGACAGGATGCTATGGGAGTCAATGGCTTCGTTGGACATAGTAGACAGACAATTCAGGAGACTATCAAAGTGCTCTCCCTAGTGATAGAATATAAACTTTGACTGTAAGCAGCCAATTACCATCTCCTGTGCGGACAGGGGTTGTACCACTGGTTTGGGGCCACACACAGCATAGAGACCTTCATAAAAGGCCTTCATGTCATCGTCAGCCACTTCTTTGAGTTCTATAGCCTTCTGCTCCCACCAATGGTGCTTCATTAGCCTTAGTCATGTTTGTAGTGCATGTTTGGCCTGATGGTACATGGACTTCTTCATTGCTGATTTCTTCTTAAAGATGTAAGACTTGTGTGTGGCATACATGGCCTCCAGTAGTCAGTCTATCTCAGGGTCATTCTCATTGAACCAATCTTGGTATTTCTGTCTTACAAAGCCAAGAACCTTGGATGCTGTATTATATGTGACATCTCTGAGCTTCTGCCAGGTTGCCTCAATGTCTGTGGGTTTCTTTGGGACCTCAGCTTAAGCAATCTTCAGTGTCTGCTCCAACTTTGCTTGTTAGCTGGGGTCTTTCATGGCAGTCACATTGATCTTCTTTAGGGGTTTGAGGTATCCTCTGGGATGCTTTGGTGAGAAGTGTAGCCACATGATGCTTCTCAAAAGCCAATCGTCTGACCAGCATTTGGCGCCTCTCAAACAGCAGGTGCTGTACACATCTTTAATGTCTTTAGACTGTAAAATTAAATAGTCCAGCATGTGACACTGTTTTGACCTGGGATGCATCCATGTCATCTTATATTTGTTGGCCTGTTGCAAGACTGCGTTGGTAATAGTGACTAAACTCAGCACTCTTGGAGACACGTAACTGGCCATTGAAGTTTGACCTTCCAATGCCGTGATGGCCCAGCACCCTGCTGCACATGTCAGATTCAGCTCCCACAAAAACATTAAAGTGTCTAAGGACAATGAGTTTGTCCTGATGTGGCACCCCTCTGATGACCCTGCTGAGGTCTTCCTAAAATGGCTCCTTGATCTCATTTTTATGAATCATTGGATCACATGTAGGCACTAAAAACAACAGTGTGGCCACAGTGGCATGGGCGGTGGCTTGGGCTAGCAACCCAAATACACCCCATCTGAGATCCTAGGTATGTATCTGTGTGGTTAGCCTGACCCACTGCCCGTGCTGCTGTGGCCACATTGCTATTTTAGCATGCTAGCTGTAGCATACTAGAATGTGTACGTCTGCCTAAGCTGGGAATTACACCTACAAGCTGTACACTGCACAGCCTTAGTGTCTGTATTTCTTTAAGAACATGGCCATGTTACATTCTCAGTTCCCACTAATAGATTTCAGTTCCAGTATTCTCCTCCCATCATGGCCCTAATTCAGCAAAGCACTTAGAGTGTGCTTATATTTAATATGCTAATATCCAGACATTGGCTTAAAAACCATGTGATTTTTTAAAAATAATTAATTTGGGGTTCTTTTTCATTGCCTTCTGGTTTTTTGAGTCATTAGGGTTCATGTTTTCAGGATTTTCTCCACAACCTCTGGTGCTCGCTGTGTAACCCATGGGAATTACTAAGGCTCCCTTTGAGCAACCGGATCAATGAGCAGAGTTAATGAGGCTCTATACAAACGCAAGGGTCCAAACTAGCAGATCCTTTCCCAGGAATGGGGCCTGAGGCTGTATCAACTCACAAGGGTGGCTGTAGGTTAGATGGCTCTTGGCCAGGCCTAAGGTTGGGGATAGTTTATTTTTAAATAATAGTGGAGTTTTGTTATTATTTATTAGTAGCATTGTAGCAGCACCCAGCAGCCCCCAGTCAAGGACTAAGACCCTGTTGTGCCAGTCATGGTACAAACACAGAACAGAAAGATGGTCCCTGCCTCAAAGAACTTACAATCTAAGTACATGAGGAGAGAACAGTGGACACAGACACATGGGAGAGCACAGTCAAACAGTGGGACAGTACTGGTCAGCATGATGCAGTGGTCTCAGCACACCGGCTACCAAACTGTTGTCAAGTTTTTTGTAGATATTACAACAAAGACGATTTGTAAAGAGGGATTTGATGGAGTGCTGGGGAGAGGCTTCCTAGAGTTGATTGCTAAAGAGAGAGAGCATTAGGGGGTCCTTACTCCTAACCACCTGTAAAATGTTCACTTTACAAATGTGGATTTTCTCCTTGGAGAGCTTTAAAGTGCTAGTCAAAGGGAGTGTTGTTTTCCATGGATTTATAGAGAAACATCTGGACTTAAGAAATCCTTTCATCTTTGGCACGTCATTCTAACACTTCCCCCTGATACTGGTTTTATCTTCTTGCTGAGATTTATTAATTCCTCAGTAATTACCTTGTGTGTCTCCTAGGCGTATTCACTGCTCTGGCCGACATTTTCAAGGAGCTCTAGCCATTTGGAAACATGATCATCAACGTTTTCTGATTGTTATTTGCTGTAATTCTTTTCTTCGCCTCCTCTGCAATGACTGCCAAGGTATTTCATCTGGCTTTATATGCTCGGCAGGTGCATTTGAGCACCAACTCTCTAGTTTCCTTCTTTTCATCTTTTGGGGTTGATACTCTCTCTTTTTAATTTAAAACTGATCTTTAATAAGCCAGGGCTTACTGCCTGATTCCATACCAAGTGGTCAAGCTGGTTTGGACAATATCCCATTTCTCTGTGAACATTCAGTGGACTTATGATATGGACAAAAGCAAGCAAAACCTCCAGGGGCAGCTTGTTGCAACTGTCAGCAACTGGACACAAGATCGTGACCCCGTCGAAGGAGGAGAGGCAGTGTTTTGGGGGTGTCTCGGATGTTGGACCATACTGCAGTGGTCAGGACTCAGTGTTGCTGTGGATTTTGTATCGTTAACTGTACTTGTGTTACGCTGCATATGGAGATAATCTATAAGTAATGTAGTAAGCCCTCCAAACCCTACAGTGTACTAGGCAACCCGGACCCAACCTTCTTGGGCCCGCTATAATGGGAAGTCTGGAACACTAATTGGAATAGGTGTGGTATGCCCGTACGAGAGAAGATGCAGGGCACTATACTACACAAGGGGCAGTGGGACAAATGGAATATCGACACCTTCCACCTTGATGCCAGGCCCTATCAGGAAATGTGTCGCCATATATCCTATGCTTTTCCAGGGATACCTGGGCAGGAGGATCCCAAAAGAAAAAAAAGGGGTGGAGTGTTAGGATATAGATATTCCGGCCTGTCTGCAAAGGCCTGTACTTTAAGAATTTAGGTGTATTCTTATCACTTGGCTAGTTCTAGAGGTATAAAAGAAAGAATCAAAATCACTGTCTGCTGGTGTAAGGGCCTTCTCTTACTGTGACAGTTTGAGGCCCTGTTCTTAGGCTAAGGCCTTTGGCTAAGCAGCAGAGGCAGCCATAAGCTAGGAAGCGAACAGTCACATCCTCACATTCCAAACTAGTCACATTGAAATAAGGTGCTATTGGGCTGCTAGGCACTATCAGGACAGGACTGTATTCCTATCACCTCCAGAGAAAGGAAGTGCCTAGAAAATGTAAAAGGAAACTTAGTTTGATAGCATCCTGTCTGGCAAGAACTCACTTATCAATAGCTGGGATGTGAAATCCTCACTTCTGTATTGTCTTGTCATTATAGTTCCCACTTTGCTATTGTTTGTCTGTATAATCTCTGTCTGGTTCTGTGATTGTTCCTGTCTGCTGTATAATTAATTTTGCTGGGTGTAAACTAATTAAGGTGGTGGGATATAATTGGTTACATAATCATGTTACAATATGTTAGGATTGGTTAGTTAAATTTCAGGAAAATGATTGGTTAACGTATAGCTAAGCAGAACTCCAGTTTTACTATATAATCTGTAGTCAATGAGGAAGTGAGTGGGCGTGGGTGGGAGGGGATGGGTGTGTGGGTGGGGGAGATGGGAACAGGGCATGGGGGTGCGGAAATTGGAATCATGTTTTCCTAAAGGGGGAAATGGGACCAGGGAATAGGGGTAAGGAAATTGGAATAATGTTTGGCTAAGGGCAGGAATGGAAACAGGGACACAGGTGTAAGGCTCTGTGGTGTCAGAGCTGGGAAGGAGGATACTAAGGAAGGAAACTGTAATCATACTTGCTGGAAGTTCACCCCAATAAACATTGAATTGTTTGCACCTTTGGACTTCGGGTATTGTTGCTCTCTGTTCATGCGAGAAGGACCAGGGAAGTAAGTGGGTGAAGGAATAAGCCCCCTAACATGTACATTGCTCTGCACTGACCACAGAAGAAGGACAGTCAATAAAGAGGAAATTCTGCTAGAGAAGAGTCCACCCACTCCTGCTTACATTCTCATCTGGAAGCAGTACCATTGATGCATGCAAAGATATTGCCCTGAAGCTCCCCCCCACACTCCATTCCATGAAAATACCCACAAGAAAGTCCACATAAACTCTGTGAATTCAGACAGTTCCTGCAGCATTCTCCTCTCAGAGAACAGGCATCTGCAAGGTTTATGGAGGTACAGAGATGGCAACTGTAAAACCCTAGGGGCATCCAAAGATCTGTGGGCAAATTCCACAGATCCCAAGGCATCCCCGCCCCATGTGGCCAGTCAGTCTCCTCTATATGCTACAGCTCTCTTCTCAGGCATGCCACCTCTGCCTACCTCCTTCGTGCCTGTGCACTCAAAGCCGTGGCAGTGGAAGTTAGTGCTATTTGGAGCTGTTATCTTTCACGAACACTTCCTCCTGCTGGCTATGGAGGGGAATGTGCTACATACACAGCCACATTCAGCAAAAGGCCCTCCAAGCCCACAGAGTTCCAACAGTGCATGGGCCTGGACTTCAGAAGGATCTTGGTTAAGAAAGAGAACATGTCATCAAGGAACCATCACTGTATTTTCTGCATATCTAGAATCCCAATATGCTGCACAGCTGAGGAGAGTATCTGCCCAGAGACTTCTATGTCTGCTAAATGAGAGCAGAGCTCTTCCGCAATAATCTAATGATCCCCTTTCTGCTTGTTTACACACTCATGATTTATAGTATGATTTCCCTTCCTAAACAGCCTTATAAAAAGTCTTTTCCCCACTTATGCCAGTCAGACAGAAAGCATTCCACCAGGTTTACAGCATCAATAATGTCCTGTGTGTCAGGTATTTCTTGGCAGGTAATGACCAACTGGGTGAAGAGAAGCCTCCAGCTCTCAGCTCTTGCACTTGGTCATTAAACGCCAAGAAACACCCTCCAGTCAGCCATTAGTGCTTAATTAACTCTCAGCTTTCTCAGTTTGAAAATTCCTGGCAGCTTTCCCAGAAAAAGGGAACAAGTTATAGGCCAAATGACCCAAGCAAGTGACAAAAGGCCCAAAACAAAGAAAAAAATACATGGCTATTGTTAGACTAGAACTTTATTCAGCTTTTCAGGCAATGACATTTACCCTGTTGTGTTGATGTCCTAGATAATTGACAGCATGGTAACACTGGGACTGGCTGCAATGTACTCGCCTATTTCCCAATTAAGTAAATCAGGGATTGTAGGTGGTCATCTGGACTTGACCCATCACCAGCAAACTCAGTTGCTGCAAACTGTACTGAACAATAGAAAACCATTCCTAATCTTTATTATAAAAAGGAGCTCTGTTCTGCTCCCAAGACATCAATGGCAAAACACCCATTGGCACTGATGGGATCAGAATCAGGCCCTAATTGTTACCAAAAAACAATCCATATTCTCATAGCAGATTCAAAATCATTTTAAAACTGGCAGTAATTATTTACTGTAATCGGTAAACAACAGCATTAATAAAACATAATAAGAACATAAGAATGGCCATACTGGGTTAGTCCAAAGGTCCATCTAGCCCAGTATTCTGTCGTCCGAGAGCGGCCAATGCCAGGTGCCGCAGAGGGAATGAACAGAACAGGTAATCATCAAGTGATCCATTCCCTCTCGCTCATTCCCATCTTCTGGCAAACAGAGGCTAGGGACACCATCCTTGCCAATCCTGGCTAATAGTCATTGATGGACCTATCCTCCATGAATTTATCTAGTTCTCTTTTGAACCCTGTTACAGTCTTGGCCTTCACAACATCCTCTGACAATATAGAGCTTGTCACTGCTCCCATTAAATTTAATAAATTTATTTGATGCATCCGATGAAGTGAGCTGTAGCTCACGAAAGCTTATGCTCAAATAAATTGGTTAGTCTCTAAGGTGCCACAAGTACTCCTTTTCTTTTTGCGAATACAGACTAACACGGCTGCTACTCTGAAACCATTAAATTTAATGGTGCAAGATCCAGCCTATAGTGTTCAATCCTGCAAACATTTAGGCCCCAGTTCAGCAGTTTTCCTATTCAGCCCAGCACTTAAGCATACACTTAACTCTAAGAACATGCTTACAGCTAGCTGACATCAATTCTGAAGTCAATGGGACTTAAGCATGTGTTTAAGTGGTCATCCCAAAGTGGTCATGTGCTTCAGTGACATTCCAAATAGGGATGGATTTAAGCATGTGATTAAGTGCTTTTCTCAGTCAGGACCTTACTGCTGTGAGTAGTCCACCAGATTTTGATGGGACTAAGCACTACACTTAGAGCATGGCTACACTGGAAACTTAAAAGTGCTCCCATGGCAGCGCTTTGAAGTGCAAGTGTGGTAATCCACCTCCACGAGGGGATTAGCTCCGAGTGCTGGAGCTAGAGCACTATAAAATGTAAGTGTTGACAAGCCTTTAATAATAAGTTCCTGATTCAGCAAGGTACCAAAGCACTTATGTATCGTTAAGCACAAGGAGTCCTACAGACTTCAGTGGTATTCCTCATGTATGTAAAGTTACACACATGCCTTATTACCTGGCTGAACAGAGGCCTAATTGTTTGCAGGATCAGATCCATAGTGGGGATATTACAAGGATTTTAAGAGGAATCTGTTACAGTTAGCTTTAGAAATTGAAGTTGGGGAATGAGAGGATTGAGCATTCAATTCATGTGTTTCTAAGGTCCAAATAAAAACTTAATTAAAAAATTAATGTGAAAATATGGGGAAAATGTGCTTAAAATTGATTAAATATGCCCCCAAAGCTCACTTAACAACGCTTATGTAAGCACTTGTGTTTTGTTTTTTAAATAACATGCTAAATAAGATTTCCAAGATCAGATAATTAATTTTCCCGGAATGCCAAAGTATTTCCCCATAGTACTTCAGTCCTGGAAGAGAATATAAAATAAACCAGCAATTCAAATCCAAATCAAACACAGGAAGTATTCCAAGTTCTCAAAACGGAGAGTGAGCAAAATCACCAAGAAATGAATCCTCCCATTGTCCTCTCCCCTAGAGTACTGATGCAAATGTGAGCAATTTTAGCAACATTCAGAAACACTCCCAGTTCTATAGCAAGCTGGTCAAATCAATGTAAAATAACTGTAACTTACAAATACTCCCAGATCTACAGCTAGCCACTCAAATCAATGTAAAATAACCAGACCTTACAAACAAACAAACCTCAGAAGGTAATTAAAAACTGAAGTGTCATCTTCTTTTTTTAATGTTTCTGGCAGTTTCTAGGTACCAGCTGCAAGCTATTTTAATTTACCATTTTGACCTTTTTTGGCTTTATTCGTTTTTCCTCATTTGCTTTTTTTTTTTTTTTTTTTTTTAAGGCAGTATAGAAATACCCACTTCAACAGCTAATTTTATAAATCAAACTTTAGCAGCTTCAAGTCCTGATTCAGGAAATCAATGAAGCACATACCGAAATTTAAGTGTGTGCCTTTTTCCTGAATTAGGGCCTAAACTTCTTACTTGCCTACATTGTCAGAGCCCTCTACAACAGAGCACCCCAGTCCCTTCAGATCCACTGCCAAACTCCTTAGGCTCTCTGGATATGCGTTTCTTACAAGCTGACAGATGTGGTGCTGATCTGGGCTATCACCACTTTAAATATTTACATTTCGATATTAATCTGCAAGGAGAAAAGAGGGGAAAGAGCATAAACTGTAGGTGAGGGGAGTTTTATCTCCCACTCAAATACTGAGAGATGAATTCCAGACAACAACATTAATTATCCACAAACTACTTAATCCTACAGTCCTTGTACACCAAAAATCCCAGTCGACTTCTAGAAGAGTTTAGGGTAGGCAGGGATGAACCAACCCAGGATCAACCCAAGCTGTGTTTAATATTATTGCGTTTCATAACAAACATGAATGATGGAAAAGAACAAGTTAATAGCCTTGCAGAGGGTAAAGACTACACTCCTTCAAGGGCTGGATCATGGAGTTACCACAAACCATGATTATATAGTTGCACTGCCCGAAGAACAGGCCAAGGATTGAATTGTGACTCACAGGCACAGTTCAGTCCCTATATAATCCTTGTTCTAGTGAGGAGAGAAAGCTGCACCAGTATTTTATCTTGCCTACCTCACTTCCTCCTCTGTGTCAGCTGCAGTGACGAGCATGTTGGAAGGGGGGCAGAGCCTAAGCTGTCTTGTCCACCTACTCCTGTCCACTGCTTCACAGCTGCTTTCCCCCCTTTACAGACCAGCACTGTGGGTAGCCCATGGTGGAAAGTAAGCAGCTGCCTTACACATTGCCTTTTATTCCCCTGAGCAGTGTATTAGGTGATTGAGCCCTAAATATCTTTAGACAACAGATTATTATCGAGGTGGGTTTGGTGTTCTGAGCAGTGTAGATACAATGACCAAGTGACTGGTAAGTAGCAACAGTAGTAAAGTTAGATTCTGCTGTCAGTTACACCTGTGCAAACACACTGAAGTCAATGGTGGTGCAGATGACTGTGAAACTGTACTGAGTTCTACTTTCATGGTATACAGAAAGTGAGCTAAGAATGATCCTAGCTCTGAATCCACCAGACTTCTCTGTGCCCCTTACTCTTCACCAGTGGCAATGATGAAAAACTGCGTCTAAAAATTATGTTAGTTAATAGGCCTTCAGGTAGCATGATTAATGGGTTTTAAGGCCAGAACAGACCATAATAGTGTTGCCAACTCTCACAATATATTCCCAGGTGCTGGGAATGTGATCTACTGCATTCTGAAAGCAGAAATGTACAAAGACTTTCAGGTTGTCTGCAAAGTTAAGTAGGATGTTAATTATAAATCTTTCAAATTAAAATTGTCC
Source organism: Eretmochelys imbricata (assembly GCF_965152235.1). Taxonomy (NCBI): domain Eukaryota; kingdom Metazoa; phylum Chordata; order Testudines; family Cheloniidae; genus Eretmochelys; species Eretmochelys imbricata. The sequence continues at coordinate 8,135,666 of NC_135579.1, read as the reverse complement.
TTCTAACTATATTTATGCTTTAATTATATATATAATATATTATTAGATAGATCGATCAATAGATCTACACAGCAGGTGTAAATTAAAAATGAAATGAAACTATATTACATAACTCTTCAGATATATAATAAACTATCTGTATATTATGGCCCAGGTACTAGAAATGTTCATAAATAATTTGAACTTAAAATCGGCATATTTTCAGAGCATTAAGGCGTATTACTGCTTCCCCACTGCACAGCTCAGAAATCTGGCTGTAGAAACCCTGGATAATTTTAAAGAGCAAATCTTGTGTTGCTCAGCAACAGCACACCCTGATATAAAGGATGCAGGCAACTGGAAGACTTAATATCAGGGAACAGTGATTGCAAGGGGAAAAATAAAGAAGAACAAATACAATCCATTCACACAAGGTCTATAAAATTAAAATAGGTTGAAAAAATCAGATGAAGCAATACACTAACATTAATCTTTGGATAGTAGAACTAAGTAAAAAGTTATTGCTCGGAACCAATGAACCAGCATTGCAGTAGATTAATTGGCATTGTTTGCAGCATTTGGATACAATAGGAAAAGAAGGAATTAAATTTTATTAAAGAGCTTGAAAGATCTCCTGGGGCTAAACCTTGAAGTCGTTGGAGCAGTTTTACCTTGTCTTGATTTCAGTGGGAGTTTGCCAGAGTGAGGCCTGAATAAAAGGTAAAAGCCCCATACTTCACTCTGCATGTGGAGGGGTCCTGTGCCATCAGGAGAGGGAAAGTTCCCTAGATGGCACATGCTTTCACCTTTGGCCTTCCCCTGAGGTCCCAGGGAAGCAGCTATCTGTGGACTTGGTGTGGATCACTCCTGGCAGAACTAAAGGGTATCACTAAGGTGATAAGCCAACTGCTTTCCTCCATGGTCACCCTCTTCCAGACCACAAAAGAAGCAACACAAATGTATACAGCCTCAGATTGCTACAAAATCCCATTAGGCCAAGGGAGGTTCCTGGGCAGCTGCACTCAGGGAAGTTTCTGGAAGCTCAGCTCCTGCTGGAACCATGCTCTCCAGGGATCAGTGGGGCTGGGCAGCACGATGAAGGCAAGGAGCATCACTGAGGATGTCCCTTGCCTCCTGCAAAGCAGAACCCCAGACTTCTTCCACAGGGACACAAAATACACCCCAGCCCCAACCTGGCTGGAAGAATGAGTATGATAGGAGGGGAGAATGGGGTCCTAAATAAGGACTTCAGGACTTCACAAAGGTGTTATGACTGGAGGGGTGTTAATGGGCCACCTCAGCTTGAATGATCCCTTGAAATATTTGTTAACTACCTATGCTAAACTATCTGTTCCACTTGTAGTTAGCTGTGAAAATTTGAGTATTTCCCTGACCAGAAGAAGAGCTCTGTGTAGCTCAAAAGCTTGTTTCTCTCACCAACAGAAATTGGTCCAATAAAAGATATTACCTCACTCACCTTGTCTCTCTAATATCTTGGGACCAACATGGCCACAACCATACTGCATACAATAATTCTAGATTGTGAGTTCTGTGGGGTAAAAACTGATTTTGTTTTCATTGTTTTTACAGCACCTCCCACAGTGGAGTCCTAAGTTCCCTCTAAGCTGTGCGGCCGTGCAGCCATGCAGCAGCCTATTAAGCGCCACACAGACACTCAGAGCAGTGGTGGGGAGATACCTCTCCCCCAGCCCCAGACCTGCCGCAGCGGGGGGAGAGGCGCCGCTCCCCCAACCCCAGTCCAGCTCAGCTCCAGACCTGCCGCGGCCGGGGAAGAGGTGCCCCTCCCCTTGGCTCAACCCAGCCCCAGCGCGGACCTGACCTGCTGCAGCCGGAGAGAGGTGTCCTTCCCCTGGACCCAACCCAGCTCCATCCCAGACCTGCCGTGGATGCGGGAGAGGCACCTCTTCCCCCCAGCTCAGGTGCTGCTGTGGGGAGGGAGATCTGGGGGGAGTCCTCTCTCCCCACTGTAGCCCCAGGGCAGCCTGTACCCCAAACCCTTCAACCCCACCCCAGAGCCCGCACCCCCCAGCCACAGCCCGCACCCCCCAGAACTCCAACCCTCAGCCCCAGCCTTGAGCCCCTCATCCTCAGCCCCACCCCAGAGCCTGCACCCCCATTCAGAGTCCTCACCCCCACCCCCCGCACCGCAAGCCTCTGCCCCAGCCCTGAGCCCCTTCCCACACTCTGAACCCCTCAGCCCCACCCCCACCACATGAATATTGTTATGTGCACCAATATGGAGGTGACGTGTTGGTGCACATAACAAAATTTAGTCCGCACATGCATGGGAAAATTTCGAGGGAACACTGGCGGAGTCACAAACTCAGCTGGGGACTCCAAGCAGTCCTGCTATATAATTAAATAGAAGAATTGGCACATACAGGCCCAGATGGTTGGCTCCTTCAAATACGTAAACCCATGCTTAACTTTACTACTGTGAGCAGTCCCACGGCTCACAGTGAATAAAATGAGTAAAATTCTAATGCTTCCCAATTCTGACAGGAAAGTGAACCAGAGTGACAAAGATCAGCTGGAGTATCTACAGTGTAGATGATACAATGGCAACTGTGATAACTGGACTGACCTTTGAGAAAGTATATCCAGAATTTACAAACACACTCTCACAACTGATTTGAAATAGGACATTTACCCAACACTTCATTCCATAGATTTTTATACAATCCCTTACAATAAATGATACTGTGTGGGTTCAGCAAGAACGATGAGAAGTACTTGTGGCACCTTCGAAAATAACCACAGTCTCTAAGGTGCCACAAGTACTCCTTGTTGTTTTTGCTGATACAGACTAACACAGCTACCACTCTGAAACCTGTCACCATATGTGGGTTCAGTATGCCCTTCCAACTGAGTGGAGGAATTGTTCAACTTCTAGTCCAAATTTCCAAATATAGCCTCTAAATTTGCAAATATGGCCTCACACACACATTTGTTGCTTAGGATCCATTGTGATTGGTGTGGAGAAAGTAAATAAGGAAGTGTTATTTACTCCTCATAACACAAGAATTAGGGGTCACTAAATTAAATTAACAGGCATCAGATTTAAAACAAACAAAAGTAAGTATTTTTTCACACAATGCACAGTCAACCTGTGAAACTCCTTGCCAGAGGATGTTGTGAAGAACAAGACTATAACAGGGTTCAAAGAAAAACTAGATAAATTAATGGACAATAGGTTCATCAATGACTATTAGCCAGGATGGACAGGGATGGTGTCCCTAGCCTCTGTTTGCCAGAAGCTGGGAATGGGCGACAAGAGCTGAATAACTTGATGATTACCTATTCTGTTCATTCCCTCTGTCAGAAGACAGGATACTGGGCTAGATGGACCTTTGGTCTGACCCAGTATGGCCATTCTTATGTTCTTATGTGTGCACCAGTACCAGAATTTACAGATGCAAAATCCTCTTGCACTCAATTCACATGCACACTGTACATGGGTTGTTGTAAGTGTAGAGTCTATCATTTGTGCACACAAATAAGTGTGCAAAAATTACAGGTGTAAACATTGTATGCACAAATCACTTGCATGCAAAGTTGACCCCAAGGCATAAAGAGGCCTTGGTTGAAACCGTTTTGATAATTTGACCTTAAACATGCTGGGCTAAATATTGCACTGACATCTCCTCACCCAACCTCCATGAAGTAAAAAGGGACTGTATCAGTGGAGTGGACAGCAGAACATGCCAGCTCCCCTGACTCTTCAGCTCGCCAATGTACAATGCCTATTCCTAGGAACTGCATTTCATTGTGTATGTAGCTTACTTGAACACTGGTAGTCTGGCTGTTCCTCAAGGGTTGAACAGAATGTTCCTCAATGAACATGACTTGGAAAGATAGAAACACTTCGTCCTTACATAGCCTTGCAGCAGTTATATAAACACAACTTCTCGTGTCATTATTGTAGGTTTATATGATGGTGCCATAATGTTGGTTTCAATATCCTCAGAAAGGATGCTTCTTCCAATATCTGTTTGTTCCTGATCAGTGCAGGATTTTGAAGTTGCAGTGCCCAGTCCTGCTCTTAAGATTGGAAAGATTCTGCCAATGAAGTTAATGGGGTTCCATGGATGTCACTGATGGCAGAATTTGGCCCAAAGCATAAAGGACTTTTCAAAAAAACAGTATAGATACACTGCCAGTTCTAATAATTTTATCATGATTTTTGTGATATTCAGTATTTTCCTTAAAGCCCCAGCTCGAGGAATCATATGCTTATGTGAGACTCTCACCTCTTGTTTATTTAAAAAAAGAAGTTTCTAGCCCCCATCATTGCAGAGAAAAGCTTCAAAATGTGAGCCCAAAAGGCTCAAAAACAAGAACAAAGAAATAGAACCCGAAATTATTGTTTTCTTTTTTAAAAAGCTCATGATTTTTAAGCCATTCTCATGATTTTGTGCGATCTGAGTCATGATTTTTGAATGTTAACAGTTGCAATACACCAAATATTGAATATTATCTGAAAAACAGCAAAGACGGAGATGGCAGCATGTACACAAAGCCTGGACTCTCCACAGCTTTTCAGCTGTATGGGACAGGTAGAATCATTGAAAGCACTGATCCCTCAAAAGCTCTCAATCTCAGGCATTGAATGCATATAGGACAATGAACGGTCAGCAGGCTTTGGACATTACCATTGGGACACAGAGCATAGCACACATTAGGGGCAAGGTGAAAGAAGTTGCAAAGCTGTGAGTGGGAGGAAGACTGGGCAAAATTTTCTGTCTAAACTATTTTTCAACATAAATTTGGGGTTTCATCTAAAATGAAATGTTTTGTGACATGTCTGCCTTCTGCAGGGAATTTCAGGTTTTTGCTGAAACACCAAACACACAAAAAACAAAATCTTTCCAGCAAAAAACAAAAACTGTCAATTTGGGGCAAAAAAAATGCAGTCTTGGTTTTTCTGTGAAAAGTCAAAGTTTTCCATGGAAAATAAGTTCATTTTCTGGCTATCTCTACTCACCATTTCTTTCCATTCCTGCTAACAAGCTCCTGTTGCCATGCCCCTGCCAATTACCATGGTTATGACATTCTGTGGAACAGGAGAAGGTGTGCAGTACAAAGACATGTGTATTCATGGGGCAGTGGGGACAGAACCAAGAACCTCTAGCTTCAGAAGCAGACTTTCAACCACTTGAGCTAAAGCAGAATTATTTTTATACTTTGTCTTATATTCTACATAAAAATGTTCTCACAGTTTTTAGAAGTAGATCTAAGGTGGATTCTGTAAAAAGGGCTGTAAGCTGCAACTGCTTGAAACTTTATCAGCCCAGTCATAAAAAGCTAAAGAGAAATTACCTCCATGAGACCCTAAAAAGTATCCCTTATGAGAAGAACATTAGCTCCTTGTTCTTCGGCACGTTGTTGAAAAAGACTCTAGGACTCAGCAATAAGGCTGCTGTCATAATGTTCCATTCTTGGATTTCCACTCATAATAATGCTCAGACTTTCAGCAAGTGCATTAATTTGCTTTCTGTCCTGAAAGTAAATGTCAGATACAGCAAGGCTTCTTTGTTGCTTTTCCAAAGTAGAGTTGGTCCTATGTAACAGATGTGATACCATCCTGACTATTAAACAACTGGCTACATGGGAAACCAACCTAATAGGCCCTCATAGAAATACTGTCCCCTGGATGACTGCCTTTGATTTGACCTAACTAGCCCTTCAACTCATCAAAAGCTATTTGCATCAAATATTTTTGGATTTTCATTAAAAAAAACTTCAACAAAACTCAAAAATATTCAAAGAAAAATGTTGATGAAAATTAAAAATCAGAAAATTTTCATGGGAAATGTTGGAAGTTTATTGATATCACTGTTTAATATAGGATATTACCATGACATCAATTCAACCATAAATTCCCTTATTATTTCTAAAGGCCAAGTGGTGTTTGTACAATTGCTCTAAACATGTCTAGATTTTAAGCCTAAATAATAAGCAGTTAATACATCCATACAGTAACACACATTCATAAGCATTTGCTCAAAATTCTCACAAAAGGATCAGTTCCAGGGACAACCCTCTCATCCTGGCTTGCTCCAGAATGACCAAGTAGAATCAGTTCTTTAATACTGTGATGTATATTATATGTATATTATATAACAAACAAGTGATGTCACATTGACTGTCATTATCTTAGCTAAAAACCAGGTTTGGGCCCACTTCGGGTCACTACTGGTTCAATACAGACAATCCTCCTTTATTGTTCCAACTAGCTAAAACCATTTCTAATAATTGGGGCCTTTTTTCCAAGGACTTTTCCTCTTATCTCATCAGTTATCCTTCAAGTCCAGTTTTTCCAGTTAAGCCACATTCCAAGCTCAGTATTTCCAGTCAAGCATACCATCTTTCAAGGCATAGCTACGTTGGTCAGGGGTGTGAAAAGAACACACGCAAAGACACACAGTTATGCTGACAAAACCCCCAGTGTAGCAGCTATGTCGACAGAAAAGTGCTTCTGTCAACATAGCCAATGCCAAGATAGTGTTTCTTCCCCAGCAGAAAAACTTCTTCTGTTGGTGTACTCTGCATCTGCACTGCGGTTGCTAAAGACAGCAGCACACTCTTAAGTGTGGTGGATGCAGATGGCATTCTGTTTACCGGAATCCTCAGCTGCCTGCTTAAAACAGCTTTAATCTTCTCAGCAAGACTAGAGTAGTGCAAAGGATTGAGCCCTCAGTCACATATATCAGGGATGACTTATCCTTTCCCACATGCTAATCAATTACCATTCTTTTGACAGGAATAGCATAGATGTGGAAGAAGAGCATCTGAGTATTTTAGGACTCAAAAGTATTGGAAAAGAGAAAAGCTGTAAAATACTATAAAGGATGATTGGAAATATGTCTTTTTTTTGCAGTACAGCTCTTCTTTCTTTACTTTTCTTGGACCTGACTTTGGGTGTGGTAGATTTATTTAGTGGAAATGTATTAAAAAGAACATCTACTCTGCAATTTCATGTTGTGCTTCTCAGCTTATGTGCTTTTGGGAAAGCAATTGTGTGGTTCCTTTATGACTGTATTTTTTGGACCTGTATTTCACCAGATTCAGAAAAACAATGAAAGCAGAGATACAAGTGTTGGAAAAGATGTGAATTTTTCCACAGCTGCTACGTTTTAATTTCTAATGTTTCAGAATCCAGCTCTGGGTCTTATGAAAAGAAACAAGTTTTCTTTGTGAAGGAGAAGGGAAAAGGGAGAAGGACCTTCTCTGAAAATGCGGAAAGGAGTTGTTAACAGATTACATAAACCAGGCAAATAGCCTAAACCTACTCTGTACCAATATTTTTGCTAGAAAGTCCTTGTACAATCCTCAATTTCTTTGCAAACATTCAACCAATTACTTGGAAATGTGTTCATGGCTGAAGATTTTAATCAAGAGCACCCATATTATACAGTGATGAACACTTTAGAAATGTATATAATACAGCCTGGAAAACAAACTCCTACTGCTTTTAAACATAGGCTATGAAGGCAGAATATATTCCTTCCTTTCAAAGAACTAAATGGAAGCATAAATCTGCAAGTACTCCATAACAAACCCATTAGGAAAAGTATTAGGGGGTAAATCCAGCCCTGTTGTAAACCAATGAATGATCAGAAAGAAATCTGGGGGACAGACATAGCCATAATTCCTTGACCAGAAAGGAAAGGAAAGGAAAACAGTGCAGAGCCCTGGTAAATACTGGGTGTTCTGCTGTTAAAAGTATTTATTTTAAGGATTTTTAAATTACAAGTATTCTCGTATTTTCAACATCTTTAAAGAAAATCCACCCTTCAAGCCTGCTTTTGCAACCCATGCTCCTGCTGAATAACCTATAGACAGTGATGTCTAGTGAGCCTCTGAAGTCAGAGGGCCGGTTTGCCACTGCATCCCTCCAGTTTTACATCAGTATAACTCCATTGAAACTAGTGGGTAATTAGGTCCAGAATTTGACTATGCCCTTGATTCAGCATTGACTAGGCAATGCTGAATTAAGATTAACAGAGCTTTGCCATTCATGACACTTCAGCTAGGTAGTGGGTTACCAAACCAGAAGATTTGAGACTCACTGTAGTCAGGTACCATGAAATTCAGGTTACCATTGCATACTGAGAAAGGCAGATCTTTCTCAAGAGCCCATCTCCATCAGTCATAACACAATTCAGTGAGATTTTACAAGATACACTTGTCCAAAAGGAATCCTGCAAAAGCATCAGGTGACAGTATAATAGAGTAAATTGCATTCTTCAGACCATTCAGCAGTGACTTGGGTATGTTGTACCTTCTAGTCTGAATGTGTTCTATATCGTAATTTCTTTCTGAGAAATTGCTGCATGATGAAAAAGGAGCCTGCTGCCCTTTTCAGTTTATAATGTCACCAGAAATTGAGTCTGTTTAACAGATGGGGAATTCAGCATTTCAGACTTACTCTTATATTAAAACGTCACCTTTTTGATAACTGATCCCATCATGTATTATAGATGCTGCAAAGTCACATAACGTCAGGGTTTCTTTAATTGCCAAGACAGCCAAATCCCCCTTACATTTTAGTAAAAGAAACAAAACTCCAAAACAGAACTTATATAATCAGCTTTACTGTGGCATGATGCACTACACTAAGATTTAGTTGCAATTCAAAGCCCAGATTCTCAACCAACCAACATAGCTCACTAAGGTTCAGATAAAAGATTCTAGTTTTGGCTCATCTCTTACAAAATCCCACTACAGTTTCAAGTATCAGTTAAATTTCATAATAGAGGTACCTAAGAAATATTTCAGTCTTCTTCCTATTACTTAGCTGTTGTTCGTGTTTAGTCTGAGAAATAATGTAATCTGGATGATTGAGCAGAGGAAGCCAGAATCTTCAGTATTATAGTTCTGGCTCTGCCAATGACTGGGCAATCATGTCACCTCTCTGCCTCAGTTTCTCTACCTGTGAAATGGGATATGACACTGACCTTCTTTACAAGAAGATGGCAAGGGGGTAATTATTCACAGGATACTCATGATCTCCACTTGTTTCAGGAAACAGGTAAGCATTTTAGAGGCATGATCTAGCAGAGCTGATCTCTCAAGCCAGCAAAGTCTGCTGGTTGCCTGATTCCTGGGTCCTTCAAGAGCTTCAAGAATGGCCTCTGGGGTCTGTTGAAGTCCTTGGGTCCCATCTTCGCCTGCCACCAGTGCTGCTGGAACTGCTGCAACTTCACGTATTTCTACTATCTTTAGCTGATGCAAATCCAGCTTTAGCACTAACTAAGGGGTTCTCTCCCCACAACACTTCCTGCTGCCTACAGTAACACAATGAGAGACCCATACAAGGAAGAAATAAGGTTTCTATGTGAGATGTAATCTGGTCTCTTTGGACTAGCCAATGTTTTAAGTGTTAAAGACAGAGAAGTGACTTAAAACAATCCATTAATTATGTATTTCCAATGAGGATAGCAATTGTTTCCCTGGGTTCTTTAAAAATAACGTGGACCGACATTAACGTTCTTACAATTGCAATAATATACAAAAGAATCAAGGTAGGTGAGGTAATATGTTTTATTGGACCAACTTCTGTTGGTGGAAGGTACAAGCTTTCTGAGCTTTACGGAGCTCTTTACTTAGCTGAAGAAGAGCTCTATAAAGCTTGAAAGTTTCTACCTCTCACCAACAGAAGTTGGTCCAATAAAACATATTACCTCACCTACCTTGTATCTCTCATATCCGGGGACCAACACCACTACAACACTGAAAACAATATAGGAATTGTCTGAAACTTCATAATTTCTTTAGATAAAGAAAAAAGCTTGATATAACAGGTAGCATTTACCTAGCTGCTTGGGCCAAGATCACTTATACTCAATTTCCAACGGCAAACCAGTTTCTTCTTCGTATTTTATTGCCTTTTAATTTACATTTATGCCAGGTCTTTCCATAATAATCATGCTGATTCCCTCAGCTCAGTGAAATAAACATTAATTCACAAGCTAAGCAAAAGAAATTAAATGTGCAAATCCCCAAACTGAGCAGGGAAAACACAAGGAAATTAAGTGCAGGTCTATTCCCAGGCACTTTCAAATTTCCATATTTGCATAATAGTGATTAGTCTAAAAGAATAGAAAAAGAAAATTGCTCTAATTTTTTTAACTGTCCTAAAGAACAAGAGAGGCAAGTTTTTAAAAGTACTTACAAATTTGTGGACCCCTGTGGTCATTTTCATAGCAATCCCCAAGATTTTTGCTAATCTTTGTCGGTCCAGGTAAATAAGAATTCTGCCTCCTTGATTTTCACCTCTTTAGACAGCTTGTTTATCCATCGCTTTTTTTTTTCTGCTGCTTCTTCCTTTCCCAGGAAAAGGACAATCAAAAATATTAAGGGCCTGATCCAGTTTTAAATCAGAGTAACTCAATTGACTTGAATGAGCCAGATGCTCAGCTGGTGTAAAGTAGTGTTGCTCCATTGAAATCAATGAGCCAGATGCTCAGCTGGTGTAAATCAGTGTAGCTCCACTGAAATCAATGGGCCAGATGTTCAGCTAGTGTAAATCAGTGTAACGCCACTGAAATCAGTGAGCCAGATCCCTAGCTAGTATAAATCAGCATAAGTTTACTAAAATTTATGGAGCTACTTTGACTTACAACAGCTGCGGAATTGGCCCTGTGTTTCTGCATTATATGTCTACCAAATAAAAAAGGAGGAAAAAATAGATACATCAATGGGAAAGGGCTGAGGAGTAGACAGGGCAGCATTGTTTTCAATGCAGGCAGTCTGGAGTCAGTGGTGTGGTTTGAAATAGGGAATCGGCCAGATTTTGGATCTTACCTTATTCTAAATTTAGGTTCTGGTGTTCTGGTCCTTGGGATTTTGGTTTAGGCCCATCTCTAACGTGAAAGCTAGATTAAACTGGTGACTAACACTTAGTGTTTGGATATACACACCAGACAGGGCCCTAGCTAACTCCTTATAGTTCATGGGAGAAGCCAGTGCAGCTCCTATTTGACATCAGTTGCAGGACCCCATAACAGACCAGCATCAAATGCACATCTGGGTTTCAGACAGGAGAGTTTCATAGCTCATGAGACTGGGAACCTGAGCCCCAGAACCCTCCACAAAAGCTCAGCCCAGATGCAATAGTAATGTGTTTGGATACAGTCTAGTACTGTGTGTATACGGCACCGCTCAGTCTGTCACCTAACCTGCCTAAGCCCTCCTCTGTCTCACCCAAACTTCCTCATCTTTCTGTAGCCTACCTCCCTAGACCAACCAGAACTCAATCTCTCCCCTTCATATAAAGGCCAGCAGCCTCCCCTGACACTCTGTGCTGGGGAAGAATGAAAACACTAACTGTTTCTCTCCTCAGCAAAACTACAGCTCCCTGCCCCAATTTCAGCAGGGGGATTGTGTGGCTTTTGCAGTGATTTCTGCTCCGGATTCAGTCTGCCTGAGATAAGAGTTATGTTATCACCTTATGAGATTCATACCTTCCTTTCCTTTACCTTTTACTTTATCTGGCTTATGGTGGCATTTTCAACCCCAAGGGGGCAATTACAGTGCCTGGGATCCCCATCCAAAATCCTATATTTCCTCTGCAATTATCCTTTATTTTGTCATTTCTCTTGGAACGGTTCCAAGTTTTATAGGTTGACAGCTTACCAATTAGTAAATCAGTGTCACCCTTCTTCTCAAAACGAGTTACTTATGAAAATGTCTATTCCTACAAAAATCATGCTGCATTTGAATCCCAGTTCCAGAAGAACAAGGAGGTTTATATATACACATTACTGTAATAATGTCAAAGTTCAATCATACTCAGTGCTTATTAGATTTTGTTTTATTCTGTGCCTTGAATTATTCATTGACTATCTATAATTTCCCAAAGAATAATTTCATAAAGTGCTGCAGCAATAAAACTAACCATACACAGCACACCAATGTGGATTGTATTTATGATGCACTCACGGAAAGATCAGACTGTTACATTAATCATGTAAAAGTATTGAAAAAATTATATTTAATCATTGAAAATAAAACCTGCTTAAAGCTTTAAAACCCGCATGAAACCAAGAATTAAATTCCATACATTTCCTGCAACAATATACATAATTATTCAATCCTTCCAGCTTTGTCTCAGGTTTACTGAGCTCTCATCTCATTTTCTCTGAACTGTGATTTGTATTTAGTCTTTTTGATTTAGTCAATTTTGCTTAGAAGTTCCCATGTTTAAAAAAAGTGCTGTGGAAATAGTATAGATATATTGGGCCATATCCTTGGATCTGGCCAAGTTGTGCTGTGAGATATGCCCCCTCGCAGCCTACCCGCAATCCCGGGGATAACAGGGAACCAGTTCAACCCTGGCAAAGCTTGGAGAAGCCAAAGTGCTGCTCTAAGTTACTCTGGCCAAAACAGCCCTCTAGGGGCAGCTCTGATGGCCTATGAACATGGGAGCACAGTATAGTCTGTCCATGCCCCCTTTACACCACGCACTGATTCCCATCTGCTGTCCACTGAGCAGCTTGAACCGGCTGGATGGAGGGAACAAAGATCTGGCCCCCAGGAATTTATCACCAAAAATGTAATGACACTGCTCAGCATAGCAACAGAGACAGCAGAATTATTAGTAAGATTCCAGGTGCTGCCAGGCATGAGCTGTGTCTTGGTATAGGCTTTGTAAAAATCCATGTACAAATTTCTGGTGTTATATAGTAATAATTTAAACACAAAATCAAGAATAATTTATCTGCAGATTTCAAAGTATATAATCAGTCTAAAAGGAGCAGTGTCAGAAATGTAAGATAACAGCCCAGACTAGCTAATATCCAAAAACACATAAATTGTGGCAAAAAAGTGCCCTTTATTATGTGTTAATTAGGCCTCCTCAGATACTTCCTATCCTTGCCCAGACCATGGGTTTGGTGTGTCCCTTTCAGTAGTTAAAATTAATAATAAAATCAATCACTTTTCATAAGGGAATGATAATATAACTCCATAGTCACTGAGCAGGCCAGTTGTCAGCCAGTGTCCCAGAAAGCTATCTGGATTCTAGACATAGAAAAGTAATGCTTTTTATTATTATTATTTCTATTCCATCCTAAACCTAATGGAGACAGCATCAGACTCAAACTTTGCAATCACTGATACCTTCTGGTTGCCATGCCTCTGGCCTTCCAGTCCCCTGCAGACAGAAGGATTTTGTCTGTTCGATCCCTTAGTTCCAGCTCTATTTAAACATCCCCTTAATCTGTCTGCCACCTAGAATTGACTCCCCATCCCCTTCTAACTCTAAGTATTGCCCCTGCCCTCCCACCCATAGAAAAAGTCCACCTTCAACACAATTGCACCCTCCAAATTCACTCTCTTCCCTTTAAATCCCAGGGACCAGAGAATAAATCTTTCTACGTCTTTAGCCTCCGGCCAACCACTGAGTCTCCCTTCACATGACCCCTACCCACCACCAGAAATTGAATTTTCCCCATTCTCCACTTGACCTTGATCAGTCTGATGGTTAATGTCTCCCAGTTTTTGTTGTACTATGTGAAGTGCAGAGTCAAGTCTGAACACATGTCCTGTCCCTTGATATAGTCTAAAATCAGGAGACCTGCCCAATTCTTTAGGGTGCTCATATACATGGTGAGCCAAATCCATTGCTGCATGTCTCAGATGTTTGAAGAGTTAAACACTCTGTAGGTAATACACCTATCCTGCTGCAGGAAAGATCAAATGGAAAATATATGAGGGCAGGAGTGCAAACAGTCAGAATTTACTGCTATTGGAGTTTCGCCTTTGTCAGAACTGTAGGACCAGCCCACAATGTCAATCCATGAAAGTCCAGGATGTGCAAATACTTAAATTCGTTTATTTTTTTTCATCTGTCTAGGAAATGATGAAATATCTTTATGCAATTTAACAAGAATGGATGTATATCTCTTTTACAACTGAAAGCTTTCTTGAGAAGTATGTTGTCCCTATGAAGGAAGCAGAGAATAAAGGTTTGCTGTGATCTGTGTATGCTAAGCTCTAAGATGCAGTATCTTTGAAAATTAATAATTTGTTTGAAATAATTCAACCTCCTATACATGATCCATCCTGTAGTATTTCAGCAGATTTTGATTCTCTTTGTTCAGAAACCTTTTAGTTAATCATTTGCATCTCTTTGTGTCCATAAATCTTTCATCTCTAGGGCAATGACTTTTACTCAGCAAATGTTAAGCAGAAATAAAACTGCATGGAACAGTCAAAGCATTAGAATTTCAATAAGAATTTAGCAATATATTGATCCACTTCAGCCCCCTTCTGACTTTTCATTATGTCACTTTAACCTTCTGTGTTCAATAAGATAAAAGGCTAAAACAGTATATGATTTTGTTTGGGTAGGGGTGGATCTCCATCTGTGTCTGTGCACACATTTATGGGCTTTAGACAACCCAAAAAAAATGAATTTTGAACTGCACCCTTGCCAGCAGCAAACTAAAAAAACTATGCTTTTATAGTTGTATAGAAAATGGTCAGGAATCTACTGTTGCAGTGAAGGGCATAGGCAGTTACAGAGTATTAGTGAGATGATAGTTTTGTGCAAGTTCTTTTGAATTTCTGTACTTTAGCCCTGAAAATGCATAAATGCAATGGTGGAAAAACAAAGCCTACAATGGAAAGGTGTATGTTTAGCACACTGATGTGTATATTACATTACCAGTGCAGCTGGAAATATTTGGGCTTATCCCTATTCCAACCAGTCTTTGTTTCCTAGTACAGTGCTCTGTTCCACACAGAAAACAGTGACTGTGATTCCTTGCCCCCAAACATATTGCAGGCATTCCTAGCTACTCAGCCATAGAGGCTCAGACCTGTTCTAAGCCAGCACCTTTCCCTTAGTAAATAGCATGGGATGCCAGTTTAGGCAGTACATGGAAAGTAGAGCTGATTGTAAAGGGTCAAAATTATTTTTTTATGGACAGTCTGAAAAATTTTGGCTTTTGAATTTTGTGCACAAATATTTTTAAATGGTTTGATAAAAACTTTTGGTTTTAAATCACAACTTTTACTGGGAAAATTTCAGGGTTTTTTGTCCAAAAAAAAGGAAAATTTCAACCAAAAGGAAAATTTTCCACACATTTTTTTCAATTTGATTGAAATTTTCCATTTTTTTAACAACAAAAAGAAAGTTCAAATGAAAAAATGTTAGCTAGCTCTCATGGAAAATGCAGAACAGAACAAAATCAACTTGGAACATACAGAACAGTCCCAGTACAGAGCAAGCTCTTGGCCTACATTTATAACCTGCTTATGCTGAGGAAGCAGAGATTATTGTTAACAGTGTGGTAGGCAGATATGAAGATAGGGTCCGTGCCCCAGTACATATCCTGCAAGTTGGTTAGCACCCTCAGTTCCCTTTTAATTCAGTGGGAGCTGAGGCTGCTCAGTGCCCTGCAAGATAGGGCTCCAAGGGTATGTCTACTCTGCAATAAAACATCCTCGGCTGGCCCATGTCAGCTGAGTCAGGCTCGCGGGGCTTGGGCTGTGGGGCTATAAAATTACAGTGCAGACATCTGGGCCCAGGCAGTCCTGAAGCCAGATAGTGGTGCTTTGTTGCAATGTGGACACACCCTGAGAGACCAAGTCTTTGAGCTGTTTGATGACCTTATCTCCCCACTGAAGCCTTCTGGCCACACAAGGCTTATGCCCAAAATGTCTAGCACACTGAAGAAACTTTGTTCTGCTGCTCTTTTGGAGTTATATCATTCCCATTAAGTATTTCCTCCTGATCTAAATTTCCCCTGTTGTTTCACTTGTATGCAGCTTCCTTGCTTTCCTACCTTAAACTATTGTGCAGTGTGGCTGTGTGCTATCAGACAGTTGCCATGTTCCACCCCAAAGGCAGCGTCACTTAAGTAGTGTGGGCACCTCTTATTCATCCAGGAGTTGGGAGGTCTAGTTAATGCTTGTAATACACTCAGTTAAAGATGTATATTTGGATTAAAGGAACACTACAAGGTCCACAGAAGTGCTAGGTATTTCTGATTGACAAGAAACCAAATCTGGTTTTGTGTTTTGCAGTAAGACTTGGTGTTAGGTAAGTTAAAGTTAAATATTACATCGGGCTTCTCCTGCTACATCTTAAAATTTAGCCATCTTGACTGCATTACAATTTCCAGTGTTTAAAGATGACTGTCTAGTCATTTGTTAATCTTTGTTATTTCCTCTGTGTTGTTTAAAATGCTATCCTTGCCGTTGGAAAATATTTATTCCTGCAGAATCTGTCCTTGCACATTTAGCAAATATTGACATCTTATCCCTTTTTTTTGAATGGAGCGAAAATTAACTTAGTGTAGCTCTTATGTTCAACATCAAAAACAACTTCAGTTCAGTCAACTATCTCCCTAACTTTTAGGTGTTTACTTAGAAAGCATCTGTCACCTGGAAGTCTAAACACTGGAGCACATGGTACCTTGGTTGGAAATGCCAACGTACCTTTTTCTGGGTACCATCTTTGACAACTAATATCTGCACCGCTGTTATAATACTTGTTGTTGCCAATCAACTACTGCTGCAGAACCAGCAGAGGGAGCACTTAACACTGGATTTTCTTATATTATAAAAACTGTAACTCTTTGAGTTTGTTCTAATTTTTGAGCCGTCAAATAGGTTTGGAAATTACTCAGTTTGATTCGCCACCAATTCCTCATACAGACTGTATTAAAAAACAAAACCAGGCACCCTGATGTTTAGAACCCAAAGGATTTTCTCCATTATAACAAATAAGGCCAATTAAATAGACCGTGGTTAAAATTTTCAAAAATGCCTCAGTGATTTATAAGCTTATGTCTCATTATAAGCCCAGGGTTCAAACTCAGGCTCATGACTAATCCCCCTTCCATATACACACAAATCACACTAACCCAGGGACCCTACGGGGTGCAGGGTCTGAGCCTGAGTCAAGCCGGGACCCAGGGGTTCAAATCCTATTGCTTTGCAGGGTAGACACAGCCCCACTGGACTTGTACTCTAGGAGTCTGCCAAAAGTATTTCACAATTCCAAGGCCAACCTTCTTTGTCCTCTGAACAGTCAAGCTTGATGCACAGTCAACTTTTCCTACACTGCACCATGAAGAAAAGGCTAGAGCAGCGACATTTTGGGAGGGAATTAGGAAGTCTGGGAGGTGGGGGCTTGGGCTTGGGCCTGCATACTGACACACAGACAGCAGAGGCCCAGGTTGGGACCCAGGGTTCAACAATTCCTAACCTGGGGTTACAAATGCGTGTAGACACTGAAGCCCATGATTAACAAACCCAGGTTGCTAACTCAAGTTCTACTGACCCTGGGCTTACGCTGCAGTATAGACACACCCTGAGCTGCTACAGACAATTTTATCCCAGAACTACCTAAATATCAGCAAACCAGACACAGCTTTTCAAAATAACATTTTTGAAACTATGCACTGAAAACCACCAGACACTGATTTTTGCCTGTAGGCTATTAAATGTTTTTGAAATTTTATTTTATTTATTTTACTCTGGACACCTATAAAAATCTATCTAACCAACAAGAAATAAATAAAACATCACTCCCAATGAGAGATGCAATCTGAGCTCCAATCTTTGGATCTCTGTCCACAGCCTAGTTCCCCCAAAGTTCTGAGGGTGTTCTGATCCAGAGTTTTAATTCAGGCCCACTTGTTCTCCTAACCACCCCCTGGACTGCAATATAAACACACATACAGAAACACGCTTTCTGTGGCTTCTCTAAAGCTGTAAGATGTGCAGCATGATAGTGGATTGCTTATTGATGAAGATTTTTCTAGAAGAGAAGAGATCACATGATCTATTGGTTTAACATTCATTTAATTCAGTGCAAGTTGTTGTTCTTAAGTTCTGCTCCTGTTCATCCCTAGAGGATTACTCTGATTTGAATATTAAAATATCTTATTGCCCATTCTGCTTTGGAACAAAACTAAACACAAGACAGAATATTAATGGGGTGGATAAACCCCATGCTGAAGAGATACAGGTGCAGGAACAATTCTGGGCCCAGTCTGCTGGGCATGTTCCAGTTGGAAGAAGGACCTAAAGGGAGTCAGTGTGATGGTTGCACTTCATGTCTCTTGCAGCAGCAAGGTCTAAGCCATAGGGTTCAAATCCAGAACCAAAACATTTGGGTCCAGGCAGCTGGTGGCCCATATCTATTTAACATCAATCATTTTATTCATGTAGTGCCCACCCCCATCCTTCCACCAAGCTTGAGAAAGAGCCAGGAGTACATTAGGAAAACAGATCAACAGAAAGGAGTGTAGAAGACAAAGAGAGATGAAAGTTGGGTATCACCCCTCATCACAGCAGTACTATTGCTCTGCCACAAAACACAGGAATTGCCATACTATATCACAGCTGTGGTCCATCTAATCCAATATACTGTCTCCGACAGTGGTTAGCACCAGATGCTTCTGAAAAAAGGTTGAAGAAGCCCTGCAGCAGGCACTTACAGGATAACCAACCCCCAGGGAAAGTTTCTTCCTAACCCCTATTAGTTAGAGGTTGGTTTATGCCCTGGAGCATCAAGGTGTTATCCCTTTCAAATACAGGCTTCCTGGAAAGGACTTTAGGAATATTAAAGAAAAATCTTCTTTTAAAAATATTAATGCAAATCTTCCTCCCCGAGATAGACAGTCAAGTGTGATTATTCAGGGCACTCTACAGTGTTTATTTCCTTATCATCTGTGTTTTTCAACTTCAACCTAGTACTCTGCTAGAAGAAAACTGTATTCTGTTAGTTCAGATTCCCCAAAGTAAGTGATGCTTAATAGATTTTTGCCCTAATTACTTTTTCACTTGTTTAATTCACCCATTAAACTATATAAATTGTATCTTTAAAGCTTCCTTTTCTCTTTGATACTGATCCTTGTTTCACTTAACCAGACTTTGCTATCAGCTTGCATTCTCATATTTATGTACTTTGCATATAAATTATTCAGATCAAAGTGTATTGCACACTACTTAACCCTGCCTCATCTACTCATTTCCTAATTCAGCTCCCATACAGTTGGGGTGGGGGAATCTTTTTTATAAAGTGCTGGTTTGTTTATGAAGAGCAGCTTTAGTAGAGATAGTTCCAAAGTCTTCTCTGTTACAGACATGTAACTGCACTAATGGCAGTGGGATTTACATAGGTATAAGTAAAGTCAGAATTTGGCCCTCACTCTACAGACACTGAGCAGCAGCGCTGAGTGTAAGGTTGGGTAAGCATCCTGTGAAAGTTAGGTAAACTGAGGGCTACGTGAAGGAGACAAAATTGTCTCTTGCAGCTAGAGTTGGCTCAGTGATATCTAATGAGCTTCTTACAACCAATATGTCCCCTCATCTCAGGATGGGTATAGCTCCAAGCTCAACTCAAAATGCAGTGAGAGACTAAGTACTAAGGTCCAGAAGTTCAAAAGTATTTAGGCAACTGAAGATGCAAACTGAAACCTAAATACCTTTGTAAATCTGGCCCCAAGTCCTTCTCTTGGTTCAGCATGGCCCTGCTCCCCCTTTGCATTAGTTAGGCCGGTGCAAAAGGTGCATTCTACACCAGGGAATGCCCTCATTTCAGAGAGCATCTACACTAAAGGCAGAGCCAGCTCTGCCAGTTCTTCGCCACTTCCACAGGAGTCTACAGGTCAGGGGTTGGTTGGAGAGAGGGTGAATCAGGGACCTGGCTGAGGCATTTTAACAAACACGCACACACCACTACCAGTAATTCTCTACCCCTGCACTGAACCATAGGTGGAGTGCAATTTAAGGGCAGCCCCATGGTTTCCAGCTACCTCCCTCCTGACCCTGCATGGGCAATGGCAGCAGCACAGAAATTAATCTAGCTGATAGTCCCTCCTGTAAGATTAATTTGCTCCAGCTGAGCCCAACCCACATTGCTTTTATGACTAAATTCTACAACATTCCCGGATATGTGGACTCAGACCCCACAGCTGTTCTGTGGGACAGGGAAACACTGTTAAATCACTGCCTGTCAGCCCCTGACGGGATCTTTGTATCCTGATAGTTTGGTCATCATTAGTACCAAGGTCATAAAAGTTCTGCAAAAAATGTGAAGACTGAAGCTTGCACAAAATCTCAATTGTTCTTGAGTCACCACAAGAAATCAAACCGTTTTCATGTTGAACTAAATTTGTGAACAACAACAACAACCATGGAGTCAAAAGCCTGGAGAGGGAGAACACTTTGCCTTTGAAGATGTCAAAAATGAAATGCAATCATCATCATAAGTTTCTATTTCTACATATTTACGTCATTTACTTTAACAAAGTGGTTGTGAAGGAGTATGCATTCCAGCTCTGATGGCTGGAATCAAGAATATTTTATGGAGATCACTCTTGCTGGTAATATAATAATAAAAACATGTCACAGACAGTGAAATAAGCCCTTCCCCACCTGGGGACTCCAAGCTGTTAGTTTGGGCTGGGGAGGGACAGGACTTGCTCTTCCCCTGCACAGCCTCTCTCAGTGGAGAAATCAGACCCACCTCCAGAGGCAGCAGAGAAGTGAGGGCTGTATACTCTCACTTCTGTGCTGCAGCAGCCCCGGAACTGGGCTCGGGGCTTCCATCCCACAGCTTTTGCAGGGGCTTGGGGAGCCCAGGCCCAAGGTTTCAGCCCCCCACAGCTTCTGCCAGGGCCCAGGGTGCCCAGGGTAGAAGCTTCAGCCCCCGGCACCTCCTGCTAGGGCTCAGGGTGCTCAGCCTTGGAGTGCCTGCCCCCCATGGCTTCTGCTGGAATTGGGGTGCCCAGCCTCTGGGCACCTGCCCTCCCCCAGGGCTCCTGCCAGGGCTCAGGGTACCCAGGCTCAGGACAATGCATTTTTATGCAGCATATAGTTAGCCTGTGGAATTCATTGCTGCAGGAGATCCTCAAGATGGATAGTCACTGAATTTTAATTTTATGACCCTTAATACCATTTGTAGCAATGCAAGTGAAAGCAACGACATCAGTAATCAGACTCATGCTTCAAGGCTTGTGATCTCTTATACATGTGAGGAAGGAATTCTACTATCCCCCGTGCCATATAGAGCATTTCACAATTAGCTAGGTGTTATGGAGAGTCCTCTTATTCTGAAGCAAAAGATGTTATCCACAATCAACAGCCAGATATTAGACTGAAAAGACAATGGGCAATTCTGTTGTAAGCTTAAAATTCTGTATTGACATAGTACTGGGGAATAACAACACTGACTTTCTACACTGCTACATCATTTCAATTTCAAACTGATCAGAACTGCTTCAGAAAAATCTCACAGCCTTGCCACTGTTGATGTTTCTCCACTTGCAGCTCCATCTTCTGGAGTAACCTTTCTATATCCTTCTGCCTCATCTACTCTGCATCCATTCACAATCTACTTTTCTGCCTTATCACAGCACTCTACTCTTCATTTCTCTCTCTTTTTTACTATAACTTGGTATCTGTATCATTTAATTCTGCAGAGCATCTTGAGGCACAGCTTACACGCAATGTACTACAAAAAATATGATTGCTTTGAATATCCTCTCCAAGCACTTCATGCACCCCAAAATTCACGGCTGGTGGGCTGCAGAAATTGGGGATTTACCACAGAATCTAGATCCAATATGCTGCAGTAAACATAGAGCCAAGCATGTAGGCCAACATATTTAACGATACTTGCACTTCTGTAAGCCCTGGTCTACACTACGTGTTTATGTCGGATTTAGCAGCTTTAAATCCGAATTAACCCTGCACCCGTCCACACAACAAAGCCATTTTTTCGACATAAAGGGCTCTTAAAACCAATTCTGTACTCCTCCCGAATGAGGGGATTAGCACTGAAATCAACATCGCCGTTTCGAATTAGGGTTAGTGTGGACACAATTCAAAGGTATTGGCCTCTGGGAGCTATCCCACAGTGCACCATTGTGACCGCTCTGGACAGCACTCTGAACTCGGATGCACTGGCCAGGTGTACAGGAAAAGCCCCACGAACTTTTGAATCTCATTTCCTGTTTGGCCAGGCGAGCTCTCAGCACAGGTGACCATGCAGTCCCAGAATCGAAAAAGAGCTCCAGCATGGACCGAATGGGAGGTACTGGATCTGATCGCTGTATGGGGAGAGGAATCCATGCTATCGGAACTACGTTCCAAAAGACGAAATGCCGAAACATTTCAAAAAATCTCAAAGGCCATGAGGGACAGAGGCTACATCAGGGATGCAACACAGTGCCACGTGAAACTTAAGGAGGTCAGACAAGCATACCAGAAAACCAAAGAATCAAACGGACGCTCCGGAACAGAGCCCCAGACATAGAATCATAGAATCATAGAATATCAGGGTTGGAAGGGACCTCAGGAGGTCATCTAGTCCAACCCCCTGCTCAAAGCAGGACCAATCCCCAATTAAATCATCCCAGCCAGGGCTTTGTCACTTCTACGCTGAGCTGCATGCAATTCTAGGGGGGGGCCGCCACCAATACCCTACCCCTGTCTGTGGACTCCAATGATGGGGTACTCTCTGCCATTGCTGAGGATTTTGCACATGGGGAAGATGAGGAGGAGGACGACGAACTTGGGGAGAGCACACAGCACACCATTCTCCCCAACAGCCAGGGTCTTTTTATCACCCTGACTGAAATACCGTCCCAACCCAATGAAGCCAGAGAAGAGACCTCTGGTGAGTGTACCTTTTTAAATATAATACATGTTATAAAAGCAAGCATTTTTTAATGATTATGTAGCCCTGAGGACTTGGGATGCATTCGTGGCCAGTACTGCTACTGGAAAAGTCTGTTAACGTGTCTGGGGATGGAGTGGAAATCCTCCAGGGACATCTCCATAAAGCTCTCCTGGAGGTACTCTAAAAGCCTTTGTAGAAGGTTTCTTATTCCGTCCTCCATGGTAGGACACTTTACCATGCCACGCTAGTAGCAAGTAATCTGGTATCACTGCATGACAAAGCCTGGCAGCGTATGGTTCTGGAGTTTGCTGGCATGCAAGCAACATCCGTTCTTTATCTCTCTCTGTTATCCTCAGGAGAGTGATATCGTTCATAGTAACCTGGTTGAAATAGGGGAATTTGATTAAGGGGACATTCAGAGGTGCCCGTTCCTACTGGGCTGTTTGCCTGTGGCTGAAAAGAAATCCTCCCTGCAGTTAGCCACACGGTGGGGGGGGGGTCATTGGCACTTAGCTGTTCACGTTTGGCTAGCAGGGATCTTCCGATACCAGCCAGGCGGTGGGGGGAGGGGAAAAGCGATCATCCCAGAGAATTGGATAGGGGCAGGGGGTTAGTTTGGTTTCTGTTGGGGCACGTTAACAGGAAAACTGCAGCACTAAATGGCCAACTCAACGGGCTTTGCTTGGTATGGGAAAGGAGGGGCTGCTGTTATGAGGGTTGCAGAAGCCAAAAGACAATGGCTTACCATGGCCACCTGCAAGCCTTATTCTGTTGCCCCGCCCTGCGTGTGTGATCTCTAACACCAAAGCCACAGGCACTCAATATAAGATGCAAAATGCGACCTTGTACCAAAATCACATGTGCTACGTAATGTGAATAGCGTTGTTCACCGTGAAAGAGTATAGCCATTGTTCTGTAAAATGTATCTTTTTAAATACTTCACTCCCTTTTTTTCCTCCAGCAGCTGCAAATGTTTCAAGCCTCCCTCCTCCATCTCAAAGGCTATCTCAGATAAGGCGGCGAAAAAAACGCACGCGCGATGACATGTTCTCTGAGCTCATGCAGTCGTCCGGCACTGACAGAGCTCAGCAGAACGTGTGGAGGGACACAATAGCAAAGTACAGGACGGTGGCCAATGAACGTGAGGAGAGGTGGCGGCAGGAAGATCAGAGGAGGCATGAGGAAATCAGAGGAGGCATGGGGCTACTGCGGGATCAAACGGACATGCTCCAGCGTCTTGTGGAGGTTCATGAATGGCAGCAGGATTACAGACTTCCGCTGCAGCCCCTGCTTAACCGCCCTCCATCCTTCCCAAGTTCCATAGCCTTCTCACCCAGACACCCAAGGACACGGGGTGGGAGGCTCCGGGCACCCAACCACTCCACCCCAGTGGACATCCCAAGCAACAGAAGACTGGCATTCAGCAAGTTTTAAAGTGGCCTTTTCCTTCCCTTCTACCCACCTCCCACACCCCACCTGGGCTACCTTGTGAGTTATCTCCCTATTTTTATAATCAACTAATAAAGAATACATGTTTTTGAAATGATAGTGACTTTATTTCCTTTGCAAGCAAGCTGTGATCGAAGGGAGGAGGGCAGGTGGCTTACAGGGAATTTAGAGGCAACCAAGGGGGCAGGTTTTCATCAAGGAGAAACAAACAGAAGTGTCACACAGTGCCCTGGCCAGTCATGAAACTGATTTTCAAAGCTTCTCTGATGCACACCGCTTCCTGCTGTGCTCTTCTAACCGCCCTGGTGTCTGGCTGCACGTATTCAGCGGCCAGGAGATTTGCATCAACCTCCCACCCCACCATAAACGTCTCCCCCTTACTCTCACAGAGATTGTGGAGCACACAGCAAGCAGCAATAACAATGGGAATATTGGTTTCGCTGAGGTCTGAGCGAGTCAGTGAGCTGCACCAGTGACCCTTTAAACGTCCAAATGCACACTCTACCACCATTCTGCACTTGCTCAGCCTATAGTTGAACAGCTCCTGACTACTGTCCAGGGTGCCTGTGTATGGCTTCATTGGCCAGGGCATTCAGGGGTAGGCTGGGTCCCCAAGGATAACTATAGGCATTTCAACATCCCCAACAGTTATTTTCTGGTCTGGGAAGTAAATCCCTTCCTGCAGCCGTTTAAACAGACCAGAGTTCCTGAAGACGCGAGTGTCATGAACCTTTCCCAGCCATCCCACGTTGATGTTGGTGAAATGTCCCTTGTGATCCACCAGTGCTTGCAGCACCACTGAAAAGTACCCCTTGTGGTTTATGTACTGGCTGCCCTGGTGGTCCGGTCCCAAGATAGGGATATACGTTCCGTCTATAGCCCCACCACATTAGGGAATCCCATTGCAGCAAAGCCATCTAGTATGACCTGCACATTTCCCAGAGTCACTACCTTTGATAGCAGCAGCTCAATGATTGGGTTGGCTACTTGCATCACAGCAACCCCCACAGTAGATTTGCCCACTCCAAATTGATTACTGACGACTGGTAGCTGTCTGGCATTGCAAGCTTCCACAGGGCTATTGCCACTCCCTTGTGAACTGTGAGGGCTGCTCTCATCTTGGTATTCTTGTGCTTCAGGGTAGGGGAAAGCAAGTCACAAAGTTCCATGAAAGTGCCCTTATGCATGCGAAAGTTTCGGAGCCACTGGGAATCATCCCAGACCTGCAACACTATGCAGTCTCACCACTCTGTGCTTGTTTCCTGGTCCCAGAATTGGCATTCCAAAGCATGGGCCTGCCCCATTAACACCATGATCTCCAAATTGCAGGGGAACGCGGTTTTAGAGAAAAGTGTGTTCATGTCCTCATCACCGCGCTGCCGTCGCCTCCTCGCCTGATTTTTCAGGTGCTGGTTCTGCATACACTGCACGATAATGCGCAAGGTGTTTACAATGGTCATAACTGCTGCAGTGAGCTGAACAGGCTCCATGTTTGCTGTGCTATGGCGTCTGCTCCTGCTCGGGCAATCCAGGGAAAAGGGCGCAAAATGATTGTTTGCCGTTGCTCTGACGGAGGGAGGGGCGACTGACAACATGGCTTACAGGGTTGGCTTGCAGGGAATTAAAATCAACAAAGGGGGTGGCTTTGAGAGAAACAGAATGGCCCCCTCAAGGATAGAACCCAAAACCTCAAGGATAGAACTCAAAACTGGGTTTAGCAGGTCGTTGATTTCACAGAGGGAGGGAGGAGAAAATGAATAAAAAACAAATCTGGTCTATTTCTTGTTTTGATCCACTTCATCTATCTTTACACATCTTGCTGGCAGCAGACTGTGCAGTACGACCGCTAGCCATCGTCATCTTCTGGGTGCTCGGCAGAAGATGGTGCAGTATGACTGCTGGCCATCGTCTTCTCCTGGCTGCTGATTAAAAGACAGTGCGCTGCCAGTAGGACTGAATCGCCATGAGATGAAACTTAAAAGGGAAATGACCTGGCTGAATCACTCCCATGTTTGCCCAGGCACCCCTGACCTCATTGAGGTCAGTTAAAAGAGCACCCTGGACTACGTCGATGACGGCTACCAGTCATACTGCATTGTCTGCTGCCAAAAGGCAATAAACTGCTGCTGTGTAGCAATGCAGTACCACATCTGCCAGTACCGAGGAAACATACAGTGACGGTTAGCTGAGCGGGCTCCATGCTTGCCATGGTATGGCGTCTGCACAGGTAACTCAAGAAAAAAGGCTCAAAACAATTGTCTGCCCTTGCTTTCACAGAGGGAGGGAGGGATGGAAGGGGGGCCTGATGATACGTACCCAGAACCACCCGTGACAATGTTTTAGCCCCATCAGGCATTGGGATTTCTACCCAGAATTCAAATGGGCGGCGGAGACTGCGGGAACTGTGGGATAGCTACCCACAGTGCAACGCTCTGGAAGTCGACGGTTGCCTTGGTACTGTGAACATACTCCGCCGACTACATGCACTTAGAGCATTTGTGTGGGGACACACACAATCGACTGTATAAAACACTTTCTACAAAACCAACTTCTATAAATTCGACCTAATTTTGTAGTGTAGACAAGGCCTTAGAGACAGGGACAGAGTAACTCGAAAGTAAAGACTATCATTTGTCCATCCAATTGGTCAGCACAAACAGGTTCTTGTTCAAGAAAGAATTAGGAGGGGGGAAATTTAAAGATTAATAGATTTTAAGGCCAGAAGGGACTTTTATGATCAGATAATCTAACCTCTTGCATGTCAAAAGTCATACAATTAGAGCTAGGTCGGAACCATTTTTCCATCCTGCAAGAATTTTTGAGAAATCAAAACATTTCCATCCTGAATGGGGATGAAAAATCTAAATCTTAAAAGCATTTGCAAAAATATTTAATCAAAATATTTTTCAGATCAGGTCTATTGAAACATTTACTTTCAATAATTTTTAAACATTTTGTTTCAATTTTGACCTTTTAAAATTGTTTTCTTTTTTACTATAAATTAACTACAATTTCAAAACAAAGTAATTTCAAGCTGAAAAATTAAACTTTTCATTTTGATAATATTAAACTGGGACATTTCAGCAATTTCAAAACTTTGTTTTCAAAAATTTCTTAAATCAGATTTGTCAAAACCAACCCTTTCCCACAAATACTTTTGGTTTTGATGAATCAGCATTTTCCAGTGAAAACATATTTTATCAGCTCTAGATAGAACCTCAACCATTAATTTTTGCAAGCCCAGAACTTCTGTTTGAACTATAGCATATCTTTTTTATACAGTTTTGACTAAAGATTACAAGTGATGGAGAATCTGCCATATCCAATGGTTAATTACCCTCACTGTTAAAAATTTACACCTGATTGCCAGTATCAATTTGTCTAGCTTCAGTTTCCAACCATTGGCTCTCAATATATTTTTTTCTGCTAGATAAAAGAGCCATCTGCTATCAGAAATCTCTATCCCATGAACATACTTGTAGACTATCATCAAGTCACTTCTTAACATTTTCTTGGATAGATTAAATAGATTACGCTACTTTAGAATCTCACTATAGGACATTTCTTCCTAGACCTCTAATCATTCTTGGAGCTCTTTTCTGAAATGGTGACATGGATGATAGCTATGGGAAAAATGCAATGTCAAAGTCAGCAGGTGCTTGGATTGTCTTCGAACACCTGAAGGTCAGCAGGACACTAGATTATCATCAACCCCATGAATGTCTGCTACAAACGTTAGGATTGCTAGGGGGTCATATAACTTGGCCATCCAGACATTGCTTTATTTCTGAGTCATTATAACCGGCTTGCTCATTTGTGAGCATTTAAATAGTAGCCTTATAGCTGGCACCTCACGATGCTTAACAACCCATCTGCCAATGTTGTTTTATTCTTACATGATATTGAAGCTACACCTCACTAGGTATTTTGGTCCCTGTTACCATGCTGTAAACTTTGCATTTTGCTTAATTTCTTTCTTACACCTATTTTATGTGTAACCTATATTTCTAAGGATTTCATAATGTTTCCCAGTTTTAGGAATGTTTGCAAACACTTTTAGCTGAGAAAACGTGTCCTGCACTAGCCCAAATCTTTAATACAGAGTTATGGTGACTACAGGTCCCAGCATGGGATGTCTCATCTTCATCTGGATGGTAGTTATTTGTTTCAATAATAAGCATTGGATCCTGGGATGTGTAGGCCCCATAGGGCTCACCTTTATATTGCTCACGTTTGTATTAAAGATAAGGACAGCTGAAAAGTGGTGCATTTTATGTAAATTAGGGAGTAGCTCTCGGATTCCTAGAAAGTTGCCAATGGAGCCCAGTACACATCTTTAGGGAGCTGAATAGGTTAATATTCTGGTAATTACCGCATATACTATTTTATATTTTCATTAAAACATAATGAGTGCAGCTGAATTAACATTATTACAATGACTGCCAAGGAATTAAACTGATTAGCTATTTACTATAAAGTGTCATAGAGTGATCTTCCCTTTTCAAAATTATTTTTAAAATGACTGATTTTTTTTTAAAGGGCTTCAAACAATTTAAATATAGGTTTTTTTGAATCCATGTTCGCTTTCGCTTCATATCCTTTTCTGCTTCTCTTTGTTGTCATTGAAATGATAAATCGCAGTATCTTATTAGGTAGTGAAGTACTGAAGCAAAGAATCCAACTATTTTCTTTAATCTACATAAACAAATGGAATCTAATCCAGATAAATACAAGTTAAAGATTGCAAAATCATCCTTTTTTAAGGTTTTTTTTAAATTCTAAAGTAGCAAACATATAATCTAAAGAATGTAGATGTTTATTACAATGTATTTTTGGCCCTGTAATTACCTCTTGTTAGAAACCAATTTCCTGTGTCAAAACTGTTATTTAAATAATTTAAGTACAAAAAGGAAAAAGGATAACAATCCACTGCACACTTTGTTTCTAACATTTGGCTGCATCAGAGATGAAAGTGTTGTCCATACAAAGTCTATAGATTTGCGGGAAAAGAGGAAGTACAGTTGGTAAACGTCTGTTTCATTTTTAAACATCTAAAGTGCATCTGTTTTTACATGTACAAAATACAATGTATACACTTTGACAAGTATTTTGAAACAGTTAATTGTAAGTATTGTCTATGCCATAGGCCTATCGATTGAATAAAATGACTTTTTGGACCAATTGCTGGGACCTGCACAGCTGACAGTCCTGGCTTCTAGCCAGGAATCGCCACATCAACACAACCAACTGCATGGAGTCAAATGAAGGGTTCTGATTTATTTGGTGTCTCACCCATTTCCTCCATAAATTATAGAGCTGTGGAATTCCGCATAGTGCATTTCAGCTAAAGGTTCAAGAGGACAACTTTGCTATAAAAATAACTCTGGAGAAATATGAATGAAGTGGTACATTTCTCTGCTTCCAACTGCCTACATAAAGTACTCATGAATTCTTAATGCAACAAGGTTTAAACAGAGAGGAATAGAGAAAATTATGTTAACTTATGATTGCCTTTTTGGTGTATGTCATTTACATTGCAGACAACACTGTCTAATCACTATTACCCAAACACTGGCATCTAATGAACTCAATGAAATGATGACAAATTACACTAGCTGAGGATCTGCCCAGGGTGAGTCTATTGATTTCAATTGAGCTACTTGGATTTACACTAGCTGAGGAGCTACCTGAAGAGTCAAATGCAATCGTTAGTGTAAGCAGGTTTAACTCCAATGAAGTCATATGTGTGGTACCCATTTATACCATGGCTGTACTTGGTCCTAAACCAGTCAAAAATTGCTTCAGCAACAACTGTCCCCAAATCTTCTCCATTATCTGTTGATGATTACTTCCAGGTTACAGTGATTGCTGATTATGCATGATGATGGGACACTAGAGAACAGAATTATTAATACCGTTTTACTCTCCCAAGCATCAATTAAATATTTAGGTTGCCTTCTCACAAATATAAGCTCTGAAAGAATTTTAGTGCATCTAGCAATATTGTGATTGACAGCAGGAACAGACTGCTACCAGAAAATGCAAATACCTCGACATTTACCAAGGTCAGTAGGGAATGATTTGCATATGCTTAGGAAAGTATTGCTGTCTCAGAACTTCATGAAAGGCCATTTGTGTTAGCAGCAATGATGAAAATCCCACTACAAAGCCCACCCTTTACTATTTTATAAAAATGCATCAGTGTTTGCATTTATGATGAAAGAAAAGTGCCACTATTGATTGCAGCAGGGCCTTCTCCATACAAGCCAGATACCCACTGCTGAATATGCATGTTCTCTTCCTAGAATTGATGACAATAATTACAGTTTTATTTCTGAACCACATAGCCCAGTAGTGGTTTTGTGAGCTTGCTCAAGATCTTGTCAAATGAAAATGCTTCAGACACTCCAAACTGTAACACTATTAGAGCCAGATCTCATAAGACGATAAGAACCCTCAGCCCTTTTGAAGGACACTTGAATGGGAGCTGATGGCATGCAACACCTCACAGGACATGCTGAGCAATTCCCAGGATAAGACCCTAAATGGTATGTTACATCAGCTTTTACAAAGCAGAATATATCTCAAGAGTCTTAATGCCCTGGCCAAATAGTCCAAATATAAATATTAACCATAAGTCTCTAAGGTATATATCCTTCACTCCCCTGTCCAGAGTGGAGATGAACAGCAGTGGGTAAAATTAGATTGTGGACACTGAAAGCAGGAGCCATGGCTCCCTCAGCCTGTCATCCCACAGAAGTCATTCTTCTGCAAGGTTGCAGGGTCTAGGTTTAGTGGGAGAAGACTTGCAGGTGACAGGAGGGGCTGAGACCAGGAAAGCAGCTGCTGTGAGCCTAGCAGAGATTTTTGTGAGAGTTAGTGCTGCTTCAGCAGCATTACCCCCTTGCTCTACTCCCGCACTTCCCTCAAGGAGGAGGAAGTATTGTTCAGGCAAAGAAGCTAAGGCATTATGGTCCCCTTGGGAACCATGTCAAGAGGGCCAATATCAAGCCAGAGGGGAGCATTCCAAGTTAATTCTTCAAGGTCAACTTTGCAGAGTTTCCTTGGCATTTCATCCTCTTTCCATGGATTTTACTGCAGCAGGGTACAATGCAGCCCTAGATTTAGGCAGTGCTTTGAGATCCAAAGATTAAAAACTGCTACATAAAAAGTCTGACATTAATATAGAGGAAGGCAGGCACAACAACAGTCTATTCTCTATTGAAGAGCCAATTTTACTCTCCCACTTTCTTCTCTCCTTACTCTGGTGCTGCTGATTGCTGAAGTCTCCAATCTGATATACTGTGAGGGCCTATCTTCTTTCAGAATAGAACCTGCCTCTGAAATCAGTCACGGTAAGCAATTAACAAAGCTTGCTTTAAGTCATTAATTGTTTGTTTTGACCTCTAAAGGGACCCTTAGAATAGCTGATTTTGTGTTTGCTCTGAGCTCTCTGAAATGAAAATCACTTCTACTAACATCTGCAGATTCACTCTCTTGTAGTTTCTTCAAACTGCAAACATCTGGACACTAAATCGTGCTATTACTTAGTAACAATCTTCTAAAGATCAGAGTTGTTGCTCATCCTTTGAGGGCACTTTAAATCTGCTTTAATTAGACAATGGCACTCCTTGGGCCTCCTGGATCATACCATGACCATTTTAACCTCAAGCAGTTACCTCACAGAACTGTTTGGACACAGAAAACTCACTCCTTTTGTCCTTTACCAGTCGACAACCAGCCTTCCTACATGCATCTCGACTTATGTCAATTTTATCAACCAAATTGGTGGTTTGTCTTAATGAAATTTTTCCACTTCAGTGTACATCTGTTTAGTGCCTTGCTGGGCTGCATGCCAAATTGATTAGCTATAGCAACTAACTGGACTTATGTAAGATGGCTGGGTGATTGGCAAGGCTTATGTAAACGTAAGCAGTTCCTGGCTAGGTTTTTTGAGACTATACTGACACACAGTGCTGAATTTTATGTTGCTGTGATCCAATCCTAAACCAACCTTTTTCTCTTAGCTAGGCTATTGGTCAGCATCTTGCAATGATGTGCCAGTTTTTGCAAGGCCAGGTAGGTTCAGTAGGTGGGTGGGAGATATTGAGATATTAAAGGAAGTGGTACTAGCAATTCAATAGGTGGCACTCTTCTCTAAATCAATCGTTAGGTGTATGGGGTACAAGTATAGCAAACCAGATGGAATCCCTCAGGATAACAGTAAAATCTATAGTGTAGAGAAAAACTGAATGTGTATCATAGAAACCCTTCCTGCTAGACTGGGATGAAAGACGGTTAAGCCTTTTTTAAACTTGGTTTGTAAACCTTCTCTAGGGAGTCAACAAATCCTGTGTCTAATAAGCTCACACCATGCCACAGGAAATCAGTGTGATAAGGAGCTTGGAAGCTCCTTAGGGCAGACACACTGTCTTTTTGTTCTGTGGTTGTACAGCACCTAGCGCAATGAAGTCCTGGCCCATGACTGGATCTTTTAGGTGCTACTGAAATAAAAAATTAATAATAACAATAAGGGGAGAATTTGGCGATTAAAGTAAAACCTAAACTCACAAATAAAGAAGGTTCTGATAACCCAACTCTAAAAGGCTCAGTCTCCTGGACAATCACGGTAGTATTCATGTTGCAAAGTTCCGAGGGTAAAACTAACAGTTTCCATAATAGTCTATAGATTCTGAGATAATGTTATTATTTGGCTTCCCAGGGGTGGAGGGTGCTCAGCAACCTCTTGGAGGTACCCAATATTTAGCAGGATGAAGACCTATGTGTCTTACCTGGGAGAGGAGACATCAGTATCTTTCTCAGACAGAAAGTTGCAATAGATGGCGAGTAGCATCTCCCTGTACTATTTTCAACGTGGTTAAAGAAACCCCCAAAAATCAATATAACATTAGCAGAGCCAGATTCAGTCCTTGTGTAAACAGGAAGAAAATGAAGCTGCTCTTACTTACACTCACCTGAATTTGGTCTCATTTATCTATACATCACTGAAAACTGGTTCTTTATAATTAGTCGTCACCCCTGCCCCAAAGGTTTCCAATAATTCCACACAGAAATGTTCAAACAAATACATCCTACTATTATCTCTGCATCATGGCCCACACAAACCTCGTACTGCAAAGCAACCTGCTTCCACATGTTTCAGACCATCTGGGTGTTAAATAACTGATATGTATATCCAGCTCTCTTCCTCCCCAAAAACACAATTCTAAAGTCAAATTTATGCAAATCATAGCTTTTGTCCTCAACCCAACTTTGCAAGAAATAAATTAGTGTCTTTACTTAAAGAATCAAAGAAACTCGGTGCTTTTTTTTAACCACTCTATAGAAATCAATGTATGATGTCACTATAAGCACAAACTCACTACTTTAGTGGATATATAAGATCATTCAAAAAACATTTTTTACTTCTCCAAATCAGAAATGAGAAGACAGGTTTGAGGTTGGTTGGTTGGTTTTATATACAAAAATGTTAATTTCATTGTTTTCCAAGGACTTTGACAGGAAATTTCAACTGTGGCTTCTAATCCATCCAGAGCTCTGGAAGGGAGACAGGGATATCCTAGTATCCCACCCATTTCTATGACTAGAAGGCTAATTCATCAATAAAATTACAAGAGATGCATGTACCACCATTTAGCTTAACACTCTAAGAAGAAAACTAAACTCAGTCTAGAGTTTTGAGTTCTTTGGTGACTTTGGTGATTACCATACGAACAGATGAGCTCTGCCATAATAAAAGCTGCAAATAATTTTAAATATTATATAACATTACCATGGAGTAGTCCCATAATCTCTGTGTACAAAAAAGGAAAACCTTGTAACTTTATTCTGACTGTGGACTGCTGCTTTAAAACTTAGATTTAGTTACAGCTTTAGCCAGAGAATCTGCAGCTTATTAGCCTTAGTTCAGATGTCTGAACTAAAAAGCTTGCTTGATCACTGTGTGTGTCCCTCCTAGGACTAGGAACAGGAACAAGCTCATTATAAATGATCCTGCCAAGAAAAAATTCTTAAAGAAACAAAGCTTGAAGGACGGGCTTTTTTTTCTTTTTGCCAGATGGGTCCGTTAACTATAAAGTGGATTGTGGTCTTTTCTCATGCAAATGTGTGTAAATCAATCCAATTTATAACAGTTTGTTTATTACCTACAAAATAAGCAGTAAGACAGTTTCATAACACTGTCTGGATAG
Source organism: Eretmochelys imbricata (assembly GCF_965152235.1). NCBI lineage: Eukaryota > Metazoa > Chordata > Testudines > Cheloniidae > Eretmochelys > Eretmochelys imbricata. The sequence goes on along the minus strand of NC_135579.1, from coordinate 8,101,355 downwards.
GGCATGCACAAAACCCGCTATTATTAGAGTTACCTAGATGCACAGTTTTGATTTATCACCAAATAAACTGAGCTGCAGACAAGAAACAATCTCTTTGGTTTATACCATGTTGTTACCTAGCCATCTAACTCTCATAATGGAAAAAAAAGTCCTTTTATGAGGCTCTATTCTCCAGTGTTACTTGGTAATAATGACTTAATAGGCAAAATCTGAAAGTTAAAACCATTGTTTAAGTGAGCCAGAACCACAACCCTTTGGAAATAATCACTGGAGATTAAAGTCAGTAACAAATACCCAGAGTGGAACAAAGAATGTCAAAGTTGTTTTCATCGTGCATGGAAGCTTTTGAGTTTTATGTGGTCTCTTTGCTAAATAAAATTCAATATTCCAGTCAGCTGTGATCTTTGGTGTCTTATGCACCTGAATAATATTTTCTGACATTTGAACCAGGCTAACTCTGACTGTCTTGGTAACAGTAATGAACTCCAAACTCAGAACTGTATTAAAATAATTATTCATAGGTTTGGTTTGATAGGGTACATTGCAAATGTGGAGCCACTAACAGAACTATGATTATTAGTGATAATCTCACGACTAGTGTTTAAATATCTGAGTAAAAATAAATAAATGCATTAGGGTGAAAAAAAGGTAAACACATCTGTGTGACCCAAGAACCCCTTAATACCAACTGGCAATGGTATTACAGGAATATCTTGATTCCGGTGTGTACATTCTAGTTCACCAAAGAATACCATGTGCGGTCTTGAACAAAAGCTGGGGTCACGCTGGTTGCTAATATTGTTTTGAAATGTATATATAGATACTATGTAAGGAGTTATGTATATATACTGAAAGTTCATTTTTAAAGTCTGTATCAAGGTTAATAGTTACCAAAGGAGGTGGAAAACAGGTTTTCCTCCAGACAGAAGGTAATAAATGTATACCTCTCTGTCGGCATGTAGATTAAGCATCATAAGCTAACACAATGGATGCCGATTTACCTAAAACTTCAGATGTTAATGAAGAGATGTGAAGTCAACAGGGAAGCAATGTGGCACTTCTCTGGAGTTTTTTACCTGTCCCAAGGATTTGCAATAATTACCCACCACTGATTTTAGTTGCTAGAGGAAGCTCAGGAACTCTCCCTCATGGAGCTAGAATAAAATTCCTCACTCACAAAGATACAGATACCATGTATAAAGTGATACAATAGTCTCAAAAAGAACAAGGAGTACTTGTGGCATCTTAGAGACTAAAAAATTCATTTGAGCATAAGCTTTCGTGGGCTAAAAACCACTTCATCGGATTCATGCAGTGGAAAATATATATACACACAGAGAACATGAAAAAATGGGTGTTGCCATACACACTATAATGAAAGTGATCAATTAAAGTGAGCTATCATCAGCAGGAGAAAAAAACCTTTTAGCTCACCTTAATTGATCACTCACGTTATAGTGTGTATGGCAACACCCATTTTTTCATGTTCTCTGTGTATATATATATATCTTCCTACTGTATTTTCCACTGCATGCATCCGATGAAGTGGGTTTTAGCCCATGAAAGCTTATTCTCAAATAAATCTCTTAGTCTCTAAGGTGCCACAAGTACTCCTTGTTTTTTGCTGATACAGACTAACATGGCTACCACTCTGAAAATAGTCTCCAAGATGTTGCATGTGTTCATAATATCTGCCACACTAAGGTCTCCTAATCTCCACCCCCCCAGGGTGCTCTTTATCTCATTCTCCCTTCCCTCTATACCAGGGTCCTCCATTCTACCCCCATGCCAGTGGCTGTGTGCCCCCCCTTCTACCTTACTCTTACACCCCCAACACCATTCTTTTTCCCTGAGAGATGTATCATTCAGGGTGTCAGTATGTTAAACTCCATTAGAAAGAATGATGAGATGAAGTATTGTTATGCTGGACGGTGTAAATGAGTGCCATGATCCACTTTTATGATCTATAGACAATTGTAGAAGTGCTTGACTGTTGTGGCTGTGCTAAATAGATGGTGTGTAGACTCCATGTGTCCACCATTTGCCCCCTTTCGGTTTGACAATTTTCCTCAAAATCAGTAGGATTCTGGTCACTGGTGCCTAGAACATTCCCTGAAATGCTGGAATTGATTGACTGTGGCATTTAAAAATTATTGCATTACAGGCAGAAAGACAGATGAGAAATGCCACCAAGTTGAATGTAAGGCCTTCCCACAGTAAGCCAAGTACTCCTGATGAAGGGTGAAACACTGAATAGTAAGGTGTAGAATCACTTGGCCCCTTTACGACCTGCTGTTTATTGTTCCAAACAGAGATGCTATATTTGAGATTAAGATTCATATATATGATCTGCCTAGGCCTCCCCAGCTAAGACTTTGAGGATGTTCCATGGATTCACTAGAAGCTAAGTTTGAGAGCCTGAGGCTCAAATTTGGGCCCATGTGGTTATTTGAATACATGGGAAAAAATGTGTAAATTGAAGCCTGAGTCTGCTTAATTCAAGTATTATAATACAACTAAGACAACTGATTAACCAAATGTACATTCTGATTGGCCATTGGGGGTTATCTTGATGATGTCATATGTTTTAATCATGAAAGGAATGTGATCCTGACTTCAGCTCAGCTCATTTACATAATGCATACAAGGTAGGTGACAAGAAAAATGCACAAGGGGGAATTGATGAGTCTGAGTCCCAGAGTTCATATCCAGATTACCCCAGTTTCGTAGTTTTGGGATCTGGGCTTTAGCTCTAGTAAAAAGTCTTTCTTCCTCTATTTTTAATGATCTCTCAAAGTAAATTCTAGAGGCTCTAGCTACAAAGGCAGCCAAATACTTTAGTATTGTCTCCATGCAAGTCCCTCCTCCTCTCTCTCTATCCCTTTGGCCTCTCTACACTCAGCATAGCTTCTCATCTAGTTGCTTTCAAGTTAAACTTTTACATAAGCAGCTATGCTAGGAGCTAAGAACTCACTGCTCAGTTTCTTAAGTAAAATTTAAACATAAAAGCAGCTCAGTTATCTGGGAAGCGCTGCCCAGTAGAACACCAAATGAAGGCTGCAGAATATTTGCAGAGCAGTTGACTCAGACTTAGCTAGAAAAGGTCTGAAGTGTCTTGTCTGGCTTTTTAGCTAATGCTTGTTACTTCATAAAAATAGAGGCAACAATATTTTATTGTTTATAATCATTATAAATGAGCTTGAAGGAAAACCCTGGATGTGAAAACAGCAAAACTTTGGGGACATCCATGTCTAGATTGGGATCCAGACTTGACAGCTGTTCCCTATCCTTATAATGGGCCAGATCAAATTCTGTGCATACTAAAATCCATGTGCTGCAAAGAGTAGGTACAATTACTAGGTAAATTAGACACACGGAAATGAGACAAAAACACTGGTCCTTTAGCTCCACAGACACAGGCCTCTAGATGTGAGCTAAAGAAAAAATGCCCTTATCTGATAGTAATAGGTCCCAAATCCTCACTGTAGGATAAACACTTGTCATAAATATAAAGGGAAGGGTAAACACCTTTAAATCCCTCCTGGCCAGAGGAAAAACCCTTTCACCTGTAAAGGGTTAAGAAGCTAGGATAACCTCGCTGGCACCTGACCAAAAGGACCAATGAGGAGACAAGATACTTTCAAAGCTGGAGCGGGGGGGGAAAACAAAGGGTCCTCTCTGTCTGTGTGATGCTTTTGCCGGGACCAGAGCAGGAATGCAGGTCAGAACTCCTGTAAAGAGTTAGTAAGCAATCTAGTTAGATATGCGTTAGATTCTGTTTTGTTTAAATGGCTGATAAAATAAGTTGTGCTGAATGGGATGTATATTCCTGTTTTTGTGTCTTTTTGTAACTTAAGGTTTTGCCGAGAGGGATTCTCTAAGTTTTGAATCTGACTACTCTGTAAGGTATTTCCCTTCCTGATTTTACAGAGGTTTTTCTTTTACTTTTTCTTAAAAGAGAATTTTAATTGAAGAACCTGATTGTTTTTTCATTGTTCTTAAGATCCAAGGGTTTGGGTCTGTGTTCACCTATGCAAATTGGTGAGGATTTTTATCAAGCCTTCCCCTGGAAAGGAGGTGTAGGGCTTGGGGGGATTTTGAGGGGGAAAGATGTTTCCAAGTGGGCTTTTTTCCCTGTTCTTTGTGTAACACTTTGGTGGTGGCAGCTTTTTAACCTAAGCTAGTAAGAATAAGCTTAGGGGGTCTTTCATGCAGGTCCCCACATCTGTACCCTAGAGTTCAGAGTGGGGAAGGAATCTTGACAACACTACAGAACAAAATCTCTCTCTCTCTCTAAGTCCCTCCCTCTACTTTGCATACAATCTCACTTGAACTTTAGAAACTCTAGATCCATGTGGGAACTTTGCAGCTCAGGTTCTAATAATAACAACAAAGATATTCTGCATTTGCTAATATTTACTTTCAAAACAGACATGATGGACCCAGTTTCAGGCTTTGCTCTGACCATTTGAGAAGGCTTGTGATGGGGTTTACTTTTATTTTTTTAATGAAAGATTAGTAGGGTAGAGCAGGGCTTGTAGCATTCACTGTGCCTCTCACAGAAGTTATAACGCACACAGAGAGTACCATAATAACCAAAAACATTTGCACCCCAACTAAGTAGCAGCCCTATCCACTACTTTTTATTATTTATATTACAGAGGCTTCTCAAGATCCCATCAAAGATCAGGGTCCCATCGTGCAAGGCACCTGTACATACAAATAGAAAGAGGCAGTCCCTGCCACAAAAAGCTTACTATCTAAACAAGACAAGGTGGGAGGAAGGAAGGAATAGTATCCTCATTTTACAGATGTACATGAGAGAGAGAAAGTGATTTGCCAAAGTCACACAATCAGCATATAGCAGAGACAGGAACTGAACCTAGAGCTCCTGAGTTTCTGACTAGTGACTTAATCATAAGATCATGCTTCCCTTTCTACATAGCCTCACTGAGATTTAGTGTATAAAAGAAGTCTGAAGTTTTTCCATCAAGTCATATTTGAGTTACGAATGAACAGAATTTGGGGTTTTTTTAAAAAGCAAAAACCCATCATTTTTTTAAAATTACCTAACTCAAGAGTGACTTTGCTAATTAAACTCAAACTGTCCAGAAAAATTCTTCTCTGGGAAGAGACTATAAAGGAGCTTTTCCTAGGAATTTTTGATGGCAGGTTCAAAATCAGTCCAATATTAGAAACTGTTCGACAGCATTAACTATCAAGTCACACTGTTATGACTTTGTAATACCTTATGTATACAGAGCATTTCAACCAAAAGGCTAATTAAGTGCTTTCCAGATAGCGTATATGGTTTAGGGCTCACTCATCCCTCCACTGATATGAAACAACCTCTGTCCCTTCTTTGCTAGCTACATATCTGGGTTTTCATCTCCATCTGAAACTAGTGGAGAACTTTCCTGAGAATAATGTAGTTATTCAAACTGAAATTTGGCCAGGACATCAACCTTGACACCACTAACGTTAAAAGTACTATGAAATGTTTGGAACATCCTTTGAATTGCTGACACATTAAGACTGCAGTAGGGACACACAAGTACAATACCATGGGACAACAACAGAGATCTGTTTTGCCCATTACTTCCTTAGTACATTAGGGAGCACTGGAGTGGTCACTGTCTTAAGGCTAGGGCCTCGGCATCTGATGAAGTGAGCTGTAGCTCACGAAAGCTCATGCTCAAATAAATTGGTTAGTCTCTAAGGTGCCACAAGTACTCCTTTTCTTTTGGCATTATCTGTGTTATACATCTGAAAGACAGCACAATGTCCCTGAATGCTGTAGGGCACTGATTTAGTATTGATTCAGGGAAGATCAATCACACCATATCCTGGCAGTACAGGAGTTAATGAAAAGGTCTCCTATCTAAATGCTGATGTAAATCACCTCTGCTTAGCTTAAAGATCTGACAAGATCATAGGCTGAGGCAGTAATGGCCAGAACAATGACAATGTCTCATTTTCTTATTTAATAAGAAAATGAACCAGTTTGTTTTATGTTTATTGGGGGGGAAAAACAAATAATTGTGTCTAACTTCTCCTTTATTAGTTTTAGGATCCTGCATTTTTCTTTCATGCCTCAGTGATCCAGACCATCTTTAGATAAGGTTTTAAAAAAAAGGCTATTATTCATATGCACTACTGAAAATTTTGCTATGGTGACTAACCCCGTATTTCTAGACTGCAGCCAGTGCAACATATAAAACCTTTTGGAATTAATAGGATGAAGAGGAAAAGCAAAGATGACAAGACACTGACTCTTAACAGCAGCAAGCAGGATGCCAATTATTATTCTCTGTTAAGAAAACATAGCAACCCACTGGAGGTGTTCTTATCTCCCCACTTGTACAGAGAAGCAATTCAATTAGTTATCCCTTTCAAACAAGTTTCACCTAAAAGAAGAAAGATCTCCACTTTATTTCACATAGGGCATTATCGCTCATCTCTATTTTCCATCCTAGTTACTATAAACTACAGCTGTTACACTGTTTGATAAAAGCACACCCGCAAAGGAGGCTTTATATATAAAAGGAATCATCTTGAATATGAGACATATTTTAAATGGACTATTTTATGTGAAGTGAGAGGACAATAGAGGTTTGCCAGCTGTATGTAAGGATTCCGGGCTTTACAGTTCCCTCTAACTTTGTTTCAAGGCAGAAAACTTGTAATGCTGCCTAGCCTGAGTACCTCATGCAATGAGGCAGATTCCTAGCTTGCAGCTGTATGGTATGGCAGCTGTAAAAGTACTGAAAAATGAGGTTTCAGGGAAAGAAGTAACATAAGCTACATGGTGAAATGGCAGTACTTCTAAACATTCAAAAAACTTGAATCAGGCAACCATAAAATCATGAGATGAGATTTTAAAAAATAATCATCAAATTCCTTTCATTTGCCTTCTGGGGACTGAGCTTTTGGGATTCATCCAGGTGATATTTTCAAGCATTTCTCTATACCTAGGAGGATTAGAAACTTAGGCCTGGTTAAAAGTTGGATCAACATAACTACGTCAGTCAGGGGTGTGAAATCCTGACCTAATCCTCGGCATAGACACAGCTGTATCAATGGGAGAATACTTCAATCAATGTAGCTGCCATCATTTGGGGAAGTGATGCTCCTACACTGACAGAAAAAACCCTTCTGTTGGTGTGGCTGCGTCTACACTACAGGATTATGCTGGCATAGCTACAGCGATATAGGTATGTAAGTATAGTCTCCATAGTGAAGACATACCCTTACTTTTTTAATGAAAGCTGAGATTTTCCATTGGTCACCTGATTCCAGGAGCTGGGTTTTAAGGTTAAAAAAAACAAATATCATGAGACTTATGACTTATCTTGTGTTAGCTGGCAACCTGACAATGGTCATTATGTGTGCCAACATCAGAACAGCATGTCAGAGTTAGGGACACACCTGAATCTTACCCCCAAGATCCAATATTCTTGTTTTTCAGTGGGGCTTCAGGTATAAGTCTTCATGTGCTCAAGAAAGCTTCAGCTCATAGAGACTTACATCTGAAGCCATGCTTAGATGGAAAGCCTTGGGCTAGCTGGGCAGGTGTCTTATAGGATTCAGCTCAGCAGGAAGAATCAGGATCAGGAGATGCTGGAGTGAGGAACATTTTAAAGTCTACTGAGCTAGGTAACCCAATTATCCACAGACTTTGGGTTTCCCCTGAGATCTTTGGATAAAGTTCCAAAGTTTTACTGTACCTCTGTAAAACTTCCCTCCCATATACTGCCCCTTATTGGATAGGATGATATTGTCAGATCTTCTCAAGTGTGTGTGTGTGAAAACATGAAACCTTTACTGGCTGCACAGTCTTGAGAGGAAAAGCCCTAGGTGCCCAAAGGAAGGAAGGGAGAGGAGGAAATAAAAGAAGGAAAAAAGAGGGAGAAGGAAATGAAGATGAGGAAAGAAAGGATAAATGAGGAATGAGGGAGAGGAGATACTGAAGTTGCCTGTATATAAAGAAACCTTTTAGCTGAATATTTATTTATTCATCCTATGCACCCACCCATCACATTGATATCTGGGCTCCTCAGATCCCTTCCCTATGCAGTACCATTCATAAAACATTCAGAAGACTCAGAGAAAACTAAGCCAATAAAGGTCATGGGGAATGATGCATTACACATTATCTGGTGCAGTTGGCCTCCTCTGTTGTGTTTGTTTACAGCACCTCATGGAAGTGACTCAAGGCAAGTTATAAAAAGAACACCATAATTATCTATATAGGACCAAACTTGACAGGGAATGTAGAGTATTGCCCAGCCATTATCAACAAGCTAAGCTTTATTATTTGTGGGAAAGACCCCTTATTACTTCATGACACATTCTACCCTCAGATGTGCATACCCAACTCCCATCAGAATTGTATACATGCATCTGACAGCCCTTTCACATCAGTTACTGAAAGTCATTCTAATAAGCTCCCTATCAAAGGAGAAACTTATGACTTAAATATTCTATAGGAAACTAAGTATTCTTCCCCCGATTCCTTTCCATTTTTTTTAAATTGAAGAAGCGAAGACCTCATTAAACTACATCTGATTTGCATGAAGTTTTGCATAAAATGTAAACACCTCTGGAACTCTGTTGGAATAATAGTCCAGTTTTTAACCACTTTTTAAAAATAATTCTCAATATGTTTCTATTGCATCCAGGGACCACTGCTTGTAAATTTACAAAGCTTTTATGCAAAGACAATATAGCCTAGTAGATAAAGTGATGGTCTGGTGATTTTTGAGGCTATTAGACCAAACCAAGTTAGGCTTGTCCTGTTTTTATTACAAGTTCATCCATTCTTTTCTTCTCTCAAATAAATTGTTGCATTTATTAACTCTAAATTATGGTAATAAACTTAAAACATCTTGTCAAGGTTCCTCCCCCACTTTGAACGCTAGGGTACAGATGTGGGGACATGCATGAAAACCTCCTAAGCTTATCTTTAGCCGCTTAGGTCAAAACTTCCCCAAGGTACAAAATATTCCACCCTTTGTCCTTGGATTGGCCGCTACCACCACCAAACAAATACTGGTTACTGGGGAAGAGCTGTTTGGAAACGTCTTTCCCTCCAAATACTTCCCAAAACCTTGCACCCCACTTCCTGGACAAGGTTTGGTAAAAGGCCTCACCAATTTGCCTAGGTGACTACAGACCCAGACCCTTGGATCTTAAGGGCAATGAAAAAGCATTCAGTTTTCTTACAAGAAGACTTTTAATAGAAATAGGAGTAAATAGAAGTAAAGAAATCCCCTCTGTAAAATCAGGATGGTACATACCTTACAGGGTAATTAGATTCAAAACATAGAGAATCCCTCTAGGCAAAACCTTAAGTTACAAAAAAGATACACAGACAGAAATAGTTATTCTATTCAGCACAATTCTTTTCTCAGCCATTTAAAGAAATCATAATTAACACATACCTAGCTAGATTACTTACTAAAAGTTCTAAGACTCCATTCCTGGTCTATCCCCAACAAAAGCAGCATACAGACAGACAGGGACCCTTTGTTTCTCTCCCTCCTTCCAGCTTTTGAAAGTATCTTGTCTCCTCATTGGTCATTTTGGTCAGGTGCCAGTGAGGTTACCTTTAGCTTCTTAACCCTTTACAGGTGAGAGGAGTTTTCCTCTGGCCAGGAGGGATTTTAAAGGGGTTTACCCTTCCCTTTATATTTATGACACATCTAATGAACATTTAAATGCTTTATTAAAAAAATCAAACCATAACATACAGCACAGTTTTTCATAAGGGTGGTTTTGGGAATCATTTAGGGAATGTGCTTTGCATTCCATAGACTTAATATAAAATATCTGATTCTGTTTTCTTTTGTAATTCACAAAGTTTCTATTACATTTCTGGAACAATATAGGGTCCTTTCTGTGGTTACTTAACCCCCATATAAATATTCCCATGGGTGTTAGTTGACAACTGTATCAGCAGTGTCTATCTGATGTTTCAAAGGTACTGCATTCAAATTCTGTTAGGGTCGGGCTTTTATTAAGATTTTTATCCCTTCCTTCTACCACCCACTAGTTAGTCCAGTTATTGATTCATTCTTACCACTTTTCTAAAGCCCCCAAAAATTATATTTGACACAAAAAAATTCCACATGCAATAGCAGCCAAGTTAAAAGAATAAGGGCATGCAATAAAAACCAAGACAAAACCAGTCAGCCATGAGAAAATGTAATACATAAAAAAGAAAAAGTCATATTCGAAAAAGCCTAGGTGTTTATATAGTCAACTTAAGTAAAACACAATTATAAAATTAACTTAATCCCCCATCACCATTTAAAGCTCTCCCAAGTGGGTTTATGAATCCTAAAAAAAAGTCAGTTTAGTCCTTATTTTGTCTTGTTTAATTTGATAATATAAACAGCTAACTTTTTTGTAACTTAACTCTAAATATAAACATCACATATTTATACAGCTGAACTGTTCTGTTCTCAACTTGGATGTTTTTACATACAACCAGTTTTGGCTTAGATAGTAATTAGCAGGGTCCCGGGGGGGTGGGAGGAAGAGCACATACATAGATCATAGGTTTGAGCTTCACAAAGTCCATAACTCTTCCCATTTGGACAGGTGTCCTCAGATTTCTTGTACTGTAGGCTAGGTCAAGCAACTTCACTTGGCTCTTATAAAGGCCTTGTAACACTACATAAATAACTTAGGCTTCTAACAATGAAATTAACATACACACAAAGTTAAACAGAAATGTGTGCTCTTTCTTCATAATCCCTGAACCCCTACAAATCCCACAGAAGTCACTCAGAGCTGCAGATGCTTAGCACCTTTGAAAATCAGGTCACGGGAGACTATTAGGTCTTCCAGTGACCCTGAATTCACCTATATTTCTGTGGGTGTGCCAAAGGGGAGTGTTATTGAAGTAGGCCTGGGTAACACATGGTCACTGATCACATCTTTGTAACTTCTATAAATGCATGCCAGAGAACTACCTTCCTCCCCCAAAATGGCCTCCATTAGCATGGCTACATTCACTGGGGACTATGATGTTAGGAGTTGCTCAGGTAAGCAGATAAGCTGATTTCCTTTCAAATAAAAACTAAGTGTTCTCAGAAAAAGTAAGGCTTTGAAAGGGGAATAGGTCTAATGTGAGTCATGGTTTTCAACCTCTGTCCTGACACAAAGCCACTAAAAGATCTCCCCAAAGAGAATATTTTAAGGGTTGCACTTGGTATATTAGTACTGCTTAGAGTTTGGTGAGAAGATGAGTCCTTGCAAGATATTTTCTCTGCCTCAGGTAGTTTCACATGATCCCCATTATTTGTTGTAGAGAGTCCATACAATATGCAGGAGCCAAAGGGAGCTACCACTTCCCCTTCTTGATCTTTTCAATATGCTTGTCAAGACATTGGGACCAGATTGTCAAAGGTATTTAGGTGCCTAACTCCTATTGATTTCAATGCAAGGTAAAAATCTGGTCTCTGAGGCTCTTCTCTGTGACTAAAGTGTTATGGTGCCATCTAGTGGGGGCCCTGCTGATTGCCTCAGCTCCCACAATAACAGGGTAAGTGTTTCTGTAACATTACTGAATCAATCTCATTTCTATTAACTGCTTTATTTGCAGCTCTGAAAAGTAGGAACTAGTTATTTATCACTATAACATTGCTTTTCCAATCCTGAGGTCAGTCCTTACATAGTTCACATATCTTTATTCAGGCAAAACTCCCACTGATATTAATGGAAGCAGGATTTGGCCCTAAATGTTTGAATGAAACGTTAAATGGCAACATTCTTCTGATGTCAAACCAATATTAACCAGTAAATTGGTGATGAACTTTTAACAAGAGGCTCCTTCAAATATTCAGCCTTATTTACCATTTTATACTCCCCTCACTCACTTTCACCCAACACAAATTACCCTCTCATCTCAAGGACCCTAACACCTCATGGAAGCTCCTGTATCTAGAAGCTGATCTTGCAGTAGCAATCATGGGTGGTTTCAGAGTAACAGCCGTGTTAGTCTGTATTCGCAAAAAGGAGGACTTGTGGCAGCAGGAGAGTGGGTTGGGGGGGGGGGTGAGAAAACCTGGATTTGTGCTGGAAATGGCCCAACTTGATTATCATACACATTGTAAGGAGAGCGATCACTTTACATAAGCTATTACCAGCAGGAGAGTGGGGTGGGAGGAGGTATTTTTTCATGCTTTATGTGTATAAAAAGATCGTCTACACTTTCCACAGTATACATCCGGTGAAGTGAGCTGTAGCTCACGAAAGCTTATGCTCAAATAAATTGCCTCTAAGGTGCCACAAGTAATCATGGGTGGATTGCCTTAAGGAGGGTGTTGTTTGGTGTATTTGTGTGGGAGAGCAGGAGAGTGTGATTAGGAAAGGAATGGCTGTTTGATCTGCAGCACAGTTGCAACAGCAGAACTGGAAATAATTTCAGGTGTTTAAAGCAAGCTCCCTGATTAGAGGTGATTGGGATGCGTATTAGCTGATTAGCTATGCTGGAGATGGAACAACAACTAAAACTGTTGTCTCTTCAAAATGTAATAACTTAATTGCTGTGCAATAATGGGACAAGTAAGAAAATATTGCCAGTGCCATGAAATTTTCTTAGTAACTTCCCAAAGGGGAGATCTCTTTCTGATGCCCCCTATTTGCTGTTCCATCACCCCACTGCACACCTGGAAGAAATCTCAGCAATCCCTATGGGATGTCCCAATTCTAGCAGGGTAACCCATTAGGGAATGTCCAGATCATATTTATTCATATGTTTCCTGTATCCATCCTAGAGGTTCACTGAAAAAATCAAAACAGACAAACAAAAACAGGTAAAGGATTTAAAAAAAAACATTTTAATATGATTTGAACACTATACGTTGCTGAGTTATGGAAGTGTATAATTTTATTCTTATGACCTCCCCCTTCCTTCTATTGTTTTACTCTCTTGTTGCAACTTGTCTTAAAACTAACTTGTAAGCTCTTGGGAGCAGGATCTGTGTCTGATGTGTTTGTGAAGTGCCTAACATGATGAGGCCCCATTCATGAGAGGGGTCTCCGGGTGCTACTAGAATATAAGGCCTATATTCTAAAAGATATTAAAATAGGGTACCCATCAACTTATACCCAGAGAATATAAAAGCAAAACCGGAGACCTTCATTACTACTAGTTTAATTGGTATGTGAGTAATTTCAGCCCTGCTTTTTACCAGTGCTTTGAGAGATATACACAGTGCTGATTGTGCCTGGGGATTAGGAAAGAGGTGGTGGCTTCCATATCCCCATATGTGCAACAGGTTGGAGCCAATGACTGTCTTATATTTTATGCCTTTAAGACATGAGGAAGGATGGTCCAGTGGTTAAGGCACCAGCCAGGGACTTGGGAGGCTGGGCAAGTCACACAAATCTCTCTGGCCCAGATCCAGAAAGGTATTTAGGCTCATAGCTTCCACTGATTTCAGTTGTTTGCGGTGTTGTAGCCATGTTGCTCTCAGAATATGAGACAAGGGATTACCTTTCCCAGACCTGAAGAAGAGCTCAAAAATTTGTCTTTTTCACCAACAGAAGCTGGTCCAGTAAAAGATATTACCTCACCCACCTTGTGTCTCACTGATTTCAGTGGAAGGCAGGAGCCTCAATATCTTTGAGGATCTGGGGCAGAGTCTGTACCTCAGTTCCCTTCTAAAATGGGGAGAATAGCACTTCCCTACTTTGCAGGGGTGTTGAGGATAAATATAGTAAATAATGTGAGGTGCTCAGATACTACAGTAACAGGGGTCACTGAAGCACTTAAGATTGTGCCAGATCTTATTCTTTACACTTTTATATTCCTAGAATCACTCACATACACAGATATAGTTTAATGGGGACATCTTTCTTTTACTATTACTTTATAACATCTAATAAATTGGCTATGCTGTTGGTGTTTCAACAGAGTCTTCCCTAAAGCCAAACAAACATGCTGATTGACTGATATGTTCACATTTCTATAACAAAGCTGCAACCTACTAGGACAGGAAACTGATCCACAACAAAAGGCTGTATTTTTCCCTCTATTGCTCTGGAAAAACAAACCAGTATTGGAAAGGATGGGTGACTTTCCAGTTAATAGGATTGAAAGTCATGAGATCTAGTTCCGTTACATGCTATACACAGATTATGTGGCTGTAGGAAGGTCACTTAACCTCTCTGTTTATCAGTTTCCTCAGCTCTGAAACAGGAATAACTACCCCACAGAGGTGTCAAAGGCTTAATTCACTAAAGAGAAACTATCATGGGGAGTCCTTTCCAGTCCTATGTACCTAAATCTCATGCTTCAGCTGGCAGCCTGTACCCCCGATTGATGTATTCTGGGGAGGAAGGATTTTCCTTCTTCTGAAGAATCAGAGATGGTAACAACTGGAGATGGGACACCAGACAGTGCTCTAAGACAGTACTGAGAATTCTTTCTCAGATGCTTAGCTGGATGGTCATGTTCATGTTCTGTGTCATATTGATCACTATTTTCAGGGTCAGGAAGAAATTTTCCCCAAGGACAGATTGGCAGGGACCTTGTATTTTTTGTTTGTTTTCCTTCCTCTGCAACATTGAGTATTAATCACTTGTTAGGACCATTGGGGTGTCTCACCAAATTGGTTCCCTAACATTGCAGAGGCCTACAGAATTGGTGCACCTCAGCAATTCTATTTTCTGCCTGTGTCACACAAGAGTTTAGTTTCCTCAGGGCTGTAACATTTCAGTCTCATCCAGGTTATTGTGCTCAATAAAGGGGTAACTAGTGGGGGTTAGGGACCTGTGCAAGAGGTCAGACTAAATGATCTAGCAGCCCCTTCTAGCCTTAAACTATATGATTATAGCTCAAAATCTGATCAATTTAAAAATGAGTTAAAGGCAGTTTCCCATACTGTATCTGTCCCTGAATTCCCCTGCCAACTTTTGTGGTTTTCAATCCCATTTTCCTATTTTACTGGATTTTTCTCTCCACTCTTGCTGTGTGGAAAAATCCACACAGACATGGGAAACTAAGACCCCAATCCTATAAATACTTGTACATCTGAATAACTTTATTCCCATAAGTAGTCCCGTTCTATTCTATGTAAGTAGTGGACAGGATCCAGACCTAGTTGACTAAACACAAAGTGCTGTCAAATGTATAAAATATAATCAAACATATTTTTTCTCTAATCTATTTCTGTTACAGTAATCTTAAGTGTCAGCTCTAATACTAGAATGTTTAAAAAACAATAGAAATGTTTTTTAATTTGATGGTGTCACTTTAATATTTGTAAAGAACTCTTTGATCTTCTGGTGGAAGACATTACAGAAATGCAAGGTATGTTTAACAGCTGAACAGAATCAGATATTTTATTAATGAGTAATTAATTAAATTTCGTCCTTTAATAGTGTGATACATTTGAAATATATCAGACTACTTTCTATAGCAAAAATATATCTTTAATCAGTATTACTGAACATCAGAATAAAGCTCAGAGAAAAAACTGAACTAGAAGAATCTGCTTATATAAAATTGCATTAATCTTCATTCAGTGATACTTCCTCCATCCTTTTCAATGTTACTGAAGATCAGTGAAGTTGATATAAGCCATCCTCTTTTAGTTTGAAATTCAGAATCTTTGATTTTAGATAGAATCTCTTCAGTGTGTAATTTCAAGATCAAAGTTGGGAGTCCTTAAGTAGCAGATATGATTACTCTGCCTCCCTCCATTATATTATCATATTAATGATTTTGATATCTAAAACAGTATTTTAAAAAACAGTAAAACATAAGAGCTGTGTGCAACCAGAACCAGACTTCAGTAGGATCAAAGATGGCCTGTTAGCAGACCATGTTTAGAAATATCAGGGCAAGCAGAAATAGGACAGATGTGTCACTTAACAGACTTGACCTCTACATTCTTCAGCAACCTTGCTAGGCAATTTGCTTAATGGGCTGTCAGAAGAAAATAGTGCTCTGCCTTCATACAGACGGTAAGAGCTGCACTAACAAACCACGGCAGAGGTGACTACTGGAATAAAATGTCACAGCAGAAGGGGACCATGTAATGCAGAAGTAGCACGGCACTCTCTTTGGGATCTGTATGAATACAGGGAACTTTAAGTAGCAGCACTGCCATTGTTTAATGCCCCTTGTATTGATAAATGTTTGAACCAAAAAAAACTAACAACCTGCTGTATGAAACAAGCAGTAATTTATTCTTAGTATGTGCTATACCAGCAATTCTGCTAAAGCCTGACCACACTTAATCAACATCCTGAGTTGCTTTCTTAAGACTCCCAATAGGAATTTGAACCTAACTGGAACAACCCTAGCATTTCACATTGCTTATATTGTTAAAAGGGGGGAATTGTTTAATGCTATTTCACTGGTTGACTTATTACCTTCACATTCACTTTTACTAGATATATAACTGGGTTCTAGTCATTACTTTAAAAATATAAAACGATACAGAATAAATTTTTAGTAACCTTGTGCACAGTAAAATAGCTCCTTTATGAGCTCAGATGACAGGAAGATTGAAATAAAATGTTCCACTATTACCTTACTGTGCACTTTCACGTTTCTTTTGAGTTGTTCATTTTTTCTTATTTTATGGGAAGGAATATTATTTTGTTGTTCGTATCTTACTTCCAGTTAATATTTTTGCAATTGAACACACGTACTGTAATGTTAATCCGTATCTGCTGCATTGAGATGACATCATCAAAGGCCCTTGGAGAATATCATTCTTGTGTGATCACCTCCTTCGTCCTATGGGGTTCTGCTTCTGCAACTCACTCTGCAGGTGGCTCCTGCACCCCTGCAGGAGCCCCACTGAATCACAGAATCATAGAATATCAGGGTTGGAAGGGACCTCAGGAGGTCATCTAGTCCAACCCCCTGCTCAAAGCAGGACCAATCCCCAATTAAATCATCCCAGCCAGGGCTTTGTCAAGCCTGACCTTAAAAACTTCTAAGGAAGGAGATTCTACCACTTCCCGAGGTAACGCATTCCAGTGTTTCACCACCCTCCTAGTGAAAAAGTTTTTCCTCATATCCAATCTAAACCTCCCCCACTGCAACTTGAGACCATTTCTCCTTGTCCTGTCCTCTTCTACCACTGAGAATAGTCTAGAACCATCCTCTTTGGAACCACCTCTCAGGTAGTTGAAAGCAGCTATCAAATCCCCCCTCATTCTTCTCTTCTGCAGACTAAACAGTCCCAGTTCCCTCAGCCTCTCCTCATAAGTCATGTGTTCCAGACCCCTAATCATTTTTGTTGCCCTTCGCTGGACTCTCTCCAATTTTTCCACATCCTTCTTGTAGTGTAGGGCCCAAAACTGGACACAGTACTCCAGATGAGGCCTCACCAATGTCAAACAGAGGGGAATGATCACGTCCCTCGATCTGTTGGCTATGCCCCTACTTACACATCCCAAAAATGCCATTGGCCTTCCTGGCAACAAGGGCACACTGTTGACTCATATCCAGCTTCTCGTCCACTGTCACCCCTAGGTCCTTTTCCGCAGAACTGCTGCCTAGCCATTCAGTCCCTAGTCTGTAGCGGTACATTGGATTCTTCCGTCCTAAGTGCAGGACCCTGTACTTATCCTTCTTGAACCTCATCAGATTTCTTTTGGCCCAATCCTCCAATTTGTCTAGGGCCCTCTGTATCCTATCCCTACCTGCCACCGTATCTACCACTCCTCCTAGTTTAGTATCATCTGCAAATTTGCTGAGAGTGCAATCCACACCATCCTCCAAATCATTTATGAAGATATTGAACAAAACCGACCCCAGGACAGACCCTTGGGGCACTCCACTTGATACTGGCTGCCATCTAGACATGGAGCCATTGATCACTACCCGTTGAGCCCGACAAGCTAGCCAACTTTCTACCCACCTTATAGTGCATTCATCCAGCCCATACTTCTTTAACTTGCTGGCAAGAATACTGTGGGAGACCGTGTCAAAAGCTTTGCTAAAGTCAAGAAACAATACATCCACTGCTTTCCCTTCATCCACAGAACCCAGTAATCTCATCATAGAAGGCGATTAGATTAGTCAGGCATGACCTTCCCTTGGTGAATCCATGCTGACTGTTCCTGATCACTTTCCTCTCCTCTAAGTGCTTCAGGATTGATTCCTTGAGGACCTGCTCCATGATTTTTCCGGGGACTGAGGTGAGGCTGACTGGCCTGTAGTTCCCAGAATCCTCCTTCTTCTCTTTTTTAAAGATGGCCACTACATTAGCCTTTTTCCAGTCGTCCGGGACTTCCCCCAATCGCCACAAGTTTTCAAAGATAATGGCCAATGGCTCTGCAATCACAGCCGCCAACTCCTTTAGCACTCTCGGATGCAACGCATCCAGCCCCAAGGACTTGTGCACGTCCAGCTTTTCTAAATAGTCCCTAACCACTTTTCTCCACAGAGGGCTGGCCACCTACTCCCCATGCTGTGTTGCCCAGCGCAGCAGTCTGGGAGCTGACCTTGTTCGTGAAGACAGAGGCAAAAAAAGCATTGATTACTTTAGCTTTTTCCACATCCTCTGTCACTAGGTTGCCTCCCTCATTCGGTAAGGGGCCCACACTTTCCTTGGCTTTCTTCTTGTTGCCAACATACCTGAAGAAACCCTTCTTGTTACTCTTGACATCTCTCGCTAGCTGCAGCTCCAGGTGCGATTTGGCCCTCCTGATTTCATTCCTACATGCCCGAGCAACATTTTTATACTCTTCCCTGGTCATTTGTCCAATCTTCCACTTCTTGTAAGCTTCTTTTTTATGTTTAAGATCCTCAAGGATTTCACTGTTAAGCCAAGCTGGTCGCCTGCCATATTTACTATTCTTTCGACACATCGGGATGGTTTGCCCCTGTAACCTTTGAAATACAGCCACCTCTCCTGGACTCCTTTCCCCTTCATGTTATTCCCCCAGGGGATCCTACCCATCAGTTCCCTGAGGGAGTGATGCTTTCCTGAGGGAAAGTCGAAGTCTGCTTTCCTGAAGTCCAGGGTCCGTATTCTGCTGCTTACCTTTCTTCCCTGTGTCAGGATCCTGAACTCGACCAACTCATGGTCACTGCCTCCCAGATTCCCATCCACTTTTGCTTCCCCTACTAATTCTTCCCGGTTTGTGAGCAGCAGGTCAAGAAAAGCTCTCCCCCTAGTTGGCTCCTCCAGCACTTGCACCCGGAAATTGTCCCCTACATTTTCCAAAAACTTCCTGGATTGTCTGTGCACGGCTGTAGTGCTCTCCCAGCAGATATCAGGATGATTAAAGTTGCCCATGAGAACCAGAGCATGCGATCTAGTAGCTTCTGCGAGTTGCCAGAAGAAAGCCTCATCCAATCCCCCTGGTCCGGTGGTCTATAGCAGACTCCCACCACTACATCACTCTTTGCAAAAAGAAAAGGAGTACTTGTGGCACCTTAGAGACTAACGTACTCCTTTTCTTTTTGCAAAGACAGACGAACACGGCTGTTACTCTGAAACCTGTCATTACATCACTCTTGTTGCTCACACTTCTAAACTTAATCCAGAGACACTCAGGTTTTTCTGCAGTTTCATACCGGAGCTCTGAGCAGTCATACTGCTCCCTTACATACAGTGCTACTCCCCCACCTTTGAAGTCTATGGGGCCCTTGCCATGCTGTCAATTGTAGGACTAGGGCCCATATAACTATTACAAAACAACTGTCCTTTGTTCTAGTTTCCATAAAAAACAAACAGGCATTGTGTCAAATACCATTTCATCCCACTAGATGGAGTGCAAAACATATGGTTTTAGAGTAGCAGCCTTGTTAGTCTGTATCCGCAAAAAGAAAAGGAGGACTTGTGGCACCTTAGAGACTAACATTTATTTGAGCATAAGCTTTTGTGAACTACAGCACACTGCATCGGATGCATTCAGTGGAAAATACAGATTTATATACACAGAGAACATGAAACAATGGCTGTTACCATACACACTGTAACGAGAGTGATCAGGAAAGGTGAGCTATTACCAGCAGGAGAGCGGGGGGGGGGCAGGAGAGAAAACCTTTTGTAGTGATAATCAAGGTGGGCCATTTCCGGCAGTTGACAAGAATGTCTGAGGAACAGCGGCGGGGGGGAGGGGGGAATAAACATGGGGAAATAGTTTTACTTTGTGTAATGACCCATCCACTCCCAGTCTTTATTCAAGCCTAATTTAATGGTGTCCAGTTTGCAAATTAATTCCAATTCAGCAGTCTCTTGTTGGAGTCTGTTTTTGAAATTTTTTTGTTGAAGAATTGCCACTCTTAGGTCTGTAATGGAGTGACCAAAGAGATTGAAGTGTTCTCCGACTGGTTTTTGGATGTTATAATTCTTGACGTCTGATTTGTGTCCATTTATTCTTTTACATAGAGACTGTCCAGTTTCGCCAATGTACATGGTGGAGGGGTACTGCTGGCACATGATGGCATATATCACATTGGTTGATGTGCAGGTGAACGAGCCTCTGATAGTGTGGCTGATGTGATTAGGCCCTATGATGGTGTCCCCTGAACTGATATGTGGATACAGTTGGCAACGGGCTTTGTTGCAAGGATAGGTTCCTGGGTTAGTGGTTCTGTTGTGTGGTGTGTGATTGCTAGTGAGTATTTGCTTCAGGTTGGGGGGCTGTCTGTAAGCAAGGACTGGCCTGTCTCCCAAGATCTGTGAGAGTGATGGGTCGTCCTTCAGGATAGGTTGTAGATCCTTGATGATGTGTTGGAGAGGTCTTAGTTGGGGGCTGAAGGTGATGGCTAGTGGCGTTCTGTTATTTTCTTTGTTGGGCCTGTCCTGTAGTTGGTAACTTCTGGGTACTCTTCTGGCTCTGTCAATCTGTTTCTTCACTTCAGCAGGTGGGTATTGTAGTTGTAAGAACGCTTGATAGAGATCTTGTAGGTGTTTGCTCCAACCCCTCAGATAGAGACAAATGTGGTTGTATCGTAGAGCTTGGCTGTAGACAATGGATCGTGTGGTGTGGTCTGGATGAAAGCTGGTTGTATATAAACATATGGTTGTAGCTCTGCTGCTGAGCAGTTAAAGCCTATATTCTGTTTGAATAAATCCTGAGTGAATAAGAGATTTCAGCCTTCAGAGGTTCTACTATCCTTCGCAGGCACTTAAAAGTTGCCCTCTGTTTTGTGGAGAATAAGTTAACTGTGGAATTTTACACTGCCTGAGAATACTTGAGAGTAGAACAGTAGTTTAAATAGAAAATGTTAGGAAGATACAGATTTGGGGCCAGACTGTGTTCCCCACATACATATCTGCATACATATCTCTCTCCCTCTTCCGCATGAAAGGTGAGATTCATCCACCACCATGGCACCATACTCCCCACTCTTGGAAGCACCTGTGCAGGGGTTGAGCCCTAGAGGGAGAAGATACATTGTTTCACCAATACCACAGGCCATCCACCCTAGCATGCCACACACAGGGTCAGTGAACAGAAACTCAGGCTTCTCCCCTCAGATCCCTTTAACAGATTTCCCT
Organism: Eretmochelys imbricata; assembly: GCF_965152235.1. Classification (NCBI taxonomy): domain Eukaryota; kingdom Metazoa; phylum Chordata; order Testudines; family Cheloniidae; genus Eretmochelys; species Eretmochelys imbricata. The sequence goes on along the minus strand of NC_135579.1, from coordinate 8,079,864 downwards.
GGGACAAAGGGGCCTCAGTCTGGCCTCAAACTTTCTAATTTACAGAAGTTAACCAGCTCAAAAAGACACTCTCCTTCACAGCAGAGCATGATGACCAGCTTCTTTCCTTTCCCCCACTGTTATCAGTCTTGTCTAAAGTTATCTATTAAGTATGCTGTACATACATTCTCTCAAAGGAACTTCTGTAACTCTGTACAGCACCTCTGTACTGCAATCAAATAAAAATATTTGAGAGTAGAAACTATACATAAATAAACAAAAGAGGAGGCACTTGTAGTCTAAAGATGTTTCTTCTGCTACCAAGTTTGTTGGTAACAAGATGTCCCAAATTACCTCCTTGTCCTCTTAGCCTCCACCAAACAAAATATTTCCTAGGTCTAGCCAACAAAAAAAGCCAGTTTAGAAACAGGTGAGCCAACCATGCTTAATACAAGTTTAAACAAGCTGTAGTCGCAACTATGTTATATAGTTGCTGGACAGAAACCTGCATGTTACAGCCATGTTAAGGCACCCTACGTTAATCTATAGATACCTGGTAAGGTTACATTTTTCTAACCAGGAGTAGATTGGCTAATTCCCCAACATGATTATAACATATCCTTTTTGTCCACCCAGGCATGTCGTAATGTGTCTAAGCTGCAGCCATGTTTCCCAACTCTGCTTAAATATGGCTATTTTTGTAGTGTAGATGGTGCAGGGGAGCATACTTCACTTTCAAAAACTTATAATAAATCTCTATCAATCCTCTTCTCCAGGTTATGATGGTCCAGTTTTAGGCAGGACAATCCAGTCTCAAAAGGTTGTATGTGTTTGTAAATTCTGCAAAATCTGTGACTTTCATATACTCTGGCAAAATGCTAACTTAAAATATTGTGTAGAAATGCAGAGGATTCATTTGTTTTTTCAGATTGCTACAAATAACAATTGGAAATAATACAAAAGGACATTCACTGCACAATACCTAAAGGGATATCGTTTGTTGTAAGTAATCAGTAACCAGAAAATATATAGCTGTGTGTATAATTTGAAGCATGCAAGGCAAAATGTCCACAATCACAGGGGTTTCGGTATCTGACATGTTTGCTCATGCAAGTGGTTGCTGTACAATCACTCAGAGCACACCTTTTATTTCATATAACCCCTACCAACTACAAGTTGGAAGACGGGGCAGAGAGTTTCTGCTTAACTCGATTGCTCATGACTAGTGTCATATGACATTTTAAAGATGGCTGAAGGAGAGAGTTGCAATGCATCTGCTGTGGAACGGAAAGAGGATTTTGAAATCATTGACAGAAACCTGATTCCTAATATAACTGAGCTCAAAAATGAAGGGAAAGAGAAAACTGTTGAAGAATCAGGATGGTCTGCTCCCATCTTTTCACTGGCCAAGAAAGCTTCAGAAAACTTAGCAGTGAGCTATGGCAACGCTCTGAAGTCTGCAGCTTTGGTAGGACTCGTACCCAAACCAGTCAGCAATGACAACACAGCAAAAACAAGTATGGTTATGTTTATTCAGTAAACTTTCTTGTACCCTGTACAAATAAGTTAGTTATAGCCTGCAAGTGGCATGTTTTAGTGTCAAAGATACATTATTATTATTTTGCATTTATTAAAAACCTATCTGCTGTGGATACTGTAATGATTTCTACAAAGTACTTATGAATCCAGAGAACAAATCTCAGCAAACTTTTACATTATCAGGGAAAGCATAACTTTTTGATATTTTGGGGAGGCTAGCTTTTAATTTTTGTGCATTACATTTTTATTTCCCAAAAAAGTTCAGCTTAGATGTAGCATGACTGCATCAGTATCTAGAATGGTCTCTTTATTTATTTATAGGTGGGCTGACTGGGACAAGGAAACTATATATTGTTTACCAGTCATATGACTTTCACAGTCTCTCTGACACACACATAGTAATGAAACATCAGGAAGCAATTGTGCAACAGACTTCTAATATTGAATAACAAGATATTAAACTATTCAGTTTCTCTTAAGAATCTTTTTCTACATGATAAATAATTTTATTAGCAAACATTTTTGGATGTCCTTTTAGGAGCTTAAATCTGCTTAATTAGTATAATCCTGGCCCCACTGAATCTATGGGAGTTTTGCCATTGATTTCAGCAGGGTTAGGATGTTACCTTCTATGTAGTGTGTATTGCTGCATACATTAGCTAAAGTGTTTCTGGTAAGTCTTCCAAAAAAAAATGCCAGATAAATGACTAAATGGAACATCAACTTGAAGGAGACTAAATAGTGCCAGGCATGGGGGAGAAAGACAGGACATGAAGGCTCTGTCTACATCCTCTAATGGGGCTGGCCCCTCTTTTATGCACGAGTTCTATATTGAGGTATCAGATTCTGAAGTTACCCTATCATTGCATGTCATGGTCTATTGTACTTACTGAAATCTCTATCCCCAGGTGAGCTGACATAGCACAGTTCAGGTCCCACCTAAAGGCAAATGTTTTATTGACAAACAACCAGACAGGAAAGGATTGCTAGAAAAGGAAACAAGGGAAAAGGAAGAGAAAAGCAGAAGAGGAAACATGGGAGGAGGGACAAGGAGAGAGAGAAATCTGGAATGAACAGTGCAAAAGTTATTGGGTCTGATCAAAATATTCTGAAGTAGTTCGATTTCATGTTATACATTAACTACTTCCACAAAGATCAGGAGCTGGGAGTCTTACAACAAAGGCATTTCTCAGACTTTAATAGGTGCCTAATGAAGATTCTACAAAAAAAAAATAGCAAGAATAATAGTTTCTGTGTAGCAGCAACAAGATACTCAGTGCTGTAGCTCACGAAAGCTTATGCTCAAATAAATTTGTTAGTCTCTAAGGTGCCAGAAGTACGCCTTTCCTCAATGCTCTCAGTGTGTGTGTATGTCCATGAAGATATAATACAGGAGTGATTTGCATGTGGAAAACTAATAATTGAATGTCTACTTCTAATCAGCAAATAAATCTCAGTATATCATAATGTCAAGCCACTAGACCTGGACTCAGATTGCACCCTCCAAGAGAAGGAAAAGGAATTCCCCTCCGCCCCACCCCCGCATCATTCCACTGGGAGGAGCTTGGTGTGAGTTTGCCCCTCTCACTCCAACCCATGTGGTATAGGGTGCATGGCCTGGCTAGAACACTTGTAGTTCCTGGAGGGGAGACCACAGAAGACTAAGACCATTTCAGTGGCAGTTGCATGTTCCTGCAGCAGCTCTTGCCTCTTCTACACCCCTTTTGGTTCCTGGCAGTGTGGCCGCAATGAAGCGGCCTTTGAAATCTACCCCACCCTCCCAGCCCACAAGGAGGATTTCCCCACTGAGATGGGAGCTCCATGGCAAAAAGAATAAATCGCCAGGCTGTATTGTAAATTATTCTGAATTTCCACAGGGCCAGACGGGAGATGATATGCATTCCTGCCCCCATTTTACCCACCACCACCATTCCAGCCTTTCCCAACCTATGTGGAGCGCCCTTCACAAGATATAGTGGAGGAGAAGGGAAGTGAATGGTGCTGCAGAGGTGGCAGAGCAATTTTCCCAGTGGAAAGGGGAGAGACATATATTATGATTTCCTCTGCTCCCAAATCTGGACATGCACACCCTCCAAACACACATAGTATAATGTGTTCCTGACTGAATTCCTTCATAACCCTGGAAAAGTCACTTAGAAACATCAACTTGAAATCTAATCATTTTCAAAATACGAGTTAAGTGATTTCAGGCAGTACAGCTGCCCCTGTGTTATAGCTTTACAATCACATTTAGCTTTTTTTTAAATATCTTCCCTTCCCTTTCAGTGTGCACAGAGGGAACTGACTATACGGGGGAAACAGTGAACATGAACACACAAAGTTCTGTCAAGTGCACAGTAAACTGAAAAACAGACTAGAATTTTCCTCTAGTTTTTCAATAATAATCAGATTTTACTTGCAAAAATAACAGACAACACTGAAAGTTGAATGTCCCTCTAACCTCCCCATGCCTCAGTTTCCCCATCTGTATAATAGTGATAATACACACATACCTTAGTAAAGCACTTGGAGAGCCTCTGAGAGGCATAAAGGATTGTAAATAAACAAAAAACAATCAAAGCTAAAAAATATATTCCTTTGATGCATGTATATGATCCCATGCATATTAAGTGAATTGCTGTATGTTTGTGTAGTTATTAAAATTGTATATGCCACTACTAGAGAGCACTGTAATGAAATTAAAGGGATGCCTCCATAGTATTAAAGTGTGGCAGCCCTACAACTCCTGTAAATTCAGCCACACACATTTGAGATCTTCACAGATTTGCTGCATGAAGAGCAAGTACCCATGATTAATTTGGCAATATACAAAGATGTGACATTTTTAAATGTCACTGCATTTTCAGCTGGAAAACTGGGTGAGGTCTAAAGGAAACTCATATCCTTGTACATGAGTGCTATAAGTCTTGCCAATAAAATGGAGGAACTGGAATTACTGATGCAGAAGGTCAAACCAGACATTATAGGGACTACAGAAACACTGTGAAATAGCACTCATGATTGAAGTAAAAGTACTGAAGGATATATGCTGTTTTGGAGAGTCAGAAATAAAGGTAAAGGTGGTGGGGTAGCTTTGTACATCAATGATCTGGTAAACTATAAAGAACTACTAAGTGATAGTATGAACAAAACTGAATCTATTTGGGTCAAAATCATTAGAGAAGGATCATGAAAGACGTTCTGTTGGGATAGTGTTAGGGTCTGTTGTAAAACCCCAGGGTTGGACTGGGATATGGAAAGTGTATAGAAATATTACCACATCTGAGGTTGAACAAAAAAATAGAGCTGAATGCACCTAAAATACTGAAAGAATTGGCATAGGAGATTGCTAATCGGATAACAAGGATTTTTAATAATTCTGTCTATTCGGGGATAGTACCATATGACTGTAAAATAGCTAAAGCCATATGTATATTTAGGAAAGTGGGGCGGGAAGTGATCCAGGCAATTACAGACAGGTTAATCTGATCTCAGTAGTACGCAAGGTTTTAGAACAAATTGTGAAGGAAAGAGTAATTAAATTCATGGATGTTATACAACATTTTACCAAAAGTAGACAGTGCCACAACTAATCTGATTTCCTTTTTGAGAAGTGACCTTGCGGGGGGGGGGGTTGCCTTCATCTGTTGCATGGGGTGTGGGCTACTTGCCAGGATCAACTGGGTATATCTGAATCAGTTCCCTGCCTTTGCAGAGGCCCCGGGCATTGGTACACCTCAGTCCCTCCTAGTGTTTCCCTGTGGCACATAATAGATTAGTTTCCTGTGAGCTGTAAATACTTCAGTCTAATTTTGGGTGTTGGTGGCCTGTGATATACAGATTAGACAAGATGATCTGATAGTTCCTTCTGACCTTAAATTCTATGACTCCTTGCTTTTGTGGGATTCTTTGGTAATTAACTCTTATTTTAATCTAGTTTTTGTTTCCTTTTTTAAAAAATGTCCTATTGTGGATCTTAAATTGTGTAAATTATGTATTTTGATATCTATTGGTTTGTTTAGTAAACTGGGTATTTTGTAGTTGCATCAAATTACTTACCTCACACAATGAGCCAAGTGAATTCCATTGTCATGATGTGAGGCAAATAGTCTGCTTTTTTATGCCATCCTGATGATATTTAGAACATGCAAATAAATAGAAAGCACAGTAATTAATTTACTGTAGTAACTACTAAGCATTTAGGTTTGTCCTCCAGTGACCTTCGGCCAATGGAGTTTCTCACTTACACCAGTTCTGAATTTGGCCATCTGTTAATGGTTCCAGGGCCATTTATAGATAGATAAGAAGGGGCAGGAGGCAATAGACTAGATATTTTGATACTTCAGAAGTGCAAAGAACAATATTGCAATTGAACAATATTCAAATTTTCTCTTGCAACGTGTATTTGGGTTTATTTATAAAGCCCTAAAAAGAGAAGTTTACTGGTATGTTACTCAACTCCAGTGTAACTAACATTTGATAATTGTACAGCAATAGACCTCAGTCCCAAGGTGGGTTATTTGTTTCATTACATTGTTGTGAGGGAATGTACTTTCATCTTAAACTCCCTCTCGGTCATTCCAAACTTTTAAAAATATTTTGGTCGGAAACTTTTCACTTTGACTAAACCCAAAGTCAGACTACAAAAGACTGAAGCAAAATCTGTTCTGGCTGCTTTTGTTATGCTAAACAAGGGGATGGGATACCTTTATGTTGGATTTTTTTTTCCTTATCCAGTGTAACTCAAACAGCTCAAGTTTAAAACTTCAAACAAAACGAGAACTATTAATTCATAAGTACCTCTAAAGATGTGTAGTGTATGTAAATTATTCTATTCTCCATTCTGGCTATAACCCAATCGTGCTATCCTGTGTGTTTTCTGTTTGAGACAAGGCTGGATGAGGTAGTTATCTTTTATTGGGCCAACTTCTGTTAGTCACTCCAAGCAGGTTCCTGTTTATTTTGGTACATTCTCTCTGTTACAGCGCTATACAAACTGGCACTCTATAAATATTACAGATGGGGCTGGTAGCACTGCCTATAGTTAAGGTTGCCCAGCACTTCCCATTATAAGACTCTGTTTTCAATTGCTTGTAACTTTGCCAAACTTTAATCATTTGGGTTGAAATTTCCCATGCCAGGTGTCTGCTTCAGGCTGAAACATTTTGGAGTAACTTAAGCGAAAATGGTTCATCCATTTTGGAGAACATGATCAGGGAAAAAACAGGGGCTTATAGTCCATGGTTTAAAAAAAAAAAATTATAAATCTCTGCGAAGCCCTAGCATTCCCATCCATGGGAGCAAGGCCTCAAAATCTGACCCTTATTCTGGTGTCACGGATATACTTTTTGCTGTCCCCCTGAAAAACTGCCCAAACTTGATTAATTACAAGCCTTTGAAAAATCACAATTCACACATGGTCAAAGACTTGTAAGAGTTTGGCGGATAAATTCTCCAAAGATTCTATCTGCAGAGAGTATGCTACAGCCACGCCAGCAGGTCTGATCAGGATTTTCCCTCCAATCACTCCTCATGGCTACTGTGACGCCAGATACAAATATGGAGAGCCACCATGAGACTTTCTCCTGTGCTCTCAATGCCCCCATGTTGACACCCAGGCAGAGGAGGAGGCAGCTACCTGAATCCAATGCAAAGGGAACAAGAACCAGACTTTTGGGTGGCGGGGGGGGGGGGGGAGGAGGAGAGAGAGAGCAGGAAGATTGACTGGCTTAGCAGGATGCATGCCTTGTTCAGTGCACAGCATGAACCTGCTCTGGGGAGGAATCAGGGTTGTGTGCAGTGAAGGAGACTTGTCTGTAGGTCCCCTGCCTCATTTGTTGCAGAAGCTGCACAGTATGTAGTGAATGAGGAAGGGATTGCAAGAAGAAAAATGATGCTTTCATTGTTAAGAAAATTGAAAGTTGCCCTGAATAACTAGATTCTACTCCTGCCTCTGCCATGGAGTTCTTATGCGATGCTGGGCAAGTCATTTCAATCAGATTTCTTTCAGAGGTGGTCACTAATTGTGTCCCTCATTTTCTTGGTTTCCAACTTGAGATACTGGAATCTGATCTGCAGAAGTGCAGAGCACTCACAGCTGCAAGTGACGTCAATTGGAGCTGTGTTTGAACATATAAAATGTTACCATTCGCTAAGTACTCTAAAAAATCGGGCAAATTGGGCCCTGAAATTAGTGGACTCTTTCTTGGCCTCAGCTCCCCATTTGTGAAATGAGGGTGATAATACCACCTCACTTCACAGAAGCGTTTTGAATATAAATTCGTGAATCAGAGAATCATAGGACTGAAGAGACCTCGAGTGGTCATCTAGTCCAGTCCCCTGCACTCATGGCAGGACTTTGCTTGAGAAGCACTGGTCTAGATAATACTATCTGATGTAGGGGACTGGCAATTCTTTTCCCCAGTGTGTGCGCAGACCGGCAGCCGATGGCTCGTGGACCGGAACCGGTCCACGGACCACCACTTTGAGTAGCACTGATCTAGACCATCCCTGACAGGTCTAACCTGCTTTTAAAAATCTGCAGTGATGGAGATTCCATAACCTCCCTAGGCAATTTATTCCAGTGCTTAACTACCCCGACAGTATGAAGTTTTTCCCTAATATCCAACTTAAACTGCCCTTTGCTGCAATTTAAGTCCATTGCTTCTTGTCCTATCCTCAGAAGTTAAGGAGAACAATTTTTCTTCCTCCTCCTTGTAACAACCTTTTATGTACTTGAAAAATTATATGTCCCCTCTCAGTCGTCTTTTCTCCAGACAAAACAATCCCAATTTTTTTCAATCTTCCCTCACAGGTCATGTTTTCTAGACCTTTAAACATTTTTGTTGCTTTTCTCCAATTTGTCCACATCTTCCCTGAAATGTGGCACCCAGAACTGGACACAATACTCCAGCTGAGGCCTAATCAACTCAGAGTAGAGCAGAAGAATTACTTATAGTGTCTTGCTTAGAACACTCCTGCTAATACATCTCTGCTTTTTTTGCAAGAGTGAAACATTGTTGACTAATATTTAGCTTGTGATTGTGATCCACCATGACCCCCAGATCTCTTTCTGCAGTACTCCTTCTAGGCAATCATTTCCCATTTTGTAAATGTGCAACTGACTATTCCTTGTCTGTGAAGCACTCTGATACCCAGGATCAGATTAACCCATTACTGGGCCATAGGCAAACATGCACTTCTGGGTCCTTACCTTATAACATGAACAACAACAAACAGCTGTACAGTACACTCACCATGGCCAGGCTGGCAATGCTGTGGATCTACCAGACCATCTGCTTATCCTCCAGCTTCTTGGGTCACTGCTCACCATGACGGTGGAGCAGCCAGGCCCAATTTGAGTGAGTAGCATTGCAACCTGGGGAATAGGGTCCCAACACCACTCACTCAAATTTGGCCCGGCTGCCCCCTCCATCATGATGCAGAGGCGGCTGGGCCAAACCTGAGGCTGTCTACACTACCGCAGTAAGTCGACGTACGCTATGCAACTCCAGCTACGTGAATAACCTAGCTGGAGTCGACATACCTTAGGTCGAGTTATTGCAGGGGGTTGACGGGAGATTTTCTTCCATCAACTTACCTTACTCTTCTCGTCGGGGGGGGGGGGGAGTAGAGTACAGGGGTCGACTGCGGAGCGATCTGCAGTCAATTTGGCATGTCTTTACTAGACCCACTAAATTGACCGTCAGTGGATCGATCTCAGAGCGTGGATCCCTGCTGTAGTATAGACCTGCCCTGAGTGGCACTTTGACCCTGTATGCAAGGTTGCAAATTTGACCCCATTTTGGGCTCCCCCATGAATCTGGGCCTAGTTTGCCTATGCATTAATTTGGCCCTGCCAATACTATAGTGATGAGTATTATAGAATGCCTGTGAGGAAACGAATTCTGTATTCACAGCAGAGTTTGAATAGTGTGCAGTAAACAAGGCACAGGACCACACAATGAGGCTAAACCAAAATATTGAATAGCTGCTCATTCAGTGAGCACCATCTGTCCTGTGCACTGAATGAGGCAGGACTCCTATGGAAACAACAGGTGTGATCATGTAATATAACTGGACTGTATCACAATGCATATGCACAAGGTCAACTTATGGTTGCACAGGCAACTGTATTTCTGGCATTTTCTAGCTCTTGAATGCTTGACTTACAATCTTCATGTTCCTTTAAATATAATTTTTATCATGTGTATATACAGACACACAAATATTAACTGGAGGCTTTTCTAAACACAGAAGCTGCACTGGCTTAACTTAAATAATGTTTAAAACAATTTAGTTAAATTGATGCAAACCCCAACACAGACACTTTGATATCAGTTGAAAAGTGACTTATTTGTTTAACTTGCATTAAGTTGCAGGTGCAACTTAGTCAATATGTCAGGTTTAAATCTATTTAAAAGTGCCTATGCACAAAGTTGCACCACCTTACCTAAATCCATTTAAAATTACACTTTTAGCTAAACGAATGCAACTTTAGATGTAGACCAGGTCTTAGAGTTAGAGTTGCAAAAGTATATTTCCTTTTAATAAAAACTCAGATCTAGGAAATCATCCCAACAACTTCAATATAAATACATTACTGCTGAAACATAACACCTAAACAAAGCCATTAATTCCTCAGCTCCACAATCAACTTTCTTTTCACTTCTATTGTGCAACCAGACACTATGTATGCATCAGATTCCTAAAAACCACACACAAGTTTACCTGCAATCTCAGCAAGATTAATCATATACATCTGAAATCTGTTACCTAAAAATATCTGACATCAGAGTTCAGCATGTGCGTTTGAGTGTGTGATTTTGAGGAATTTGATGCATGCATTGTGCTGCCTCTTGGGAAGGAGTGTGTTGTGATTCATCGGCACGTGCGTAGTATTATTTCAATGGTAATAATAAGAGCTGCTCCTGTGAGCTGAGGTGGATCTGGTTGTTGATGCCTTAAATGGATTTCCTATTTTTAGATTTGCTCTGAGCATTTTAGATGTGGCATAAACAATAATCCTCCTCACCACTGTGATGTCTGTTATCACGAAGTACCACATGTGAGGTTGTTTTGTCCACGCTGACAAGAGCAAGGGTGTTGCAGGCTGAGGAATGAAGGAAGGAGACTGCGGCAGATAGGCAGCTGCACGCTCCTGGGAATGAGGTGTCGCTGCAGGAAGTCGGGATGTGGCAGGTAGGTACCGCTCCCACATGAATCAGGTGTGGGAGGGGACTTAATGGGGGTGTAGGCAGCACCCCCATTGGGAGCAGGAGGGGGACTATTAGGAGAGATAGGAGTAGGCAGCGCCCCCACTCACGCACTGGATAAGGAAGGGCTAGTACAGGAGTAGGCAGCATCCCACACACACCTAAGAGAGGGAGGACTAATGGGAGAGATGGGGTAGGCAGCCCCCCCGACAGTGAGTCAAGGGCTAGTGGGGGTAGGCAGCGTCCTCCCACCCACCGACCGCATGAGGGGGAGTTAATGGAGCGATGGGGGGTTTTTAGCGTCCCCCCGCACTGGAACCGGGGAGCGCAGCGGGAGCTTTGTCGCTCCAGGTCGAGCTGTGAAACGGTCGCGTGACCTAGACTGACAGTGGCTTACTGGAGGGGAGGGGAGGGGCAGGCCTCCCTCACACGTACCAGCAGCCCCGTCTAAGATGGCGGCTGTCTCCTCCCGCCTCTCTCGTTCTCTCTATGCTAACTCGCGGGAGTCCCCGGCGCGAGCCCTCCTTTGGGTGGTGTCTATATCCAGTCTCTCGGCTCCCTCGTTCCTCTCTTTCGAGCCAATGAGGATCGAGGTGGGCAGGTAGCGAAGGCTCTCGCACCCAATGGGAACGTGCGAGGGGACTGTCTGAACGTGCAGCCAATTGGAAGCGGCGTTTGTGGCCCTTGCACCCTGATTGGCTTGGATGGGACGTTAATGATGGGCCTCCGTCGCCCAATCAGTGGCCTGTATTAGGAGCGGCGGGGCAGCTGGGTGCCTGGCAGCGCTGGAGAGGGTGAGAGGTCGGTGGGGTCTCGGCCTGGGGCCATTCCTGTGACCTCAGTCTGCTTAGGGGTTGTGGGGACAGGAGGCCACAGGGGTAGGCAAACAGGAGGTAATGGGAGAGCTCCCAAAGGGGGCAGAGTGCTGGGGAGCAGGAGATATGGGGGTCCCAGTTGGGGGAATAACGTTGGGGGCAGGGGACCATGGGGGCTCTGCTGGGGGAGGATAGTGTTGGGGGCAGGGATGTAATGATGGTCTCTCCTGAGGGGAATAGTGCTAGGGGGCAGAAGGCCCTGGAGAGAATCCCCATTGGGAAGGACAAGAGGCAATTGGGCTGTGGAGCGGAGGGAACAGGAGGCTGTGGAGGGGACCCCTTCAAGTTAGGCAGAGTGCCAGTTATTTCACTTGGCTGTTTCTCTCCTAAGTTTGCAAGATGGGTATTAATTGTGGGAACCCAAGGAACCCTACCACAGGGTTACCCAGGGCATGGGGTTTCTCTTCAGACCCACTGCAAGATCTTGTCATTAGACATTCAGGGCCACAAGTTGTTTGCTTGTGTTTACAGCCAGCCCTAACTACCCCTTTGATGGAGGGATGGGAATAGGATGAAGTTGCATCGGAAGAAGTGGGTTTTTTACCCACAAAAGCTTATGCCTAAATAAATCTGTTAGCCTTTAAGGTGCCACCGAACTCCTCATTGTTTTTGTGGATACAGACTAACAGGCTACCCCTCTGATATAGGATGAAGTTATTATGTAACAATGTTCCCCACTCTCTTAGTGAAGGAGTAGGATGGAGTTTCAGCATGTGTGGCTTGTTGCAATAGCGTAGGGCCTTGGGAATCAAAGTACAGTCTAGTGGAGTCAGCCTGAATCTAGACAGTGACAGAAGCACCCTTCAGTCTGGTTGTTACCCATATACCTCATAACTGTACCTCATTACAAAGAGTTTCTTGTTAGAGCTACATCTCAGTCATTTCACAGTCAACACTTTTTATTGTAAATTTTATTGTAAATTTGAATCTGATATGTTGATTCTTGAATCTGAAATCACATAATACTCCACACATGGCACCTAAATTAACCTCTGGTCGGTCAGTCAGTCAGTATTCTTCCTATGAATAGATTTTCTTTCTGCTGTGCCTTTATGTTTTATGTCTAACATATTTAAAAATACAGTGTTACACATTCAGGCCTTGGGAGGCTGAGAGTTGAAAACTATACCTGGGCACTATCTTTCTCAATGTTATCTTAAAGACAAACAAGCCTGTATGCTTTCATTGGGTTTTTTTCTCCTAAAACTTTTTAGCTGTTAAATGCCACACAATGGAAGAGCGTTCAAACTTGATGAATATGATGAAGCTCAGTATCAAAGTCTTGATCCAGTCAGCCCTGAGCCTGGGTAGGACTCTGGATTCTGACTTTCCTCCTTTGCAACAGTTCTTTGTGGTGATGGAACACTGTCTAAAGCATGGGCTAAAAGGTGAGCACCATAGTTCATTCTTAAATGAGTTTTGCTGAAATCATAGGAATGTTGAAAGGCAATAGAAATCCATTCAGATTTGCCTTAGTGTGGTTTGAGATCATATTACAATGTAAAATGTTAATATTTAAAAAAAAAATCTGTGGAGAAATATTGGGGTACAGCTAGGATCAACTACATTATCTGTTTACATTCTTATATGCTCTCTATCGGGTCTCTGTCATCTCCTGACTGAGCAATGAACTTAGTGTACATACTGAGAGCCTGTAAGATGGAGTACATTTTAAGGGTCTCTTCTTTTTATACCATTTGTGATTGTGGAGTTGAAGGAGGAAGTTTGTCATTTTCTTGCTTTTTAACACCACTGTATTTCTTCCCTTTTAGCCAAGAAGAGTTTTATTGGACAGAATAAGTCATTTTTTGGTCCTCTGGAGCTGGTGGAGAAACTTTGTCCAGAAGCATCAGATATAGCAACTAGTGTTAAAAATCTGCCAGAGTTGAAGTGAGTTGAAGACTGGGGTAATATAGTAACTTACAGTCTCTTTCTCTCTCGGTTGAGGAGATCTCATTCTCTGAGCCAGAGGACATAGTGTATAAATGCAGCACAAAGCTCTACATGTCTTTCATTACATCCGTTTTCAACACTTCTGTATCCTCACCTCAACCTTCAAAAGAACCTGTCAGGCTAAAAAAGTATATTAAAAATTCCTTACCGGTGCAAAAATACATTAAAAATTCCTAACCTTTAAACTATTCAAAATGAGAGAATTTTTAAATCATTTTTAGTGTAATTTGTCTGCTTTCTTGCTTTGTTTTTGGATGATCTAAATAGACTAGGTTCACTTCCAAATTCTTGAGCACTAGCAGAATGCTGCAATGGTTACGTTACAAACGTTACAGAAGAATATTTGTATTTAAAAGTTTTTTTCATTGGAATTAATAATGATAGGAACTTTTCTTTTAGTCTAAGACAGTGTTTCCCAAACTTGGGATGCTGCTTGTTCAGGGAAAACCCCTAGCGGGCTGGGCCGGGCCAGTTTGTTTACCTGCTGCGTCCGCAGGTTCGGCTGATCGCGGCTCCCACTGGCTGTGGTTCGCCGCCGCAGGCCAATGGGGGGCTGCAGGAAGCGATGCAAGCCGAGGGATGTGCTGGCTGCTGCTTCCCGCAGCCCCCATTGGCCTGCGGCGGCGAACCACAGCCAGTGGGAGCCGCGATCAGCCGAACCTGCGGACGCGGCAGGTAAAGAAACCGGCCCGGCCTGGCCCAGCCCGCCAGGGGCTTTCCGTGAACAAGCAGTGTCCCAAGTTTGGGAAACACTGGTCTAACATATAATAAAAACTTGCGTTTGATTTGGGCCAAATTTGACCAGGTGCTTCCCATTCACTTAAATACGTGATTTGTTTAATAATTTCTCTATAGATGTAAAACGACTTTTATTCTCACTTAATTTTCTTCATGGGTTTTTGTGCTCATTTTAATAAAATACTACCTCCAACTTGATATCATCGTTATTTTTAGGGAATGTGTATTAATGTTGAATTACAGAAATACTTTAAAAATTGCTTTTAAAATCTTGATTTATTGTAATTTTTGATAATGGTTTGCATCTGTATTGTATCCTAGGACAGCAGTAGGAAGAGGAAGAGCTTGGCTTTATCTTGCACTCATGCAAAAGAAACTGGCAGATTACTTGAAAGTACTATTGGACCACAAACCTTTATTAAGGTAACCATACACCCAATTTGTATTATTTTGATGATATACCATTTATATATTGAAAAGAGAAACATCTGTGCATGTTGGTTTTGAGATAAATATCCTTTGTTCCTTTCATTTTTAGGTTTCTCAGGAAGTAAAAACAATGGATGAGGTTATAGTTTAATTTTTGAAAGTGCTGGACAGCGTTCTCTGAATGTAAATGAGGAAAAATTGCATGTAGTTTATTAATGAATTGAGCATTCTTTTTCAACTTTGCTGGACCTATCAAGTTTGAATTGAACTAAATAAAATATGCATATAAATTCATGGAATGAATAAATTATGTGAGCCAGTGACTTGAAATAGCAGGGAAGGTTGCCATTCAAAACTTGGGGAGAATGTAAAACTGCTGATTATTTGCAAGAGGATGCCATTATAGTTCTTCAGAATCCTGTCTGGTGATCTGACAGAGAACACACAGTTCTGTGGACTTCTTCTACTTTCTAAAGTAGTGTGGCACCCATACAATGAGCTTTGAGATCATACAATGTAGTTGTTGCTTTAAAACCTTGGAATACAATTGGAAATATTTGTTGTTCAGCAAATCATGTATGACATACAACATCCCCTAATATGATTTAGTCTAAATTGATTAAATTAGTTACTTATTGCCAGTGCTCTTTTAATCTCCAAGTACTACTGAAACAATACATACAAAATCTTATTCTAAATACAATGGACAGTTGAGAGTTGGAGAAGTTTATTTTGCATAATCTTTATCAAGGACAATCTTTCTTTAAACAGCGATTGTAATTTTCTGTTATCTTTGATTTAGATAAAGGCTTGGTACCTCAGCCCTTGAATGCCATTCTGTGATTATGTTCATACAAAACCTTACATTGCTACAGATGCTAGTGGTTGTGAATCTAAATTTAAATTTAAAAAAAAAAATCTAGCAACAATGGCAGTGAATTTCACAAGTTGACTGTATGCTTAGCAAACAAATATTTCCTGTTGGGGTTCTGCATTTGTTGCCTTTTGGTTTCGAAGTCTATTCTTGTTCTTGTATTACAGTATGTGATAAGGCGAGGATCCATATACATTCTACTCTTCATCTAGAGCTACCATACCACTTTATATAAATATTTTCATAAAATGGAACTTCTGCTATTGCTGATGTTGAAATCATGATGTGTGAGAATTTCCTCTAAATTATTTCTTTTAGTGAATTTTATGAACCTGATGCATTGATGATGGAGGAGGAAGGAGCAGTGATTGTAGGTTTGCTGGTTGGACTGAATGTTCTTGATGCGAACCTTTGCTTGAAAGGAGAAGATTTGGATTCCCAGGTAAAAACTAGGCTTTAAAATAGAAAACTAACCTCAAAAGGCTCCGACTCAGCAAAGGACTTCAGCATGTGCTTAGGTCTCATTACACTTATTCACATATATAAGTACTGTGAATTGGGGCTGTAATTTACAAACATGGTTCGCTACGCGGTTAATGCTGTCTGAAGCATTATGTCACAAGCAGACATCTGAAGACTTTTTATGAGAAATGGAGCACAATATTTAAATATATGCTTTTGTGAAAAGAAGTCTGGCATTTTTAATGACAGCACTGTACCTATTGTCCCTGTGTTGCCTTTAATAGAAGTTCCAGTAGTTTGATTTGTTTTATTTACAGCCAGCAAATGAATCCAATTTGATATTTAGTTTAAAAAAAAAAATTACTCTCAGCTTGAGTTCATGTCCTGCTTTCAGGCCAAAGGGAAGTTTGTTAGAGTTTAATATGACCTTATGTAAATCCCAGCTGAATGCTAATTATAGTTGGGTTAGTGATGCTATAGTATAGGTTGGTGGTGCAATAAAAATGAAAAACTCTGGTAAAACTTCATCTGACCAAGACCTGTATGGAATTATTACAGAGAAGTCAAGAATTAAGTTCATTGGAAATAAATTCTATTACAGAGCACAATACTGAAATTCGCAAAACACACCGCATACACTAGAAAATTTACCTCTGATTGAAGATGGTACCAAATGTATATTGGAAAATTATTTAAGTGCTAGTGCAGAATGGACAAACCTTTCTCAGCACAATTTCAGAAAGTGTGATTAAGACTTGCTGACTGCCATATATCAGTTTGTCATGCTTTCTGAATCACTACTGGAAACTGTTGCCCTGTCTATGCAACACTTAAATACTTTTTCAGTACCTATTCAAGGGAATCATTACTGAAAATAATTGTCAGCAATATTCAATTTCCTAGTGTAGAAAAGGATAGATTAATTTATATCCAATGGATTTTGTTCAGTTTTCATTTTGATCTTTTTTTTAAATAAAAAGGCAAACTTCTTTTGCTTCAGAGGATAGAATTGTATTTCTAAACTTAAACGTTAAATGGGTAAAAAGTAAATGAAACTTAGATAATGGTAGCAACTACTGCTTGAAAGACTAACTTGCATTGTAACGATGTGTAACTTGTTTTCATCAGGTTGGAGTGATTGATTTTTCCTTATACCTTAAGGATATACAGAACAGTGATGATAGCAAACAGTAAGTTCATCATCATATGATCTTAATTACTCTTTTTATAGAAAACTCAGAATATTAAACTGTCAAATGTTGTACTCCCTTGGAGACGTCTCTAACTGGATCAGAGGTCATGTCCTGAGCTTGGGCCCTCATGGTCCTTAAGCTAGCATGATCTGAGTTTGCAGGGGTTCAGTGCATTAAATTCCTTAAAAAGGGAACATCAGATTGTGTCGGTGACTCTTTTCACAGGGTGGATACATAGTGTGTGGTTTCCACTGGTCTGGGTGGGTGGGTGAAGGGGGTATAAAGGAAGCTGTCTACTACTTTGTTTACAGTGTTACTGTAGCCATGTTGGTTCCAGGTTATGAAAGAGACAAGGTTTGAGAGATAATACATTTTATTGGACCAACTTTTTTTGGTGAAGAAGACAAGCTTTCGAGCTCCACAGACCTAAAGAAGAATTCTGTGGAGCTTTAAAGCTTGTTGGTCCAATAAAAGATACTACTTTCTGAACATTTCTACCACTTAATTCGTGGTAAAGCAGCACCATAATTATTGTAATTAAAATAGTGGTGGGAAAAAAAAATCTGTCTACGTTCGTAGGTTGTTTACTTTGCCTTGTACTGTCATTTTCCCCTGCTCTGCATGGGTCTTTTTAAACAGGTGAACAGAGGAGACACATTTACAAAGAGAAAAAGGTCAATGTAAAACCATAAAAATGGTCTAGGTGGACTCGGAGTAGGTGCTGCGTCCATAGCCACTTTATTGAAACTGACTAGATTTTAAGTTGACAGTGTCATTTAACAGCTGCTCTGACTTTGCATCTTTAGAATGAGTGCTTCATTTGTTTTCCCTTTTGCCCCTTAGACATATCAAATGCAGTTGGTTGCTATGCCCAAAATATTATCTATTTTTTTTACTTCCCTTAATATTTCCTAAGATTAAATTGAAGTTTGCCTCCTTGTCACTTACAGTTTAAATTAGAACAGCATCATCTATTACACACTTATACCCTACCCGTCTGTTTACTTTTCTGACTTTGCTCCAGTATGTCAGGTTAACTGAAATCTCTCATTGTCACAGGGAACCCTTTTAGCATCAGCATCTCTAAGTTTGCCCTTTAGAGCATCCTCACTTGATCTGTATATGTGTTTGGTAACCAACTCCTATCCTTTTTTAAAACTTCTGGTGGCATTCTTTTCTTTCCATGTTCTTGTGTGGGTTTTATTCTTTTTTTTATTTCCCCTCTTCCTTCATCCTTGCTCATGTTTTTTTGCTTATAGTGCTGCTGCTTTGCCTCTTCAAACTTCTGTCTTTCATAAGGAGTATGACATTGTTTATCTTAAGTGCATTGACAAAATAATTTTAAAGTCTGGTACGTAGGTAGTCAACTTGACACTTCTCTTATTCAGCAATGTGGGATGGGCATGGTGATCCCATGTCTAGTACAGATTAACACTTCAAAATGAATACACCCTTTTAAATTTCTTAATGTTTAAAAATTAGAGATGCTGGGATCACTGCTGTGCTTGACCAGAAGCATTATGTAGAAGAACTTAACCGTCATCTAAGGTAAGATTTGTCTGTTTGAATGCGCAAACGTTCATCCTGATTTTAGTTTTCCACTGACTTTTCTCTGTGCCCTGCCTGTAATTTTGTGTACAATTTGCTCACAAATTCATACACTAAATGATAATTCTTTTCACAATATGTGGATTTCCAAAGGAAACTAACTTTTATCAGTTGCATAATCTTTTTTTTTTTTTTTTTTTTTTCCTTCTTCTGCTTTGGATATTTAAACATCAGAGCAAGTCTCTTTCAGCTTTGTAGTTAACACTCCCTCGTCTCAAAATAAAAGCAATATAAATTGGCCTACGAGGCTTGAGAGAATATTTCCTGGGAAAATAACTGTGTAGTATAAGTTGAAGTCTGTTTGTTTGTTAAACAAAATATTTTGCCTGTGAGGAGGTGGTACTATTGGCTTATAAAAACAGTGAACATAGTTCACAACTCCGTATGGTGAGTTTACGACCTTTAATCTTTTCCTTCCTCTGTGTAAGAAAATCAAAATTATCTTACAGTTGATAGAATTTCCTGCAAATAGTAGTAATGTTTTAATAAAAATCAGAATTTTTTTGCAGAATGCCTTTGCCTTTAGCTTCCAATTCTGAGATTATGGTATGTTTTAGGTCATATCTTACCTTTTCATCCTTCTTAGAAGAAGAGTTAACATTCAAAATATG
This sequence comes from Eretmochelys imbricata, assembly GCF_965152235.1. Classification (NCBI taxonomy): domain Eukaryota; kingdom Metazoa; phylum Chordata; order Testudines; family Cheloniidae; genus Eretmochelys; species Eretmochelys imbricata. Next base: position 8,060,388 of record NC_135579.1, on the reverse strand, counting down.
AATGCACACTTAGTTCAGAAATATAGTCCTCTTTGATTTTAGGAAGTTTCAAGTTACTGATGTGTAATTTTAAGAAAAGGAACCTTGTTCAGTTTGATCACTTGTACAAAAAAAACTAAGTATTGCCTAAAATTTTTTATCCAGAAAATATAACTACTGTAAAAGTGTGGATTCAAAATTATTTATCATATTCTATTTCTAAATATATCATAGCACTCATTGTAATCTTAGCACTGATTTTAAACTAAAATGCATAAAGGAAGCATCCAGGACTGATTTGTGTAACAAATGTAATTTTGGTGGAAAGTCCTAGAGAAGTACTAATCATTAATTTTAGGAGGAGTCTTGACAGCATAAACTTCATTTTGCATCCAGTGTGAGAGTTCTTGGATGACTGTATGTGTTTTAAAACATTAACTAGAAAAAAGAGGTTGGTGTGCTTTTTTTTTTTTTTTTTGCCTTTTTTCAAGCATATTTGCTTACCCTGTTGTTAAAAATCTATAATCTGCAATTTGTTCAATGTCTACATATGTATGTTTTTATTTATAATTTTATTAGAATGTTTAATACATTTTTTTCCCCTTATTTTAACCTTGACTAAAGGAATCTTTCAATAGTTTGAAGCAAGAGGCACAGTTACAAAACAAATGTTTGTTTTGGTTTTTTTAGCATGACTAGTTTACACTTGTTTAAACAAAACTTAAATTCTTGTCTGATCCAACCACACCTACATCAGTATTTAGTCTTCATAAACAACACAGGATGTGGATTAAACAACTTCAGTGACTAAGCAAAATAAGCATTGATTTCAATCATTCCTAAAATGGAATTAATCTAAATAATGTTGCAGATTATATTCAAGTCTCAGCCAGTATGTTGGCTCTTTCCTGAAAGACTTACATAAACAGACCACACCAAACTTAAAGATCTTAGTCCAATCTAAAAGGGCAACTGACTTTCTTTTGCAAAAGGAATCTAATAATATTGTTAGAATTAAACTGTACGATAAATGAGAATACTTGTGGGAATGTGAACTATCCTCCATGGCTAGGCTGGAGAGGAAATCCAGTCATTTCTCTGCATTTTAACTATGGCACTTTGCAGCTCTTCAGAATCAGCTGAGAAGTATTAAACTTTTCTGACTAAACCAAGGATTACAAACTAACCTTGGGATTCTATCAGCAGTTGAACTCTTAATAAATAGTTGTTATCAGAGACTTAGTTTCAGGCAGGGCAATAGTCCTTGATCCAGGAAGTCTATGGGAGAAAGCTGAACGGTACTACTCGTGCTTTTAAAGCTAGTCTACTTTTGAGTGCATTGCTGGATTGGCTCCACAGCGGATAGCCCTAAATTCTTTTTCTGGGTACATAACCTCTTCCACTGGGGTGATGAACATCACTGGGTCCCACTGGAGATCTCCAACAGAATTAAAAGTTAATTTATTTGTTTTCTATTGCAATTTGAAATAATCCCTTTTTAGATAATGAGATTACCCTTATATCAATATTGGTGTAGTCAGAGTGTACTCTTTCCGCTTGGTATTCCATTATCTACTGATTACTATGGATACATTTGTGACTGTAGTCTGAGTTACTAAGTTACATAGTACTAGTTTTATTTAGCTCTTGAATGGTGTTGATCTTGTATTACCAGATAATTTGGATTTTGCCACAATATTGTATGTGGTGCCATTTGTATAGGCTCTGAACTAGAAAAGTACCAAAGCAAATAAAACAATGTACTAATGTGAGGCATAAGAGGTCTTAAATATTTAAAATAGCAGAAAGGGCACTCTTTGACTTGGAAAATAACTTAGGTTTTGTGGGGCTTTTATGATTCTTTACAAACTCAGACGCAAATCCTGGGCCATGTTCTGGCACCTTTTCACAGCTCTAGATACATAAAGGAGCTGGAACTGAGGTAGATCTGCAGCAGAGCATTCAAGGCCACCATAACTCGGAGCACACAGCTCAGAAGGGGGCCTCAGAAATGAAGACAGTATGCTAATTGTAGGAGACTATTGATTTTTCCAAATGTATGTCTTTGCAAGTAAGTAAAGATGATACATTTTCTCTTTTCCCTCCCCCACACCCTGTGAAAGAAGTAGTTGGCTCACCTAGGGGAATTATACCAGCTCGAAATTTTGCCTTTCCACCTTCTAGTTGCTGTTTATAGGAGACTGTTACAAAAATATAACTGAGGATTAATAAAAGCTGAACATGTCATTCTTTTTATCTAAAGCCAAATGTAAATCTTTTGCCACAGTTGCACAGTTGGTGATCTCCAGAGCAAGATAGATTGTTTAGAAAAGACCAATTCAAAACTCCAGGAAGAGGTTTGTGGCTAATTTTACCTTTTTAAAATACAAATGTATTATACAGTCAACTGAGGAAGCTTAATTAATTGTTACATCCCTAAAAAGGAAAGGGGAGTTTTGTTATTTATTTCAGTTGGGCCAGGATTTCACCCCAAATCTGGAGTGAGTTTCATGCTTGTGAAATGTGGGAACAAATAGGACTGGCTTGAGTCAGAACACTCTCAAAGCTTTCCCACATACAATACAATGGTGATAAATATGGTATAAAGACCTAGAAGGTTTTGGTTGTTAGATGTGATGTTGGCAGAAGACTCCTTGTTATACCAGTGATTTCAACGTGTCTGCCATCTTATTTGTCTGATCAAGTCTTTTTATAAAAAGTGGTTTTTTTTCTAAACAAAACAAATCCAGACTTGCCCAATAATGAGGAGGCATTAAATACCTCATCCCACTTTCTCCTTAAAATGTTTGCCTCCTTAATTACGTCAGCAGGATGTACATCTATCCCCAGCATGTGCTCTCATTTCCCATTTAAAAGAGAGAAGAAAGACTAAAGCAAAAAATGAAACAGTGAATAGGAAGAAAGTTGTAAGGAGGAGTCACATTTCAGCTTCCAAGCAAAAAAAAAAATTTGCAAATAAGAATAGGATGCCCATCCTACTACAGTACTCCACCTATACAGATCATTTAAAATAATCTGTGACTGTGAGTTCACACTTCTCACAGCATTCTGCAAAGTCCAGCCTCTACCCCTGCTGGAGATGTCCCTTCTTGACAACACTGTCATCCACTCAAAGCATGTTGGGTCTAACCTTCAGTGTGCCTTTATATTTCATTTCTGAGCATCCTAAAGACAATTATATTGACAAAACACCTAATAGTCCCAACCTTGTACATCCCAAAGCTATCTATGATAAAGCAATGCAGCTCATCTATGATCTATGCCAGAATTCAAACTGGTGTTTCAAGGTGAGAGGCAAACGTGTAACTCTCCAAATTAAATAGCCCATAATCAATATTTTAAAGATTAGCAGTGACTAGTATTTTTTACTTAGCTGTATTATGAAACATACCGTACTAAGATTTATTTCTAACAATATTCTGAATGGTATGTTTAAATCTCATTCAGGTGCTGCACACTTGTCTGTGTTTAATCATGATAGTCTTACTTTTTTCTTTAACCAGCTTGCAGCAGCAACGGATCGGATTGGTTCACTTCAGAAAGAACAGCAACAGTTAAAACATCAAAATGAATTAATTCGTGAGCGGAGTGAAAAGAGTGTAGAGGTTAGACATCCAGTTCAAGAATATGGGAAATAGGCTGTCCTCTGAACAATTATCTTCAGTATTATAAAACAATTTTTAATTTGAATGCTAACCATGTTTGCATGCAACTTATTGGTATTGAACATGTTCCTTCTGTTTAAATTTTTTCTCATATAATACACATTTAAAAAAAATAAAATTTAGTACCATAGTGTACAATATAATGAAACCATGTCTGTTCAGATGTAGGCTGCAAATGTTTTTTAAAAATGGGGTGAAGTATCTTCAAAAGCACTGGACATTTAAAAACCTCAGTACTAATATTTATTTTTGAGAAATTATTTTAATATTGACCATCTGATTAGAGGTAAGATCAATTCTGTGCAATCACAAGAAATTATTTTATATTAAAGTAATATTGCTATTTATTCTTTTATGTCCCATAACCAAATTGCAAGCAAACTTCAAAAACAACTTTTCCTAATTTTTCATGTAGGTAACAATACAGGATACAAAAATAGAACTGGATACCTATAAACAGTCACGCCAAGGTCTGGATGAAATGTACAGTGATGTCTGGAAGCAGTTGAAAGAGGAAAAAAAAATTAGGATGGTGAGGATACCACATGGCGGAGGGTGAAATGAAAGATTTATGGTTTTTTGTCTTTATTGTTAGTGCTATAACATTATAAGCATGTAATACAGAAAATGCTGTGGATTGCTTGAATCCAGGCTCCTTACTCCACAGTGGATTTTCATGCATCTTGCTCAGAATAGCTCAAACAAATGGACAGCAACAGTCCATAAAGAAAACAAAACACAGAGCTTATGGAAAGTTAAGAATGAAGTCCTCCTCTCATTTGCTAGACTATTACAATGAATACTATATTTTTAATGTTTTTTAAAATTATCAACGCAGAAAAGCAACTGTCTTTTTTTTCTTTGCGGTCATGCATTGTTGTGACTTATAGCAGTCACCTCTCAGGTGGAGCATTCTCTCAGCAGTTATGGACTGGCTGGATTAAGAGCCCTTTGCTTCATTTCAGACTTTCAGCTCCTGTAGCCAGTCCCTACCTGGAAAGAAATACCCAGAATGGAGAAGGCTGACTTAAACATTCAGTTCTACTGTCTAGAGCAGGACTGCAAATAAAATAAAGTAGCAGAATGCTGAGAGTTGGAATATACTGTGTGCTGCTTTCCTTCTTACCATTCTTACTAACTTACTTATATTGTGTTATTTGGGCTGTTTGTCTCATTACATATAAAATAACGTTATTCCTTGGACATAATACACAGACAAGTTTTATGTAGGTTTAGCACATTAGAAATTTCTTACACATGATTCATGCCCTATATAGCAATAATTAGGAAATCTCCTCCTTCTAAGGAATTAGAGAAAGAGTTGGAGCTGCAGATTGGAATGAAAACAGAAATGGAAATTGCCATGAAACTACTGGAAAAAGATACTCATGAAAAACAAGACACTTTGGTTGCTCTTCGCCAACAGTTGGAAGAAGTTAAAGCTATTAATTTGCAGATGTTTCACAAATCCCAGGTAAATATATCAAATTTGTAGATGGAGAGAACTAAAAATATTGTCTTGCTGTTTGGTAATCCATACATGTGTTCCTTGTTGCAAGTATACAATTATCTTTGTTGCAGACTCTGTTATGTATGTTGTATCAATATGTGCTGGATAGCTTTACTAGTCAATAATCCTCTGAGAAGTCCTTCCGTAACACCTATCTTTAACCTTCCTTCCATAGCTTTCTCTTACCAGATGTCATGTGTCTTTATTGTAGGTTGTGTAGACTTTTGTTGTAAATTCCCTTTTGGAATACCATTTGGTACCCTGAAGAGAATGCACTAAAAAAATCAGTCAGTTTCTTGTTATACAGGGGGAGAATAGGGTCCCACGAGTCTTGCCTACTGGTCCTCTGTTCAAGCCACTAGACTACGTAAGTTTAGTTCCTTGGAGTAGATCGGGCCATAAGATCAAACTGGGAGTTACTGGCATTCTGCAGCGTGGAAAAATAGAATCCCCTAGGTTGTGTTCCCTATTCTCTCACTGACTTCCTATGTGACATTAGGTAAGTCATATACTTCCTGTTTCCTCAAAATGGGTAAAATACTGATCTACCTCAGGAGTATTACGAAGATTCCTTGATGTCTGTAAAGCAATTGAAAATATTAAGATGAAAGGTGCTACAGAAGCGTAAGTTAGCCAACAAAATCTTGCAGGTGCAAATCCATATTTGCACACACAGTCTAATAACAGTAAGCTTTAGTTACACTAGTGAGGTACTTTTTCATTTGTTCATCTGTTCATTTCATTTTTAATTGTACCTATATTTTCACCACCCTGTGTCTCTTCATATACTCCTACTTCCAATACTACATTTGCATCTTCCTGTTCTGGTCTGACATTTGCCCTGTCTCAGCTTCTGTATATGCATCTTCACTTCCTTTTTTCTTAAGCACTGTCACTGATGTCTTTAAGTTACCCTCCATGTTCATCCAGCCCGATCACTTCATTTCCTTTGAGTGTTTATTTCTAAAAAGAGAAGCTTTCGATTGTGTTGAATTTTTACTTAAAAGACTGGCCCCCCTGCTCCCATTTATCTTCTTTTGAAATACCATGGTCCAATTAATAGCTTTTAGGACTTTTCTCATCCTACCCAAGTAGCCCTTTAAAAATTGTGTGTTGCTTGGGTTTTTTCACTTCTCTCTTAACACAGATTTGAGAGATGGTGTGTGACTGTTGGCTCCTAAAGGAGAAACAGGGGTGTTCCTTTTTCACTTTTTAACTTCTTTAGTACTATTCCAGCAGGTGCTGATTATATAATTAAAATCAAACACTGACTCGGAGATCCTTGAATCAGTTGTATCCTTTCATTTTCTTAGCTTTTTGTTTTAAGGTGTGCCAACAGTAGTGTTATATCCCCTTAATTCTCCTTATCTCCTACTATAGCCCTTTAACTACTGTCCTCTTCCTTTCCTCGCAACCTCTAATGTTCCCAATCCTCCATTGTTATCTCCTCCGCCTTCAGTTGCCTGATCTCAAGAACCCCTCCTATGCCAACTCCCTGACCTTTGGTCTCCCATTACTCCCTCTCTGGTACATCAAAACAGAGAACACCATTTAGTACATCTTGCCCTTTTCAGTTTTCTTCTGACTGCATCAAATTCTTCAAAATAGCCTTGATTTTCTTTCACAAGCACTAAACTTTGGCTCTAAACCTTATTATTTTGGTTATACTTTGGAATATTAAAGAATAATTATCTGCTCAAATTTCTTCTTACAGAATTCAGAGAGCTCACTGCAACAGAAAAAAGAAACAATATCCTCTTTTGAAGGAAAAACAAATCAGATGATGTCTACTATGAAACAAATGGAAGAGAGGTAATATTTACAAACTCTTAAAAAGGCAATGCTGGAAAAAGAATATTGTGTGAACTTCCAATATTCTTACATATTACTGAAGTTTCAGTAGTGCCTGCATAGTTAAGACTTGGTTGAGCTTTTCAATTAAATCAGGACGAAGATCCCTCCATTTCATACTTCAAGTGGCTGAATTTAGTCTCCACATTTACCACAGTTAATGTTAATGTGATCCTTTGAATTTTCTGTTCTGCCTATTGCATAAAATACTTGGTAACTCTTCTACACAACACTATTAAAATCATCCTGCCTTGAAGTGTAGCCATCAATGTATTACTTTCTTTTGCCTTCAAATAGATGTACACACACCATGAACTCCAAACTTCAGGCACTTCCACATGATCACTATATACTGGAAATATAAATATATAGAAATATATAAAACTTAATCATTTTACTCTCCTTATTTGGTGTAACCATACATTAAGAGAAGGATACATCTGTTCTCATATGCTGCCTCCCTGGCCCAGCTTCACAGCCCTCCTCCCTAGCTCCAGTCTGTGACAGACAGACAATCTGTGACAGGGGCCACAACAGAGGCAGCACTGAATAATGAGACCATTCTGATGGACCTGAGCAGGGGGCAAGGAAACTAGATGATATGGACAAGTGTGATGGGGGTTCCCTGTGGTTGCCCCAACACAGATCAACTTCTCCCCACATTGCAGAGCACTGACTGCTTAAAATTTTGCCTGTCCACTCCCTCCCCACCCCCCCACCCCCAAATCCTCCATAGCTTCCAACTATCCACGCTACACCCTCATCTTCCGTATAGAAACAGGCTCACCCTCTGACCTCCCCTTTGTGCACATTTTCTCTTTCTGCCCCCATATATATAGATCTGGCCCATACCACAACACTTACTGCATGTGTAAATGTATTCTGTGTACGCTGAGTTAAGGCATACATCCTATGTGGCTGCTTATGGCTTCCACAGAAACTGTTGTTTTTTAAATGTCCTATTGCTGTGCATTCAAATTCTCAGTTCTACCACTGTAGAAAAATGGGTGCAATAGAATTTTTTAAAGGAAAGTATTGTCCATACTTAAGTAATACGTTTGTGCATTGATTCTAATAAATGCATTGCATGCCTTATTTTGCATTAGATTGCAGCATGCAGAACAGGCTAGGCAGGTAGCAGAAGAAAAAAATATCAAAATGAAGCAAGAGTTTGGTGGCAGAATTGAGACTCTACAGCAACAACTCTCCCAGCTGGACAATCAGTGGTACTTTTTTTTTTACTTCTATAATACTTAATATAAAGAAGAAAAATTAATTCTGTTTTGTTTTTAAGATTGTGTTTCTTCTCTAGTGCCAAAGAGTGATAGATAACTAGTTTTTTATGGATGATAAATTATTTGCAATCATTAACTTTGTGTATGTACACGGGTAAGATGGTTAGTGGATGCTTTATTAATAAATGAATTAAACTTGTATGCTTTTCCCTTTAATAACCAAAGATTATGAATGATTAACCTATTTAGCATCAGGGAGTGTGCTAAATCCTCTGCAGACAAAAAATGAGACCCAAAAGGCTGAGTCTTAATAGAAAACATTCAGACAAAAAAATGGGAAAGGATGCAAAGTGACATGTTGATTTATGGGATGCTATCTTGCTCCTCCCCAGGACTCCTCCTGTTCTCAAACCCGGTCTGATTCACTTTGAGTCAGTATTCAAATAAAGAAAAAATCTCTTGCTGCATTAAAAGGGTCTGGAATTTAATACCAAATGCATCCCCCACTGTGCTGCTGATTCTTATTGAAGCCTTTCCAGGATTTCACTAATGGGGCTATGTACATGTGCATATACTCTCAATTGTAATGTTTTGTATGTTCAATTATTTATACATAAGCAGTCAAGTACACACCTAACTGAATAAAAACTCCACAACCCCTGAAACCCACTGTCTTGGCTGCTCCTTCCTTGCTGTGACCAAAGGAAAAGATTGTTTAACATAATTATTGATCTTTGCGCTGCCAAGACATCTCTCTCCCCCTTCCTGGAACAATGTTTCCAGTTTTGCCCTGGATTGGACAAGTGTTCCTGTCCTTTCTTTTTCCTAAAACTCTTTGTAAAAACAGCCTCTGTTACAACCACTGTTATTTTAACAGCTCAATTCTGGAGAAAGAGTTAAAATCTGAAAAAGAACAGAGACAAACTTTGCAACGAGAGCTACATCAAGAGAAGGATACTACTAGTCTGCTAAAAACAGAACTGCAACAAATGGAAGGGTTGAAAAAGGTAAGCACGTTGGGAGCATGGTGAGTGGTTAGGATGGAAAGTCAACAGAAGCTATGCAAGTATTTCCCACCTTTGCTTGGTTAGTTTATTTCTATAGACCCCCCCCCCCCCATTGCCCACTTGTGAAAGTGGTTACGGGAAAATGTTCAACAATTCGACTAACTTTGTGCAGGAAAATGCAAATAGGAGGAGCTTGGGGTCAGCATATTACAAAAGAAAGATGAATTGATGATATAACCTAAGTTTCAGTGGTGAATATTAAAAACTTAAACTAAAATGAGTGGACTAATTTTACAAGTTTTCAAATCCTCTGTGCTTCTTAAAATCATTTTCTACAAATCCTTCTTTAAATTGACTTGCAGCAATCCACTCCCCTGTGTGCAATTGGCATTTGTTGTATTTATTTTAAGTGCCTGGAGGAGCAAAGCATACATTACTAAGATTGTAAGCCCCTTGGGGCAGGGACAGTCTCTTTGTTCTGTGTTTGTACAGCACCTAACTCAATGGAGTCCTAGGCACTATAAAGAATAAGAGGTGTGTGCACTGCATATTGACTGAATAATAATTGCACCATTGGTGAATTGGTTGGTTTATGCCACATATGGTAGCTTACTCTGAGATTGCAGGGGCCTGAAAAAAAATCTCTTCACCTCCCTTGTATAATCAGTTTAAAAACCTCCCCATGACGATCTACAATACGTAAATTGGATACCATTTAGATGTGAACAGGTTATTAACATAAACACAGTAAAAGCAAGATCCTAAAGTCCAAGAATAGGTATCTAGCTTTGCAGAGAAGCTAATCTATCATAAATTCCTCACCATGTTAGGTTGATTGTCTAGGACACAGATTATATAAGGTCAAATGTTTGGTGGGTTGTTTTTTTTTGTGTGTTGGGGGGTTTTTTGTTTGTTTTTTTTAAAGCTGCAAAAAACCCTCTAATTCTTCACATGTGCTGAAGATGCTCAGCATTCATGTTCTTGTTCAGAGCATTGTGTGTTAATTATAGGAACTGCGAAAATTGCAAGATGAGAAGCAGCAGTTAGAGAAGGTCTGTGAAGAACAGGAACAAGCTCTACAAGAAATGGGACAACACCTTAGCCAGTAAGTTCCAATAACTTAAGAACCTTGTAGCTAAATGAGGTTGGATTTTCAAACTAATTCATAACATATGCAACAATTAAAGAGCATCCAGTTACATAAATAAGTGTCAATTTTAGGAAACGATGGATGAGTATGGAGAAAGTATATACCAAGGTTTGGGCAACTTGTGCATGTGTGTTTATCCATTCACTTCAGTGGTACTATTCGCACACAAGGGTTGCAGGATTGGGACTTTTTGTCCCCTCCCCTTAGTTCCAGCTAAACTGTTGCATTTTTTCTATAAATAGTCGTCTTTATCTCATGTTAAAATGCGAAGTAAATTCTTAATTTATCTTTTCCAGATCCAAACTGAAGATGGAAGATATTAAAGAAGTAAATAAAGCACTAAAGGTACTGTACACTTTATAAAAATATAAATTAAGTATTGTACATATTTCATTTTAGATGACCTTATACTGCAGATAACTCTTAAAACTGAGTGAAATGATTTAGAATATGGCTGTGGGAAATTCCAAGTGTTGCAGCCCAAACCACCTTCAATTTCAAATCCTTTCTCCAAGTAATTCATAACTGAACTGATCTTTCTTGCATATGTGATTGTTTGTTTTTTTTTATTTTAGGGCCATACCTGGCTAAAAGATGATGAAGCAACCCACTGTAAACAATGTGAGAAGGAGTTCTCCATTTCAAGAAGAAAGGTAGTGGTGGTCAGTGGATAACTATGAAGAATACCCCCTTTTTTGGCGACTTGTGGGAGGTGCACAAAAGGTCAAGTGTCTCTCCAGCAGCTGGCCCGGGCAGGGAGAGGCAGGGCCAGAGCCTCTTCCATCCACGCTGACTGTGTCCTGGCTGACTGGGAGAGCGTCTGGCTGCGGTAGCAGCAGGCTGCCCCCGCCCGGGTTCAGCTTCTGGGGACAGTGGCCGAACAAGCTGGAGCCCCTCCAGCATGCTCAGTCAGCTCCTGTCCCTAGAAGTTCAGCCTGGGCAGGGAGCAGGCTGCCGTCACTCCCTCCCCAGGCTTTGCTTCTGGGGACAAGAGCCAACTCTGAGCATGCCAGGGAGGGTGGGGCAGGGCAACTCAAACTCCCTCAGCCACATTCCCGGAAGCCAAGCCTGGACGGGAGGCAGCCCACTGCTGCTGCAGCTAGGCACTCTCCCAGGCAGCGGCTGTGCTGCACTGGGCAGCATCCAAGAGTGGGTCCAGGGCCAGGCTGCTAGGCAGAGCAGCCAAACATGCCAGGGGGAGCCAGCGCAATGGGAGGACAGAGGCCCCCCGCAGGTAACATACGGAGGGGATGGGCAGAGCGCAAGGACCCTGGGCTAGGTGGGGGAAGAGTCACGCTGGAGAGGTCATATGTCTTACCCTTTAGCTGGTGCCCCCTGCCCAGTATGGAGAGGCACCAGTCATCTACCCTTCTAATGTATCACAGCTCATTTTGCTAGGGAAGAAATATTTAAAAGCCTCTAATTCTAGATCTTGTCATACATTACTAATTAGAGAAAATTGACTTGACTTGACTTTGAGTAACACTATCCTGTTAACCTGAGGGGGGAGAGAGAACAAGTTTTTTAAAAATGTTTAAAAGGTGATTGTTTCTAAAAACTGTGATTTAGCATAAACCAGAGTCTTGTGCGCTCTCAATGAGGATGTTGCCTAATAGCAGGAATTTGTAGCTTTCTGGTAGTGCACTGCGCTGCCCTGGAGAAACTTGGGTTCAATTCCCATTGTGGTTTCCTTTTCTAACCAGCAAGAACTGGAAGTGCTAAGGCATTTTTTTAGTCTCCTGAAAGAATGAATGTCTCAAGATGCATGACCCCCTTCTAGCTAAGCAGCTGTGATGACAGCCTCCAGATTGAATTCTGTGTAGTCCTCATGTGGAAGGAAGTGGATCCTTGATGTGGGGAGGGTGGAGGCAGGGCCGTCCTTACCCATATGCAAAGCACGCAGCTGCACAGGGCACCAGGAAATTTCCTGGTGCCCTGCACAGCTGCGTGCTGCTCCAGCCCCTGCTCCGGCTCTTCCCCAGGCCCCGGCCCCTGCCCCATCCCCACTCCCCTGAAGATTGCAGCCAGGCCTGACCCTGCACTCACCGTGTGTAAGTGGAGTGACCCGGCCCCAGCCTGCTCCACTCCCCTGGCTCCCAGGCTTGGGGGAGGGGGGAACCACCCCCCAGCACTCACCAGCTGTGCGGCTGGGAGCCAGGGGAGCAGAGCAGGCTGGGGCTGGGTCACTCCACTTCCCACGGAGGCCTGGGGCCCCACACAGGCCCCCGCTGCATAGGGTACCAAAATATCTAGGGACGGTCCTGGGTGGAGGCTCAGGAAACAGTGGATGGTGGCAGCAGGATCTTATCACAATTTGCTAATAGCCTGCTGTAGTTAAAGATTAAACTGTACAGTTTGTGCTTACTCAATCCTAATTTTGCTTCAAACTGTCTTGTAGCATCACTGTAGAAACTGTGGTGACATCTTTTGCAACACTTGTTCCAGCAATGAACTGGCACTGCCATCCTACCCTAAACCTGTGCGTGTTTGTGACACATGTCACACTTTACTGCTTCAGAGATGTTCATCTACTGCTCCCTAATGCTTCATTTGTTTCAAGAGGACCATCCTAAGCTTGGAGAAGGAGTCATGAATTTTTTTAAAAGTTTGACTTCCAGTACCCCTTTGTGCAGAAGAAAACATCTCTTTAGACTTCAACACTTTCCATTCTAGAACAGGTCAAGTAATAATTTAAAAGATATAAAGGTATTTATAGGAATTAAGAAAGCTAATATTTTGCCAATATATTTCATAATGAAATAAAGTAGAATTAAAAATCATATAATTTAAAATGTGCTCAACATGCTGAAACTTTGAAGTGCGAATTCACTTTTCTGAATTTTATAAAAAGCTATTTTCTTTATTTAAAACTTTGTACTTCACATTTGTACATCTGACCTCTTAAAAAAAAAAATCACTGATTTGTTTCTGCACACTGTAGCCTCATGGTTCTAGTCTAACTACTCACTTTTAATATATTCCAGATTATATTATGTTAGTTATGTACAGTTTTATATGTGAACAAAGTAAATTGAACATGGAAAAACAGTCAGCCGTCTACATGTATAAATGAATGTGCCTTCACGATATACTTCAAAAAAAATAGCATATAGACTGTATTTGTTTCTAAAGCACTTATGAATACAATAGTGATTATGCAATAAAGTCTTTGTTAAACTATGAAAACGAGATATTTAGTCTTAACACTGTTCCATTTTTTTCTTGCAAATAAATACCAATGAGTAAAATCAAGCATGTAGTCTTTGAAAGATTTTCATTTTGCAAAACAAAATACTATTCCTAGTTTATAGAGAACGTAAAGCAAGAAGACACTTTTAAAGTAACTGAGTGTAATGGAACTGAAGTACTGTGTAGTATAAAAAAGCAATACAAACTAAGAGCAAAGAAGCAAGAGAATGTATACATAAAAAAAACATCCAACATTCTGGGGAAACAAGAGTCTGTTCATAGGAACTTGAAACACCTACACAAAATGTAACTACCTCAAAGCACTCTGCATAAAAGAAAAAGTGAAGAAACTGAAACTTGACACAAAATGCCCCCCATAAGGGCAGAAATGGAGGCACTGCCCTTAAATTATGAGTCTGTTCATAGGTTTTTGACATTAAGGTGTAAAGGGACCATCATGATCATCTAGTTTGACGTCCTGCATGTTGCAGACCACAGAACCTCACCCACCCACTCCTGTAATAGGCCCCTAACCTCTGGCTGAGTTACAGACGTCCTCAAATCATGGCTTAAAGACTTCAGCTTACAGGTTACTATTTACACCAGTTTAAACCTACAAGTGACCCATGCCCCATGCTGCAGAGGAATATGAAAAACCTCCAGGGTCTCTGCTAATCTGACCCAGGGGAAAATTCCTTCCCAACCTCAAATATTGGTGATCTCTTAGATGCTGAGTGTGTGGGCAAGACCCACCAGCCAGACACCTGGGAAAGAATTCTCTGGGGTAACTCAGAACCCTCCCTATCTACTATACTATCCCATCACGGCCAGTGGAGATATTTGCAGCTATCAGTGGCAGATCAGCTACATGCCATGGTAGGCAGTCTCATCCTACCATCCCTTCCATAAATTCATCAAGTTCAGTCTTGAAGCCAGTTAGGTTTTTGCCCCCACTGCTCCCCTTGGAAGGCTGTTCCAGAACTTCACTCCTCTGATGGTTAGAAACCTTCATCTAATTTTGAGCCTAAACTTGTTGGCCTGTTTATATCCATTTGTTCTTGTGGCCAAATTGGCGCTTAACTTAAATAATTCTTCTCCCTCTTAGGATTACTCTCTATAAATACACCTGAGAGAGAAACACTATCTCCCTGCAGCCTTCTTTTGGTTAGGCTAAACAAGCCAAGCTTGTTTTGAGTCTCCTCTCATAAGATAGGTTTCCATTCCATTCCTCAGATCATCCTAGTAGCCCTTCTCTGCCCCCGTTCCAATTTGAATTCATCTTTCTTATACATGGGAGACCAGAATTGCACACAGTATTCCAGATGAGGTCTCACCAGTGCCTTGTATAACAGTACTAACGCTTCCCTGTCTCTAGTAGAAATACCTCATCTGATGCATCCTAGGACTGCATTAGCCTTTTTTTTTACAGCTGCATCACACTGACTCAGTTTTCCTGTGATCAACCAATACACTCAGAACTTTCTCCTCCTCTCACTTCCAAATCATATATCCCAGCTTATAGCAAAAATTCTTGTTGTTAGTCGCTTGATGTGTGACCTTGTACTTCACACACATTAAATTTCATCCCATTTCTATTACTCCAGTTTACAAGGTCATCCAGATCATTTTGTATGATATTCTGGTTCTCCTCCATATTGGCTCATCCTCCCAACTGTGTGTCATCTGTGAATTTTATTAGCATACTCCCACTTTTTGTGCCAAGATCAATAATAAAAATGTTAAATAAGGTTGGTCCCAAGACTGATCCCTGAGGAACTCCACTAGTAACCTCCCTCCAGCCTGACAGTTCACCTTTACATATGAACCATTGTAGTCTCCCCTTTAACCAGTTCTTTACCCTCCTTTCAATTCTCCTCTTAAATTGGAGAAAATAGGGATTAATTTCCCATGTGGAGCTGTATCAAACTTTATGAAATCCAGGCACATTTTATCTACTGCATTTCCTTTGTCTGAAAAATCAGTTACCTTCTCGAAGAAGGAGATCAGGTTGGTTTGTCACAATCTAACTTTTGTAAAACCATGTTGTATTTTATCCCAATTACAGTTCACCTCTGTCTTTAACTACTCTTTCAAAATTTATTCCAATTTGCATACAATTGAGGTCAAACTAACAGGCCTGTTTCCTGCATCACTTCTCCCCCCCCACTTCTTAAAAATAGAAGCTATAGTAGCAATTCTCCAGTCGGGTACAATCCCTGAGTTTACAGATTCATTAAAAATTCTTGCTCTTGGGCTTGCAACTTCATATGCTAGTTTCTTTAATATTCTTGGATGGAGATTTTTCCAGTTACCCCAATTTAGTCTCATTAAGCTGTTTGACTTCCACTCAGATGTGGTAATATCTACCTCCATATCTGTGTACCTATTGGTCACCCTGCCACTATCTCTAAGCTCTTCATCAGCCTTATTAAAAACTGAGGCAAAGTATTAGTTTGGGTGCTGGGCCATGCCTAGATTATCTTTAATCTCCATCCCATCCTCAGGGTTTAGCACTCCCACTTCTTCTTTCCTTGTTTTTTTTAATTAATATGGCTAGAGAACCTTTTACTATTGATTTTAATTCTCTTTGCAAGGTACAAGTCTGTTTGGTTTTTGGCAGTTCTTTATTCCTATACCTTCTGCCCTCTAAGAGGGAACTTTCCTTGCTGATTCATCCCATTTTCCATCCCTTCTAAGCTTTCGGCTTTCTCTTAATCACCCCATTTGAGATGTTTGCTGCTTATCCAGTTTAGTCTGCAACCCTTCCCTACAAATTTTTCCCCTTGCTTGGGATGCTGGTATCAGTAGTTTCTGCAATTTTGACCAAGTATCCAAGCCTCCTCTACATTCAGATCCTTGAGTTCTTTGGTCCAGTCCACTTCCATAATTCCCTTAATTTTTTTAAGTTAGCTAGTGTTACCATATGTCCATATTTTCCCAGACATGTCCAGCTTTTTGTTTCTTAAATTGCTGGGAGGAATTTTTAAATATCTAAAAACATCTGGGATTTTACCATTCTTCCCTAAAGAAGAGTTGATCATTCAAGAGGGTGAATGTTGATCACTCAGAAGTGCCTGCTTTTTCCCCCTAGCTCCCAGCACTTGTGCCACGAAACAGCTGTTTTGTGTGGGTGGGAGGGAGGGGGAAGGTGGTGGAGGCGGGGCTGGGGATTTGGGGAAGGGGTCCAATGGGGCAGGGAGGGGGTGGAGTTGTGGCTGGACCAGGGGCAGGGGGCTGCAAGCAAATCCCTTCCCTCCCCACCCCCAGAGTATCCTCTTTTTGGAATGTTCAAATATAGTAACCTTAAAGTTAGCCCTTTTGAAATCAAGGATGCTAGTTTCAGATCTATTTTTGTTTCTCCTTCCATTTAGTTTAAACTGAATTAGCTCATGATCACTCAAACCAAGGTTGTCCTGTACAACCACAAGATCCTCCGTACTCACCAATACCAAATCTAAAATGGCATTGCCTTCTGTTGGTTCAGTGACTATTTGGTGAAGAAATCTGTCAAATATCACATCCAGAAAAAGCTGGGCCCTACTATTATTAGTAGCACTTGTTCTCCAATCTGTATCTAAACTTTGTTAATGCTTGAATATTTCCAGCAGTAATTACCTTACTGGTAATTGATAAACTCAATGTGTTGAATGTGGCTGTATAAAGGACACCTGTTGTGGGAATGGGTAGAAGAGAGAATGTATTTGTTGACTACGCCAATACTTTTGTATCTGTTTTGCTGCCTTCAGCAGCATACTCACTAATAGAAAGTTGTCAGATCTCTCTTGAAGCTCATTCTGTGAATACCCACTTTTTCAGTACTAATTAAGTTCAAAATTGAATAGGCATATGCTACTTAGGGTAATGTTGCATCAGTAAAATAGACTGCCAGAATGGATAGAATAGAGAGCTGTGTGATTTTACACTACTTGAGGGTAAGAGAAAATGCTTTTTCTCCAAAACTAGCTTCACTTATATTGCTCTTTACTTTATTGGGCTACATTCTAGCCTTTTCCTGCTAATGACAGAAAAGAATGAATAAAGAAAAAACAAGGTACACTACCAAGCAAGTTAGACACACAACTGCAGAGCTACTTGGTGAGAAGGGTAAGGACAGGAAGAATAAAACTACCCTAAGACACAGTGTTAGGTCAAGGATTCATCTACTTTTTCCTAAATGTAGACTACCTCCCTATTCGTATATTGTGTGCAGACCAACTCCCCTCCAGGACCACATGACAGGCTATCGGTAAGCACAGCAACTGCTTACATGGAAAATGATTTGTCTCTCAAGGTTATTTTAGAAGCTAGAATGAGCCAGTACTACATGACTAGTCAACTCTGAACTACCAGCATACACCCTCCCTACCTACCTGTGTTAGGTAAGCAGTGGAAGCGAGCTATCAATTGTTGGGGTAAGTTTGCATGTTTTTTTTTCTCTCTTTGAAGTGGTCTGATGCTCTGTTCTTTACTGATAGCGCAGTTCTCAGATATTTGACTGCCCTATGAAGCACTGTACTACCCATGGCACTCCAGGGCAAGTACAGCAATTACTTGGTGTCCTTTTAGCTACCTAATGCGAGTTCTTTTGGAGATGTTTACAACAGTCTAATTTTGCTCCTGGTCTTTCCCCTGGGGTGCCGCTCTGGCTCTTACTTTCAGGTGGCCCCCTTCCTCACATACATCCTTCCCACCACATCACTTACCTGCTGCTTAGTGGTGCTTGTTCCCCCTCTCCATGTTCCATTTCAATGATGCAAAGAGCAGCATTCAAGTTAAATAATAGATTGATGGGTGCTCGTGCAGGTCTTAGTACTAGAGAATAGTGTGAATTTAGTTCTGAACAGATTTTTTGTTTTTTTTTTTAGCTAAGAACTGAAGGATTAAATAATCAGTTTGCTTTGTATATAGCAGCATCTGATGAAGCCAGTTGGCTTGAGTTTTTCATACACACAAAAACAGAGGGAAGGAGAACTTTAGAGCCAGAATTGGCAATACAGGGGAAGTTGTATTACTCTCAAACAACCCCCTTCCCCAAAAAACCCCACTGGTTTCAAGTTGTTTCTCTTTTCTACAGGAATCCTGTGCTATTGTGTGCAGGCTGGACAGTGTATGTGCTGACAGTTGTACAGTATGTTCAATGGGTGGACCCCAGTATTATTCGTTACCTAGAATCCTCCAGATTTTCACAATAGTGCTGTTCAGTTAATAAAGATCTATCTCGGACCAGAGTGTAAGGCTGTTTTAAAAACAAAACTATCAAAACACCAAACAGTGTTGTGACCATTAAGGGAATATCTATTCACCACACCCAACCTTGTTCATATCTGGTGTTTTCTCCCTTCCCAACAGATTTCCAACTGATGGCAGTTTCTGTGAAAAAGCTATTCCTAAGAAAAGGCCCTACAGGAGATTAATCTAACTTGTACCGTTGGTGCTGAAAATGCTCTGATATTTAATCCTAGACCCTGTAGGTCAATGTTACCTGGAAAGGCTGTGAATAGAGAGATATTTGAGTAAGCCCATTAAAAAGTCAAACCTGTGCATTAAACAAAGCATGGGCCCTGCTGAAAAATTAGTCTAAAAAGGTACTGTGAGATCAGAAATTGTTTGTCTTCGTAAGGTGGTTTGTCTACCTCCTTTATGAAGCACTTTGGAAATTTACTAAGGGATAGAGCAGCTTTTGCTAGTTTTTTTTTTTTTTTTTTTAAAATGGAGCCAAAGTCAGAGTGAAAGCCCTTGAGAACAGAGATCCTCCAGCCAGGAAAGGGAAGCTCTTGCAAAGGCAGGGAATCTGACAGTGGTGGAGAACGCTTCAAAGCCCTTTTGGGGAGAGGCCTCTGTCATTCTCTCTCTGGATTCCTCACAGTAGAATTCTTCTTCAGAGGGAACAACAGTGGCATCAAACACCAATAGAGCCCTTTGGTTCTTGAATGTTACAGAGCCTGAGGTTGCTCTTATTCATATCCTTGCCCTTCTCAGGCTTGTTCCTTCCCTGATCACTTGCTCAAAGAAGTAGTGAGATATTTCTGCCTCAAGGATTTTTTGAGGGGAGAAATTTACACTTAGGGCTTACTGTCAAGAGCCTGCTCAGGGTTCAAAGCCAGACCCTTATTTTCTTCAGTAGTAGAGGAAGCAGAGAACTTCAAAATCCCTCCCCTTCTGGCTCCCATTCCCCTTAAAAGGGAAAAACATGTCCAGTTCATCCCTCCTGCTTGGCTTGGGATGGATGGGGGCTGATCAGGAGCCTGGCTTGTTTCCCCAAGGCACCCCTCTTTAGGGGGATGACTTGTTGCCTCACAACTTCCCTCTTTGTTCTGCATGGATGCCTTGGGACTTACCTCCTGCGTAAAGCACTTCTTGCTGTTAGAGCATCTCTCTGCTCTGCAGCAGGGTTCTAGGTCCATTCTCCCCCACCCCCTTATTGGAGCTGTGGCTGCCTGGGTAGTTAGGGGATCCCACTTGCCTGTTTCACTGCCAGCCCCGAGGAAGTCAGGACAGAAGGATGGAGTCAGGCTGGATGCAACTCGCTGTCTGCTGATCCTGGGGAAACTGACTCTCAGAGAGTATAGCTTGCATATGGGCCCGTGCTTTCTTGGTTGCTCTGCCCTGCTTCTATGGGGCAGAAGAGCAAGCAGGGAGAGTTAAAACCACAAGGGGTTAACTGACCCAGGGAAAAGCAGGAATGCTGAGGAGAGAAAAGTGCTCCCCCCTGCCCAAAAAATTGGGCACAAAAGTTAAAACAGAAGGTGTAAGGGAAGCAGCCAAAGAAAACAGCTGTCTACTGCTGCATATTGAGATGACCCTGGCTTGCTGCCAGAGTCATGGTTAGACTGTGAAGCCAAAACACTGAGCCACCTCCATGAGCTACAGGGAGAGCAGAAGAGTCCAGCTGTCCAGACCTGAGAGAGACACTGGGCTGCAAAAAGGCCGTATCTTCAAGCTGTTATGCAGAAAGAATCTGCAAACTTGTATGCAGCCTGAATGTGAGGACCTTGATTGGTTCAAGTCAAAGATGATCAGAATATGGGCCTCTGTAACATGCAGGATGGTGTCTGTAGTATTTGAGAAAAAAGGCTTTTGGGGGTGGGAAAGAGGATTAAAAGTGGTTTTAGCCATGTTGAGCTAGAGCGGTCAGACAGCCTAAGACATTAGTTCAGACAAGTGAAAGAACTGGAATAGAGAGGTAGATCGGAGAGTTGTCAGCATAGAGAGTGTAGCTGAATATGTCTGCAGATGAGATTACTTGGAAATAAAGGCTGAAGAGAAGGAAAGTAAGGGCACAACCCTATGAAATGCCCACAGGAAGTTAAGGAGCGAAGGATCTTCTGAAGGAGCTATTATTGATGATGGAGGACAATCACGAAAGGACAGTTTCAGAAGCTAAAGGAATACAAGAGAATGAGGATGGAGTACTGGTTTTGTGCTTTGGGCAAGAGCAACTCTGAGAGCAAGGGGTGGAAGATAGACTGGAGAGATCTAAAATAGAATGGAGAGGGACGGTGGCTTAACTGTAGAGACAGTGCATTCAGTGAGCTTAGAGATGAAAGAAGGGAGATGGGGTGGTAGTTTGAAAGGCAAGTGAGGTCAGGACTGTTTGTGGGGGGTAGATAGAGACTTGTGTGCTTGTACTGTGAAGAGAGCAGTCATGAGGAAAATCAGAAAGTAGAGGTGCCACAAATTTTTGCATGTGGGATAGGGTAGAAAGATGAGTGGTATGAGGGGAAGCCTAGGGTTATGTATTTTGTCATTCTCTTGAAAAAAAATCATTAAGTATGTTTAAGCGTGTGAAAAGTGGCAAAAACATGGCTGAAGTTCCAGACTTGGGATTCAATTGACCGAGTTCGGAAAATAGCAGAACAGAGAGAACTAATGTAATGGAGAAAGTAAAGGTATCTGGCAAAAACCCCATGATATGCAGCAGGATGACAGCAGCAAAAGAGGAAGTGGATGTTGTGTGCAAGGGCTGAAACCCCTTGGCAAGGCTGACAAGAGTTAAGGGTGGAGAACAGTAAGGCTGGAGAAAGTCAGCCATATTAGTGAAAGGGCAGGAGGCCGATAACTGAGAACAGACAAATTAATGCTGACAGATTAGAAATCTGGGAAAGGCCAGCTGACAGATTGCTAGAGGGGCTCATGGATGATGCTGAAAGACCAGAGCTTGTTCAAGGTAAGCTGAATGAACGACTCTTGGAGAGTTGGGAGGGCGGAAGCCAGTGCTGCAAGTTGAACAAAGAGGCGGGAAAACGTGCAGTGTGTGTTAAGTCAAGTCGGGCTGCGTGGGAGATGGAGGGAGCCAGGAGTTGAAAGCATAAAGGAAGGCTGAGGTGGGTGGGTGGATGGTAGCTGATAGCAGCAGGGTGCAGGACAAGAGTGCTGTTCAAAGGGGAGTTGGAAGCAGCAGGAAAGGAGCCCAGCACTCCTGCTATAGTCTCATCCAGACTGGGTAGTAGGAGGATAGAGGCCTCTTTAAAGTTAGGTCTGCACTGTTAGAGGTGAGATTCCTGTAAATATACTCATGCTAGCTCCCAAACAAGGAGCGCTAAAAAGCGTAGCTGTGGTGGGACCGGCTACCCACCTATACCAACTACAAACCCACCTGAACCATGTAGGCACTTGCCATGGTCAGGCAGTGCCACCAAAGCTACACTATTTTTAGCACACTAGCTTCATCAAGCTCACAGTAGGTCTACCACCGCCACCCCCCAGCTCCTTGTATAGCTATTCTTTAAGAGGATAGAGGCAAGGTCAGATCCAGTTCTTTTGAGCCAGTAACTGGTGAGATGAAGAGCTCACAAGTGGTTGAGTTTTGTTTTTTAGAGCAGTTATTCCAGAGCCAGCAATGAAGACAGGGAAGGAATGGTTGGATGGGTGGAAGGTGGTTCAGATGTGGATCTGGAACCTGGTTGTGCTGGAAAGAGAACGGGGAAGACAGGATTAAAGAGTAACAGGTAGAGGTATCAGAGTAACAGCCGTGTTAGTCTGTATTCGTAAAAAGAAAAGGAGTACTTATGGCACCTTAGCGACTAACCAATTTATTTGAGCATAAACTTTTGTGAGCCACAGCTCACTTCATCGGATGCACACAGAGGTGGAGGTGGGGAGTTAGCAAAGTGACAGCAGCCAGGAAGGGGAAAGAGCCAGTGGAGGGCGCAAGAGGGAAAAACTGATAGTATCATGCACAACAGAGGTATGATAAGGGTGTGTGGTAAATGGGTAAGATTACAAAACCAAGCCATCCCAAATAAGGTCTGAAAATATGCTCTTGAATCTGAACTGGTTGCTATTCAAAGAAGAGCCCTCCAATTACATTCCCTGTTGGTGGTAAGGGAGAATGGCCAGGTCTGATAGAGCAGACCCGATCCTGATGCTGTGTTGCTGTTTCCTTTCATGTACATGTTCAGACTGTTTACAGGTCACGCAAGTTTGAGGCTAGTAAGAGAACAAGCTACTGGGGAGGTGATGATAACTCACTACTTAAAGGAGAGGAGGGCCTTAGCCAATGAGTTTCCTGCAAGATAGGCCACAGTTCAATTGGAAGTTTACATTTCCTTGGAACACAACAGTAAGGTTTTAAATCAGCACACCAAGTTTCAAGCAGCTGGAGTACTTTCCATACTTAGCAAGTGGTTTTTGCTCAACCAAGATTCTGCACTTCAAAAGGTCTGCAGCAGTACAGAAGAGACATCAGTTTCTAGACTACCTTCTCAGGCAACAGTGGACATTTCAAGATGGGATGTAGTTATGCCATAGAACAAGGAGCTCATTCAAGTATCAGCTCTACTGTTTGTCTGAGGTCCCCAATAATTATTCATACATTAAGCACCTTCTCTAGTTCTGAGGGTAAAGTTACGTGCTGTAGCATAAGGCCATGTAGACACAAGCTTGACACTCACTAACACACTCAGGCAGCACCAGCTAGATAAAGAAGTAGTAATAGAGTCACTTGCCAGAAACAAGAGAGTCTTTTCTAGGAGTGCAGTACAAATGGACCACTTTTCAGGTTTGGCATACTACACTGCAATTTTAGATTTCATCACCTTTGACAGCTCATGCAGCACTCCTAACATTAGAACTAGTACAAACAGGATAGTAAGTACAATATTTATGCTACTGGGTGGATGTTAGGACATTAACATTCTTGCACATACAGATGCAAATAATTTTATTACAACCCCCCACTCACTGTCATCCCCCCCTTGTAGTTACAAAGAACGCTGAACGGGATGGAATATTGAGAGTAGTTTTTAAAAGGAAGATTTATTTAACAAGTTTCACTTAGCGCAATACACCTAAAAAGGAAATCACCATACAATGAAAGATTAAATCAAGGCCTCAGAATTTTATACGAACACCAAGACCAAAATCCTAAAGTAGCTGTATCACGTCTCAACATGTTTCCCCATTAACTTAATAAAAAAAAAAAAAGCTTAAACGTGCCTTACAGGATATTAAAAGAAATAAACTAGAACTAACATGCCAAATGTTCACTTTGAATCGCAGACACAGCTCCTATATTTCAGTTTACAAAATAGCATGTTTTTCAACATGCATTCAAAAACAGTGTTGGATGTAATGTGGTATAAGAGCAACATTTAACATAATTGAAACAGCTTTAACCTAAATACGCTTACTGCTTAAATACGCTCCTACAACAAAACTAACTTGAGAAAAAGCTGAAAATTGTTTAACAGTTATAGTCCTTACTCAACTTGGTTATTACATCCTAAGTGAATGTTTTTCTTCCGTGTGTTCAAAAATACTGAACCTGAAGTTTTAAAATAATCCTGATTTCACTTACAGTAAAGCATAAATCACAAGCTTGTATTGCAAAACTGTTAAACTTAGTTTTTTGTTTTGTTTTGTTTTTTTAAAAAAAAAGGTTGACCAAAAGTCAGTTACATTCCCCAGCCAGCACTCATATTGGACATGTTGGACATCCCGCCCATTCCATTCACTCCCATGGATGCACGGTTCCCACTGCTGTAGTAGCTACTGTTCATTGCGCTTTGATTACCTGGAAAAAACATCATCAAGCAGATAAGTGAAGTGTTCCAGCTTATTGCCAGTACAGGTTTTTTTTGTGTTTTTTTTTGGGGGGTGGGGGGAGGAAGAGGAGAGATTCAACTCCACCCCTTTTATCCTTAAGTGTCCACTTGAGACTCAAATCCACCCACCATCTTGCACATACTCCGATGCTACTAAAAAGACAAACCTTCCAGATATTTAAAATGTAAGTTGGTGCTGTCTTTACAACAAAGCCCTGCAAGAGTTTTCCAGGTCTTTCAATGAAATAAGACTAAGTCCAGACACTACAGTTCTAGTACATACTGCTTTTATTTTGGGAAACAGCAAGACTGGTTTCCTTTTCTCACACTGCTATAGCTAGTAACTGCAATGAAGTTACTCCCAATTTATACCTGCGAGAGAGCAGAAGACAAGCCATAAGCTTGTTAGTTGTTGTAAAGTGTGGATTTACTTTGGCTTCTGTAGTGTATCTACATAAGCAGAAAAATCCAATTTCCCAGCTTCTTCATATCTCAGAAGATTTCATCTTGGAAAGCAAATTTCCCCTAATACTAGTATTGAGACTCATACTTCAAAAATTAGTGCCAACAATGAAGTACTATTTTAAGGTGGTGCTGTCTATTAATCCTACCTCCTTTGTCCTTACAGCTAGACAGCACATTGTGTGTAAGGATCTCTTTGTAGGAGTGTATCCGACACCCACCTAAGGCTTTAAAAAATTATTTTTTTAAAAAATACATCTTACCATATCCGCTCATACTGCTTTGAGTGCCATAGCCAGCTCCATAACCCCCACTCAGCTGCTGATTAGCACCATAAGTGGATTGGTTTCCTTTCAAGTTAAGGAAAAGAACGTTAACACCTTGACTGCCAAAAATCTGTCCAAACAGATCTATATACTACCTAATCATGAAATTCCTAACAGATATTAGCTTTCATGGTGCCACATATCTGGTCTATTTAGATACCACTGTGCTTAACTATTTTTTCTGGTTTCTCACTAGTGGAAGTGGCGAAGAGCAAGGTATTTGTGCTCATGTGCTTCTGATTCTTATGGTACTTAATTTGTTTTTTCAGCCTAACTTAAAAATAGAAAGGTTGTATCGCGCTCTAACCTATTTCACCAGAAGAGCATCAGTTCACTCACTGCAATAAATCATGTCTGAAGATTTAAGGCATTTAAATATTCCTCTCAGCTACAAGTGACAAGAAACTTTAAATGGGGTGCTAGATTTTACATCCCCAACCACAAATAGCCACTATTCAGAAATGCAATGGAGAAATTTACTTCTGACTTTTACTGCATGGTAAAAATCCATAACGGGATTTTAAAAAATTGTTATGCAAGCCAACTGAGACACCTCGGATGTCCTCCAAAACAGCACATGTGCTTTCAGAGGCATGGAGGAAGTCAATACCAGAACACCTGGAATGTCAATCTTCCAGATAGTATGAGGCTTGTTCCTAATCTGAATTTGTATGCACCACATGGGAAAGTTTCTATACTTGTACGAGAACCTGGTAAACTGAGACAGCAACAATTAAAACTAATCTTCTTGTAAAATAAGCTAAGTTCTCAATTAACTATTTAAGCTATCTTTGACGAGCACAATCTGATACAGCACAGTACCTCTGAAAAACTTTACAGTTGAAATTATGACATTTGCTTTTAAAAAAACAGACTTAAAGCATTACAGTGTTCAATCTCATTCCACAATCAAAGTACTATACAAGCATCATCTCCACACACACACCCCACCACTTTAAGCTCTTATCCTAAGAGACAGTAAAGTAAATTTCAAGAGGACTATCTACTTTTGCACATCACAAAGTTTCTATGGCCATCTAAGGGGAAACTGTTTCTGAATAGCAGTAACAGGTTTTAGTTTAACTTACAATGGACATTTCATATTTTAATTTGGTAATTTTAGGTTTGTTATAATGTTTTAGTGTTGATTTTTCAAGTTTTAGAGTGGAGCTTTGTTGCTCCCTCTTTCCAAAGAGACTTCACTCATGAGATAAAGTGTCAGTTTAAAGTTTGATACACCCTCTATCAACACCTGGTCTGGAAAAAACAGGACAAGGATAACTTGCATCTCCCATGTCATTTTTGTAACACCACACTCTTAGAAAGCATTCATCACCACACTCTTCACATTCAGCACAATTTACTTAACCTAATTAATTGTTTGAATGTATTCCCAAAAGGTTTATATACCTGGCAATGTGCTAGTGTTCCAATCTTGAACTACCCCTTCCGATTCCTTGACTGTGTGATTAAGACAGAATGTTGAATTTCAGTTTTTATGCCAGGCATAGAATAAGCAGGAGCTGTATAAAATTAGCCAGCTTTGTTAAATACGAAGTGTTCGAATAAAAATTTAGCTAAGACTATTCACACATACCCATTGCTCCCATCATTTGGCTGCCATATGCACCACCACTTCCTCCTGCTGTAGAATTCAAGAAGAGTTCTACATATCTGTGTTCTGAAAGGAAAAGCATGTTTAACAGAGTATTGAAACATGTACTGGACATTAGGCCTACACATGATACAAACAGTGCCTCATTTCAATTTAAGATAGTCTAACGCCAAACTTGCCTTAGACAACGGGGCTAACTAATTTCTACAGAATCCATATCCAATCTGCCTCGCTGTGAGGTCACTCCGATAGAGGATGTGAATGATTCAAATATGTTACATGTTATAGTTATGACTTAATCCATCTGTATACCAACTGACAGTCTTGTCTCAGGTAAGAACTATTCTCCCATGTTAGAAAACAGATCAGATAATTTTTAATACAAACTCTCAGCATGTATGTTTTAACTTCTGTTCAGAGCATATTTTGGTCATTGATTTTAAGATGAGGGAGGCCCATAGTTTTAAGAAAAAGATGGGCAAACTTACGCATATTTGCTTTGTCTTTAGACATGGCGGCCACAGCATCCTCATGAGTAGCAAACTCAACATCTGCCTCTCCAGTCACTCTACCATCTGGTCCAATTTCAATGTGGACTCTTACAGGGTTCAGAGGTGAGAAGAACTAGGTAAAAAAAGATATGCACATAAGACTGTCTTAATGTGGCAAAATATTGTTGCAAATTCAGGAGAAAGTACTTGTTGCACAAAGTATTTGAACTCACATTATAAATATCGTTCTCTGTAGCTCTGTAAGGTAATCCTCTCATGTGTACGCAGTGACCAGTTGTGCTTTGGAAAGTAGAACTTGCATCTCCATATCTATGGTCAGACATGCCTGTGGAGAGAAGAGTCCATTCTAGATCTTTCAGATGTATTGAAAGTTAGCTTTTATACATATTAAAAGTTGTTTACCACCCCCATTAAAGAAGTCTCACCTCGTCCAAATCTATCGGAACCAAAGCCATAGCCATCACTATATCCATTGTAGTCATCATAGCCTCCATAACCTTAAAACAGATAAAATACATATTAAAATGTGTTCCCTAAACCATGGAAACTAATATGTAAAATACTATGGAATTATTAGCTTCAGTTTGATTTTTCCATGAGTTTTTATCCATGCACTAATAGGTATGAAGCAGTATAACATGCAACGTAAATTATGGTTTTAAAATAACGGAAAGTCGTAGTATACATACCTCCACCATAAGCTCCACGCCTCATTCTTTCAAAACCACTTCCTCTACCAAGACTGTTATAGCCCCTTCCAACACCAGGCCTGTCATAAGGACCTGGCCTCTGCATGGCCAGTAATTTGCGGGGAGGATCATAATGAGTGCGCACTTCTGCTCGACTACTCTTGAAGATTTCAATGTACCTAGGATGTTTTCCGCATAAGAAAGACAGTCAGTCTTTAATTCCCCACATAGGAATATTAAATCAGTATAAATCAAACTAAAACAAGACATTCTAGTCATAGCCTTGAAACTGGCATACTATTTTAAGCCAGATTTCTTTATATTATACAGGCAATGACAAATTCTAGTCAAATACTATTTTACTTCCAAAATAGTGTATTTTCAAGAAATTACAATTAATGAAGGGTTTATAGGCTCCTCATACTTCACAGTATCCCAACCTTAATGCTGGGGGAGCAAATTAAGTCCCCCCCAGTTTAAATTTAATCACATCTGTCAAGAAAAAAATAGGAGGGAGACAAGTCCACTCAACTCAGCACTTTCATATTTTGCTCATGTGGCAATATATATTAAGAGGATTAAAAGCCTAGTCTCCACCAAGATTTTAACCCATCAGAAGTCCACACACACACAAAAAAAGCTTTGCATGTGCTAGTCAACCCACCCTATGCTTCAGTAGTTCAGCATAGGAAAAAGTGCATGCTTCAATGAAAAATAGTCACAAGTAAAATAGAATAAAAAACCCTTTGTGACAATTTCTTGAAAGCTATGCTTATTACATTGAAGATTAAATACAATAAGAAAATTTGTTACATTTCAACTTATAAAAACAAGTTTAGAAATTATCACATTTTCTTATGGTAATAAGGTACTATGTGTGTCTTTACAGCTAGAGACATTATTGGTGCTACTTGAGAAGTTTAAAGCCATAATCTCTCAACTTCTGTCAATTTTTAAGCTATCAATTTTACAGTTTAAATACCAAATATTAGAGTAAATTCAATTAACTTAATTTTCCAATTTTGTTTTGTAGTCTGAATAAGTTTTACTAAGTATGTGCTATGTACACATGAAACAGTACTTTTATTTTACGTTAGAGACCAAAATACTAGACTAAGATTTAATGGTTTATGGATCAGTCCTTTAAGAAGAGAGAATATGGATTTAATTAGCATTTACCATAAGAAAAGTGACGTATCCAACCAACCATCCATCCCCACCTGTGCCCTATTCTCTCCTTGTGTTTCTTTAGAGCCTTTTCAGCTATTTCCTGTGAAGCAAACTGCACGAAGGCCTCCCCCGTACTCCTCCCCTGGAAGTCCACCGGCAATGTTATCCCATTTGGCACGATTTCCAACCCTTCAACCCAAGGACAAATAACCCCAGTAGGGGGCAATATTAACATCACAAGCCCAGTCATGAATTTTTCTTATAGCTTTAAATACACCAGAAAGTTAATACTTGTAAGTGAATGGTATGCTAGTTCTAGATTAGCATTCTAGCAGAAAGCATGTCAACATGAAATTTCATGATTACATACCATTCAGTTTACATTCTTAACCCATCCTGCTGTGCAGAAAAAAACCTTTACTTTGTAGCAGTAAAAATCAATTTTCATCTATTTAGTGCAGGGTGTGTTAAGAAGATGACAAGTTAAATAGAGCCTCTTAAGAATACTTTACAGAATTTTTCAGTCTGATGAAATTCACACAACTTAAAAATCACAAAAAAAAACAGTAAAAATAGCTTTACACAGCATCTTAGTAAGTATTTACTAAAAGTAACATTAATGTAAAACAATGATACTCTTATGTAAACATTTTAAATCTTGCTAAATTCAGTATTAATATTTGTAGAGTACTGCTTCACGAAGAGAAATTCATGAATTATTTCAGAAGCGTTAATTGCTAAACTGAAAGCAGCACTTTGCATATTAGGTACATGTATACAAATTCTATCACTGCTGCTCATAAGTTGTTAGCCACATGAACAGTGATATCAGTGCATTTATTTGCTTTAAAAAAGGGTAGTGTTCAATACATCACTTTGCCAAAATACACAAAACAAATTTAGTTGCATTCTAATCAGAATAGTCATCGATTTTCAGTCTACATTAAAAACAAAAGTCCTTGCTAATTTTATAACAATGTTTCAAAGCTTTCGATTTAATTTTGTTATACATCCTAATATTCAGGTTTATAACTTAAGCATAAGTCACATTTAGAAATTAATACTTTCTGCTTTAAAACAGACATGTTTAGGCCCACTCAAGATTTGACTGTATGCATTTGTAGATATTCCAATTCCCAAAACAGGAAGTCAACATTAGATACAAATTGGCAAGAGTTTGACATCAAGTTCGAGTCAAGTCATTTTAATCTTTACAATTCAGTCTGAAACCCTAAACAAACTTCATAAAATACTCATTTAATGTGAATGAAATGAAATTGAACTTTTGTACCACAACTACTCTGTACTTAAAGACCAAATTACCGTACAATATTTGACCCTACAAGTCATGTAGAACAGTACTTGAGTTCAGGTTTCAGAGTAACAGCCATGTTAGTCTGTATTCGCAAAGAGAAAAGGAGTACTTGTGGCACCTTAGAGACTAACCAATTTATTTGAGCATGAGCTTTCGTGAGCTACAGCTCACCTCATCGGATGCATACTGTGGAAACTGCATAAGACATTATATACACAGAGACCATGAAACAATACCTCCTCCCACCCCACTCTCCTGCTGGTAATGGCCCATACACATTTTAAAGAGAGTGGTCACTTTGGATGGGCTATTACCAGCAGGAGAGTGAGTTTGTGTGTGTTTTTTTTTTGTTTTTTTTTTTGGGGGGGGGGGGGGGAAGAGGAGAGAGACCTGGATTTGTGTTGGAAATGGCCCAACTTGATGATCACTTTAGATAAGCTATTACCAGCAGGAGAGTGGGGTGGAGGAGGTATTGTTTCATGGTCTCTGTGTATATAATGTCTTCTGCAGTTTCCACAGTATGCATCCGATGAAGTGAGCTGTAGCTCACGAAAGCTCATGCTCAAATAAATTGGTTAGTCTCTAAGGTGCCAAAGTACTCCTTTTCTTTTTACTTGAGTCCAGAAATTTTAAACCTAAATTAGTCTTTCCACCTTTAAAAATTCCACCCATTTTACTGAGTCTAGCAATACAAAGGCTCAACCATTTTTATGTGCTCAACTGAGCAGCATGTGTGGAATGGCTAAAATGGTAAGTAAGAATTATCCTTCAATTTTTAAGTATCCACTTTAATTTTCAATTCAAAGGACCAAAAAAAACCAAACAAAAAAAAAACCCACAAACCTTGATTTTTCTATGACAAGTAAAACAAACTTGTGTAAGTCTGAATTACCTAGATAACGCAAAATTTAACTTAGGTCGATTAAGATATTTAAAAGCTTTTAGCCCAAATAAGAGATTAAATTTAGGATTTATTTGCACACATCAGAGATCAACATAATCTAACACACTAACTGTGGCACAGTTTGGCCTGTTGAAAGCATTAATGGGCAAGAGCTCAGTGCCACTCTGATTCGCACTGACCCATAATGCTACAGCTAATACTTATACCCCACATACCTGAAAAGAACTGTACAATTTCTTCTTTGCTACAGCCAAATGGGAGTCCTCTAAGACGTACAAAACCATCATTAGCAGTATCAGGGCTGTTAGGACCAGTATGCTTCAGAACCCAATCCATTTCAACGTTGTTTGACTTGAAAACTGTAAGAGGCACTTAGAATTAATGAATTTTGGAATGCTGCATAAACCATTTTAAGTCATTTGCCATTTGAGAAGCTAGTCAACTGGTATAATCTAAAAATTCACTTAAATCAACTTACATGCATTTAAACACCATGAGTTACAAAAAAGTGAAGTCAGTACAAACATTTAATCAATTACTAGGCCAATTAAGTCAAACCTTCAACATATCTGTGTCCCATTGTTTCTCTGTCTTTCTTCAGTGCCAATTTCACATCATCTTCCGTTTCAAGTTCAACAAAAGCTTCTCCGCTTGGTCTGCCTTCTCTTGTATAGATGAAACGGATACCTGAAGCTCCATTTTGAATTTTGCATTCTAGGAGAGAAACCCAGAACAGTTTTGTTCCAACACTCAGTTGTTCTACAGCAGTGATTCGTGGTTTTTTTTTTTTTCTTCCCCTGAAAGTATACCAGTTTAATCCTAAATACATATCATCTACCATAATACAAGATGCTGGTTTTCCTTAACCGAATTTAATATTCTTAGTATTCTTTTAAATTCACCATTGAGACTGAAAGCCATCAAGAGATGGAATGGAAATCTTCCCTACCAGCATACCTTGAACAGAAGGCAGTCGCCACCCAAGATAAATTTTGAGTTGTGAAAGAATCCAGACTACATCCCTCTTACAGACCTCCAAAGACCACCATACTGTTAGGGTTTGTTTTTTTTATTTTTCCTTTTAATTGGAAATACTCAGTCTTATTTAAGATGGGATAATCATTCTTGCCATCTGAAAAATCAATCTGAAGTCTAGTAAACCAAGAGTTAACTAGTTGCAATATGGGACTTTAAAATCTGCTCAGTTAAGCATAAGTAAGGACACTCTTTCAAGCAAACACCAAACCACATTGTAAACCATCTCTTATAATAGGTATCAAAGTGCAAAAGGGCTAGCTATTTGTTCAGTTTAAGCATCCAATATATACATTACAGCAAGCAATTAAATATAAGCACTTCAAAAAAAATCTACTTACTTTTAGTAGGGAGGGTCCTCTATACCGATTTCCTGCACTGCACTGCTCTTATCTTACAAAAGAGCTGCCCGGGGATGGTGCCTTACTCCTTATCACCTCCTCTGTGATCTCTAAAGCTTTTTCCCCGGCTTTCCTCGCTTGCAGATGGACGCATGGAACCCGCCCCTCCCCCACGCGGCCAGCCCCACGCCGGATGGCTGTTCATTGCGAGCGGAGGGGCCGCCTCAGCCTCACTTACCGGAGAAGAATCGCTGGACCTCCTCGGCGGAGCAGGACCAAGGCAGCCCGCGCACCTTCACTACGAAGCCCTCGCCGCCCTCCGTGTTCAGCATCATGCTGGAAGCAAGACTCGGCTCCGATTCGCCTTCCGTCGCTGCGAGGAGACAACACGTTGAGGCGGCGATTAAGGCCTCCGCCCGCCCGAACGCGGGTCACTCCGCCTTTCCCACCACTGCTCCCCTTCACCAGACCACCCCCTGTCCCGGGCCTACACCCCCACCTCCCCCCGCGTGGCCCGGGGCAGCGCCTAACTCCCCACCACCCCCGCGGGCGCCGACCCTCCCCGCACGCACACATGGTGGCGCTCCGCCTTGGCGTTAAGGGTCCGAGCCTGATCCTGTCCGGAGATCGCCTAGTCCCGGTCAGGCAGCAGCAAGCGGGTGAGGTTGTGCCGAGGGCGCGTTAGGAAATGGCGGCGCGTGCTCCCGCTTCCGTTGGGCCGGGCTCTGCCGCCGCACAAAGAACACAGGTCCCAGCCACCGCCCCGGGCAGCCGACAGGCCGGAGACCCCTGCGCTGCACAGCGCCTGCTTTCCCGCTCACTGCCGGGAGGATGGGGGGGGTTGAGGGTGGCTAGACGACAGCGACCAAACGGAGACCTGGGGTCAGCACGCGCTGCTCACCACCAGTTTGTAAACTGCGCGGCGCCGTGACTTGGGCTGAGGCCCGGGGCGCATGCGCATAAACAGACCGTGCTGCGCATCTGCAGTATGTGCATGGCTCCCCCCTTTGCGAACCAACTACGCATGCTCTCTAGCATCAACAGGCGCCGTCGGCGCATCTACGCGCGCCCCCGGTCGGCACGTATGCGCGCCCCCGTTTCCTCCCTGGTGTTCGCCTTTCTGTGGTAAAGAAAACCAGGGGCCTCAACCCCGTGCAGCTAGTGTTCCCAGCCTGCGAGCACGCGCAGTTTTCAGCACAGCTACACTTGAATAACCCCAACCGCTTCTCTTATGGTGCACGCGGCCTCGCGGTGCCCGGAGACACGGTCCCTGCGCTGGGCGCGGGCTCGGACACCGCAACCAACGCCCTATCCGCCCACTGCCCCTAAAGGCTTAGGGAACCAGCCAGCACCATTCGGCCGTTCCCTGACCCTCCCCTGTCTAACACAAGCGGCAGGCCGAGCTGAGCGTGTCTGAGCCCCGCTAGGCGGGGAGAGAGGGGCACTCATCTGTGGGCTCTAGCGCTTCCCAGCTCCAACGACTGCTGACTTTCCCACCCCGCGGGAAAGAGCCTGCTCGCTTCACGAACTGAAATCTCGCTTGTGCAGAAGAGGAGAGTAATCAAGAGACATGGATCAAAGCCACCAGAGCACAGAGAGCAAGTTACTCTGCCCAGCTCTAGATTTCACCCCGAGTTTCCCCACAAGAGTCAACCCCACTTACACCAGACAAGCACATGTATTTAAGATGGCGTCTACACTAGCCTTGTTTTTGTTTGGGGGGGAGGGGGAGAGGAATGACAAAATCCATTATTGCTACCACCAGTTTACCTTTACCAGTGGTAACTGAAGGCTGGGGGGAGGGAGGGAGGCAGGCAGGCAGGCAGATAACACAGCTGGGGCAGTCTAGGCATAGGGCACCAAGTTTTAGATAATGGTGGCAGGAGACAGGTCTGTGGATTGGTTGGCGAGTGGGAAAATTGAAGCTTCTGGCTCAGACCCCATGATTCCCCTTCCCTAGACTGTGGAGCCTGCTGCAGTGTCTCCCCCTGCCAAGGGCCAGTGCCTCAGCCCCTCCAATCCATCACTTACAAGAGTGTCTGAAGGTGGTATCCACAGAGGGGCATATCAGTGAAATAAGGTGACCTAACCTCCCTGCCCCACCATGAGGGGGGCACAGGGTTTAGACTAGTTTCATTCAGGGCCTGGAGGGGGAGATTCACCCTGCTTGCAAGGTGGCAAGAATCCCACAGGGAGGCTGAAGGATCTTCCCCTCCCACCTTAGCAGAAGGGGTCTGGGTCCCTCCCCACAAGGGGAGGAAGGGTAATAGAGGGAGCAGGACAGGCCATGAAGCTAATGCTTCAGAGCACCAAATGCTGCCAAAAGCAGCATGTCACTTTGCAGCCAGCTGCCAGGCTCCAGCCCAGACAGGGTTGCTGACTGGTAGGGTCAATCACTGAGACCCTGCTACTGCCTTGATGTAACTAGGGCCTCCAAGCCAAGGCTTTGCATCAAATTGCACGTCCTAGTTCATGGTTCAGCACCCAGGCACGCCTGCCCTTCAACACACTAGCACAACTGAAAAGACAACACCCCCACTCGTTCCAGGACAAGACTTTGTTCCTAGTCATGAGTATTTAACCCTAGCATCACTAGGAATAAAGCTCTGCCCTTGAGCTCACTATCACTGTAATTAACAAGCGCTCACTCTCACTCACACACACAGTCTTCTCCTTCAATGGTGGCATCAGTGAGGCTGGTTAGTTTCCCCAGCACAGTGCTGCAACATTTAGTTTACAGACACCACAAGAAAGGTGGCAAACCCCAGGCAGCATTCACATTCAGTGTGTCTATTACCTTTAAGAGAGAAGCAGGGGAAATAATTGAGTGGCATCCATTAGCACTAAATTTCTACTATCAGAAAGTAATGGCATTGTCAGGAAATTGCCATGACTGGAACAAGCATTTACAGCTTCACAGAGAAAAGATTCTTTTCAGCCTCTGACTACTCAGTGATTCCTTCTACAATAAGAAAAACATTTGTACTATGGGATTTAAATAAGATTCACACAATGTGAGTCCTCACTTGCTGTATTCCTCTGTTACTGACCTAAAACAGATAGAGATAGTGTAAGTGGCAACCTGGCTCCTCGGCCCTTCTGTATTTAGCTCTGGTGATCTTGCAGATAATGCTTGATCTCAACTACAAATTCTCCCAAATTCCAACCCATCTCATTCTCAGTTGCTCTGTTCCACATACACAGCAATTGTGTGTTCTCTTCCCCTCCACCCCCAACTCTTAAGAATGCAGCATTGGCAGCATCTAAAGCCCCACCTCCATTTTTAAGACATGATTTCTAAAATGGTGGCAACACAGTTCTTGGCTGCAAATGTAGCTAAGGTCTGGGTTCAGCACCATTCCAGCTCCACCTACTGACAGTGTAAATAAAGCAGCCTAAATTTACGGTCTTGTGAACAGAGAAGTGCTACAAATATTTTATTCCTTTTGCATGTAAGGGAACAGTTACAATAGTCCCTACAAAGTCAGTGACAAATGCCTTCCATGGCTTTTAATCCCTGCTCCATATATTAACACATACTGCCTTCCAAGCGGTTCCTAACACCCTTATGAAACTGAGCATTTCCCAGCAGTTGTAAAAATCTCACTATTCAAAGCAAGTGCTGCATATGCCATCTAATTGCTTCAAAGAAGTTGTTTTAGTGGCACTTGTGTAGTGGCAAACATTGTAGACAGTAACATACTATTCGGAGGATACAAATTAAGCAGAGATTCTGATTAGAAACATTTCATATACCTATCAGTAAACAGATTTGTAAGACTTAAAGTTGCAGACAAGAGGACAATTAAAATGGAGGACTTTGATTTCCAGATTTGTGAACTTTAAGTGCAGTTTTAACAACCTCAGGCATTTTAGAACCAATTCCTGTTTGGTCTGCTTATTTATTCACAGACGTTTCAGATAATGTTTAAAACTTGAGAAAATCCACCGAATTTTGCCAAACAAGAATAAAGGAGACTGACTATCCCTGGTTAAATAGGTTTGCAGCCAACAGTATCCCATGAGTTCTATCTTATTAGATGCTAGCTGTCATTTAAAAGCCTCTAAAACCAGGAAAAGAAAGTAACTGTTGTCTTTTCCCAAAGCAGAAGGTTCAGGGTGCAATGAAAAGTTATCCATTCAAAGGGAACTGCAGTTTCAAGGCTGCAGAGCACACCCATCCACCCAGTGAATGTTTTTAGAGAGGGGGATCTGGGTTTGTTGCATACTTATTACAAAGATTCCATAAATGCTGAAATAATGACAATGTTACAGAAACAATGGTCAATTCTTGCAGTTCTCACACAATGCCACTGAAATAAATCACGTTAAACAGATAGCATCCAGAACACACTTCCTAAGTAAGGGGGAAAACAAACCCAGATTCTTAGTCTCCTCAAACAAAAATGTGAAAAAGTTACAGAGTGCTCAAATGCTGCTCTTAGGAACTCCCCCCTCCCTCTCCTGGTACAGTGTCTCAGAAGAGTGGAGGAAATCTATTTCAAATGTTGTACAACAAGCCCACAAGATCGGTTTACATTTTTCAGACTTCTGCCTACTTAAGTAGGGTTAGAGCACAATTAAAGCATGTCTCAGCTAAGCTTTGTGAAGCAGAACATCCTTTACTGTTTGAGAGATTGGTGTACAACAGGTAACTCAAAAGTTGCCTTGTCTTGGTGGCTAATAAGTTTGATAGAGTTCAGTGATTAAACAGTGTCCGGGCATGGGTAAATGGGGCAGTTGCCTGGAATAACTATTGTGCTTTAAAATTTACACTAGCTCAGTGGTTTTCAACCTGTGGTCTGCAACACCCCTCCTCCCCCCAATTCGAAAGGCATCTGCACCTCCATTTTAAATTTTTTAGGGGGTCTACATATGAAAAAAGGTTGAAAACCACTGCTCTAGCTTATCTGTCAATAGCTTCCTCACAAGACAGACACTCATCTTCATGTGGTGGGAATAGCAATAAATCACATGTCTAATCTATTCTCTCCTCTTCTGATCCCATTGACCAATTTAGAGTCTGCTGAATTTAGCTGTGAACTGTAAAAGCCTTTTCTTGCAAGGAAGCTTTTGCAAACAAACTAACAAGTGTGAAAGGCCCAGTGAACCTGTGCTGTGTAAACTCAACCTAATGAGTAATGAATGCTGATAAAAAGCGAGACTAGTATACATCATACTTGCAACTCTGCTATTAAGAGGGGCAATATGCTGCTTCCTGAAGACTAACAAAAAAATTGCAGCAAGCATTTTTGCCCACTTATGCAGTACTATGTAACACCATAAGGGCATGTCCACACATGTATTTATTTGGGAATACCTACTATGCTTAAGAGTTACTTTCAAGTGTAGACAATCTCAGGTAGTACAGTTATGGGATACATTTCTAACAGTTGTCCATCTGATGACCTGTGCTCTCAAACATGCTATTCTAGTTTTTTTTAAAAAGCTTTTTCCAAGAAGTTTATAAAATTTCTGCTACTCCTAACATTGGATTATAAAAAGTGTTTTTTGTTGTAGGCATGTGTTTGCTTCCAATCAGAGTCTGGAAACATCAATGAAACAGAGTGAGTTATTTATTAAGATGTGGCTATGCACTAGTCTGAATCAGACAGTTGAGTGGCTTTATCTACCTCTGAACTACACCTGAGGTACAATTACTTATCAATATCATGCAATAAATAACCATTTCTAGATGCTTCTAAACCAGAAAAACTTGAATTGGTTGCCATTTCTTGTAAAACAGGAAATATAAAATAGTCATGC
The DNA here is from genome assembly GCF_965152235.1 of Eretmochelys imbricata. NCBI lineage: Eukaryota > Metazoa > Chordata > Testudines > Cheloniidae > Eretmochelys > Eretmochelys imbricata. The sequence continues at coordinate 8,021,601 of NC_135579.1, read as the reverse complement.
TCATCTCATACAGTCTGACCTACATACTTCCTTTCACTCAGGGCTATTTAAGTTATTACACTTCAGGCAACCATGTAGTAATTTTAGGTATTTTGACTATACAAGATCAGATAGAAACTGAACTCTCTTTTAATTTGTTTTGGGTTCAGCACATAGATTAAGTGTTAGTAAATATAAAAAGGCTGTGAAATGGGTGTGAACAGAGAGTTTCAATATTTAAGAAACACCAGGATATTTTCAACACTTTAGTATTATGCTTTGTCTCCCCTACCCCTGACATTAAATTAATGGCTAGAGGCAGATCAGGTTTTATTTCATTAAAATTAAACACTAAAATAGATGTGGCCACATACCTTTCTCAATCTTCCCCGGGAAGGGGTATCCCCACCCTGAAATTAAGTAGATGGAAATGATGAAATTTTAATTTGCTTTTGGGGGAAAAACAGGTTGTCATATCATTGCTCTGATACCATTACTTCATCTGCACAGTGTATCTAAAATGTCTAAGTCCATCACCACTAATGTGACTCATTTCTTGCGGCCCTGCATGTGGCATTGAGCCTATGCAGTCTTCCCAGGGATTTTTGCTATCCAATATTTTCTGCAGAAACCAACCATTTGCTTAAAGAATATTCTTAGTTCTTGTCTGAAGACACTCCATCCTCAAGAGTTAGAGTAGGAAAATATGTTGTACATAATGACTAAAAAAGTGCTTGTTTGCAGCATTTATGGGGTCCAGTAGTTAATTTTAATACTGAAGTGACTCCTTGACACTAACATTGCAGGATTACAGTGAAATGGGGATACAATTGTTAGTCTAAAACTAATTGGAAGCCTGTGCCAATTTCAACAAAATTCCACACAACTTGAACTACTCTTGATGGAAACATGTGGTTTTGAGCATCTGACACCAGGTGGTAGGGTTTTAATTAATTTGAAAGACTAAGCAAACAGCATTCTGAAAGTTAGTATTCATAATGTTACATGAATCTTAACCTCTAGAGGAGAGGGGGAGGGACAGCTCAGTGGTTTGAGCAGTGGCCTGCTAAATCCAGGGTTGCAAGTTCAATCCTTGAGTGGGCCATTTAGGGGCAACTGGGGACTGATCCTGCTTTGAGCAGGGGGTTGGACTAGATGACCTCCTGAGGTCCCTTCCAACCCTTATATTATGATTCTATAAATCTAGGACACTATCCTATTATACTGTACTTTACACTCCAACTGAGAGAAACCCAAATATGTACATTTATCAAACTAGATTTAGAAAATAAAACTAAGCAAGCATAAGGACAGAACACCACTGCACACTTACAGACAGCAGCTAGTCTCCAGTTCTTTCACACAGACTAATTATTTCTAATCAAAACTCTCCTTTCTGAACTGCTATTCTGATGTCAGCAAATTCTATATTGTTGCCAACATTCACCACTGTTGCTAAGGGCCCAGGACTGTCATAGAAAGCTTACAGTTGTGGGTTTGAGTCATTTGGTAGGTGTAGTACGCAACAAAATAAAAAACCCTATAGTTATACATCTCTAAATCCATTCTGGTGAAGAAACTTGCACTTAGTGGGTTCTCAAACCATTCACTCAGTTGGGGAGGGAGGGGGAACCAAGTGGGAAAAAAAATATAAAAAAATCACTGCATGTAAACTAGTCAGGGTCAGTCAGTCTGAAATCACTTAAACCAGGCTAGACTGCTTGAGAAATGGATTTACATACTAGATATCCCATTCAAAAGAAATCTCATCCAAGTAAAATGGAGGACAATGGAAAAAGTATTTGGGTTTCTAATTTGGATGGTCTTCAAAAACTGATGTTCCTACAGTATTTATGTCTTAGTGCACAAGAATAAAAAGCCTTCAAGAGACAAGCCTGGGAGCTTAAATTCATAACTGTTAGACACTAGAAATCAAGGACTCAAAGGTACTGGATTTATGGCTCATTACAACCATCTATGACCCCCTAACCTTCCTTTGTCCTAGGACTGCAGGTTTGTTAATTGGGCACTTCACCTGGAGTAGGCTCTTACACGTTAACTCCTTATGCTAAACAATCTTGTATTTAGCTATGTGACACTGAGTAGCTGCTCCAGACCTCAAGAGCTCTGTAAGTTCAAAAGCTTGTCTCATTCACCAACAGAAGTTGGTGCAAAAAGAGGTATTACCTCATCCTCACTGTCTCTCTAATATCCTGGGACCAACACAGCAAACAAAAATAAAAAAGGAAGCCTGCTAGCAAAAAGAAAGTACCTAAATGGTGAACAGATGAAGAAATGCAATTTTAAACATCTAATTCATTCGTACTGCAAGTAAAGATAGCTGTTAAACTGTGGCTTGACATTTCAATAATCTGTTTTGACCATTAATTTAAATTTTTTTTGTAAGTTATCAATGCATTACTTAATTGAAGTGAGCATACTTGAGCTATTAAGCTAAGATGTTTAGTGTGAAACATGATCAATGTTGTGAGAGACATACTTCTTTGTTTACTCTTGCAGATATGGTGGAAAAGCAGCAGATGAGACAGAAGAGGAGCAAGGAACTGAGCTGGAGAATTTGGAAAACCTCCACTATAAACATGAAATGTGGCTTCATGAAATGACAATCAAGTTAAGACCCTTTCTCTTGTAAAGGAACATGGTGGGATACTTAAGTGGCTGAAGCAATTTTACTCTAGAAGTCCCAGAGATAGTACTGACATTAATTGAAATTTAAATTTAGCATGGGACTGACCGCAACTAAAAAACAGTTCTGCTGGGAAAAGTTTCCACTTACAGAATGCACTTAGCAACTTCTCTTGCTTTCAGCTATTTTAAGTGTTCAGCCATGTCTACACTACAGCTCCCACCAATACTAATCCCAAATAAGTCAGAGGGTTTTTTGGTAAATATTCCCCAATTTACACCTGGTTTGAAGTCTACACTAAGAATTTCTGTAGATTCAGGGTCTCCCTTTGGCATTTTGGTTTCATTTCCTTAAGTAATGTTTCACTTGAGAAATTAGAGGCCTAAATGGGAGTGAAAGATTATCGGCTCAGAGAATAAGGTCCCCTCATTTCTGGAAGCAAAGATAGCCCTCGGCATGTAAGCTGCAGCAGTTACCTACAGTCAAAAATCTGCCATATTCATCCAAATGAAACTTTCAACTTTAACTTTCAAATGGGCTGTAAGCGAAGTGTCACCTTTAACTATTTCATTCTGCAGCATTAACATCTAGCTAACATGCTTACCCAGTGAGGTGTGGGGCCTTCAGCTAATGGAAAGGCTGCAACTTTTAAAGTTGTAATCAGAATGCTTTAAGATTTTGGTCCTTCCCAGAAGTCCAATTCTCTACTGCTGCTCCCTTCCATAAAGGCTGGCTGATCAGATAGTTGCTTACCACGCAAATTCTAGTTATGATATGGGCAAGAACCTCTGATCACATTTAAACAAACACCACCCAATTATATTTGAACTAGCGTTTAAATATTAATCCTAGTTTCAAGATAAGCATCAAGCCTCTGCAGGATTTATCCCTTACAACAGCTTTCACTATAGATTGATGTGGGAGCTCTGCAAAAAGTGTCCAGATTCCCTAATGATTTCTGGAATCTTTAGTTTTATTTATTTGGCAGCTAAAGTTTTAGAATTGTGTCTAGCTGGAAGGGTGTTACATTTTTCTTTATTGAAGCTTGAAATCCACTGCTAAGGGAGGGGGTGGGGAAGGGGGTGTATTGACATATGCTTAAATCCTTGGCTACTGGCTGAAGTCCTTGTCTTTTTGCAGAAATTGTTGCCATGACATGTATTTGCTGGATGTTTCTGATGGGTTAGCACTCAGAACTCCTTTTCAACTGAAACCAAAAAGTCACTTCAGAGCAAAATAGCAATAGATTCCTACCCCTTAAATCCAGCAAGAACACATTAAGACTGCACTAGTCATAACATCTACACTCCCAAGTGTAACTTAATACAGGGTGGAACTCGTGACCCAAATATTTCAGCAGGAGAAGGGAGTGCATCCTATACTGTGGAATTTGGAGAATGCTTAGTCTGTCTGCTCAGGTTTCGAGTGATGAGGGAAGACAAGTTTCCTTGTATTAGTTTACTGAGGAAGGCTTAGTTTCCAAAAGCAAGTTAGAATTCTGGTTCAGGTTTTCTACTATGGTACTTTGAACCTGTTTCCTGTTAAAGGAGTGTGCATGCGCGCGGGGGGGGGGGGGAGAGAGAGAAACTAGTTATTAACAACCTGTTACAGTCAGTTCCAAAGGTAAAGTATAAGCTCCACAGGTTTAAAATATTGCTAGCCTGTGGGCAACTTGTCTAGTTATCCAAAAAAAAAGCCTTCTAAATGCCAGGATTTTTTAAACCCTTTGAAGGGGTCATTTGCACCAAAGCAAGCTTTACAAGTGCATCTTACTATATACACTAATCCATTTAGCTAGCAAAGGAAGACAAAAGATATCAGCATTTCAAGAAATCTCCCACTTTCTCCTGAAATTAGGACAGAATGTGACAATTGTTCCACAGAAAGAGGTTTCATAGAAGAGACTGAAAATAAGTTTTCCCTAGCGTGATAAGCTCTTAAAATAGAGGATACTATTGTCAGAATGCAGAGTGACCAATACATACCTGCATCCACAGAAGTCATTCCTTGCGACTGAATTAAATTTTCTCTAGCTAGGTCATCAGGCTCAGCATTAACATCTAACAGAGAAAAATGTGACAATTCATGCCTTTTCTTACTATTGTTTCAGTCTAGCTGCAGACTATGACAAATCATACCTGGAAAAGGACCTTCACAACCAGAAAGGCTACCAAGTTTAAATAGAAGTTTATATTTTGCTAAGAGTATGATATGGACATTTCTATTTTGTAGGGTGGATTTTGACAACCTCAAAAAAGGTGCCCGTTTTACAGGTTAAAGAAGACTTTAAAAATGATGAGATTAAGCAAAAGTACTGAAGAGCTACAGTAAGCATTAGAAGTCTTGTTAAAGGAAATGGCTTACAGTCAAGGGTGAGTGTTTGCTCAAGCAGGAAGCAAGCAACCAAGACTTGTCAGTCTAAACTGTTGGGGGTTTTGTTTTTAAATGTAAGGCCATACATTTAAAGTTGCAGTGTCTGTTGGTTTCAAGTGTTGATAATTTGCTTTGGGGACAATGTTTAAAACTCAGTTTGAGTTATGACTTGAGTTTCATTCCATGTTTTAGTTATAGAAAAAGTGTTGGCATTAAAACTGTACATTAGCTGTAAAGGGATGAGAAAAGTCTCATGCCTACAAGCTACTACTGACCTTAAGACTCCCCTTTGCCACAAGGCTACAGAAACCTTGACAATGGTGAGAATTTGTATAGTGAACGCCATACCATGCACCCCCTTCAGTGCAGGAACTGTCTGATTACAGTACTGCTGTACAAAGTCTACCACAACAGGACTGGGTTCTCTAGATGCTACAATAAATAGTTAAACTCTTGGGATTGTCAGCATTTGTTCCCTTGATATTACCTTCTCGCTTCATTTAAGCCAGATACTGGGGAGAAGACCAAAAAAACCCCAAGAAATAGGATCAGTTCGGGTCTCCTCTATACAAGGACTGACTGATTAGCCCACACCACCCTCCATTAGATATTGCTTATCAGATAGCATTATAAACACTTAAGCAGCTGTCTGATGATCGAGGCATTACCTTGTACAGTTTGGGGAAACAGACTAGAAAGGTTAAGGGCATAACAACTCTAGGTGACTTCAATGGGAACATGGATATTAAGCACCATAAAAGTTGGCACTGACTAGGAGGAAAATGCATACTCCTTCCCATCAAGCTAGCTCAATTGAGTTAATTTAAATTTGACTGACACTAGTGTCTTCAGTTTGCTACCTACACCAGATAGCCAGAGCTAATTTAATGACTTCCCCCTCTACTCTTAGTTAAGGGGTAAGTGATTTGCTTAAGGCTACACAGCAAACCAGTAGCAGAAGCCATACAAGATTTATCATTAATACCAGGTCTTCTCCCAGTCCCTTACTTTAAATGGAGATGATGCTGCCTCCCCTATACAGGATTATTAAAATCAGGGTTTGGGGGGAGAGGGATCCTTAGTGGAGATATGACCAAGGAACCTCTTGACCAAGTGACCGACTTGCACCAGAAAGGCTTCATCTACACTGCCAATTGTTTTTTCCCCATCCAGAGAGGTAACAGTGATATGTATCTTGCTGTAAAACCTAGTGGAGACAAGCTCCCTATAGCTTTTACTAAGATAGCTAGGCAAGATCAACGCTATACTTGCTTAATCTGTCTCCACTAGGATCTTACAAAAAGATACTTTAATGTGGTGATAACCATTTACAATAATAACCTTGCACTTTAGGCAAGAATCCTATACCATATCCCATTGTTCTCCCCCCTAGTTTAAGAGCTACTTTATTTTCATATTCTATTCTCCCACCCTAAAGTCAAGCCCATTTCTCATTTTAAATATATATCTCCAGCCTTTCTGTATAGCCACCTAAAAGCCCCAATACTTACTCTATCCAGCATTCTAAATATTGGATTTTCCCCTCTCCCTCAAACACACATCCTGCTTCTCCTCTGGGAGGATCAGGAGGGCATTATTGTTACTCATTTAGGATAGACTTCATGGAAATCCACTCAAGTGCAGTACCAAGTTATAAATGCTGTGATATAAAGCAATCTATCACAAATAGAGAGGGGCATTTCAGGTCAAGGGTGTATGTACAGGTAGAGCTATGTGTGGAAGTTTTCACAGCAACAAGTTTTGTTCTTGTTACAAACTGTTACAAGATTTTTTTTAAACGCTTCAATCCTATAGATTTCTTAACAGGTCAAAGCTTTTTGAATTCCTAATGGTTTAAAGATTAATAAGAATGATCAGACTGTTTGAAATTTTAAAGAAACTTTTTAGGAAACCCAAAGTCTAGACTACTGTACATAACTAAATTCAGTGTATTCAGGAGTTTAATAGTAATATTATATCATTGATGTTTGCTATTCAGGCCTTGTTAATTTTAGCCCCGATTCTGCATCTGACCATTTTCCTTTTCCCCTAACTCACCCATCGATCATAAAAGTCCGTTTAAGCCTCAAACTATGCCTCTTGTAACAGACAAATTAATGCACTGTTTTTGCAAATGCCCCATTGTCATGCCACACAAAAGTTAAGGTCTTCTATGTTGGGGCAGACAGTACTAAGGCTTGGTCTACACAGCACTTTTAACTGCAAGCTCAAGCCTGGGGGGAATGTGACCCCACCCAACATACCTTTCACCAAGAAGAAAAAAGTGCAACATCCCACATAGCTACCTCCACTCATGGGGGGTGGTTTAATTAGGCCAGCTATCTCACCTTGGCATAGAGTGGGTACATAGGAGACCTTACAGCAGGACAATTGCAGTGGTACAGCTCTGCTGTTGTAACCTCCTTAATATAGGCCAGCCGTTCTCAAACTGTGGATCCCAGAGCTGGCTCTAGCCTTGTTGGGGCCTGGGGCCCCAACCCCCGCACCTGGGGCAGAAGCCAAATCCCAAGGGCTTCAGCCTAGAGCAGCAGGGCTCAGGTTACAGGTCCCCCACCTGGGGTGGAAGGCCTTGGGATTTGGCTTAGGGCTAGGGAGGGCTCAGGTTTCAGTCCCCTGGGTCAGGTCATGTTTGTTGTCAGAAGGGGTTGGGGGTGCAATGAAGTTTGAGAACCCCTGGTGTAAACATAGCCTGATTGCCCCTCCCACCCCCCCTCCCAATGTATCTCCTATTTAATGGTAGGAAGTACACAAGGAGTGCTGCTGAAGCACTCACTTTCAGTATTAGTTGCCATCCCACCACTCAAGGGACTCTGAACAATGGTTCCAAACCTCTTCTGTAATTGTACTAGAGTTCCAGTCAACTGCGTTTAGGGGGAAGCTAGAATCTCAGGGCACACTCAGTTGCATAAGAAACCTGCCAGCGTGCTATATGGTTGAACCCAAGATAGGGAACAGCAGAGCACCAAGGCACAAAAGGTGAGTTCATCAGTAAGAACTTCAGATAAAGGAGTGTTGCAGTGGGGGTTACCAATCAGGGGAGAAAAGTTAACTATGGACAAATGGCTGACAACCCAGAAGCTAGAAAGTCATCAAAAACCTAAGATATTTCACAATTGGCATAGTTTAAGCAACTACTACTTTAAGCAACAACATTTATGGCTTCCACAAACTTCTGCAATTAGTTTCTGTGTTACTGAGTCAATAGTTCGCAATATTTATGCTAATGACTAACTGCATACATGAACTAATGACTGGAATTAATATTTCCACCACAATGAACTCTTAAACAGGTAGCCTTCTATACTGACACCAAAGCAAATGCTATTGAATATTTTTAAAGCATACAGAAAGCTTACTGAATAATGGCAGACGTGTGAAACGGCCAGCACTCTTCTAAAAATGCAGGAAATAAACGCAAGGAGGGCTAACAAAGACAGATGAACTCTACGGGCCTCTTTTCCCCCCGCCATTCTCCGCATGGGCGGACACAACCCAGCAGACTGGCGACTCTCGCTTTACTCTTAACTAGGGCTCCCGATTACACCCGAAACTACTCCCAAATGCGTGAATAAGGCTCATCTTGGGAGCCAGGTAGCTCTCAGCAGGCGGGGAGGAGCGTGGGATAGGGCAGGGGGAGTGAAGCGGCTTCCGCACATCCCCGGTGCCAGGCACGGCCTAGGCCACAGCGGAAGCCGCGCTCCATTATCGCGGCGGCGGCCTCTGGGCCGCGCCACGGGCCTAGCGCAGAGACAGGGCCGTGATCGGGGCCCATCCGCCGCAATCGGGGGCGGGGGCGGACTCAGACCGCCGATGGGGGGCCCCTTCACACGGGGGGTACGTTCCCCAGCCGGCTGCCCCACTCTTTTGTGCGCCACGAGGCCGGGAAGGGGGGGGGGGGAAGGAGGAAAAGGCCGCGGCGCCCTGGGCCGCCAACCCGCCACTTCCGGGCTCGCGCGGCCTGCGCGGCCCCCAGGCTGGGCCGATCCCCGCGCGGCCGCGACTCGGAAGGTTCTGGAACCCGCGGCACGCGGCGGGTAGCGGATACTCACCCAGGCCGGGAATCTCCCCCTCGGTCTCCTCGCTGCGGAGAGGGTCCATCTTGTCCACGCGCTCACAGGGGCTCGCGGAGAGAAAAAAAAACTCGGCAGGCGGAGGGCTCGATCACTAGACAACGAAGGCAGAGGGCGTCAGGCTACCCCCCACAACGGCCTCCGCGGCGCTCGCGCTTTTTTTTTTTTTTTTGGGGTTTTTGTTTTTTCCCCTTTCTCTGTAAGGATAGATCAGTTTCTCGCCCAACCCAGCCCCAACGGCTCTTCTACTTCCACAGGCGGGCGGCTTCTGGGCAGGGTTATAAATAGCTGGTTACCGAGTTGCAGGATTGTGACGTCAGACTAAATAACCCCGCCCCTCTCCGGCGCGGCCAATCAGTCGGCGGCCAATGCGGCGGCTCAGTACAGCCGAGAGGCCAAAGGCAGCCCCTGGTGTAAAAGGGCGGCAGCCCCTCCCCCACACACAGACGCCAGGGCAATTCAGCAGCGCCGCGCTGCACCCGTGGAAGGGGCCAGGCTCTGTGGAGAGCCGGGGAAGGGGCAAGAAAAGCAGCTCGGAGGGGGGGAGAGCGGGGGCGGGCCTTTAGCGCCCAGCCGTCGGAGCTAGCAGGCGGGCCTCCTGGCCCCGCTGAGCCCGTCCCTGAGGAGCCGCGCGCAGCGGCGGCCAGTCCTTCAGGCAGCGGGAGGGACAACGCGCCCCCCCCCCCCGCCCGCACAGGACTGTTATGATCCGCAGTCCGCCCCCCCAACATGGCGGGGGCCTGTGTGAAGCGTTTCCACACAGCCCGGGCAATGGCCGTTCTGACAAGATCGCTAACACTGGGCGGGGGGGGGGGGGTCACTCAAGCCGCTCGGCGAATTTTTCCATGGAGAAAATGGAGAGTTTGAAAGAGGCCGCTTCTGCCCCCCCCCCCGAGCGGCCCGCACCGCCGGCAGCCAGACTCACGCGTGACCGAATCCCCGCAAACCTTACAGCGCGGTGCGACAGCGGCGCTCGGTCCCCGGCGTCCCGCAGATGGAGCGGCTACTGCCCACCGAGGCGGGCTATATAACCGGGAGGGCACAGACCCACTATGGCCGCAGTCGGTCCGGGGAAAGTGGCTGCGTCATGTGCTTTCTGGCTCCGCCTTCCGGCGTCCAGTTGCTTTTGCTAAGGCCCCGTTTGCATCGGCTGAGGAACTTGGCGGCCTGTGGAAACAGCTGCGGGGGGGGAAGAAAACAGCCGGGCTGCCTCCACTCATAGCTGCGGCTCCATCGGGGGAGAGGAAATGGGAGCCACCCTCCGCCTCAGGAATCAGCAGCAAAATAGTTCAAAGGAACGGAAGCAACTGCCACAAAATTGTCTCGCACGCGCAAATGGGAGGTGGGCTGCGCATTTTTTGGGGGGGCTGCCCGCTTGCAAATGGGAGGCGTAATGGGGGGGGCGGCATGAATGCAAATAAGGGAGGAAGGGTAGAGGCGGCTCACAAAGGATTGTATTAAGATGTAGCCCACGGCCATGGGGACATACTTTGTATTTTGTATTTATATTATGACGGCAGCCACAGGCTACAACCAGAATCGGGGCCCTGATTTGCCAGGCATTGGTCATACAGAAAGGTAGATGTGGTCTCTATCCTGCAGAGATTGCATGGGATGTAAATCAGTAGTTTATTTGGCCCCTGATGGTCTGTGATGCTAAAGCAGAACGTGACAAATATTTTATTCTTAGACTCCGGTGAGGAAGCTGTGCTAAAATTGGGGACTGCCACCTTGTCATTTAGGGGCAGCAGGCAGGTCCAGTACTAGACTGCGTGAGGCTACATTCGGGAGAGGGAGCATCATGGAGCCCTGTTTTGGAGGGCTGGTCCCTGCTCTGTGCTGCATTATAGGGGGATTTAGGGGTGGGGCTCTCTTATCTGCCATTACACAGACTGACTGGCCATTCTTCTCCCCGTGCAACAGACAGACAAAGCAACACAAAGGCAAATGGATCCCTGAATCTGGAGGATAGCCAAGAGGGTGGTCTGGAGGGAGAGCTCCAAGGGAACTCTCCATCTTACTGCCAGGCTGCTCAAACTGCACTGAAGACAGTAATTTGGCCTCATTTTTATATATATATTACAGTGGACCTGCTATGGTTCCTGAAAATGCCTCTGAACTCAGAAGATGACAGGGTTTTTTTTAATTCTGAAATAATTCTACTTGGGGCTTGATAACACCCAGCAGATCCTAAGGGAGAAGAGATGGTACCACTGACCCAGACCATCCGCAGGTGATTCAGCCTGAAGAGTATCATAAAGGCTGAGCTCCCACTTCTAAGGAATCCTCATTGCCTTAGTACCTCACCATCTTTAAAAGACCTCACAACCCACTGAGAGGAAGGGAGGTATCACCCCCATTTATGTAACTGAGACCAAGGTCATCATGCACAGGAAGCCCCTGGCAGAGTAGAAAATTGAACATAGGTCTCTTGATTCTTAGGCTAGTACCCTAACCACTGGACCATCCTTCCTCTCTATCTGCCATCAGTTTTGCAACTGTAGTATTGAGGTAATGATATTTCCTTTAAAGTTCTTTGAGGTCTATAGATTAACAGTACCATAAAAGTGCTAAGTTTTATTTTATTATACTGTTAGTTAAAAATGATTTTAAGTTCAAGAATATTTTTAAATACCAATTTTGGCATTTGAATAATGGGTAAAACTGCTTTTCTGTTGTTTTTAGGACACAATCCATGAACAGTCAGGTTTGGTTTTGAAGTGTAATGAACTGTAGTGACTGATTTCTTGCTGTCTATTTGGGAGTCATAAAATATATTCTAATTTACTTAATACATACAATTAAAGCAAAAATCACTCTACAAGTTAATTTGATTCAGGAATTTTTTAGACTTCTGGAACCAAGCAAGTGTAAACTCCCTGGTCTTGCATCCAAGTTTCCTACTAGGACTTAAGCATCAACACCTTATTTGGCTTCTTCATCTTGGTATGCCATGTGGGGATGTCCATCTTTTTCTCCACCATGTGTAGTTGGGCCGTGGTCTCTGTCAGCATGTCCATCAACAGCTCGAGCTGCAGCTTCAGGTAATTGTTCTCCTCCAGGAGAGCCTTGTTCTCCTTCTTCATGACCTTACAGGACTGTTCCCGGTCATGAGAGGAGAATAACTGCAGCAGTGGCGGCCGATGAGAGAGGCGACTCTCACCTTGCCATTTGCCATCCTGGAAGACAAACTTGGTATCACTCAGCTGAGCCCGTGGAGGGCCATAATCCAAACCCAGTTCAGCCTGCCGGGTTCTGTAGTCCAGGAGGTAGAAAGTGGAAATGGAGGTGATTCGGCGAAGGGGAGGTCTCTTCGGTAGAAATCTGCGTGAGAAATGGTCTGCCCAATAGTCACGCAGCTCCTGTATTATGTTAGCAATGGTATTCATGGTGAGGCAGGTTAAAAGCAGGGGGATCAGTCAAGAGACCTAAAGCAGAAAGTTGTGGAATACAAATCCAACCTGCAGCGTGAGTTACAAAGCTGAGAGGACAGACAGGATAGCACTGAATTAGAACCAGTAGTTAAAACGTAGGCTCGAGAGACTGCCATCTGGCCAAAGTAATTGTGTCTAGGATAATCATAAAATTATATCTGCTAGCTTTTTATTTGTCTCTTTACTGAGCATGAAAATCATACAGGAACCATGGAGCTCTGGTGCACAGGTTGATTAGGCATCCAAGCATATGGTGTTCATATTCATAGATTCCAAGGCCAAAAAGGACCATTGTGATCATCTCATCTGATCTACATAACACAGGTCATAGAACTTCCCCAAAATAATTCCTAAAGAACATATTTTAGAAAACATCCAATCTTGATTTTAAAATTGTGAATGATGGGGAATCCACCACCACCCTTGGTAAATTGTTCCAGTGGTTAATTTTTCTCACTGTTAAAAATTTATACCTTATTTCCAGTCTGAATTTCTCTAGCTTCAACTTCCAACCATTGAATCGTGTTATACCTTTGTCTGCTGGACTGCAGAGCATGGGCAGTGGGTATAACAGACCAAGGGAGACTCTCTGCCGGGGCCGCCCCAGTTGCGGGGTTTGGCCGCAAAGTTTTTGTTTTATTATGCCCCATGCAGGTTCCAGGGCGGCTGAGGAGGCACTTATAGACTGTAATCAAGTCACCCCTTAACCTTCTCTTTGTTAAGATGAATAACTTGAGCTCAAGTCTATCACTATATGACATTTTTTCTAATCTTTTAATAGTTTTCGTGGTTCTTCTCCGAACCCTCCCCAATTTATCAATTTGAATTTTGGGCATCAGACCTGGACCCAATAGACCAGCAGCTTTCATCAGTGAAAAATATGTAAAATAATCTCTCTGCGCCTACTCAGAATTCCCTAGTGATATCTTCCAGGATCACATTCGCCCTTTTGGCCCAATGGGAGCTCATGTTCAGCTGATTATCTACCACGATCCGCAAATATTTTTCAGAGTCTCTGCTTCCCAGGATAGTCTCCCGTTCTGTAAGTATGACCTCACTCTTTGTTCCTAAATGTATACATTTATATTTAGCCATATTAAAACACATATTGTTTACTTGTGCCCAGTTTACTTAACAATCCAGATCATTCTGTATTAACGACCTGTCCTCTTTGTTATTTGCTACTCCCCCAATTTTTGTATCATCTGCCAACTTTATCAGTGATGATTCTATGTTTACTTTGAGGTCTTTGAGAAAAACGTTAAATAGTATAGGGCCAAGAACTGATTCCGGTGGGACCCATTGGGAACATACCCACTCAATCATTCCGCATTTACAATTACATATTGAGACCTGTCAGTTAGTCAGTTTTTAATGTGTGTCATGTTAATTTTATATCATTTTAGTTTTTTAAACAAAATTTCATGCAGTACCAATTAAAAAATTTTACAGAAGTCTAAGTATAGTTACGTCAACACTATTCCCTTTATCAACCAAACATGTAATCTCATTAAAAAAAAATCAGATTAGTTTGTTAAAAGTCTATTTTCTGTTAACCCATGTTGATTTGCATTAATTACATTACCCTTTTTTAATTCTTTATTAATCGAGTTCCATATCTGACGCTCCATTATCTTCCTGGGATTTATGTCATTCTGCCAGGTCTATAATTTACCCTTTTTAAATATTAGCACATTAGCTTTTTTCTACTCTTCTGGAACTCTCCCAGTACTCCAGGACTTATTGAAAATCAACATTAATGGCAAGCTCCGCAGCCAGCTCTTTTAAAACTATTGGATGCAAGTTATCTGGACCCGCTAATTTTAAAATGGCTAACTTTAGTAGTGTTTGTTTAATATCGTCCAGAGATACTAGCAAAATGGAAATAGTGTTATCATCATCATATGATGAGACTATATCGTCTGTTTTTTCCCAAATACAGAACAGAAATATTGAACATTTCTGCCTTTTCTGCAACTGCATTATTATTGATAATTTTACCATATCCATCTAGTGACAGATCAATATCATTCTCAGGATTCTTTTAGTTCTTAAAATATTGAAAAACACTCTTTGTCCTTAACTCTGCTGACCATAGATTTCTCCTTTTGTCCTTTGCTTCCCTTATCAATTTTCTACAATTCCTAACTTCTGATTTATATTCATTACTATCCACTTCCCCTTTCTTCCATTTGTTATATATAATTTTTAAACTGCTTTCACTTCCCCAATGAACCAGCTCTCTTTTTTTTAACCAGTAAGGCCTTCTTCCTCGATTGTGAAATTGTGGCTTTTGGGGCATCTAGTAAGATGCTCTTAAATGATTCCCAAATAAATTTTTCTGATTAACTTCTTCCCAGCTCATTTGGATCATAATTGTTTTCAGCTTTGTGAAATTGGTCCTATTAAAGTACAAAGTGTATATATTAGTGGTCTGAACTTTATTCTGCTTGCAGACTATAACTGTGATCAAGTCGTGATCACTTGTACCTAAGCTACTATTTTATTTTGCTGATCAGTTCCTCTTTATTTTTTAAGACAAGGTCTAGTATAGAATTCCCCCCATGTTGGCTGCAACACTTTTTGAGTCAGTAGATTGTCATCTATAATATTTAGAAATTTCAAGAATGTTTTAATACTGGCAGCATTAGATGTCCATATGGTAAGTATTACACAGACTGCACCTTGAAGTTAGAAATCACATGCCCAGATAATCCCCCCACTCCAACATCCACAGTCAGGGGGAATCCTCCATCTGTGGATCTCCCCCCATCAATGTGGAAGCAAGGGTCAGCATAAGTGGCAGTGCGCCCCTCTCCTCTGGAGCTAACTGAGGGTGCTGTGCAGGGCTTCACTGAGGAAGGGAAAGGCATGTGTGGACAGGCATCATCCATCCACTGTCTTTGTGGTGATTGCCTGGGAAAGATAATTCAGCATGAGGCTGTACTAGCTTTTCCATGGAGTTTCTCCATTTCCCAGAGTTGCAGTGGAAACCACTGTGAAGTGGAGAGCCTTGGGACGATGGCTGCAGTGAAACCGCACTGCCAGGAAACTGGGGACCAGAGAGGCAGTGATGAGTAAGTAGGGCATCTGAGCAAATACCCTTGGCCTGCTCCCAGACACTTGGAGATCCACCATATTCAGGGGGAGGCCTCATGGTGGAGGGATGGGGAGGGTATGCCTTGCTGCCAATGGAACAATCACATCAGAACATGATGGGGAATCTTCGCAGCTATTTCCTCTCTCTGGGGAGAGGTGGGCAAACTACGGCCCACGGGCCACATCCGGCCCACGGGACTGTCCTGCCCTGCCCTTGAGTTCTCAGCTGGAGAGGCTAGTCCCCGGCCGCTCCCACACTGACCCCCCTCCCATGCAGCCTCAGCACGCCCCGCTGCCAGCACAGGAGGGGGCTGCGCTGCAGGGGCAGGGGAGAGCAGGGAGGGAGGCTCACTTGCAGCCTCAAGGGAGCAGGCGGGTGGCAGGAGTGCAGCTAACACGGGCGGAAGATTCAGGAGGAGCACTGGGCGGCTGTGCAGCCAGCCAGAGAGAAGTGGCTCTTTGAAGGGGAAACCCCCACTTCTCTCCGGCTGCACAGCTGCCCCTGTTCCTCCTGAGTCCTCCGCCTATGTTCGCAGGGCCGCATTCTGAAAGGGGCTTTAGAGCAGGGGTTCGATAGGGGGTGGGATCCCGGGGGGCCTGTCAGGGGCGGGGGTGTGGATAGGGGTTGGGGCAGTCAGGGAGCAGGGGGGGTTGGATAGGGGGTGGGGTTGGGGGGCAGTTAGGGGCAGGGGACCCCTGGAGGGGGCAGTCAGGGGACAAGGAGTAGGAGGAGTTGGGTGGGTGGGGAGTTCTGAGGGGGGCAGATAGGGTTAGGGTTTGGGGAGGCACAGCCTTCCCTACCCGGCCCTCCATACAGTTTTGGAACCGCGATGTGGCCCTCAGGCCAAAAAGTTTGCCCACCCCTGCTCTAGGGTTTCCCATGGAAGAGGGAATGTCTGGGCCAGGACTTGGTTATTAATAGTATCCACAGCCTTAGCACTCCCTTATTAGAAGGTCAAACAAAGTCAGTATAAAACAAGAAGTGAATAAAATCTCACTGGCAGTCTGTCAGCCTAGGGTTGTCTTGAATTAACTAGCAGCTCTAGCAAATCAAGGCCATGCTACAAGTAATAAAGTATTGTTATGTGTAAATCCACCACTCTTCCAGCTCCCTCCTAAAAACCTGCCTCTGCCATGATGCCTTCACATCGTGGCCCTGTGGCTTTGACTGGGAAAAGGGCGAGCCCAGACTGCTATTTTTCTACTAAAACCTGTTAATTTTATTACCTTATCTTCCCACCCCACACTGACTCTGTCTGTTTTGTCCATCTGTCCCACCCTGTCTGACACCTAGACTGTATGCATTCTTGGGGAGGGACTATCTCTCTGTACAGTGCCTGGCATAATAGGGCTCTGATCATGGACTGGGAATCCTCAGCCCTACTGCACTACAAATAATACATAATGTGTCAGCAACCACCCTTTTGAGGAGGAGAAGAACTGATCAGTGTTCAAAAATCTGCTCCTTAAAAGATGATGGGATTCATTATCTGTTGTCCCCCTTCCCTTTATGTCTTTCTTACATAGCTTCTACCAATTGACTCTCAGTTATGAGAATCATCCCACCACTTTTCAGCTGTGTGCACTAAGTGGTTTTCCCCATTGCTGGGCATCACGTCTAGATTGTGTTGCTTGTTCCCTCTGCTCCCTGCATTTATGTATGAACACTTATGCACAGTTAAACCTCATTAACTCTCAATTAGGGCTGGTCTACACTAGAAAATTAGGTCAACCCACCTACATTGTTCAGGGGTGTGAAAAATCCAAAAGCCGACCCATGGGCCTGTGTAGAGAGCATTTGGTTGACAGAAGAATTCTTCCATCAACCTATCTATCACCTCTCAAGGAGGTGGATTACGTACCTGACAGGAGAACCCCCACCATTGTTGTAGGGAGTGTCTGCACTGAAGTGTTACAGCAGCACAGCTGTGCTGTTGTAGCATTTTAAATGTAGACAGACCATTAGTTAATCTGCAAACCAGATTAATTCTCACCAGAACACTGACAGTCTCACATTGCTCCATCTGTCATGAGAGGATTAAAGCAGAGAGAGACAGGGAGGTCTCTACTCCCGATGCTTTGGGATTTTTCTTTAAATGCTGTGGGCTTGCCCCAATGTCAATGAGTGTCTTTTCACTGAGGACAGTGGGCTTGGATCAAGCCCCAAGGCACATTGTCATGATTAATAAAAGCAAAACCATACTCATAAAAATGTGTATTGTGTGATAGTCTTTTTTTCTTGTTGCTAATTCACAAAACTAGATAATCCACAATGAGCCTCCCATTCATTTTGTGCAAATGATGAAGGTTCAAGCGTCCATTACATCTTTGTATTCTTATTCTTCCCCTTTTCTTACAGAGTATGTGTTCTTTCTTATTAATTACACTGAAAGTAGTTGTCTGCTTACTGAAGCTGGATGAGAGCTCCCCTGCCCCAATAGTCCTAACCTGAAATTCGCAATAAGCCAGGCTACTTTTGAGGCTGTTTTCAGGGGGTGACACTCAAATGTTGACTAGTTTATCCAGTCATCTCTCATCTCAGAAACCATTCCTATGCTTGTTGAACCCACAACCGTCCTCTTTACACCATCAGCTTATCTTCAGGGTTGTCTCCAGCATCAGTCTTCACTTGGGACCTGAAGCATCTGAGAAGATCACCTCTATCCACCATGTTTTTTCCCAGGTCTCTCTGCGCTTATTTGGGAGCTCATCTCTTTGGTGCTTCTCTGTTCATTAGTTAAACTGAGGCCTGATCTACATACACATTTTGTACCAGTGTAATAGTTAAGGGTGGGACTTTTTTACTGATATAGTTATACTGGTTCCGCTGCTAGTGTGGACACAGTTATACCAATATAAAGCTGCCTAATACAAGTATAGATTATTCCCCTTCCCATAGGAAAATAAGGCCATGTCTACACTGCACTTTCATTGTTAACACTTTTGTCGCTCAGGGGTGTGAAAAAAACACTCCCTTGAACAACAAAAGTTTTAACGACAAAAAGCATCGGTGTGGAGAGCACTTCATCGGCAGGAGCCACGCTCCCGTCAGCAAAGTTACAGCCCCTCGTTGCGGGTGGTTTTATTTGGTCACCAGGAGAGCTCTCTCCCAGCAATAAAGACTACACTGCGTGCCTTACAATGGTGCGGGTGTAATGGCACACCGTGCTGTTGTAAGGTGCACAGTGGGCACATAGCCTAAGATATAGTGATATAAGCCCATTTATACTAGTATAACCACATCCACGCTGGGGGAGAGGAGCTGTATCACTTTAACTATACCGGCATATATTTTGTGTGTAGACGAGGCCCGATCTCATGTTGTTATATGTAGGTGATCTCTCTGCCGGTGACTCATAAGTGCCTGGTTACTCTGGCAATCCATATAGCAAGCTTTCAGAACAAACCTGTGAGGTCACCAGTCAGCTCAAAAAGGATCCTGAACACACTGAAGTCAATGGGAAAACTCCCAACAACTCCATAGGTGCAGAGCCAGACCTAAAATGCCTTGTTCTAGTTCTAAACACATTCTGTTCAGTAACCAGCCCTTTGCTTCAGCCACTCACCAAAGTACAGAATTGATTCTCGCTTCAGTAAACCCTCAGGAAGAGCTAGCTCAGGAGCTCACCTGCTTGGGGCTTGCTTGTTCGCTGACACCCTAGATGTTTGGCCAGGCTCAACCTCATCACCTTGCTTGCAGTGACTCACAATTGCCCTGTTTCAGCTAGCCATATTTTCACACATGAGGGATATCTGAGTGGTCACTTTTATACATCCCAGTTACCAGCAAGTAACTCAGAGCTTTAAATATTTAGGATTAAGGATGTATCTAAACTAGGTAATTTGATACCAAATTAATGTTTCTGATACAAACAACATGTCGGTGCCTTGAACATCTGTATTTTTGTCAGGCTAATGGAGGCTCTTTCCTCACCCCATTCCCTCTCCTTTACCCTTTTCTAAAAGAAATTTTCTGTAAGACTCTTAATTCTTGCTTAGTGAGTCCTGGTTTGGCAGTTTTGAAGTAATTATTACTTTTAAAGCATTTTTAAAAAAACTAGAAATATAAGAACCCACAGTGATGTTAACTGCGTGGATGGGGAAAAGACAATTTTTCCTAAATTTTAGTACAATGAATGGCTAAGTTGTTTCAAGGTTCTCTCTCTAGAGGAAATTCACCCATAAACAGAGAGTTCACTCTTTGGTCTTGTCTTTACTAGGGAATAAGATATGTTCATTCTGACCTTATGTTCACTAATCATCATAACTAACATGAAGTAAAATCCTAGCAAAGGCCAGGCAATGCCAGCTACAGTAATAACACATTAGCAGGTCAAGGTAAAGCCTGTACTCCCATATAATCTCTACCTTGATCTGCTAACTAGTGTGAAACCTATAAACTGCCTTGTCCTCAATAGGATTTTATCACGTTTTAGCTAGCAGGAGGTAAGAACATCCCTTTTTCCTTGTGTGGTTATACCTTATGTTAAGGGGAGAGCTCACCTGAAAGTGATGGTATAGCCCTCAGCAAGCCTATCTGAAACACTCGGGTTTTAAATCTATAAAATTGATATTGGAATGTGTCTCATAACAGTACAGAGAGTTCAAACCAAGCATGAGAACATTGAAGCCGATATATGACACAGAAGGAAATAAAATGTACATTGCATAACTTCAGCGTGACTTCCTTTGCTTCCTCTGCTCCTTGAAGTAAATTTGATTTAATCAGATAAAAATAAGGCAAAGTTAATAACTAAATTTGGGGGCTAGTCTGCAAAATTTGGGTCCAGATCTGAACTTTATCATCATTTCATGGAGCTGGAGTGTGGGAGTTTTGATTTGAGCCATTAGAGAAATAAAGACCAGCTGAGAAGTTGGGGTCCAAAGTAGCATCCAAATTCCCTTATAGTTTGTGGTCAGGTTTCTGGTGTTTGAGTCAGGCCCATCTCTTGTAATAACACAAAAGATATAAATAGCTTTAAAAAGTAGCTCATGGTGTATTTTTCTGATGAAGAGAAATGCACTTTTCGAAGCCATGTATTTTAATCTTGTCTCTGGATTTCTTTTTCTTCCCCTGATCAAGCTGAGTTTGAAACTGACATGTCTGGGTATTATTTAGACCACACTGACCTACTTCTTCCAGCCTCTTGGCCCTTTTGATATGGATGCTGCTACTATGGTAACCTGTGTAACATGCAGGCATCACAAAGGAAGGTCTTCATTAAATGAGCCCTATGCATCAGTTACTGCTTTCAGTTTCACATCAGGCTTCTTTCACAAACACACCCAGTTAGAAAGTTAGCAGTTCAGTTTCCAGGGGAAGCACAGGGATATGCTCATTCTATCCCACCCAGCTGTGTCTTCAGGGTCCTGGATTGCCGTCCTTTGTTGCTTAGATATAGTCCATCACTAAATCCTGTAGCACAGCATTAGGTAATTGTGTTGCTAGTGACTGTTTATCAACAGGCAGCTGACTGAAGGCTGACAAGTTTGTGTGCATGTGTATATCTGCCTGTTTACACATGCACTTGCATGTTAAATCATATGGGCGTATGAAAATATACACGCACACACATTTTTGAGGTTGAAATTAGGCCCTAGCCATCTCTGAAAACCTTGTGTTAAGTGTTTATGGGGACTGTGGTTGGTGTGTAACAAAGAGATCACAGCATAATAGGGCCTTTCGCAAGCCCACTGCACTTGGATGAATTTAATCCTCAATGGCAAAATAACCACATTTCCACTGAGTCAACATGACTAATCATGAAATGCTTTTTACAGGAACATATTTGTCAATCTTTCCTCCCATACACAACAGTAGCCCTTGTGACTTCGTAAACAGCGCCACCTGGTGAGATGCTGGCCCTAACGCAGCCCCAGAAAGGAAAGAGCCGGCTTTGGCCAGAGCATTTGTTGTTCAAAGCAGACACACAAATGCCTTTTGATCCCACCTATCTCATCCCCAAACAAGAGTAACAGAACCAGCATAAGTAGATTTCTACTGAAACTGAACATGTCCTTTGTGGAGACATCTGTAAAGCAGCTTTTGGCAGTCAGAAGCTGTAGAGTTGGAAGTGTGCTCCCACCTTAAGAACAGAGAATCCTGGGTTTTATTCCCAGCTCTGTCACTGTGCAAACTATTTCAGTATCTCAGTATCCCTATCTGCAAAATGAAGATAATGCCATGGGCAGATGCCTTCCCTGTTCTAAAATGAAGGACACACACTGTGCAGAGTACAAATCTCACCTCAGGCGTTGGCTTTATTATAAGATTGTGTCAGTGTTACCAACACCAGACATTCAAAAGTCATGAATCTGGCCCCAAAAATCATGAGACTGTTTATTTCCCTTTTGGTCTTTGAGCCTTTAGGGTGCACTTGGGTCACATTTTCAAACTTTTTTCTGCAACCACGAGAACTAGAAACTTCCTTATTTTTAAAATGGAAGCTGAGTTTCTCTGTAATCACTGGACTCTGGAAACTGCAGTTTCGGTTAAAACACCAAACACTACCAGACTCTCAATAAACTTGTGAGAACTGGCAACATTGTTGTGTATCATTATTAAATCCTGTTACAATTTTCAAACACCACTATGCTCCAAGGGTAGAAAGGGCCAAAATGGGGTGAAAGGTCAAACACTCCAGTTCAATCTCTGTGACTTTTTTACATTTTCTGGGGAGAGAGAAGGAAAGAGGGGCTATGCCCCACAATTGATTAACAACATAAAGCCATAAGGAAGGAAGGAGAGGGATGGAAGTACAAGAATGCGTTAACAGATTTAATGCAAAATCTTGATCCCATTGAAGTCAATACAAAACTTTGACATCAGTGAAACCAAGATTTATCCCTTAATGTTCATCATAGACCATCCAGCTAGTCACCCTAGGGCAAACAGTAAGGGCCTGATCCAAAGCCCATTGAAGTGAATTGGAGTCTTTCCAGTGACATCAGTAGGCTTTGGACCAGGCCCTGAGAATGTGCCAAGGAAAAGGTCTGTCCCAAACCCTCAGTGGAACATAGTTTTATTTTTCACCTGTATTCTAATGTAGGCAAATGTCACATTCTCAGAATGCATATCAACTATGATTGGGTAACTGGCTTCTCCTTTCTGCCCTTGTGCTCTCATACCTACTTCTAGCCTTCTAATTCTCTAGATACTGCAACCTGTACAAAGGCTTTCCCTAAAGTCCCTGTATGTCTGTTAAAACAACAAGCAGTCCGGTGGCACCTTAAAGACTAACAGATTTATTTGAGCATAAGCTTTCTGAAGAAGTAGGGTTTTTACCCATGAAAGCTTATGCTCAAATAAATCTGTTAGTCTTTAAGGTGCCATCGGACTCCTTGTTGTTTTTGTGGATACAGACTAACACAGTTACCCCCTGATGTATGTCTGTTGGTGCCGTGTGTAAAGCATGCGGTAAAATACATTATAAAACAAAAAGAAAAGGAGTACTTGTGGCACCTTAGAGACTAACCAATTTATTTGAGCATACACTTTCGTGAGCTACAGTTCACTTCATCAGTGCATCCGTGATGGGAGCTGTAGCTCACGAAAGCTTATGCTCAAATAAATTGGTTAGTCTCTAAGGTGCCACAAGTACTCCTTTTTTTTTTTTGCGAATACAGACTAACACGGCTGCTACTCTGAAACCTATTATAAAACAACTTTATTTGATATCAGAGAGACAAGATGGGTGAGGTAATATCTTTTATTGGACAAACTTTTGAGCTACACCGCACTCTTCTTCAGGTTTTGTCCCTTTTAGGGATGGGAGGTGAACCCAGGTGAATGCACTTCTGAACTCTGGGTCTTCGCTGACCAAGAATAACCAACTGTGAGTGGGGTGCAGCAGAGGGCATGGGGAGTGGCATGTTAAAGGGATATTCCTTTGTCAGACTTTCACACCACAAGGTGGGAAACTGAGTAAAGAACACCACTCAACATATTGCAGGATGGGTGTTTGCTTATGGATACATGCTTTCGAATCATGGTTGTGTTTTCGCAGATGAATGCTGGTTTCCCTTTCCCTTGTAATAGAAGTTTTATTTTGTTATATGTAGATTCAGTGTTTGTGAGTGGGGAAGTCTGGCCTCTTAATGGCACCCAAGGTTGTGTTAATTTTTCCAGATTACTTGGTGGGGACTCAATCTGGTTCTGTTTTGTATTGTTAAGAGGAACCCCTAGATATTGAACCCAGCCCTTGTAGTTGCCAGCTCCACCTGAGTAGTTTGATAGCTTGTCTCTTTCACCAACAGAAGTTGGTTCAATAAAATATACTACTTCACCCACCTTGTCTCTCTAATATCCTGGGACCAACAGGGCTACATTGCAAAGAACAATGGAAGATATAAAATTTTATTTGATATAGTGAGTGTCCCGTAATGCTGTACCTAGCTATTAAAATTTACAAGCCAGCAGTTTATGGCATAAGTGACTGAAAACAGCTCTGAAAAGATATTGTAGATTAAATAATATTGAAGCATTCAGTCAGTGATAAGACCAACAGCTGAGGAGAACAGACATTTAAACCATGGCTACGCTAGAGATTTACAGTGGTGCAGCTGTCCCAATGCAGCTGAGCCGCTGTAAGATCTCTAGTGTAGACACTCTAAGCCGATGGGAGAGAGTTTTCCTGTCAATTTAATTAATCCACCTGCAATGAGTGGCGATAGCTATATCAGCAGTAGAAACTCTCCCACTGACATAGCACTATATACACCAGCACTGAGGTTGGTGTAACTTATGTCACTCAGGGGGGTGGCTTACTCACACACCCCTGAATGACATAAGTTATACTACAAGGAGTCCAGTGGCACCTTAAAGACTAACAGATTTATTTGAGCTTGTGTATAAAACCCACTTCTTCAGATGCATGGAGTGAAAATTACAGATGCAGGCCTTATTATACTGACACATGAAAAGAAGGGAGTTACCTCACAAGTGGAGAACCAGTGGTGACAGGGCCAATTCAATCAGGGTGGATGTAGCCCACTCCCAATAATTGATGAGGAGGTGTCAATTCCAAGAGAGGGAAAGTTGCTTTTGTAGTAAGCCAGCCACTCCCAATCCCTATTCAAGCCCAAATTAATGGTGTTAATTTGAAAATTACTTTTAGTTCTGCATTTTCTCTTTGAAGTCTGTTTCTGAAGGTTTTTTTGTAGATCATTGATGATGTGCTGGAGAGGTTTTAGCTGGGGACTGTATGTGATGGCCAGTGGTGTTCTGTTATTTCCTTTGTTGGGTCTGTCCTGTAGTAGGTGACTTCTGGGTACCCGTCTTGCTCTGTCAATCTGTTTGCTCACTTACCCAGGTGGCATTGTTGTTTTAAGAATGCTTGATAAAGATCTTGTAGGTGTTTGTCTCTGTCTGAGGGATTGGAGCAAATTCGGTTGTATCTTAGGGCTTGACTGTAGACAATGGATCATGTGATATGTCCTGGATGGAAGCTGGGGCATGTAGGTAAGTATAGTGGTCAGTAGGTTTCTGGTATAGGGTGGTGTTTATGTGAACATCACTTATTTTCACTGTAGTGTCCAGGAAGTGGATCTCTTGTGTGGTCTGGTCCAGGCTGAGGTTGATGGTGGGGTGGAAATTGCTGAAATCCAGGTGGAATTCTTTAAAGGGCCTCCTTCCCGTGGGTCCAGATGATGAAGATGTCATCAATGTAGCACAAGTAGAGGAGGGGCGCTAGGGGACAAGAGCTGAGGAAGCGTTGTTCTAAGTCAGCCATAAAAATGTTGGCATATTGTGGGGCCGTGCGGGTACCCACAGCCGTGCTGCTGACTTGAAGGTATAAGTTATCCCCCAAATCTGAAATGGTTGTGGGTGAGGACAAAGTCACAAAGCTCAGCCACCAGGTGTGCCGTGGCCTCATCAGGGATACTGTTCCTGACAGCTTGTAGTCCATCTTCATGTGGAATATTGGTGTAAAGAGCTTCTACATCCATGGTGGCCAGGATGGTGTTTTCAGGAAGATCACCAATACATTGTAGTTTCCTCAGGAAGTCAGTGGTGTCTCGAAGATAGCTAGGAGTGCTGGTAGCATAGGGTCTGAAGAGAGAGTCCAAATAGTCAGATAATCCTGCTGTAAGAGTGCTGATGCCTGAGATGATGGGTCATCCAGGGTTTCCAGGTTTATGGAGCTTGGGTAGCAGATAGAATACCCCTGGTCGGGGCTCTGGGGGTGTGTCCATGTAGATTTGTTCCTGTGCTATAGCAGGGAGTTTCTTGAGCAGATGGTGTAGTTTCTTTTGTACTCCTCAGTGGGATCAGAGGATAGTGGTCTGGCAGCCTCCTGTTCATAATCCGACCTGTTCATTATGACTATAGCACCTCCTTTGTCAGCCCCTTTGATTATAATGTCAGAGTTGTTTCTCTGACATTCTCTGTTGATAAGTTATACTGACATAAATGGTAGAGTAGTCATAGGCTAAGAGTTGTAGTTAAGGAGGAAAAGCATAATGATTCTTATTGCCAATCTCAAGGGCTCAAAAATGTCAGGTTTTAAAAAAAAATTAGATTGTCTTAAAATTAGGAGATTTTAAAAATAATTAATGTTGGGTTCTTTTTATTTGGCTTCTGACTTTTGAGCTTTTAAAGGGTCACATTTTCAAGCTTTCTTCACATCCATGTGAGGTAGAAATTTTTTTTTTTAAATGAAAGCTGTAATTCTCCCATAATCACCTGACTCTAGGAGCTGGGGCTTTAACAAACATCAGCTCTTGCAAGACTTGCAATAAAATTGCAAGTTGGCAACACAGAACAAGTAGATCTTCAAAATACTTTACAAACTAGAAAATCCTCACACCTATGTGTAAAAAGAAAAGGAGGACTTGTGGCATCTTAGAGACTAACAAATTTATTTAAGCATAAGCTTTCGCCTATGTGTGTTAACAAATAAGTCATGATCTTGCTTTACAGATTGGGAAACTGTAAGCCATTAAGTAACTTGGCCACAGTCATACTTCAAGTCAGTGGCAGAACCAAGATCAGAATTCAGGAGTTGCTGACTGTAACCCAGTTCCATGCTCTAACCACTAGGCTTTACGGCCTCTCTATTTTCAAGTAAAAGAACTCAGTGAGGCAAAGAGATACAAGAAAATTATCTTCCAGCTAACTTGTGTCAGGAACTGCAGTGGAGAAAACTCTTGCCCCACCAAATTTGAAGGCATCACGAGAAGGGACAAAGGGAAGACTGGCAATAGACGAGCTTAGGGAAGCAGGAAAGAGATAGGATGCATGCTGTTAAAACCATTTTAAACTGTGGAAGGTTGGTGAAGTGGAGAGAATGTTAACTTGGGACATGTGAGAGCTAGCTTGAATTCCCTGCTTTGCGACAGATTTCCTATGGGACTGCGGGCAAGTCACTTGGACCTGATTACTACATGCTGATTTTACTGGTATAACTATTTTGGTTACTGAAATAGTTTTACGTGAAAAACCCTGAGTGTGTATGCAATTATACTGGTATAAAGCATCTTTCTAGTGCTATAACTATGTGAACACATGCATGGGTTGTATTGCTTCAACTTTACCAATACAGTACAACTTCTTTGAGTAGATAAGGCCTTTTTCTCTCTGGCCCAAATCCTCAAAGATATTTAGGCACCTAACTCCCATTGGTCTCAGGGGAATTAGGTGCCTAGATACTTTTGAGGATCTGACCCTCTGTGCCTCAGTTCCCCATGTGTAAAATGGGATCAGTATATTAAAGACTGAGAGGTGCTCGGACAGGCAGAAAGGCCCAGATAGATGCCTAAATACCTTTGAGGATGTGGGCTGTTGCTCCTGAAATGAATGGGGCAGGAGCCACTGCAGTAGCTTGTGAATGACGCTAAAACACATATTGGTCGCATGATAGCAGGGAGACTGTGTTGCTTTGATTGTTCTTTTACATCTATTGGCATGGTGCCTGTCATGCTTTTAGATTGTATCTCAGTCTCATGCTGAGTCCTATGGTTTGATTAAAGATCATTAAGCAGCAGTGGGATGAAACATCACTGAATGACAGGTTTCAGAGTGGTAGCCGTGTTAGGGGGAGGAGCTTTCGTTTTGCACAGAGTACTTAATACACAGGACAGTAAGACACAAATTCCGAGTCACAGCACCTTTAAAGGGAGAATGGGTTAGAAGGTGTTTCCATGGGATTCAGAGACACTCGGTAGTTGGTGCCAAAGCCCCTCAGATTCTTATGCTCCTCCAAAGGCGAGAGAGGAGAAGAAGAAAGCTTGCTGTAGTCCCTTCCTATTGCTGAGTCATTAACTTCTTTTTGCTGAGTCATTCTGCAGCTGTGTCTGACAAACCAGGAGACAGACAAGCAGGAAGGCTCAAGGTAGGTAGCATCTGCAGACTGAAATGGCTGGGTTGTAAAACTGGCTGATTATGTGAAAGATGGAACTGGCCTCTGGAGGAGTGGTAAGCACTGCACCTTGAATTTAAATCAGGCAGCAATGCTGTGAACAAAGAAGGGGGAGCTGCAGTGGCAGTCTGGAATTGGCTATTTTGTTTTAACTCTAGAACTGGTAGGTTATTTTGGTTACAATGTGGGGGGTGGGATAAAGTTTAAAATATTATGTAGTTTGTTGGTATAAAGAATTAAGAAACATCTCGCCATGTGACAGATGTTGTGAAATGTCTGTTCACCACTTATGTTAAAAAGACACTGTCAGTGTTAACGTCAAGGTCCATCTTGTTTAAGATTTTTATAAAAACTGTTAGAAGAAAACTATCTTGTTGTTTATATTGCTGTACCACCCATTGATCTCCCTCAGGATGGGGATATTGTGCTAGGTCACTGTGCAGCTGTTTTTGTTTGCATTTGAACCTTGTTCTGCAAGTGTTTGCTACCCCAGACACTGCAAGGAGGCGCATGAAAGCCAGAAAGTGAAAGTGATTTATCATCTTCCATTGTTGTATGCAGTGTTGTTTTCACCATTTTGGTCCATGGATATGAGAGAGAGAGACAGCTTTCAAGCCACACAGAGCTCTTCTCTCTCACCAGTAAAAGTGGGTCCAGTAAAAGATATCACCTCACACACCATATCTCACTAAAGTGAGTCAGTTTTACCGTTCAAACTGAGTGAAATACAAGAAAGCAGGGACTATAAAAATTTTGAAATGAATCATTTAAAAAAACCCTTTTGATTTTCATAATCTTTGGTGTTGCATGTTACACAGTCAGGAAAGTGGTTTGGTGGGGGTTTTAGGTAAGATTTATTATTTGGTAGCATGCTAATGGCTTTTTGCACTGTGGAAATGAGGTGGAGTCCCCCTTGTAACAAATAATATTAACACATATATAGTGCTTTTGTTTTTTAAAGCTACAGTACTGAGATTCAGGGTCTGGTTTTCAAAAGAGCTCAGCACACTGGATGCGGAATTCTTTTGAAAATCTGGCCACAAGTATGAGTGCTGAGCTCTCCAAAATCTGATCCTTTGGGATTCACTTTTAGAGGGGCTAAGCCTCCAGAACTCCAGATGAAGTCAACAGCTGCAAGTGCTCAGTGCTTCTGGCAATCAGGCTGTAATTTATAAAGCCTCACAAAACCCCTCCTCTGGGAGATAAAAAGTAGCCCTGTTCTCAGGTAGAAAAAGGAAGGCAGAGATGTCATGTGTTTTGCCCAAGACCAAACAGCCAGTCACGTTTTTTTATTCTGTGTGCTGCAGGTGGACTTGAAGAATGCACCACAAATTATTTTATTTTTTTCTCCTCCTGTATTTTTATTGAGGCTGGTTTACATACATATGGTTGCATGGTAATGTTTGAAATAAACACAACATAATTGCTATAGTGTTACTCAGTCTGATTTACAGACCTTCCCACCCGGGGACAGGGGTTATTAACTGATGGGGTTATTGTCCCTCTAGAGGGATATTTGTAAACTTACCTTTGGTCTCCTGATATGTACAAGGAGAGGGTGTTCTATTAAAGCTCTGAACACACCATTTCACAGCCATAAATATGCCGATCACCACCTGAAGTGTTCAATGTAGATTTTTCTCATGAGCGCACAAAGCTTTTTTTAATCTGTGAGCGAAGGCATTTTCCAGGAAAAAGAAAGGCATTCTCCTTGTGGTCCTTGAATGGCTTTTCTCAGGTGTGGTCCTGGGAGAGAACATGGCTCTCAAGAAATTAAACAGTAAATGCCTAACTGAAAAACATTCAAGCGACAGCCTCCGCGGAGGAGTAAGAATGTACTGTACTGGTTATTACAGTGGGGGGCGGCAGCAGCACTGGAGGTGAGGTTGAGCTTAGTTTACTTTTTGACAGCCAATTTTTCGAAGTGCTCTAAAATCCACACGCTTACTTTGAGTCGCCTTGAAACTTGCTGTGCTTCACCAAGGTCCAGGATCGGGTTAGTGGTACAAAGTTTAGATTGTTAGGACAAAGGTTTCCTGATGTAAAACCTTACTTAAATCATGGGACATCAAAATTTTATAATTTTTATGTATACACACACACACACAAACACACTTTCTATATTATTTATTTAGTAAGGAAGGATTAATAGATTTACAAATCCTTGCCATGTATAAATCAAACAAAACAGCATTACAACAGTGAGCTTTTGTTTAAAGAGACATTCAGGAATGCAGTCACCAGATCTCTCTGGATTTAATATTTTTTGCCTACAACTCGGGCTCACCTATGGCTCTGATCTTCCCCAAACATATGCCAGCTCAGATCACCCTCCTGAAGCTGATCTCAGCTTGCATCTGGCACCCACTGCTCCTTTGGGGAAGCAATATTTTAAGAAGTTATTCAGGGTAGAGAAGTTGGATCTACAGTGTGGTTCAAGCCAAGTGGATGAGCCAGAGTAACAAGGTGGCTGAGGTAATATCTGGTGTCTCTCACCAACAGAAGCTGGTCCAATAAAAGATATCACCTTAATCACCTTGTGTCTCTAATAACCTTGGACTGACATGGCTACAAGAACAATGTAAGAGCCAGAGTAAGTCATTTGTGCACATGCAGCAAGATTGGGGCTCTGTCGCAAGCCAGATGTTGGAGTATGTGGGTGGCTCATGGTGACATACTGTGGCCATTGAACCCACCTGGCACCCACATAAAACAGCAACTTATGTTTATCCTGAAAAATACACAAGCAGCATATTTAACTATTTATAGGTTTCAGAGTAACAGCCGTGTTAGTCTGTATTCGCAAAAAGAAAAGGAGTACTTGTGGCACCTTAGAGACTAACCAATTTATTTGAGCATAAGCTTTCGTGAGCTACAGCTCACTTCATCGGATGCATACTGTGGAAACTGCAGAAGACATTATATACACAGAGACCATGAAACAATACCTCCTCCCACCCCACTGTCCTGCTGGTAATAGTTTATCTAAAGTGATCACTTTCCTTACAATGTGTATGATAATCAAGTTGAGCCATTTCCAACACAAATCCAGGTTTTCTCACCCTCCCCCCCCCCACACACAAACTCACTCTCCTGCTGGTAATAGCCCATCCAAAGTGACCACTCTCTTTACAATGTCTATGATAATCAAGGTGGACCATTTCCAGCACAAATCCAGGTTTTCTCAACCCCCCCCCCTTTTTTCCAAAAACCACACACACAAACTGACTCTCCTGCTGGTAATAGCTTATCCAAATGGACCACTCTCCTTACAATGTGTATGAAAATCAAGGTGGGCCATTTCCAGCACAAATCCAGGTTTTCTCACCCCCCATCCCCATACACTCACAAACTCACTCTCCTGCTTGTAATAGTTCATCCAAAGTGACTACTCTCCCTACAATGTGCATAATAATCAAGGTGGGCCATTTCCAGCACAAATCCAGGTTTTCTCACACACACCCCCATACACACACACACAAACTCACTCTCCTGCTGGTAATAGCTCATCCAAATTGACCACTCTCCTTACAATGTGTATGATAATCAAGGTGGGCCATTTCCAGCATAAATCCAAGTTTAACCAGAACGTCTGGGGGGTGGCGGGGGTGAGAAACAAGGGGAAATAGGCTACCTTGCATAATGACTTAAATAGAGACCGGGAGTGGCTAAGTCATTATGCAAGGTAGCCTATTTCCCCTTGTTTTTTCCCCTTGTTTCTCACCCCCGCCGCCCCCCAGACGTTCTGGTTAAACTTGGATTTATGCTGGAAATGGCCCACCTTGATTATCATACACATTGTAAGGAGAGTGATCACTTTAGATAAACTATTACCAGCAGGAGAGTGGGGTGGGAGGAGGGTATTGTTTCATGGTGTCTGTGTATATAATGTCTTCTGCAGTTTCCACAGGATGCATCCGATGAAGTGAGCTGTAGCTCACGAAAGCTTATGCTCAAATAAATTGGTTAGTCTCTAAGGTGCCACAAGTACTCCTTTTCTTTTAACTATTTATAATCGTTCATCCAAATGACAACACAAAGGTTTACACTTGTCACTGTCTCCTTTCTAAGTGCTCCAGTTCCTTGGAAAAAAGGGTGTGAAGGAGGATAGAGCTGGTAGCTGAGGGGCAGTGGGGTGATCCCAAGAAGCCTCCTCAGGTACCATCCTTCCAGCGCTCCCTCGCCATGCCCCCTACTACTACCACCACTTCTTCAAAAAGGGGGAAATTTATTCACATGGAGTTAAGGATGACCGACAGTGCCGCCCACCGTTCCAGGCGTTGAGTGCACCTCTGACAACCAGGGAATACAGAGTTATGGTACATACCAGCCCCTGCCCCACAAATTTAAGTTTGCCCTCTCTGAGTGGTGCCCCAGACACCCCAGCACTGTATCACTCTGCTGCAGTGTACTCCTTGCACCAGTCCTTACAGCTGTCCCTAACGCAGTGAAGGGTAGCTGGGGAGTGCCTCTGAATGAATGAGTGAAAACACTTCTGTAGGACACCATACTACATGAAATGCCGCATTCCTCTATCATTCCTCACATCTACTTATTATAGAATTGCTCTGGCTGAAGCCTACTTACAGTCAATGTTCCCTCTAATTTTTGACAGGCCGTGTGCGCAAAAAATTTCTTCTGTGCAAATTATTGTGCATGCGTTGTTTTGCTGTGTGTGCAGGGTTTAGGATCTGTGTGCGCACGCACAGCTTAGAGGGAACAGTGCTTACAGTATATCTCCAGTGACTCTTGCCAGCTTCAGTGGGCAGAGTTAAGGTTGTAGGGTGGGGCTGGTGTGTACCACAGCTCTCTATGGGCTGGTTTTCAGAGTTTTTAAATATAGGTTTACTCAACGCTCAGGAAGGGTACAGGCACGGCCAGCCAGTTACCCTTCACTCTGAATTAATGAGTTTTTAGGTAGTGAGTAACAAGTAGCACTTAGCCAGCACTTTATGTTTTTAAAGCATTGCACAAATATTAAATAATGAAGCTTCACAGCGCAAGTGGAAAGTAAGTACATTTTAGGCAATAGCCCCATTTTGTTTATAAGAAAATATGCCTGAGGAGAATAAACAATTTGCCCCAAATCCTGGAGAGTTATTTGGAGAGCAGGTACTAGACATTGGGACTTTGTAACTCAAAGTCCTCAAGACTGAGCCACCTCTGGAGAAACACTCCACAATGAAAAAGGATCCCAAACAGCTTCCAAAATAGCAGTGGATTTGGTGAACTAGACCCAAAACAGAAGAGCACTGTGCCTGATTTGTGAGACTGTAGGCACATAGTAGCCATCTGGGGTTGCAGCCATTACCGTCCTCAGCTACTCACATAGAGTGTTTTCACCCTGGAGCTGGGGTGTGATTCCCAGCTCCATGAAACATACCTGTGGTAGCTCTGATCAAGCCAGCGTGCTAGAACTAGAGAGTAGCTGCCACTGTGTGAGCAGTGAGAGAAGCCAGCCATCCTGAGGACTTAGCTATGGGTCTCTGAAGGACACACACTCAGGATAGCTAGTCCCTCCTGCTGCTTGCACCACCCTGGCTACATTTTAGTGCACTAGGTCAGTCAGAGCTTGTATGGTATGTCTCCTCAAGTTGGGAAGCACATCCCCAGCTCAAAATGTAGACACACCCATAGATGCAGAATGCAGCCATGACCATTAGCTGCCACAAACAGGGACACAAAACAGCTCCATTCCCTTGCCACCTGGGGTCAACTGCCATGGACGTTAGTCACAAACTTCCATTGATTTCAATAGGAGCAGGACTGGGCTCTTGGTCAGGAGAGTGAAGTGCTTAGAATGTAGACACTGAGTGTGTCTGACATTACACCACTAGAGGGCAGTACTATGCACAGCCATTCAGTTAACACCTATAGGAGGCATGCAGGAGACCGATTATGTGGACCTAATGAAGGGGACACATTCAGAGAGGCCAGGAAGGGAGGGTGCTGTCCAAGGAGCTCCTTTCACAAGCTAATGAACAGAAGGACATTCATCCCCACATAGTGAGAGAGCAAGAAAT
This sequence comes from Eretmochelys imbricata, assembly GCF_965152235.1. Taxonomy (NCBI): domain Eukaryota; kingdom Metazoa; phylum Chordata; order Testudines; family Cheloniidae; genus Eretmochelys; species Eretmochelys imbricata. The sequence continues at coordinate 7,987,596 of NC_135579.1, read as the reverse complement.
GCAAGATCCCAACTGCTGCGAGTCCAATAAGAATCCAGAGAACTCCAGTGCTGAAATACATTGGGGCTAACCTGGAGGGAGACAGAGTGCGCAGACTTAGAAGCATTGACCTCTCATAAGGGGAATAATATACCCCGAGAGAGAGAAGTGGGGAGAGAGCATAGTGAAACCCATCAGACTCCCATTCACACCTCCCTATGCCCCCTAGAAGGGAGGGTGAGGTTAGAACTCTCCCATCTGTACTAAGTTCCTTCCCCTTGTGCTAGCTTGCCCCAGGTGCATGCATGCACACACACAAATACCGCATATGATCAGGGGAAGCTCAGAACCCCAGGAAGCAGAAAACTCTCCTTGTGTCTCTTCTGTACACTTAGCCCTAATCCTATATCCAAGCCCATTTTAATGGCTTCTGGCTCCCTATAATATTTAACACAGTACTCATCAAACACCTGCCATGACATCGTGATGTTAAAGAGGCCCCTATAAATATCTGTGGGCTCTAATTCCCTAACTGTATTTTTATATTCCAGGGAAGAGAACTCTTGACAGTTCTGACTCATGCTGATCTTTCTAACAGAGGTAGGGATCCTGCTGCATCCTGAATAGGCAGCAGGACAGTAGTCTCAGAAACCAAACTCTTCCACACCCCAAGTGCTTTAAATCCCATGCCCAAGACCCCAAAAGAAGAAGTCCACGCCCCACCACAGCAGGGCTCCATTACCTTCCCAAGGAGGACTCCTTATACCCCACAAAATAGTGGTAGCGGGAGTAGAGATAAAGCAGGCCCAAGGCAGCAGTCAGACCTGCAATCGAGAGGAGGAGACAAATTACAGTAGCTGACACCAAAGGCTTTTTGGAACTTTTTGACCAGCCTGTCCCTCTAAGGCTAAAGCCTCTAGGGAAGATCCTGACTGTTCCCTCTCTATTGCGGGTGCAATCTTGCCAGAGAGCTGAGGAAGCAAGTCCTGTTGACTCTGCCCACCGGGCCAGCACAGAGCTAAACAGATCCAGCTTCCCCCATTCCCCCCATTTAACCAACTCACCTTGATGGAAGAAGAGGCCAGCCTGCCAGAGAACAGCCAAGAAAATGGAGAAATACTCAGAGCAATTCACCCTGGAGGAAAAGAGGAAGAATAAGGTCAGCATGCTGCATCTCTCTGGGGCTTTCCAGTGGCTCCAGGCTTCTGCTTTTCCATAGACTACTTCTCTGTAAAGCAGTGCTCAGTGGCTTGCACCCATTCCTTTCCTGCTGCCGTCTTCAGAATAAATCTCTTATCTAAACCCAGCTAATGGGGTTCTATGGAGTAACTCAGAGCAGAATTTGGGCCATAATACTCAATTACTGTGATTTCTTCCCATAAGTTTTCAGAGTGCTTTTCACTCACCCAGCACCCTGGGCAGTGGTGAGCCTGGTGCCTGAGATTTCTGATACATGCATCCTTCTCCTCACCTTCCCTTATATTTTCCTTGGCAGTTTGGTTCCAAGTTGGTAGCAATGGTTGTGTGCTCTGTTCACCATTGCAGCCATCTTCACGAATGATCTAGTCTGAGGTTACAGATCTGAGGACTATCTCCTGCACTGTCAGGGAAGTGGAATAAATGATCCCAGTAGGGTTTTCCCATGTTTCGGATCAGATCCTGCACCCCTGCTCTGGTGATGCAGAGGAGATGGAAACTGGCCACGTCTCCTTAACTAGGGATTACCCCGGTGAGCATAGAGCCTCCTATGCCATTCTCCCTCCCCACTACAATACCTGACACAGGGGCTATGTCAGGGGCACTGTACTCTGGCTATTCCCAGTTGACGGATCTCCTTGGGAGCTGTTACCAGCTGATGGAGTTTAGCGCTACAATTAGGCTATTCTAAACTCTGTCAGGGTTGGTGTAAAACCAGTCTGGGATCAGAGATCTAGATCCCCATCATCCTCCCTACTCCATTCTGTGTGCTGTGCCCAAGGCTGGTTTCTGTCATCTATAGCCGAAAGGTGTATAAGTGAAAGTCTTAAACTGAACCATAGTGGCTAACTTCTAAGCAGTCCTAACACTGACACTAATAAATGCAAGTGAGTCTGGCATTGTGGGGTCCTCCCTGAGATGAAACCTTGGCATCAGTGCCAAACTGAACCAGCCAGAGTAGGAAGGATGTATAGCAATAATCAGTCCCCTCTGTTTAAAATGCGGCAAGCCTTCCACCAAGACAGCAGGCTGATTGACAGAGCAGGGAGATGGGCAGCATGATTAGTCATTGCCATTCTGTCAGCCGTATAGCCCCTACAGCTCCCTCTCTCTGGCCTCCCAATACTGTAACCACCTGCAGTCCTAGGAGAAGTCTTGTGAGCAAACTGTCTGATCAAACTCTGTCAGCAAAGATGAGATAGGAGGCTACTATGGCCCCATGAAGCAGGTCATAACAAAAAACAACAACGTCTTACTGTGCTCGAAAGACCCTCTCAAAATCAGGTGGCCCTGAGACTTTTGGAGGAGAGATCCCGTACGCCCGCCTGGCATAGATCACCTGGAGGGAGAAGTAAGCTGCAAAGAAAGAAACAAGAAAGCATGATCTCGGCAGCCTTCATGGAGACCAGGAGACTGTCATTGATGATGGAGCTCAGTGTTGTGCTACAAGGGCTTGTTAACATTCCACCACCACATGAAAGAAAAGGTTGGTGTAACGTCCCTGCATGCAATGGAGTCATTTCCCCCCACACCTTATACTGCTATTGTTATATTAGCTCTACCATAAAAGAGTTATACCCAGGACTCAGACAAATATTTCTGAAGAAAAAAAAGTGATGCCTTTGGAAGGGACCAGATTTCTCCACTAGTGAGAGATTTTCAAGGGTTTCCAGAGAGAGGATATCTCCAGCTCTGACAAAGCTCCACACACATCATCCAGATTTCACAGGACAGACTTACATTACACTAGCCACATATTGGTCTAATTTCAGGAACATGATACAAATATTTCCAGCCTGTGCACTTGATATAGTGTCAGTTACCACTTACCTCTCCCATCTTAGTTCTCAGGATGAGAAAAATATTTTTAAATGGAAGACAAATCAATTTCCTAATCCCTCATCCTTCCTTTCTGCAACACATGCACCTCTTGAACAGGTGTTTCACAGACCAAAGAATGAAAAGATCTGATTCTCATTTACATTAAAGCATCCCTGCACGTCTCTGGTTCTGGAAAACGGGCCTTCTAATCTGATTGTAACCTTTAAAGTGGGCTTACAAGACCCCTTTCCATGATAAACATGGTATAAATTGCTCATAGTGTAAATAAGAATCAGGCCCAATTTTTTGGTGAGCTACATACTGGAAATTTGGCAACATATCAATGACAAATCTGGAAGGTATTTCCTAGACAGTAAAGTCCAAACCCATATAGTAATGTCCCGTGGACTACTTCAGCATGCTCTTGGTGGCTGTTCCTTTGCCTAATCACTCTTAGGAAGGCGGTTCTTGTGTCCAAACTTCCCCTTTCTCCAGTTTCAGACCTGTAATACACCACCAGCCAAGTTTCCTCCACATCTTTCTGATTATCCCACTCTGCCTCTAGACAACACCCTCTTTGTTTCTATATTAGATTTTTTATTTAGAATGATCAATGGACCAACATTTTTAGGGGCAGGTCCGCCAATCAGACTTGTCCATTGTGAGGTCTGAAGGGGCATAATTTCCTGTGGACTTTCTGGTCTTGGCTATAACTTTTTGCCATGTTTGTCACCTGGTTCTAATATGGTTGATTACCATCATGATGCACATCTATGTCTACAACATGGTCATGGATGGTTCACAAAGAGGTGGGCATAGACGATGCTCAGACTTTGAGACCAAGGGTATAGTGTGATTTTTCTGGGAGTAAGTTAATCCATTTTCTGGAGTAAGTGAGACTGTCTTTGCTCTGTTCTTCTGCAGCATACATAGGAGCACCTATGTCTCCTTAATTGGGTACAACATTCCACCTTCCTCCCACACCTCTGTGTGGGAGGATACAAAGTGCTTAGCACTATGTGTCAAGACTCAATATGAAATCAGATTCTCCCAGGACTCACCCCCTATGCCAGCTATGTCAGCACAGCTACCTATGTAACCAGAAAGAACCAGCGTGACTCAGTCTCATCTCTTGTCTCTAACCCAAATACCTTGCACTGTGAGAAACTGCCTAGAAAAGGTCACCTGAATTTGAGGCAGTCTTAGGAATCAGTGGGTAGCCACTACAACAGCTACCTTTACAAAGTCTGGCCTGTTCATAGAACCAGAAGTTCTGAAAGCACTGAGGGACAGCCAAGCCCTTCCCTTCATTAGTGAAGGAAGCAAACCCGACTATGCAGGCATGGATAAGTGGCCCCAACCACACTGCAAAAACACCACTGTAGAATCCAGTTACTCTTAGACAATCAGCCTGGCCACCAGCAAGTCAACTATGTTCACAAAGGGGACTCATTACAGTCTACTTATACACAGACCAAAGAGTGATTATATAGACCAGGCCTGTTATTTTCAAAGGAAAGAGAAGACACAAACATATCTCTCTCATTTGCATCATAGTACCAGATTTTGAAGTCCCAGATTTCCTACTACTGAGGAATCTGATGGAACACACTATTACCTTTTACCTCCTGAGTCACACCACAGCAACCCCACACACTCGTGACTCTCATGCCCCCTGGGTCCAGGGAGCTGGCTTTAGGAAGAAGTAATGTGTGTGTGTGTGTGTGTATCCTATGTAGGAGCCATTGAAAGCCTAGGGTCATTAGAAAGCATGTAAAAATGGCCAATGGCAGCAGATAATCCTACGTACTGTTTGCAAGCGCCTGGTCAGACCTGCCAGAAAACCATGCACACGGATTCCTGAAAACCTTTCCAGCCACTCGGTTTTTTACCATGTAGTGCGGAACCAGATCTAGAGAGATTCCCTTTCTACCAGAACCCCTTGCTTCCTGTCTGCTGAAGGGTTTTTCTCCATTGCTTCTGGTCACTCTACTCTTCTGCAGTTGTGACATTGTTTGGTTTTCTTTTTGTTTGCACTGTCCATGGACCCTTTTGTTTGAAGTCCATGGACCCTGCAGGAAAAAATTAGCCTATTTGTAAAATGGAGAGATTCTTCTGTTTCCTGGGGAGCTTTCTACATTTGTAAAGTGAGATGTATCAAGAAATGCCCAAGTGAGAGACTGGGTATATTTGCACTGCAAGTACGACAGCTACGCTGTCTCGACATTTCCTGTGCTGATGGAAGGGTTTTTTCCGTTGATGCAGGTAATCCACCTCTCTGAGAAACAGTAACTACTTCGACGGGGGAATTCTTCCATCGACATAGCTGCATCTGGAGCAGGGAGCAGGTCAACCTAACTACGTCGCCACAGGCCACAAAATTTTTCACAGACCCAAGCAACGTAGCTAGGTTGACTTAAGTTTTAGGTTTACACCAGCCCTGAGAAAGATGTCCTTCCCTCAGACTCCCCCACCCTATTACTCTGGCATCACTGACAGCCCTTCTGGTAATGCATTTAGAAAACCAGCCCAAATACTCATTCAGCATCTGAAGAGCTACAGGAACAATGGCAGAAATTTAATATACAAAGCAGGACTGTGACAGGGTTTTCTCTACTCACCACTTGGCTCATTCCATTAGACTAATTCCAGCTAATTCCTCAGGTGAGCCACAAGCCTTGTGGCTCATCTGAGGAATTAGCTGGAATTAGTCTGATGCCCCTTCCTGTAGTTATTCAGCCAGGAACTGCAGCAATTTCCTCTTCATGGCTTAGCCCTCTGGCTAAGTCACATTAAAGTTCTCCCCGCTTCCAGAGTATCATCAAAGTCTGCTTCCAACCACCACCAAATGGGCTATCCCTAGTGTGTCACTGTCACTCCAGCAGTGACACGTAGGGGAACCTAGGTCCATCCTTTACACCTAGGGTTGCCAGGCATCTGTTTTTTTTACCAGAATGCCCGGTCGAAAAGGGACCCTGGTGGCTCCGGTCAGCACTGCTGACCAGGCCGTTAAAAGTCCAATTGTCAGTGCAGCAGGGCTAAGGCAGGCCCCAACCCCGTACCCCAACCCTAAGCTTCCTCCTGCACCCCAAACCTTTCATCCTCAGCCTCACCCCAGAGCCCACATCCCCAGACAGTGCCTGTACCCCCCTCTCACCCCAAGCCCCTGCCCTGAGCCCGTGCCCGTACTCCAAACCCCTCGGCCCCAGCCCTGAGCCTCCTCCCACATCCAAACTCCTTCCCGGAGCCTGCACCCCCTTCCACACCCCAACCCCCTGCCCTAGCCCTGAGCTCCCTCTTACACCCCAAACCCCTCATCTCCAGCCCCACCCCAGAGCCTGCACCCCCAGCCAGAGCTGTCACCCCCCTCCTGTACCCTAACCCCATGCCCCAGCCCAGTGGAAGTGAGTGAGGGTGGAGGAGAGCAAGCGATGGAGTGAGTGTAGGGGACAGGGGTGTTCTGTTTTGTGCGATTAGAAAGTTGGCAACCCTATCTACAATAGGTTTCAGTTCAGGGACCCTCAGCCCAGTAGCTCTCAGTTTGTACTCTTCCAGCCCTTACTGCTCCTTCCTTGGCCTGCTTCCTACAGCATCACTACCGCTTCCTGCTCTTTCCCCCTTGCATCAGGGAGTATAACTGCAGATCTTCCTACCCCCTCAGCCTACCAACTTCCTCTCTATAGATCCTGCCCAGCTCCTCCCGCACCTGGACTTCACCAGCAATTAGGACCTAGCATGCCCTGCTTTTCCTCCAGGTGTAGCCTAAAGTTAATTCTCCTAATTTACCCCTTCAGGCCTTGTGTGGGGTAGACACCCCATCACAGGAGTTATTAATTAATGCAAATAAAAGGAGCTCAGCAATGATGTAAACTGGCTAATCCAATTGTGGGGAACGCATGTTCAATCACTATACCTTGCTCCAGGACTCCCAGGACCGTCACAGCAGCCAGCAAGTGAATCTGATCCAGCATGTTGTCTCTTCCAGATTATGGAGTGTCCGTTTTGTGCTAGAATGGTCTACTGGTTAATTTCACTCTCCTCTGATCGGGAGGGCAGTATGTGTTATAGAAAGCAGGAAGGGTTGGCTCCTAGTGACCTTGCAAGCTCCAGAGATTGATGCTATCAACTGGACGTTGCTGCCTTTCCTTTTGACTGACACACACACACACAAAAAAAGTGAAGCAACAGGATGTGATAGGAGTCTTTAACCAGGTCAGAAATTTCCATTCCCACTCTCTTCCTTTTGAGAATGTATGGTAGGGAAATGGGGGAAACGTGTGGACCAGCAGCTGGGAGCAGAAGATAAGCACTATCAGCCAACAATCAGCTGACTAGAAAGTGTCTGATTAAAACTAAAAATCCTGACCACGTTCACACATACACCCAGGGGTGGCCAAAAGATGCTTTTCTGACTGGTATCACAGATGAAAACGCCGCTCTCCATGGGATGTTATGTGCATGTATCTTTCAGCTTATTGGACAATAGTGACCCAGCACTGCCAGTGTATTTTCACTATACTAATTAATTTCAGATTACTCATCCTCAAAAATAACTGTCAAAACAAGAACTTCCCAATGGCTGTGACACCAGCATAATAATAATTAATAAATAAAATACCCATGTGATGATTCTGCCATAATGGTGGCATTGGATGGTGGGGGAAGTTCAAAGACAAACAGAATCTATTCTGCAGGGTAATACTTTACTTTGGTCCTGCCTCAGTGCAGGACGTATGTAGACTAAATGACTTCTTGAGGTCCCTTCCAGCCCTACATTTCTGCATTCTGTTAAAACTTGCAGGCTGAGATTTTTCAAAGCCACTGAGGAGCTTTAGACACACAATTCCCAGTGAAACAAATGGGAGTCAGTCATGCACCTAAATCCTCCAGTCGGCTTTGGAATTCTCACCCACAGGTTTTACACTTTTGGCAAAGCTCCCATTGCCATCAATGGGAGTTCTGCTTGAGTGAAGGTTGCAGGATGCATTGGGACACAGCAAAAAACCCACTGATACTTGCTGTAATTTCCACCTGTGTAAATCAGGAGCAGCTCCACTGAAATGAATATCCTCCCACTAATGTAAAATTAGCATATGTAAGAGCTGAATTCAGCCCTTTGTTTCCTTCCTCTGTGTTATTGCTGAGTAGTTTCCCTTTAATCCAAACACAGAAAGGAGAGAGGAATAAGATAAAATGGTCATTAAATATGACTATGGAAGAAAACAAAGCCAACCCATCCTAGCTGACAGGAATTAAACAAAAGGTCAAGTGACATTAACAGGCTTCTCCTTTTCTAATACATATATTTTTAATGATAGAACTGCAAAGGAAACAAATAAGCTGGTGCCCTTTTTTGCTGCTTTATGATGGATAAAGAATACCAGAGGAATGTCCTTGCTTGTTTTTGTTTTTTTTTAATTTAGAAGTATTATTGTCTTCTAATCTCTGGCTTTTCTTGAGGATACAAGAAGGGGTAGGCGTTTTCTCAGACCTCAGTCCAAGGGGTTGGAGTCTTTTAATCTTTAACAAGAATTTTTCTCCCAAGTGTTGATCACATTGGAGCCTACTAACAACAGGAAATAAAAAACAAATACCAAAAATTGTGGAGCCCTGGTTCTTCTCTCACTTGCTTTGGTGTAAATCATGACAATATGCACTGCAATCAGTGGAGTTCTACGAGCATAAATTCAGTGTAAATGAGAAGAGAATCAGGTCTGAAGAGTTTTAAAGAATCTGAATTAAAAAACCTTTTTCCTCTCAATATCATGTGACATCATAATCCAGTGGTTCTCAAACTAGGGCCACCACTTGTTGAGGGAAAGCCCCTGGCGCGCTGGGCCGATTTGTTTACCTGCCGCATCCGCAGGTTCGGCTGATCATGGCTCCCACTGGCTGCGGTTCGCCGCTCCAGACCAATGGGGGCTGCGGGAAGCAGTGTGGGCTGAGGGATGTGCTGGCCGCCCTTCCTGCACCCCCATTGGCCTGGAGTGGAGAACCACAGCCCGTGGGAGCCGTGATCGGCCGAACCTGCAGACGCGGCAGGTAAACAAACTGGCCTGGCCTGCCGGGGCTTTCCCTGAACAAGTGGCAACCCTAGTTTGAGAACCACTGTCATAATCCCTCCAATTGTCCAGTCATCCAGCAAAAACAGGGTCTGAGATTTTAATATTAAACAAAAGCAAAATCAATACATTTCTGAGTAGCCAAAATTCTTCAGGCCACCTTTATTCTCAAAATGGGCATTACCCCTTTCTTCCCTTTGCAGATAAACTTTAGCATTTTATTCTTTTTCAGTTCTCACTGTACAATTCAATAGTATAAAGGTCATGCATATAGGGTCTAATAAGAATTTCTGCTACAAACTGGGGGTCATCCCTTGGAAAAGATAAAGGAGAAGAGAGACCTGGGTGTGTAGGTTGATCACAGGATGACTACAAGCCACCAATGTGATGTGGCTGTGAAAAAGGCAAATGTGGTCCTAGGATGTAGTAGGCGAGACATTTCCAGTAGAAGGAGAAGTATTAATGCCATTGTACAAACCACTGATAAGACCTCATTTGGAATATTGTGTACAGTTCTGGTCACCCATGTTCAAGAAAGATAAATTTAAACTGGAACAGGTGCAGAGAAGAGCTACAAAGATGATCAGGGAATGAAGGCTTATGAGAGGAGACTGGAAAAGCTTGGCTTGTTTAGTCTAGCAAAAAGAAGGCTGAAAGGAGATATGATTTCTCTCTATAAACACCTCAGGAAGTAAAATAGCTCGTCACCCTCCCTGATATCTAAGCTAAAGGACAATGTTGGTACAAGAACAAATGGATATAAATTGGCCATGAACAAATTCAGGCTGGAAATTAGAAGGTTTCTTATCATCAGAGGGGTGAGATTCTGGAACAGCCTCCCAACAGGAGTTGTGAGCGCAAACAATTAGTTTTAAGAGAGCTAGACAAATTTATTAATTCAATTGTATGACAGGGTGGTTTGTGATGGTAGAGGGCAGGGCTCAACAGCTCTGTGGCTTACTTCTGCTTTATCTCTTATGTTCCTAAAGTTCATGCTTCAGGATTTCAGCCAGCCACCAGCAGGGGTCAGGAAGGAATTCCCTTCCTCTCCACCCCAATGTATTGTTGGAGGGTTTTTCATCTCCTTCTTCTAAAGCATCAGGGCCAGCCACGACTGGAGATGGGACATTGGGCAGGGCCGGCCAGGGCTCTGAGGTGGTACCAAGCATTCTCTGTCTCTCAGGTGCTTGGCTGGCTGGTTCTTGCTCACATGCTCAGGGTCTGCCTGAACACCATATGTAGGGTCAGGAAGGAATTTTTCCTCCAGGTCAGACTAGCAGTGACATTGGGATTTTTTGTTGTTGGTTTGGTTTAGTTTTTTTACCTCCCTCTGCAGTCGGGAATTTATAGGGATATGAAACTTTGGGCAACTATTTAGAGACAATCCATATAGATCAGTTGATGAAATACAACAGCTCACAAAATACATCAAAATTGCAGTATATCAGTACCTACCATTGAGACATACCCCACTCCTACAAAAAGCCAGAAAGTTGAAAGAATTTGAAAAACTACTTACTACATCCATGAAACAGAAAGGCTTACTGTCCATTCTATACAAAGTCATCTCTAACTGTTATTTAGAGAAAACAACCTATGTTTATGAAAAGAAGGAAAGTTGACCTGGGCCTAGACAAGCAAAACTGAAAAATGTGAGAACATATGGAACAACGGTCCCCCACACCTCAATAAACACATTAATAAAATAAAATTATGTTAAAATTCTTTACCAGTGGGCCCTAACTCACCTTAAAATTAAACAGATTTATGGTACTGTACAGGAGTGGTAAATACAGGAGAGAATGTAATGAAATTTGGAGGCTTTCTCTATATATGGTTGATGGGCCCAAAATGAAGACCTAAATATGAGATTATGAAAGATTTCAATCGACACTGCCAACTGACAAGACAAAAGATGAAGAGTAGAAAAGTGTCAACCGCACAATATGTGATCAATATGATAAACTCTTGAAGAAAGTCACCAATAGCCGGTTTCATCAATACAACTTTAGAAACTTCCTTGGGCGAATTTATAGTTGTGTATATACTAAGATATAAAACAAGTTTTGTACAATTTTTCTTATTAGAGAATACCTCAGACAATAAATACAAATTTTAAAAAGGGGGCTTGTTAGTTAAAATGTACATGTGTTGTTCTAATCCCATTCATGAGTAAGGATTTGCAGCATTATACAAACTAGAAGGGGGGGGGACTGATGCGAAATTAAAAAGACAGATAATATTCATGCTTAAAGTGCATTTAATTCAAGCAGGTGTTTGTTTAATTAAGACATCTGAGTTCTCAAAATTATTGTTCCTCTTTAAATAAATCTATAACTTTTACCAAAAAAAAACAAAAAAACCCTAGAAAACACCTAACAAGTCTTTCTGCAGGAAAACTGGGAAGACTTAACTCTAGTAAAAGGTTATGGAATAAAGCATACTTTGTGCATTTTATGAGACAACAAAACGAATAGAACCCCTCACTGCCTGCACGTAACATGGCTGAAAAGTCAAAATACAATGTTGAAGTTACTTATAGGTTAAGAGGGATTGTCTGCATCCTTTGAGACATACAGTAAAAACAGCGTTCCCCATTCAAAGCTTTTAAAAAAGCCGAAGTAGTTGTGCCATCAAGAGGGTTTTACATGTATATAGGAGTTTTTGAAAAGGTATGGCAAAGAAAAGGCAGCCTATCTCCAGAGTGCTACAGCTCTACTGGCTAAGTTTTCATAGGATTTTATTCTCTCAGGATAGCAAAAGCCCCTGCCCCCTTTTCCTCAACCAATCGGGAGGCTTGCTTCTCTCCTGGAGGAGTGTGTGGATGCTACTACTTCTGGACTTGGCTGTGTGTGGTAGTGGAGGGAGAGAGTAACTTGCCAAAAATGGGGCAGGGAGTAGGTTGAGCTATGGCTCCATCCCCTACTCGCTACCCAGTGAACGTGAGAAGTTTGCTGCACTCTTGAAAGAATTGTAACAAATTATTCCCTCTCCATCCCCATCAGCATTACCAGAGTGTGACAGGTTGGGTCACAGAAACCCCCTTGGGAATTGCCACCTTATGTGCTGAGACTACCTTTCAGCCCGTTTTCCCTGGTAGCCTGGGACTTCAATGCCCTGCTTGGTTGTGACAGACACACTAGCCTGGCTACAAACACAGACCCAGGTCTGAACCACATCCCCCACAAGCTGCAGGCTTAACAGAAAACAGCTTAAGAAGTGCTCCTGTCTCCAGCACTCAGATACCCAACTCCCAATGGGATCCAAACCCCAAATGAATCCGTTTTACCCTGTATAAAGTTTATACAGGGTAAACTCATAAATTGTTCGCCCTCTATAACACTGATAGAGAGATATGCACAGCTGTTTGCCTCCCCAGGTATTAATAGCTACACTGGGTTAATTAATAAGTAAAAAGTGATTTTATTAAATACAACAAGTAGGATTTAAGTGGTTCCAAGTAATAACATAACAAAATGAATTACCAAGCAAAATAAAACAAAACACGCAAGTCTAAGCCTAATACGGTAAGAAAGTGATTACAGATGAAATCTCACCCTCAGAGATGTTCCAATAAGCTTCTTTTAGTTTGGGTCCAGCAATCACTCACACTTCTGTGGTTACTGTCCTTTGTTCCAGTTTCTTTCAGGTATCCTTTGGGGGCGGAGAAGCTACCTCTTGAGCCAGCTGAAGACAAAATGGAGGGGTTTTTCCAGGGGTTTATATAATTTCTCTCTTGTGGGTGGAAACCCCTCTCTCCCCTGTGTAGGATTCAGATAAAAAATGAAGTTTTGGAGTCGCATGGGCAAGTCACATGTCCATGCATGATTCAGTTTTTTGCAGGACTTCCCCGGAAAGCTCAGATGTGGATTGGTGTCTATGAAGATCCATTGTCAGCTTACGTGTTTCTTGATTTGTCACTTACTGAGAATAGTCTTTTCTCAAGAAGCTGACCAAATGCTTCACTGAGGCTACTTAAAATCAACAAGTACACAGCCAATATTCATAACTTTGAATACAAAAATGATACATGCATACAAATGGGATGAATATATTCAGTAGATCTTAACCTTTGCAGAGATATGTTACATGGCATATGTGGCATAAAACATATTTCCGTTATGTCATATTTATATTAATAAGCATATTTCTATAAAGCATTATGGCGTGCAACGTCACACAGAGAACTCCTGAAAGCACAGTGCCTTTTCATGCTTCCTCTGAGGCAGTGTGGCTCCAGGCTGCCCTTAGCCTGGGCTCTGTGGTAAGAACATGATCTTGCCCTTTATTTTTAGCAATTTAAAAACTGGGCCTATCCTTCAGCACAAGTGCTTGGTGAGTTGGTGTCCTAGCATACTGCTCTTTCAGATGGGGCATGGAGTTATTCCCTTTCGAAAAGGACATCAAAGCATGCCCTGGCTAGCAACCATCCATACGCTAAAGAATGTTACATAAAAAGAACATTTGTGTAGCATAGAACATGTCTGAGGAATGAGTTGAGTTTGTTGACTCCAAATGATTTAAATAGGTATCCCTGTGACTTCTTGATTCATGACAAACTGAAGAGGTCAGATATAGAGTCCATGGTTCCAGAGATTTGTTATGGTCAATTTAAAAAATCCATATATTTTTATGAAACAGAACAGCTTTTAAAGGAGCTGCTACAACCCTCTGCTTGGAGTTGCACCCTCTGTGTGGAAAAGTAGGCAGTGTATGAGCAGTTTGCATGAAAAAGGTAAAACCTGGAACGTCCCTCTGCTACTGTTCTGGTTTGTCTTAACCAAAGATGAAGACCTCCGGTGAAACAGAAATGACAGAGGAAAATAAAGTCTTTAAAAATTATGGAAAAATACACTCATCCAATCTTTTAAAAATGACATCAAAAGCCAGGGTTTTGGGGAAAGAGAAAGATGGGGGGGCATTTAGGGAGCACTTGGAAAGTTTTCTGAAATCTTTTTCTTTAAGCAGTTTTGTATCCTGTTTAAAATTTATATATATTTATTCACATATTAATATTTATTATATAAATTTATATATATTTATTCACATTTGGCATGGTCCATTAAGGATGATGGACCTTAATGGACCGTGCCAAATGTGAATAAATGACAAGTGTTCTATTGATTCAGAGGATATTAAATTAGACTGTTAATGTCTGCTTAAAAAAAAAACAGGCAACCAAATGTCTTTCTTTGTTTTGCCCAATTTCATTATGACATCACATAGGAGGACATCTTCTTTTCCTTTGTTTTTGTCAATTTTCCTATTGCGTTTTCAGCAGGTACCAGAGAGAGCAAATCAAAAATTACACAATGGTAGCTGCACTTCTGGCTAGGAAGAAACACCCAGTAATATAGTTAAAATGCATCTGCATAATTTTTAGTGATATGTTGTATATGGAAATGAAAAGCAACAGCTTTTTATTATTGTTTTATTTTCAATACAGTGAAGCATCCTGCATTGGTGCTTCGCTGAAGAATTTAACTTTGTCTTTGACAGCTTCTCCCACAGAAACTGCACTCCCAAAATGCACTACAGATTTAAATAAGATAAGGTTGCAGCAGTCAATAAAGTGTTATGGTGACTATTCAGAAAAAAAAGTTCTTATACAGAGGGAGTAGGTGAGAATTCTAAGGTAGGTGAGGTAGAAGGGGGTGGTTTAAGGTGAGATTTGAAGGTAAGTGCTTGTAATGAGATCCAGAGAATTTCATGTCTGCTGTAGAATGTGGGTCTGAGCCAGGTGTAAACAGAGGGCCAGATAGTGGCCTCTGCGGCTGCCTTTGTATGTAGATCCAGGACAGAGAGAGGAGACAGAGCACACCCCGGGGGAATTCCCCAAGCACAGAGGCAGTGTAGGGTTGTTTGGTGTTACACTGCACCCCTCGGAGCTCCAGTGTAGGGGCATGCTTCAAGCGGCCACATTGCTGTGTGCTTTTGTAGTTCTGAGCTGCGGAGCAGCCCATAGGTGGCTGAGTAAGGCTGCTGTAAATTAGAACAGCCCACATATGCCAAGGTTTGCATGGGCCCCCAGAGGAAGCCCAGAAGCTGTGAGGCACAATGTTGGCTTAAAACTACATTTTTCTCCTACCCCTCCCAAGGTGTGCTGTCTGTACTGCACCTCCTGAGGGGTACAGCACAGACCCTACAGCTTCAGAAGGAAGGGGAATCTGCAGAAGTCCCAATTGTGTTCTAAGTCTGGAAGGCCTGCTTTAGGGTTTCATCCCGTGAGGCTGGATTTTGGGCCTGGTTCACCATCTTAAAAATTACTCCACCCACTGATGGAAAGATGCTAAGTTTTGAGACAAGATTTGAATTGGGAATCAAATGGAAGCAAGCATGGACTCATCCAAGATGCCTGAAGGACCCAAGATGCTCAGCTTCCCACAGTGAGTGCTGAAAGTGACCCATACAAGACCATATACCAGCATCTATCTCTACGACAAAACAGTCCATATGTTTAGGCCTGTGTTTGAGCCAGAAGAACTTGGCTCAAACACAGGCCTAAACTTGTAATGAGAGATACAAGGGAGAGCCCACCAGTGTCACAGTCAGCAACCGGGGAGGAAAAGAGGGAATATGTGAGCACCAACCAAGTTCAGAGAGAACTCTTGCCTGCTGCAGAACAGTTCAGTGAGATGAACAGGTCTGAACTGGGTTGGGTGATGAGGTGGATGCTGAGGAAAGGCAGACTTGGTCATTTTAAAAGCTGTTTAGAAGTTTCTATAAAATTGCACTGAGCCTAAATGTATTTATATTATTTTTTGATAGAGCAGAAGTGACAGCCTACAAATGAGAGTATGACCATGGGACTGGCGTAGGATACTGAAAGCATGAGCCAAGTGATTTCCATTGAGGCTTCTGGGTGGAAGAGGGGTGTAGACCATATGATGGCTGACAAGCTGATGGTTCAGAGCAACCAACATACCAGATGAAGGCATGACTCAGATAGTGGAACTGAACTTTGCCTCATGCCCCTCTTTTAAAAATTACTGCAGTGAAAGATCTAAATTGTGCATTTATTTTTTTTGCTCCTACTAGTTTCTCAGTAGATGAAATGGACTGAGAGAGCTGGCCCTGTATGAGAACAAAACTTTTGTGCATCTGCTGCTTTTGCTCACGCCTGAAAAAAGGGATTGTAGCAAAGCGTAAGAAGCCCCTAGACCTGAAAACTCAGGGGATCTAACACAGTGAAATGAACAATGTGTTTAGAAGTCAGGGACAGAAATTGCATGGGACCATGAGAAAATGACTGAGAGATTGTGCAAGCAGTTGTGATACCATCGTTAGGCTCTGCTAGAAGGAGACAGTGTTTCAGGCTTGCCGTGAACCTTCAGTAAGACGTTCAGTCCCAAAACCGTTGTGGCTCTGTATTGGGAGGAGTTGTGGACATAGATGTGGCAGTTAGTTCAAAGTTATACTTGGAGCATGTGTTTAAATGTCACTACGCTCATGGGGTACTGTCACAGGGTGGACTAACCCTATTAGGGAGTTGGGCTCAGCTCAACGTGGGTAGCTAGTTATCTAGCCCCAGAGGAGGAGTTTGGGTTTGTGGCAGTCACAATGGTTGGGTAAAGTGACCAGGATCACCTGATAGCCTCGTGGGTAGGACTTCCTATGAGAGGGGGCCTGCTCCATCAGTGAGAGAAGAAAGACCTGCAGGGAACTCAGGGTTAGAGACGATGGGGCTCTCTATGCCAGCCAGATGAAAATGTCTAGTTAGAGCAGGGGCTCTCAAACTGGGGGTTGGGACCCCTCAGGGGGTCGCGAGGTTATTACATGGGGGGTCGTGAGCTGTCAACCTCCACCCCGCTTTGCCCTAGCATTTGTAATGGTGTTAAATATATAAAAAAGTGTTTTTAATTTATAAGGGGGGTTGCACACAGAGACTTGCTATGTGAAAGGGGTCACCAGTAAAAAAGTTTGAGAGTCACTGAGCTAGAGTGACATGCAGTGAAGGGCAGCAGCAGAAACTGTAAGAGGAGAAACAGCCTGAAGAGGCTTAAGGAATTGTCAGGCAGAAGGACCTGTGGTTTGGGGAAAGAACTGTTGAGCCCAGCTAGGAGCTGAAGAAACGGTGGAGCTGGGAAAAGACTTGGTTTGGCTTAAGTTGCCAATTAAACTGTGTTGTTTTAATAAACCAGACCCCACAAAAGGACGTTATTTGCACAAGAGTCTGGGGACAGTCGCTTGAGAACCCCAAGATGGGGAAACTGAGGCAGTAGCCGAGTCTGATATCTGTTAGGTATGTTTTTATCACAGGTACAAAATGCAATGCTTGTGTTTAACTGAAGAAATGTAAATGAATTGATGGACTTGATAAACAATACAATGTAGCCAGCTTTACCAGCAAATGCAATATCAGGGAGACATTCTTCTGCACCCTGTACCTAACTCTGCTGGCACCCACAGAGACCGAGGGCAGATTGGGACCCTTAGAATATACAAATAAAAAGGCTTGATGCTGCCCATATTCCTCTTACTCACATTGAACAGTGCCTTATTCTGCAAATAATTAAACTCCTTGAGGAGTAAAGGACCACTCAACACTGGCAAAGAAGGCAGAATTAGGCCCAAAACCACATAGAGAAGCATATGCAGTAGTAGATACTGAGGGGGGAAAATGCTTCTCTGGTAGGGAGACATGGGCACATTCTTGACACCAGAAAGCAGTAAGGGGCTGCAAATTGAAAACATTTGGGAACTGTAGCAGGACCAGTTTGATGCTGATTTCCTAATAGAGAAATGTTAGGAACAGGTGAAGGCCATTCACCCCACCACACTTTGCCCTTCTATTGGCATCTAATTATTTTTTCTCTGTTCAATCCCTCATTTTCCAGAACACCCCTCTAGCCCCCCCCCCCCCCCAAGAACTACTAGGGGTTGTAGTTTACAGAGAGAACTTTTTTATTGTTGTTTGATAAATAACTGTAAAAAAGCCTGCTGGGGCAATCGAACACATAGTTCCTGCCTTGTAAAGCTAGATTGGGTATTTCTGACCCTATGTGTCCAAATGCCCCAGTGATCTGCTTTACCTTACAGACACATGCTGCAGGGGGTGAGATGTGCTAGGCGCAGTAAAACCCTCTGCAAGGTACTTCTAGCTTGTGTACATTGCAGCCCCAGAGAGGGTAGCAAATTATGAATGGCTTGAATAGGGAGGGAATCCTAGCCTGTAACAATCTTTCCAAAGATGTTGTGGCCACCAGTTAGAGCAAAATGATATTACACATGGCACCTTCCCTTCAGACTAGATGAATTCAGGTGACACACTGAAAGTAGTGGAACAGAATGAAGACAACACACACCACTTAGGCATTTAAAAGTAAACCTAACAAGACACTGGAAAACAAAAAAACTCTGCCCAGGGATGGGGAGGGTTGCATAGCACCAGAAAGAGCTTCCCCACCCTCTTTCACTTTTGTGAAGACGACAATGATACTGGCTAGGTGATGCTAGTTAAAAATAAAAGACTGCAAATCATTCTTTAAAAATTCTGATTTGCAGGCAAATATTTGCACCTCCTCACCAGGAAATATTAAAACATAATAACATTTGATACAAAATGCAAATAAACAAATTTCCCTTGCTGATGGCCAGAACTTTAATCAAGTTAAAAGAACCCACCCAAGTCCAGTCTTCCACTTCAGCTGCTGAAACCTCCTCTGGCTGGACTTGAAGTGCCCTGGCCAAATGTATATGCTAGAAAATGTGAATTGTGTCCTTCCTTGAATCTCAAGCTTGGTGGGGAATAGGAGTGTGCAGCTTCAAATTCTGTGGCCTAGAAGGTCCACTTCATTGGGACTGAGTCCCTTCTCCACATTAGTGATTTCCTGTAGGTCCAAAATAAACCACTGCAGAACCTCAGAAACCTCTCTTTAATCCTCCAGCACTAGCCACATTTGGTTATCTGTCTTCTTTAGAAGGAGGAAGTGGTTGACAAGGTTTTGATTGGTTTCAGAGTAACAGCCCGCGTTAGTCTGTATTTACAAAAAGAAAAGGAGGACTTGTGGCACCTTAGAGACTGACCCATTTATTTGAGCATAAGCTTTCAATGCATCCGATGAAGTGAGCTGTAGCTCACGAAAGTTTATGCTCAAATAAATGGGTTAGTCTCTAAGGTGCCACAAGGACTCCTTTTCTTTTTGCAGATACGGGTTTTGATTTGTCACAGAGAGCTATGCTAGACAGAAGGCTCAGGGGAATTATTCAAATCCTTAAGTTCTCTCTAAGGCCTTGTCTATGCTGGCAAGTTACTGTGCAGTAAAGCAGCTTTCTGCGGTGTTACTCCTGCGGCGTACACACTGCCAAGCTACTTTGTGTGCAGAAACTCCTCAGTTGCAGCACTGTAAAAAAAGCCACCTCGACAAGAGTCGTAAGCCTTAAAGCGCAGACGATCCGGCACTGTATTGGCAGCGTAAACACATTACAGCACAGAAAGCAATCAGCTGGCCTCCGGAAGTGTCCCATAATCCCTCGAGTGGCGACTCTGCTCCTCGTTTTGAACTCGGCTGCCCTGGAGATGTGTGCCCCTCCCCTTTCAAAGCTCGTTTCTGACAGCCTTTGGGGGCTGTGCTGATCTGCTCCGGGACACAAAGCAAACCATTCATGTGGAATGCACCTGCTGTTGAAAACAGAGGGGGGTGTGTGTGTGTGTGTGAGAGAGAGAGAGAGAGAGAGATTGCTGTGCAGAGAGCTGGGAAGGGAGGTGGGCGCCTCGCCCTGCCTCAGGACTGGTTGCTTCCTGCCGCTGTCTGAACTTACAAGACAGCATGCTGACACACTGTTCCCCCAAAACACACTGTCTCTTCTCCCCCCCGTACACACACGCACTCCCTGTCACACACTCTGCCTCCCCCCACCCCCACTTCAGTTGAAAAGCAGCTGGCAATGTAGTAGGATGCCCGTGGAACAATGGGAAACCTGCATCATGGGATGCTGTGCCTGCCCCATGAGGCATTGCAAACCCTTCCCAAAGCACCCTGCTGCCAGTTGCACAGTGAGATAGCTACCACAACGCACTACTGTCTTTGCCATTACAAGAGCTGCTACTGGGGATGCACGCCACCATCACAAGAAGCACAGTGTGGACATGCAACAGCAGTTTAATGCCAGCGCTTTAATAAAAGTGGTATAACTTCTTGTGCAGAAACTTGCCAGTGTAGACATACCCACAGGGCGTCTACACTGCCCACGTTACAGTGCAGCCACGGCAGTGCTGTGACGTGGGCAGTGTAGTCACACTTTATTGCTGGGGGAGAGCTCTCCCGGCGATGCAAAACAACCACCCCAAACAAGCTTTATTGCCAGGCCCTGTCTATACTGGCACTTTTCGGCGCTAAAACTTTTGTCGCTCAGGGGTGTGTTTTTTTCTACAACCTCTTATGACAAATATGCTAGTACAGAAGTACAGTAATGCAGGCATAAGGCCCTCACAGGGAATACCACTGGCCCAGAGGGCATTCTGGAGCAGAACAAGGATGGGCCAGAGGAAGAAGGAGGTGGGAAGGGACATGGATGGAGCAGTCCAGTGCCTTGGGTAATTCCATGCTGCCACAATGCCCAGAGGAGTCATGAAAGCTAGGGTGTAATTTAGGGGAGTGTTCAGTACTGCCCTAGCATATGTCTGGGCCAAACTGGCCCCTGGCAGATACAGATTCAGAGAGGCACAAAGCAGCCCCCTCAGCTCAGTCCCTATGCTAGCCAGAGTGTCTCTGCCAGGATGAATTCCCTTCCTTGTCTCTACATTTGGAAGTACATAGGATTGTTTTTGCAAGTGTTAATACAACAACTTGGCCCCATTGTTTATTTTAAGCTTTCATATGGCTTGAGTTTCAAGGAGCTGCCAGTTTCAGGTTAACTGCAGTGGAGATGTCTAGCTTCAGGGTACGGGTGTTGTAATGACTGCGTTCCACCTCATCCAGTTGCTATATCTGAATATGTGCTCAGAGAGCTGCAGCTGCTGTCAAGAGGCATTGGGGGCAGGATGAGGAGATTAAAAAGGCAGCAAATGGTGATATTCTCCCAGGAACTGATCCCATCTCTCTCTCCCCTCTGCTTGGGTGAGTCTGAAGCATTATGAGCCTAGTGTGCTCTGGGCTGTAAAGTTGTTATTCTTGGGGGTGTCCCTGACCCCTTTAATTATAGTGATTTTTAGACGAGAGTCCCCTATTTCCACCCAGCTGCAGTTGACGACTGCTTTTCCCTATCTCCGCATTTCTGTTCACTGGTGGTTTGACCTTGGACCTCAGTTGCCTCTTCCTTTTAACATCTACCCCTTTCCCTCCATTCATTGTAACTAATCTATAAAATTCCTTGCATCCATCTTCACTGCTTTTAAAATGTCAACTCTTCCTTTCCTTTAGACCTTGTCCATATCTCTTTCTGCCTTCCTGGATCTCTGCCCTCTTCTTGCAAGTAGCTGTCTCTATATTTGCCTGACTTCCTTACAGAAATAGCATGTCATCATGCATTATTCTACACAGAATACTTGCTGGAGCATATGATTATTGCCCAACACATGGAAAGGGGATTTTCTCCGCTCTCCCAGAGCAAAGTTCAAATGAGCAAAAGTCACTTTTCTCCTCCTGTTCAGTTGTAATTACTTCCTGCTGCCTGTCAGTGCACAGAGCCATTGGTGGCCCCAGAGCTCCTGATCTGGTTTATTTTTCATTTGCTGCCTGCTGATTAGCTGTGGAGTGAATGAGTCCAGGCAGCTTTGTTTCTATCATCTGCAGTGAAAACAGAGCTCAAAGTCTGTGAGGGTGCAGCAATGGTATTGCATATGGTGGGCAGGACACAGGAAATTTATATCGGTAGGAGATCCAGACTTGTAGAGAACTGAAAATAGGAGGCAGCTGAAGGAAAAGAGGTGCTGCTGTTCTCTTTCTGATCTTGGAGGCAGTGCTAGAGAAGAAGTAGTATCAGATGGAGAACCAATTATTCCAGGGGCTGGCTAATCTCTTCTTGCTTTTGAATTTCATGCATTTACAGGAAGATTCTGAACTTTCTGACTCATCCTCAGTTGTGCTCATCTCCCCTCACGACATTGTGGTGTTGCACTACTTATGCTCCTTAGAATTTACTTTCAAAACCAGCAATGATTCCTTTAGACAACAGTTTATCAGTGTTTCAGAGTAACAGCCGTGTTAGTCTGTATTCGCAAAAAGAAAAGGAGTACTTGTGGCACCTTAGAGACTAACCAATTTATTTGAGCATGAGCTTTCGTGAGCTACAGCTCACTTCATCAGATACATACCGTGGAAACTGCAGCAGACTTTATATATACACAGAGAATGATGGAAGCATTTAAAAACACTGGCAACGGCCTTATGTCACAAAGTTGTGTTTGCCCTGTGGTCTCTGCCATCTCTCTCTTTCACCACCCTTCTCCCTAGCATTCTTTGGGCTGACCTCAATAACCTGTGCTTGCTTAACCACCAACTCAGCCAAAACTCTGGTGTGTGCTTCTGTTTTTCCCTCCTGTCTTGTCTGCTGCAGCAGGCTTTTGTGTCTACTTTGCATCCATCTTGCCTAAACTCTAGCCTCTCCACTATCATGTCTTGGCAGGTCTCTGAGGATTTCTCTCATATGATTCTGATGGGTGCTCCTTTCTATCTTGTGCTAAAAGGATTGAGCTGGAAGTTTTTTACCTTGGCATTTAAGGCCCCCTAATCTAGAATGCGATCATATTTGTGTGATTTGTTTGCTGCTGTTTCTCGCACACCTATCAACAACTTGCACTCAGTTTCTGGGAGTAACCACAATGAGGTTTGAAACCATGTTAGTGCCTTTCTAGAGAACCTGGCTTTCTAGAAAAATTTGATAATGAATTCAAATTTTGATACAGATTGGGATTTGTTGATCTCATTTATGTTGAGCCTGAGCTCTAAATATTGGGCCTTTGCTCAGTGTGGTGGAATTGTCTCCCTGGTGACATCCATCTTGCTGATTCGTTATGTCATCCTAAAACAGTTTTACATTTAAAAAAATCATGTTACACCCTCACCTGGGCAATAAAATCAGAGACTACTAGTATAAAACCCACCCTTTGTTAGAACGGACCATTAAATGTTATCTGCCTAGAAGGATTAATGATGCTAGCAGTCTGTGTTAACTCTCCCTAATCTGATATCCCTATTTGCCCCTGGCCTACACTGACCTTATTATAAGTTATGGAGAGGGAATAGGAGCCAGAGACTCCTTGGTTTTCATCCTTGCTGTGCCAATAATTTGTTGTGTGATCTTGTGCAAACTGCTCACCCTCTCAGTGCCTCAGTTTCCCAGTCTAAACAATGGGAGACAGTACTTCCCCCACTTCACAGCATTGGGAAGAGAATTATGAAGCTATATTTGCAACGTACTTAGCATTTACAAAACATTTTACATCTGCAGTGTTACCTCATTTCAGAGAAATTAAGACAACATTGCTTAGTTTTTTATATTATGCAGCAAAACCTATCTAAAGCAACCAGCAAGAGTTCCAGCACTGTCTCAGTTGCACTCATGACGATAATAAACTGGCCTGTGTATGTACGTCACTGCCATCTACTGGATAGAATCAGAACTGCTCAACTGTGTGTCACAGACCCTGTGTTCTGCTAGATTCTTCTTTTAGTTCATACTTGTGGAATAGAAGGGTGGGAATTCTGTCCTTGCTGTTACAGTAGTGTGCAGCACAGTGATACGTGTGGAGTGACAGTGTTGCCAAATCTGGTAATATTTGCAGGTATAAAAATGTCATTTAAAAAAAAATCATACCCCAGGCCTCAGGTGTAGTTCTAGGATGGCCACTGACAGATCCCCAGAATCTTGGCCATTTAGGTACCTCCAGAACACTGTGGGTGTGCCCTCCACCAGCATGACCTCTCAAGCACAGTGTGCGCTAGCTCATGCTGCATAGAGGACACCATTTTAAAGAGCACGACCCTCTGTCAGGACTGAAAACAGGACTGTCTGGCTTAAAACTGAATGAATGGCCATGCACGTCATAGGTCATGCACGTCCTCTTTTCAGTCTTGCTCTCACAGTTGGTCACAGCGCTATGCGTTGATGGGCGGGTCCTGGGCCATGTACAGTCCTCAGGATGGAAGGGGAAGGTGTGAAAGACGCAATGAGAAGTGCGTTATCAAGCTGCTATAACTGCCCTGCAGTTATAGGGTGGCAGACTTGGGCCGAGGGAATAGACCATGGACGTAACTGATTCCTTGGTTGTCCCTCCCCAGGCACTAGCCCCTGTGCTGGCCTCTGCCAATCCCCCCGCCCCTGGCTCCCATGCTGGCTTCTGCCACCCCTCCCAGCACTAGCCCCTATCCTGACCCCTGCCCGCCCCCTCCCAGCACTGGCCCCCTATCCTGGCCCCTGCCCGCCCCTGCCAGCACTGGCCCCTATCCTGGCCCCTGCCAGCACTGGCCCCCTATCCTGGCCCCTGCCCGCCCCTGCCAGCACTGGCCCCTATCCTGGCCCCTGCCAGCACTGGCCCCCTATCCTGGCCCCCTGCCCACCCCCCCCAGCACTGGCCCCCTATCCTGGCCCCCTGCCCGCCCCCCCCCCAGCACTGGCCCCCTATCCTGGCCCCTGCCCGCCCCTGCCAGCACTGGCCCCTATCCTGGCCCCTGCCAGCACTGGCCCCCCCCAGCACTGGCCCCCTATCCTGGCCCCCTGCCCGCCCCCCCCCCCAGCACTGGCCCCCTATCCTGGCCCCCTGCCCGCCCCCCCGAGGACTGGCCCCCTATCCTGGCCCCTGCCCGCCCCCTCCAGCACTGGCCCCCTAGCCTGGCCCCTGCCCGCCCCCTCCAGCACTGGCCCCCTAGCCTGGCCCCTGCCCGCCCCCTCCCAGCACTGGCCCCCTATCCTGGCCCCCCCAGCACTGGCCCCCTATCCTGGCCCCTGCCCGCCCCTTCCAGCACTGGCCCCTATCTTGGCCCCTGCCCAGCCCTCCCAGCACTGGCCCCACTGCTATGGATCTCCCAGGCTCAGGGAGGTCAGGACCCAGGCGCTGCTCCTTTAAGAAGCGCGACACTTCCTTACGCAGGAATCTGACACTTCTTCTCTCGCACTCCACCGCCTCTCTCCGGTTAGCCAGTCGGAGCATACTTCCGGCGTAGCCGCCCAGCCTATCGCTGCGCTCCACGAAAGGCAGCGCCGTTAGGGCGTGGTTTAAGGCGGGAGAACAGGCGAGTGGCAGCTCCGCTGGCCAATCAGAATGCGACATAATCTCCGGCGCGGGAGGTCGGTTGCTGGCTCAGTCAATGGGGATGTCGGGGTGGGGCGCAGCTGGCGCGCGATAGATAGGCGGGCGGGCGGCCGACCAGTTCTGGTTAGGGCACGTGACGGGGGAGTTGGGCCTGAGGACGGCGGCTGCGGGGGGCGCGCGGCGAGGTGAGTGTTGTAACCCGCGCCCGGTAGAAGTGGGGGGCGGGGCAGGGCCTGCATTTCCCCCAAGCCCGTCGGGAGGCTGGGCAACGGTCGGGGGTGCCGAGGGAAAGGGCTCGCCCGCGGGGCATGCTGGGGTATTGGCGGGGTGAGGGCAGGAGGGGCCTGGGTGTATGGGGAGGAGGTTGTATTAGTGGGGCAGGCAGCGACTGGGAGAGGGTTTGGGGAGGTGTGGGGCGTGGCAGGGCCTGGTATGAGGGGAGCGCATGGGCGGGGGGAGGGGGCAGGTGGGGCGCAGCTTGGGTGGGTCTAGGCCCCTTAGAGAACTGTTGCGGTGCGGGGGGCCCGGGCCTGTAACGGGTGTGCGGGGTGTGGCTAGGCACGCGGGTTGGTGAGTAGGTGTGGCTCAGCCCTGGAAGCATGGGGCCCTGGGCGGTATGGGGAGGGTGTGTGAGGAAGTCCTGGGGTGGGCATGCCTAAATGGGAATACCGTGGTTGGGTACACACTGGCTGAGCCAGGGAGAGGCCAGGCTGAATTGGGAGTCCAGAAACGTGAGGTGAATGGTGATTTTAGCACGTGTAGTCCAGTCTATTGTGCTCACAGGACTCTATGCAAGCAGCGTAAGTGACCCATGCACTTCTATTAAACCCTGTTAGACGTAAAACAATTGTGGCGGACAACTACTAGTCCATTCTGGTAGATTCTGAGATTGTCTACTCACCCCAGCCATGAGAACAGGCAGTGTGACTGACACAGACCGTCCAGGGAGAAGCTAATACGGCATTTAGTCGTCCCAGTGTGATATGCAACAAAGATTATGGGTTTGGGTGAGAGGGATGAAAGACAGATGTAGAGTTGTTGGGTTTTTAATATTGGTTGAAAGTGGGAGGTGAAGTCACTAGGATTAGATCTCTTGTTGTAAAAATCAGGATGTTCAGAAATGGCTCTTCTGAACAGACAGCTCTGCAGAGGGGGATGTAGAGAATGAAAGATAATATCAAGACTGTGGCAATATGAATGGAGCTAGGGCGAGAAGGGAAACAGATGGAAGTTACTGGAAGGGAAGAGCTCAAACAAGAGAAATAAGAGCCACCAGGTGTGGAGGAGGAAATGGAAATTAAACAATATACCTAGTAAAAAGCATGGGAGAACAAAAGTGACCTACAAAGTGCAGACTATTCAACCGCACCTCCTTAACATTTGCAAAATTAAAACGTATACTTCCTGAACTTAAACAACTTTTTTAGCTGCGTTCATCTTTTTCAAAATAGTATGTAACTGGGACCCTAGCTCTTGTTCAACATTGGGTGTGCTCTCATACAAACCTTGGATTGAAGCAGATGCTTTCTATCTTGCTCCCCGCTAATCATTCTGAAAAGAACAAACTTCCCATTCAGAGTTGAGGGAGAGTTCTCTGGACTGTACAACAATAAATGCTACAGGTGATTGGATTATGGAGTAAGCAGCCATCTGCTTTTAGAGTAACAGCTGTGTTAGTCTGTGTTCGCAAAAAGAAAAGGAGTACTTGTGGCACCTTAGAGACTAACCAATTTATTTGAGCATAAGCTTTCGTGAGCTACAGCTCACTTTATCTGGAACTTTAGCTGAGCTGACAACTGCCTTTAAGTGTCTTGTTTGGATATAGCATGAATTAATTTCTCATGGCAAATACTAGATAGTAATAGTAAATATTCTCTAAAATGTGGAAGGTAGTTGGGTTATCTCTGTTAGCAGTGCTCTTTAGTTGCTGCAGATATTCTTTGCATGTGGTTATATTAAACTGCAAATCATTCTAGCATGAAGATATTTGTGTGCACTTGAAAATCAGGCTTAGGAGTGTTCTTGAATAGAAGAGTGTTTTTATTAACTACTCTGATTTGGCAATAATCTTGTTATCTGCCTCTGGGTGTGGTGCCCCAAAGCACTTGAGGGTTGCTTTGTAGGCAGAATGACAGTGACCATCTGTGCTCTAGTGAAATTGGAGAGGTAACACTAAATAGGATTATACATTTTTTTTTTCTGAATAGCAACCACTGAGAACAATGGAATATTTGACTTTGTGTACAGCCTGATGCAATTAGAACTGACTTGCAAAACTCTCATAATGGTCTCTTCCAAAGAAAAGGTGAAGTGAGCTGTAGCTCACGAAAGCTTATGCTCAGATAAATTGGTCAGTCTCTAAGGTGCCACAAGTACTCCTTTTCTTTTTGTGAATACAGACTAACACGGCTGTTACTCTGAAATCTTCCAAAGACGCTACTGTTGGAATCCAGCCATGATATCACCTGGATTTAGCTAAAGCACTTTAACATAATTTTAAAGTAATTTGGACTCAGATTCAGGATGTATGTATAAACTTCTTAAAGAGACTCAATAGAAATTAAGTTTACAAAATAAAACGTATTGAAATTTCTCTGCAGCATCTGTAATCGAAATATGGCAGTAATGGGGTAGGGTCTGAGATGTTCAGTAAAATCGACCTGGTTTCTCATTTTAAGATGAATAATGGTAAATAGAAACCCCAAACTTTCTTAGGTTTCAGAGTAACAGCCGTGTTAGTCTGTATTCGCAAAAAGAAAAGGAGTACTTGTGGCACCTTAGAGACTAACCAATTTATTTGAGCATGAGCTTTCGTGAGCTACAGCTCACTTCATCAGATACTTCATCAGTATCTGATGAAGTGAGCTGTAGCTCACGAAAGCTCATGCTCAAATAAATTGGTTAGTCTCTAAGGTGCCACAAGTACTCCTTTTCTTTTTGCAAACTTTCTTAGCAGGTATAAAATCTCTCAAAAGTACTCCTTAATGTGACAGATCCCTACGTTCCTTTTAAAACCTCATTTCAGCAGATTTCTGCTCTTAAGAATTCACTTTTATTTAATATTTCCCAAATAGACTGTTAATGTCGTCACACCCCCCCCCCCCCCCCCCCGTCTTGATCTGTGGCATTTGTCCTCTTGTCTCTTCAGTGCTTGTCTTCATCCGTTTAACTTGGCACCATACTGGAGGAACTCTGTTGTGGCTGGAAGGAAAGCTGTTGCTTTTCATCCCAAGGCAAATTTGAGTTGGTTTGTAGACATGACAGCCAGACCGTTAAGAATGCTTTTCCCACTAAAGATTTCTTGTATCTTGAGATCTCCATAATTTTTTTTTAAGTGCTACAAGCCTGTCTGCCTTGGTTTAATGGTCAAAAAGCCTGCAGTTCTGCCACTGATCTCTAAGGGCTTTCAGGTATGCATGAATGACTTTTTTTGCTGATGCAGTAGTGCATAATTCCTTTCCTTTCCTACATCTCCATTGATGCAGCTTATTTTTGGAAGCTGATGTATCTGAAACACTCCTACTAAAAACAGACTTTACTTGGGTGTTGTAGATTTCTTTTTAATAGTAATTTCTGAACTCATTGGTAGGCTCATGATGGCCCAAGGGAAATCTTTGAAGATTCCAAGTAAAGCTCTGGATACCTGGCAGTACTTGTGAAGTTTATTGGAGCAGAACAGCTCCGAAACGCATGCTAGGTGGAGATTGCCAGTCTGTGGCCTATTATAGGAAACAAAAATTAAGAGCTTTAAGATATAAAATTTAAAACTTACCCAATTCCGGGGGTCAGATCTTTGTACAAAGCAGGTAGAAGCAGGGTCTGTCGGTCTACCCATGAGCATGTTCACTGTGTGTGATGTCCTATAACTGCAGAGCTTTGAACACACACAGTAGTATATAAGGGCAAAATATTGTGTCCTAATCCTTCCCATACCATCATACTCTCTCACCCTTCTGTCATGTTGATTGATTGCTTTTCTCTGCAGGTAAGTACATACAATTTCTGCATCATCAGCATCTTTTGGAATAAATCTGAATGTTCATACAGCTAGTCAACATCATATGTTCTTTGTATTAAGTCAAGTAGTCTGGGGGCTACTTATTATAGTAGCCCCCAGAAGCCCCAGCTGAAGTCTGGGCCCAATCATATTATGTGCTATGTAAGGACATAATGAGACCTCTAAATAGACACAATGAACAAAGGGTGGAGAGTGGAAAACCTATTCCCATTTTATAGGTGGGGAAACAAGCCAAGAGAGTAAGTCTTGGCATAGGTCATGTGGGAAGTCCATTCCCAACTTTACTGTGGAATGTAGGTCTCATGAGTCCCAGTCTGATGCTGCAACAATGGGGCCATGTTTCCTCTTTGTTATAGGCTACATGTACAAAGGATACCAAGCAGTGATTAAGCTGATTATAGTCCAAAAACTCACTTGCTATCTGCTCTTCTTGACTTGGTTGTAAAAAGAAATGCTGCATCAAATGGGCAGAACTTTGGGCAGGACAAAAATGCCAGTAAATAAGTTCAGATGCCTTGTAACAGGGAAAATTCTGTCTATTAACAATTTTTAGTGTTGTAAATCTTCACATTGTACAACCATATACAACTATTCCTTGCTCTGAAGAGCTTATGGTCTCACATGCAAGACAGCAAAGACTTGAGTGGTGTTCCATAAGGCAGGTTGCTGAGGCGGGAAAGGTAGGAAGAAAATTGATCTAAGCCACAGGCTGACCAGTGTCCCACTGACAAACTCAGCTGATTTGGTTAATTTAACTTAGGATGGTATTTAACTTGAAGGTTTGAATTACCTGATCATTGCAAACTTGACCCAAATTCCTATTCAGTGTG
This sequence comes from Eretmochelys imbricata, assembly GCF_965152235.1. Lineage (NCBI taxonomy): Eukaryota > Metazoa > Chordata > Testudines > Cheloniidae > Eretmochelys > Eretmochelys imbricata. The sequence goes on along the minus strand of NC_135579.1, from coordinate 7,957,497 downwards.
TTCTGTCTTATTTTTCTGGGATCACTGCTCCCTTTAGTCTGCCTGCTTTTTGAGGAGTTCACCAAATGGCTTTATCAGGTGCCCTTGTTTTATGTACATAGCTTAAGAGAAACTTCTACTGCTTCAGGAGTTCTGGAGTAGTACTTTCTTCCCCCTGTCCACATTGTTTCATTTTAACTGGTCAGTATTTCCATTATGACACCTAACTCTCTTTTGGAATGAAACTCTGTTCCTATTTCTACTTACTGGCTGAATAACTGTCTGTGTATGTGGGGGATCATCAAGTGTTAAAACTCCTTTTATGGTGTTACTATAATTTGCTGTGGTTTAAAATTCATCATTATGGAGCACACTATGAAGGCAAAGCTATTAACATCTTAATCTTTATATGCATTCATTCTTTAAGCATCTTAATTGCACATAATACAGACTCTCAATACCAAAGACAGATTCCCTCATGGATTGTCATAATGGTTTTAAGAATGTTTTCCTGGCCAGGAAAACAAGACTCCCTAAGTATGGTCTGTGCTTTCATGATTGGGCTGATGTAGGTCATCAGAGATGTTTTTATTTCAAATGTGTATTACAATAAATTTTTTTTAAGCCTCTATTTAAGAAACATTAGGGCTGCTGGGAGACTGTCAGTCAAGAATTTAATAATCCAACATACTCGGGGCCTGTCACTTTCAGTTTTTATTTTATTTAATTTTTCCCAGGAATTTATTCGTGCTTATTACTACAATAACAAAACCAGGTGAAAATTGGTGCAAAAACCTTAATTTCTCTGGATAAGTATCAGGGCTCATTTTGATGGACTGAAGGATGGGGGAAAAAGTATTCAGTAAATGAAGGCTTCGATGAATGGAATTCAATATGGTTTGCTGCAGAACGAAAACAGAACTCAAAACACAATGCCACTTCTGAGTTTAAGAAAACAGTATATCTAATCTCCAAATAAAACTTTTTTAATTTGAATAAACAGATTGCTGTTGTAGACTTAGTACTATTAGCCTATAAATATTTACATTATTAATTGGGCCACACAATTTGCAGCACATACACTAAACTTTATGCTTCCTGTTCTTTAAACTTTCAAATACTTTTTTGAGATCTGAAACAGATTTTCACTTTCTTCCTATTTTAGTGTGTAAAATCTTTAAACAGTTATCTGCTAACTGCTTGAAATGTGTATTTGGTAGGCACAAGATTCATCAGTATGTTCAGATGTGCGTGCACTTCAAAGCTTGCATGCATGCCAGTTTGTGTGTATCTTCTAGACTGATACATCAACAGGCACCTTTGCATATACACATAGACTAATGTATTATCATAATACATTATTTCATGCAATGTATTGTATTTTCCTAATAAAACAAGTTATTTTTCACATATTTGAATGATACGGAAGTAGGGTGAAAATCGGGGAGGGGGGATGAATAATGCTTTCTGTAAAACCTGGGATTTTTTGGTAAAAATTGGTTTAAACTGAAAAGGGGGCTTAAACATACTCCATTCTTCACTCATTCTGAAGTACCCTGGTGTTGTAGAGCTCCCCTTTAAGTGTTGCCTGTGTAGATCTGTGCTCCTGAGAGAAGCGCATCCTGATGCACAAGTTCAGAAGCATGTAGCAAGAGGTGTCTGTTTTGACCATTTTCCCCTCACTCTAAACCAGTGGTCTCAACCTTTTTATGCACAAGATCACTTTTTTTGAATTTAAGATCTACCCAGGATCTACCCTGCCTTGCTCACCCCATTTCCTCCCTCCCTCCATCCCTCGTTGTCCCCCTCCTTCCATCACTTTCACCAGCTGGGGCAGGGGGTTGGGGTGCAGGCTCTGGGCTGGGACTGAGGGGTTTGGAGTGTGGGAGGGGGCTCTGGGCTGAGCCTGGGGAAGGGACTTTGGGGTGCAAGCTCTGGGAGGGAGTTTGGGTGTAGGGGTCATATGGTCACACTGCACCTCATCTCATAGAATCCACTGGACATTTCATGAGTTTTACTTTTTGTTAGTGTCATTTATGGTTTATAGATCCAGAATCCTTCAGGGATTGTCACAAATCAATGTAACATTCTCAACTGCTGGGTGTGCATTGGCTGAGCCTGGGGCAGTGGGTTGGGGTGCAGGAGTGAGGGGTGCAAGCTCTGGGAGGGAATTTGGGTGCAGGAGGGGGCTTGGGGCTGGGGCAGGGGGTTGAGGTGCAGGAGGGGGTGTGGGGTGTAGGATCCAGCCAGGAGGCGCTTTCCACAGGCAGCTTGTGGGGCTCAGGCAGGCTGCCTGCCTGCCCTGACCCCACGCCTCTCCTGGAGGCTGCTGGCAAGTCTCTGCAGCCCCTGTTGGGGCAGGGAGGGACAGCAGGTCTCTCTGTGCTGCCTGCGCCATCCTTGCAGCTCCCATTGGCCGGGAACAGGGGGATGTTGCCAATGGGAGCTGTGGGGGCGGTGCTTGCAGAGAGGGGCAGCGCGCAGAGCCACGTGCTGCCCCTTGCCCCAGGCTGCAGGGGCGCATTGGCCCCTTCGGGGAGCGGTATGGGACTGAGGTAGGCAGGGAGCCTGTCTTAGCGGCAGCCACACTACACCAACCAGGAGCTGCTGGTTGGTGGTGATCGGGAGGGAAGTATAAAGAATAAAGAACCACGACCTTTCCCAAAACAGGTAGGCAGTCTTGTGCTTGACAACCACATACCTTTTTAAATTGGGCATCTTTTAAGTTGGGACTTCATCATAATTCAACTCTGGAAATGTTGAAATTGGAATGATTATACCTGAGGTGGAAACTTGAGAGCTAAAATCTGGCCTGACTTATACCTCAGACAAATGCATTAATTTTAAATGGCATAGCACAGAGGAATTGGTAAGGCAGAATTTGACCCCTGGTAACTCTTGATCTGATTGGTGAAGCATTTCCCTGTAAACTCTCTAGTCACCTGGTGATGTTCAGTCTAACATTCCAAATGAAATGTTGGAGGCTCTTGCTTCTCCACTGGGCAGTATCCTTTGTAAAATCCTGTGGGGCACTCACTTCCAACAGTGGCCAGTGAGCTAGCACAGAGACCAAATTGCTTACCAAAAAAAGAGCTTGAGCTTTTAAGGATAGCAATGTTTGCTTTGTGGTTGTGGATTTATAAACTCTGTTCCTTTGATTTCATATTGTGGTTCTTCAGTCACAAGACAGACACTTGACTCAGGTTGTGCCCCAACCCTAGTAATACCCTTGCAGGGTCCCAGAGACCAGGCTCCAGCTGGAGCCTGAACATCTGTACTGCAATTAAACAGCCCCATAGCCTTAGCCCCACAAACCAGTCAGCAGACACAGGCTAGCATGGGTGTTTAATTACAGTGTAGGCATACTGTATGACAGGGGTAGTCAATTATTTTTTGCCAAGGTCCAGATTTCTTAGTTAAGGTAGTCGGGGTCCAGACTCCAGAGAAGAAATAAAAACAACCCCATAATAATAAGTAAATAGATTTCAGGGTCTCTTAAAGAGTCTGGTGGTCTGAGCTGGCCTGCAGTCCACCTACTGACTACCCCTGCCCTGTGAGGTCAATGACCGCTCTGAGATTCTGAATGTGGTTTATGCATAGTGCAAAATATATATAACTGTTGCGTAGTGATGTGTAATGTCTTCTCCCTTTTAGTTGTTGGATGAACTGAGACCTGTTTAACACAGAGCTGCTTGGTGCAGCAACTGTCTGGTTGGGATGTTGCCATAGGTAGAAAGCATATAATACAAGCTGAAGATGGATTTAGCGTAGGACTGTAAAAATAAAACGTTGCTATAGTCTTAAAGCTTCCCTTTTTGTTTAAAGATTCTATTCTATTTTTTTCTAATCAGACTCTCTAGATGTTGCGTATGATAGTAAAATCTGAACTTTAGCTTCCCCCTTGAAAGACTTGATGTTCTCAAGACTTGTTTCTTTAGAAAGTTGCAACATTTTGTTCTCGAAAGCATATATGTGCACCAGATAACATTGTTTACAAGCATACTGTCAAATTGCCCACATATAAGAATTTTCAATATGTAACAACGAATTATTAGGAGAACTTAATTGTGGACTGTTTGGCCTTGCAGTTGCAGCTCAATTTTAGAAGGAAGCTGAGACATAACTTATTGTAAGTAAACAAGTGCACAGTGTGACAGAGATATTGTATGAGCAATCAACAAATGACATTATGCTGAAACTTGTCATTTGAATCTTTTGTGATGTGGCAATGATGACCTACAAAATTGCTGGCAGTGCTACAGTACTGTCTTATTTGGAACTGCAGAGTCTCTTGATTTGCTTTTTGTCTTGGGTTTTTGCAACCCAACAGATTCATTGATGTAGATTTGCAGACTTGTTCAAGTAACTGGTTTAGCTTTCTGCACTGATTCAAGTGTTGAGATTTTTGTTGAGGGAGGAGGGATGGGATTTTTTAAAAAAGCAATGTTTAAATTGCTGTACTTGTGCATAGGAATGCATTTTAGGCTCAAACTCTACTGTTCCTGTAATGGTATACCTGCAGATGATGATGGCAATGCAAGATGTTCATCTGCCTTGTATCTGTCCTCAGAATGATCTGTCAACTTTATATAAACATAGTTTTTTTTTTGTTTTTTTTTTTTTTAAATAGTGGTATCCTTCCATGGAGGGAGACATTTCGTGTCCTTGATTCAAAGAAACAATACTGTCTGTCTGTGGGAGATACTTTTGTACGTGAGCAGCAGAAAATTACAAGTTTTTTGTGGGGAGACTGGGGGATAAGGTGGGATTCATGATCTTGAAGTTGGAATCTTTATCTAGAGAACACCTAGTAAAAACACAATGTAGTAAGGCTACCTAAAAGGAATACTGTACTTTTCTGCTTTGCACTTAGGCACCATAGTAATCGGTAGGGGTGGATAACAGTATAGGGTTGTCAGGGATTTGCTGTCAGCTCCCTGTGTCAGTCTACTTATTTCGGAACTGCACATTCTCCATCTCTGTTTCTTCTGTTCAAGAAGTAAAACAATACTTGCAACACCCCAAAATATCCTTCTCAGTGAGTAATATCCTTTGAACTACAGCTCTGAGAGTCTAGCAAACATTGGTCATCACCTTGTGCTCTGGTTACTTCAGAGCATAAACTTTAATGAGCTATCTAAAAACGGTTACAGTATCATGAGTCTTTGGATTCTGGATTATTTTTCTTATTACTCTTTTGTGGGGGGTGGGAATTGAAACTACTCTTCAATGGGACTCAAGTGGCTGAGTATATCTGGTGAGCTTGCATCAGCACACAGCCATGTCTAGGCCTCTGTTGGCAGCATCAATTGACCATTTTAATATAGAGTGGAGGAACAAAAAATGGGGTAGAGGGGAGCAGGGACAGAAATCAGGGTCTTCAGATGAGGGACAGTGGCCTTCACAAGCTTTCTGATGGTGGGTGGATTGATTTTTAAATCACTAATTTTAATTGACTTAAATCAGGAAGCAGAAAACTTGATTTAATTTTTTTTTTAAATTTGCTTTGTATTTGTACTACTTTGTTTTCCTAAAGAGGTTGATTCTCATTATGGATTTTAATGGTTACCATGTTGATTTGTAACTAAATATATAGCCTTTACACTAACTTGGTGCTTCCTTTTTGCTAACTGGGGAAAAACACTATATCTGTAGTTAAGCAATTACGTTGTGTATGCAGTGTACTTGTAGCCATGTTGGTCCCAGGATATTAGAGACTCAAGGTGGTTAAGGTGATATCTTTTATTGGACTGACTTTTGTTGGTGAGAGACACAAGTTTTTGAGCTGACACAGAGCTCTTCTTCAGGCCTTCAAGGGGTATATTGACTTGAAGACGAGCTTTGCAAGCTGGAGAGCTTGTCTCTTTCACCAACAGAAGTTGGTCCAATAAAAGATTTTACCTTAACCACCTTGTCTCACTTAATATGTTAATATTTACATTATTTGTTTGGAAATGGTGGATGAACTTATTTACTAGATTAATATTTCTACTTGTGATGGAATTTAAAATTCAATTATGCACAAAACAGCACTTTAAAATGCTTTTATTAAATATACTTGATACATAGGAAAGAAGAGCTTACCAAAACACACTTTTTTAAAAAAAATTCAAACTAAGGAAGCGTATGTAGTTAAACTCACTAACTGATTTGTTTCTGGTCACCATGTCATTCAAGATTTTTAGAACTAGTAGATCTCATCCTCTTATGATTAGTTTTTATTCATATATTGGAGAGGAAAACAGTTTTTTCTGGTTTTTAAACTCCCAATTGATTTCTTAATTTTGAATCGGCAAGTCATTGAATTGAACTAGTTGAGTACATGGAAAGAAAAAAAATTCTATGCACCTGCAGAAGAGGCTACTGGAGTCAAAAGTTGGCTTAGTACTTCAAATTTTGGTTCCACATGTTTAGCCAGTGACTTCCACCAGTTCATTCATTTGACTTTATTTTAAAACTTGTTAGTGAACATGTACTGCTTAATAATTTTATTTTTGTTTGTCACTAAACTGTTATAGTAAATTTAGGCCTTAACATAGGTTGTCACAACTTAAATCTATTTAAAAAATTGATTCAAAAAGAAAATCTGTACTTTTTAAAAAATAAATTAGATCTTTTTAACCACCCTGGTAGGTGATGGTATAAGCAGTAGTTAAAACATGTAACTGCCTATGAGAACTGAGCTGCAGAGCAGTCCATAGTGCTTCATCCTAGAGAAAGAAAGTATCTTTTTCAAGAGTGATCCTGCATGTACTGTGCCTGGCCAGTTGATCAAGGCCTGCATCACTCTTAGGACATGGCTACACTTGAAGATGTAGAGCGCTGGGAGTTAAACCAGCCTTCAGAGAAAACACTGCCGAGTGTTCACAGTCTCAGCTGGAAGCGCACTGGTGTGGCCTCATTAGCAGCTCTTGCAATGCCACAAAGAGCAGTGCATTGTGGTAGCTATCCCAGAGTTCAGATGGTTGCAACATGCTTTTCAAAAGTTGGGGGTGGGGTGGAGTGTGACAGGGAGTGTGTTGTGTGTATGTAGGGGGAGTGGGTTTTTGGGGTGCTGAGACTGTCAGCATGCTATCTTGTAAGTTCAGACCCCCTCTTCCCCCTCTCTCTCTCTCTCTCACTCACATCGAGCAACATTCCACATTAATGCCTTGCTTTGTCCCGGAGCAGATAAGCATGCCAGTAAACACAGGCAGGTGTCTGTGGCTCCTATTTTCATGCTGTAGAAGAGTATGTGTAATCCCTGTATAGCAATTGATGCTTCTGTAGCATTTCATACAGTATACTCCAGATGTTTGGTCTCATTAACACTGGTGCAAGCCATGTACAGAACAAGATATGCACAGGATTAAGAAAAGCAACATAAAGTGTACTGAGAAAGAAAGTTAATAGGCTTACAAAGTACAGAGAGTTGAGAAACATAACATGAAGTGATCTCTTCTGGACTGCACTTGCTCATTTGCTATTGGGTACTTGTCACTAAACTACAGAAGACCGTGCCCTTTATCTTGGAAGTGGGTATAGGGTTATAATGCTTGATCTTTTCTGTGTGTACAGACCATGGAACTAAAGTGGCTGCTGTGTGTGACATTGCTGATACTTGGGTTAGTTGATGTCCACACACATGATGGGGAAGATGACCATGGTGGTGATGTAATTGATATTGAGGATGACCTGGAAGATGGTGTTGAGGAGGTAGAAGAGTCAAAGCCGGAAGCCAGCAGCCCTCCTCCATCCCCAAAGGTTTGACTTAAATTTACAATGATAAAACAGAATTACACTTGGGTAGTCTGGTTATTGTAACCTGTCCCGTCTTGGTCTGATCTGGAGGCTATCTTGAGCATAAAAACTCAATATGCCAACAGAGTGACTGCATTCATTTTAAAGAAGCATTGCAATGAAACTTGAGCTGCATTTCTTCCATAGGAAAATCTCTTTAAGGGCATTTGAATCTTGTGATGAGATACCAGGATTTTGCAGTGCTAGTACTCTTAGACTTCGGTATTTTTATCTTCAAAATAAAATTATAACTTTCAAGCAATGGCATCCAGATTTTGGGGAGTGTCAATAACTTAAGATGCTTCAGGCAGAAAACTTGTCTGAGTCAGGAAAAGTGGGATGAACTCAAAGCCTTGTAATTTCCTAGGGCAGCAAAGATGTTTAAAGGTCTGTGTAGACTTTTTTCTTCTCCTCCTCCAATAGGTTACCTACAAGCCCGCAGTTCCAACAGGAGAGGTTTATTTTGTGGAAAACTTTGATAAGGGAACCCTGGAAGGGTAAGTGCGATCCTCAAGATGATTTAATAATGTAAATGAATTAGTCAGTTTGGACCTTCAATAAGGTGTAATAAAATACAACATTTCCAGAGTAACCATTCTTGAATAGCTAATGTTAATATGATTAAAGAAAAGGAGTACTTGTGGCACCTTAGAGACTAACAAATTTATTTGAGCATAAGCTTTTGTGAGCTACAGCTCACTTCATCGGATGCATTCATGAAGTGAGCTGTAGCTCACGAAAGCTTATGCTCAAATAAATTTGTTAGTCTCTAAGGTGCCACAAGTCCTCCTTTTCTTTTTGCGAATGCAGACTAACACGGCTGCTACTCTGAAACCTGTTAATATGATTAGAGTTCAAATGACCCCATATATAACCACCTTACTATACATTTCTCCTAACCTTCGTATCTCTTGAAACTTTGGAGGATGTTCAAATAAGTATTTCTGTTAGGTGCTCATTAAGAGGGTACCATGTGCACATCCAGAATCACGTAAACTGGCTTTCAGTAGCCTTTCTTGGTAATATGACAAGATAGAGATAATGGAGCTACAAGCACTATCCCTAGTGGAATACTGATAATAGGATCACCGGTACAAAGCTGCTTTGATGCCTACTTCTGAATTTGCTTCATGTGTTGGAGAACTCAGGGCAGAACTCCCAAAGAGACAGATCAATGATGGGGTTCAGAATACAGTAGGGTCTAGTTAAAGGGTAGCTCTTGCAGGGGCTGGGTATTTTTTTAGAGCTGGCTTTGTATAGAAGTCTGTAACTGTATGTCTGTCTCTTACCTCTGCTGGGGATATCATTTCAGATGGGTTCTTTCCAAGGCCAAGAAGGATGACACAGATGATGAAATTGCAAAATACGATGGTGAGTGCCATCTAGCTTTGGTTCAGAAGGTATATTTTTTGGTTGTCTGTACTGCAGAGCTAGACTTGAGGTGCAAATCTTACCCTGACTAAATAGTCACGAGAATATCCTGCATATGAAAAGTGGGTGGGCATTTGGGTGTTTTATATTGTACAGAATAATAATTTTTAGTTTCTTGTTTAAAGTTAATTAAAATGAGAAAACAAGGAATTGTGGGTTATAATAGTAATGAAATGATATGTGTTCCTTGCAGGTAAATGGGAAGTATTGGAAATGAAGGACACCAAACTTCCAGGGGACAAAGGACTAGTACTGATGTCCCGGGCCAAGCATCATGCGATCTCTGCCAAACTGACAAAACCCTTCATATTTGATACCAAACCCCTCATTGTACAGTAAGTGGAAAATAACAAGTGTTTACTTGTCCAGAAAGGGCTGATGGCTGTTAGCGGCTTTTTCCAGAATTACGTAGAGTTTGTTGACCAAACGGTAGTAAAGCATGGTAGCCCATTACCACACAAAATATTGGCTACCACTCTTGCGTGCAAAAATAAATAAATAAATAAAATAAAATAATTGGGATATTGTAGTGTACAATAACTTTCTGTTTCAAGTTGTTGGAGATGCTGCTTTTTCCATTTGAATAAACTAGCTGTGTCTGAATTTCTGGAAATTAGCCTTTCCTTGCAGTGTGATACTGACAACTGCAGTTGGTTCCACTTCTGTGCTGCAGCTCTAATAGTAAGGGCCTAGTGAACTGACTTGTCTGTTGTGATTGACAAGAAGAGTCAAACAGTTAGCAGGGGCAATGTAAAGACAATTCATGAATGAACAGATTTTTTTGTCCAGCCAATTGTCCTTTCTTTCTTTTTCCCTGGTAGGAAGGCAAAAACAGCTTGTTAGTGGTCTTCAACTGATTCAGCTCTTTTTTGCCATGGGACACACAGTGTGTCCAGTTTAGCAACAATTCTTAGATGGGTCATGGCAGATATACAAGAATCCAGACTTATTGGGAGTAGCTGATACGTTGGACTTTTCAAGCAAGAAAGGAGGGTAATCTGCTCATCAGTTTGCATGAGATAACGAGTTAATCATTCTGCCTGTTGCCTAGCTATTTACTTTGTGGTTCTTATGTATCTGCCTAAGATCCATTATGAAATGTGGGAAACACTCTTTTATTTAAAAAACCTTTTTAATTTGTATGCAAGCTCCATTACATCCTTATATGAAGGGAATGTTGTCTAGTTTATTCCATGTACTATAATGTGCTCTCTGCTTCTCTGCCCAAAATGAAAATCAGGTATGAAGTGAATTTCCAGAATGGGATTGAGTGTGGTGGTGCCTATGTGAAGCTGCTTTCTAAAACCACCGAGCTGAACCTGGTGAGTGGTGTGCATGCTGTTTAGTTACTACACCCTAAAGACAAGCCTGTCTTTCTCTTGCTCCTCCCCAAAGAAACTCTTATGATCCTAATGGACTGAAGGCAGCTGTTCGTGTTTAGGGGCAGACTTGCAGAAGTAGTCTGCACCCAGCAGCTTGTATTGTCCTTAGTGGGAGCAGATGGTTGCTGAACTCTTCTGAAAATCTGGTTACCACAATTGACTCTGGGATGCTGTAGGGGCTGAGCATTCCTGCCTCTCCCCCATAAGAATCCACAACATTCTTTTTAACTGCCACACACTTCTGGGATATCTTTCTTTCTTTTCTCTCCCTCTTACTATAAGAGTAGCCATCTCATATGGGAGGTCTGTAGAGGGCACACTAAATCGTTTATCTTGTATATTTCCCTTTAGCTGTTCCACAATTTAAACTGTACTCTTTATGCAGAGGGAAGCTAGCTGCCTGGGATTAGACAGTTGTCTTCTAAAGTGTGTTCCACAGAGGGCCTGCAAAGCGAAATAGACTGAGATGATCCTAATTATATTTCTCTGCACCAGACTTCTTGCATTTCAATCTGCTTGTAAGGAGCTTGGTGTCTGAAGTACTAGAGACTTGCTGCTTGCAGCATGGGCTAGCAGGATGTACTATGTGCAGTAAGTGTCTTGGACTAAACACATCTTGTACCTGGCCCGTGGGCCACTTTTCCAGGAGCATTATCTGAAAGATAAAATTGAGAGGATTTTGTGTCTAGCTACTGGATATTTTTAATCAAAGCCCTCCAGTTTTCAGTAGGCTTCCCCTCATGGAAGTAGAAGTCAAAACTGTTGTCCCAACTCTCCTTCCCCTTCACTGTTTTTTCTGAATATTGATACAGATCCACATCTGACCAGGATATGCCATTCAAGATGTGAAAAGCTACTTAGTGATTGTACAATCACTTCTTCAGTTCTTTGTGAACTGAATGCATGAATAGGGTCAGTGAGAGTAGACAAGCTTGCTTGCAACTATTTTTGTTAAAGGGATGGCGTTTACAGATATCTAGTTAATTCTTAGAGCTTCATAGAATACATCAGCCCTGTGCGTGGTACTAACTTCTGTGGTTTTTCAACTAAATTTACTCTGTTAACGCCTTGTATGTTCCCCATTGTGAGAGAACTACCCAGACTGGGAAACTGAATGTACAAGGGAAACTGTAAGACTGACTAGACACAGCAATGTCAAATACACAGTTAAGATTTCAGTTTCTTTCAGTGCTTATAATGGCTGTTGACAATAGCTTTGTTTTAAAAATGAAACTTTTGTGTTATGGGGTTTCTGTGATTTGGAATTTTTTTTTAATTGATGTCTGGCTAATCTAACAGGTTATTTTACATTTGCATACTGTGCGCCCACTTAGGCACAACTTTATGGCTTGATGCTTTAATCTTACCTGTCACTCTTGAAAACTCCCTTCTACTAGTGAGGGGAAAGTAAAGATGGTTGGACAAGATGATGGAAAATGCAGGGCCCATCTAAAGCGCCAGTAGGGAGATGGATTGGATTGTCCTAACTGGCTTCTTCCACTTCAAATTTCTGTGACTCTGTCAACCATCTGTTGCTGGTTTTGATCCCAAGTATAATCAAACTGCTTAATGAATGAAGTGCATTGGCAGTGAACGCTGTCTTGTCTAAACCCGAACTCTAGAATGATTTATTCCAACCGTTCTCTTTAAAGGATCAGTTCCATGACAAAACTGCCTACACAATCATGTTTGGACCTGATAAATGTGGAGAAGATTACAAATTACACTTCATCTTTCGGCACAAGAACCCCAAAACCGGCAAGTATGAAGAGAAGCATGCAAAGCGTCCAGATGCAGATCTGAAGACCTACTTTACCGATAAGAAGACCCACCTCTATACTCTGGGTAAAGCAACTATAAACTTGGGGCGGGGCGAGTGTTTCAAAAAAATGTGTAGATCTCAAAAAAGTTAGAGTGAAAATTTATTTTGTGGTTTTGGTGCAAGAGAAATGGAAAGGAGTCCTAAAACAGTAACTGAATATACCATGTATGTGGACTTCATACAACTAAAACATACATTCTAAATCCCCATATGCGAAAATTGTTCATTCTTTGTTCTGTTCTTCTGTGCAAGAAATCTCATCAAGGAGCATGCACTGCTTTGAGTCTTAACTCTTGCAGGGAAAATATGGGACTCTGAACTTAGTAGGTAAAGGAGATTTGGCTTTCCAAATATGGTCTTAAATCTCTTAACTTTTAGTATAATTATATGCATTCTGTTACTGACCTGGGATCTTACATGTTCTCTAGTTGTATGCATACCTATCCATTCTTTAACTTTTTGGGATGGTAAGCTCTAAACTCTGGAGGAAATAGCAATGCTGCATCTCCCTGGGACAAAGTATTAGAAGCCCTCCTTTCAGGCAACTATTTCAACATAAGTCATTTTAATTGGCTTTCATTTTCACTGGCTGTACCACTGAGGTTTTCAGAGCTGATAAAGTCAGATAGGGAAAATGCAATGGAAAGTGAATGGCTGGTCACACCCATGGTTAAAATAGTGATAGGAGCATAAGAATTGCCACACTAGATAAGATCAGTGGTTGTGGTACTATATTCTGTCTACAGCAGGGGCTATCATCAGAGTCCCCAGAGAAATGTTCAAGAGGCCCTACGCTAGGAATAACTTACCTTATAGGGACAGTCTCTTCCTAACACCCATCTGTTGAAGGCTGGCTTATGCCCTTAACTATGAAGGAGTTACTCCTTTCAGAACTCTTGGTTTAGTTCTTAGTCCTGTTATCCTAATTCTGAATGTTCTTATTGGCCATATGAATATTGAATCCTGCTTAGATCTTACACTCTTGGCTTGGGCCTAAGCTCTGCTAGGTAGCTTTCGGCTTTGGAGCTCTGACTGCTACAACTGCACAGCCAGATCTCCTTAAAAATCAGCTTTTCTAGATATTTTGCTGCTAGAGAGGGGACTTATCCATAATCTATATGCAGCTAGTAATGAAACAAGGCTCCTGACTGCATGAATGGAAGCAGTATAGAAACACTGAGCTGCTGTCTCACTGGTTGCAAAATTAAACACTGAGTGTGTTTCTGCATTTCTTCTTTGTGGAGAATAGAATGTGGAGCTGTGCTCTGAGGCTGACTGACTGAAGGGGGAGTTTTCTAAGCAGTGTGGGCAGGTGTGGGATCTAGTCTGAAAAATGACTTAAAAAAAAGAAGCATAGTGGGGTCCAATGTGTTTTGGTTTCAATTCTTTATCAAACATGATGAATATAAGTATAAAAAGGACACTCTAATTGCTGGTCCAGATAGAGAGACCCAGTTTCAAACTTCATGTCTCATTGCCAGTAATGAAGATGTCTTTGGTGAACTTATCAAACCTTCCCCCCACCCCCCCGTTGACAGTTGGGAACTTGTTAAACAATTCGGTTGATGGATGGGGCAGAATAGAATCCACAGTTCTGCTAGTTTTACATGTGATACCTCTGCAAGCCTAAAGGGAGTAAAAAGCTTTTTAATTTCACAAAAAGCCAGAGATGGGACCATGAATTTATACAGAGCAGATCCATTAAGGGTGGTGCAGTTTTTTTCCACAGTTACTTTTCAAGTAAATAAGGAATTACAGTTCTCAGTCTTTAAAGTACATGTCCTTACTGTTAAGAAAATAGAAGTGGCAAAGCCTGATTATCTTTTTGTGTGTGTGGAGGGGGCAGAAGAGGAACCTGATAAATCTCACTATACTAGGTTCTTCTTTATAAGTAGGGTAACAGGTGTGAGTGTGTACAGAGCAGAACTTTTTCCAGATGTAATTGATTTGGGAGGGCTGTGTAATACGCAAGCCTATTGCGTACCCAGAGTAAGACTTTCCATAAAAATCTTTGTCTTTATACCTTGATAAAAGACTAAATAGGTTATTTGTTTCCCTTTAGCAGCCCCATTTGGGCATCATTGTTTAGCTGTGGAGGTAACTTTAGCTAGAAGGATGATTGTTGTAGTTTTGAGGTTTAGAAAAGGGTGGTAGAGCAGAAAGTGGCAGTGAGATGTTCTAGAGATCAGTTTTCTCCTTATGTTAGCGAAAAAGGCTCCATTAACTCTTCCTCCCTGTCCCTGTTCTTCCAGTCTTGAATCCTGATAATAGTTTTGAAATCCTGGTTGATCAGACTGTGGTGAATAGTGGGAATCTCCTAAATGATGTGACTCCTGCTGTGAACCCACCCCGAGAGATTGAGGACCCAGATGACCAGAAACCAGAGGACTGGGATGAGAGACCCAAGATTCCAGACCCAGATGCTGTTAAACCAGAGGATTGGTGAGTAGCTTGGGTGGTGGAATTGGGGAAAGCTGTTGCTAGATAACCTAGTGCTGGTCTAAAACAGTTCTTAGCTAGTCATTTGTCCATTTTATTTTTATTTTTCAGTCCCCTGTATTCCAAGTTAATTGGCTAGTGTTGACCAATCTAACATTGGACATGCAGTCATTTGTGTGTTAAGCTATTTATCTCTGTTTAAACTATAGCTAAGCTTGGCAGAATTCAATTTTTATCTTTTATAATTTGGGAGGATTATTTTAAAGCTTTTTTAAAAAAAATTTATTTCAATTTTCCCAATTTGGAAATTATGGGGATCAGACAATTATTTAACATATAGACATTGAGATTCAAAAAGTTAATGCTTTAACTGTTAAAACACACATTGTCAACATGTCAAAATACAGAGTTTAATTTATTTACTTGAACTTCTGAAGCAACATTTTTCTTTGTCTGTACATTTTGATTGAAATTTTTTGTCAGTTTGTGTACATGGTAAAATTGATATTTGTTTACATATTTACCTGCAAAAATTTAATTATTCCAAGCCTAACCATAGTATCTGACTGGTGGTAGACTGCAGATTCTGATTCTATGCCTTTGCACTCGAATGAGTGTCCGAATGAAGTTCAGCACTAATTAACATTGGCAAGCCAGGTAACATTTACATGAAGTTCCTTGCTTAGCCATAGATGTGCTTCATTTGATGTCTGATCAAGCATGGGATCAAGTGCTGGAACACTTAAAATAATGAAATGCTTGGAGCTTATTTTGTCAAAAAAGCTCTTGTGATGGGGTCAAATGGCCAGTTAGAAATCTGACACCTTCAATCCAGATAGCCATTGAGAGACTGACAGTTATGAACATGAATGGCCATACAGGGTCAGGCCAAAGGTTCATCTAGCCTAGAATCCTGTCTTCCAACAGTGGCCAGTGGCAGATGCTTTAAATGCAATGAACCTAACATGGCAGTTATTGAGAGATTCATCTACTGGCAGTCAGAGGTTCAGGGACACCCAGAGCATGGGGTTGCATCCTTGACTATCTCTGCTGATAGCCATAGATGGACCTCTCCTCTATGAATTTATCTAACTCCTTTTTGAACCCAGCTATGCTTTTGGCCTTCACAGCATCCCCTGGCAACTAGTTCCACAGGTTTGCTGCGTGTTATGAAGAAGTACTTATGTTATCTTTAACCTGCTGTCTGTGAATTTAATTTTGTGATCCCTGGTTCCTGTGTTTAGGAAGGGATAAATAATACTTCCTTATTACTTTCTCCACCCCATTCATGATCTTATAGACTTCTATCCTCTCTTTTCTAAGCTGAACAGTCCCAGTTTTTTTCCTCTCTCCTTATATGGAAGCTGTTCCATACCGATGATCGGTTTTGTTACCCTTCTCTGTATTCAAGATGTGGGCGTACCATGGATTTATACAGTGGTATTATGATTTCTGTTTTATCTATCCCTTTCCTAGTGGTTCCGAACATTGTTAGCCTTTTTTGACTGCCACTGCACATTGAGCAGATGTTTTCTGAAAACATCCATGATGACTCCAAAAATCTTTCTTCAGTGGTAACAGCTAATTTAGACCCCACCATTTTGTGTGTATAATTGGGATTGTTATACACTTAATATTAAATTCAATGTGCCATTTTGTTGGACAGTCACCCTGTTTTGTGAGATCCTGTTGTAACTCTTTGCAGTTAGCTTTGAACTCTTTGTAACTTCATATCATCTGCAAACTTTGCCACTTCACTGTTATCCATAATTGATCTGGAAAAGGGGGTATGTTCATCATAAAATGCTGAATCAACATGATTGAATTTTAATTAGTGTTCCCTTGTCAATTTGACTAATGACATGGTAAATAATTAGAAGTTCAGGGGTAATAGAATTAGGTCCTGAGATGGAACACATTTTTACTGGGTACAATACATCACATATTCACTCATTAACATGCTTTCCCCGGGCTGCTTCTTTCTGAGGATACATGAAATGTTACCACTTCTCTCCATTGTGTTTGGAGGAATGTGCACTGAGACAGATAAAGGAATAGGAGCTTCATCTGACTAGCATGGTGGGGTAGCAAAAAAAACTCCAACATTTACTACCTGGCCTTTTCATATTCAAAACATAATTGCTCGATCAGTTGGTAGTCCTGTTCATATACTCATTGTTTTAGGAATCAGTCTAGATGAGGATCTGTATCTAGTACAACAGTGTCTTAAGCCTTATGGGGTTTTTTTGCCAAATCTTTTTGGAAGGAATATATAATAGCAACCTTGTATCTCTTTCCCAAGGGATGAGGATGCTCCTGCAAAGATTCCAGATGATGATGCTGTGAAGCCAGAAGGTTGGCTGGATGATGAGCCAGAATATGTAGCCGATCCTGATGCAGAGAAACCAGAGGACTGGTATGCTGTCACTAGGCTTCCATTTGTCCATCTTGTATGAAAGCAGTAATTGCTGTGCATCAATTTATCAGATACTCACTTTGTGACCCAAAGGCACTGACTGGGTTTCAGGAGCATAATGGGGCACTTGAGCTTCCATGGACCAGACATAAACTGGTAGGGGAAGGTATGACGGACTTCCCCGGGGTGCATCCTGTAACTGGGGTACCGCTGAGCCCTCTGTCTCATCATCCTGGGCTCCCTCACTCACTGTGATGCTGTGACAAGCTGCAAACCCCTCCAGATCCTGCACTTATACAAACATTCATAGACAGGGACACCCTCAGCTGCAGTTACATGAATGCTTTTCCTAGCCCCTCATGAGCTAACAATAGAGGCTCCAGCCAATCCCCTTCCTCAGCCTAGGACTCCAGAGCTTTACTGTCTTGCTCTGGTCAAAAGCCCGACCAGTGTAAGTTTATTTCCCAGTCCGCCCCTCTCTTAATGTGGAGAGGACAATGCACCAGCCCCTGCTCTTAAGCAGATTTCCCTTTTTGCACTTGAGACACACTGTTTTAGATACAATCTCTCTGTAGTTAAGAAATCTTTTTTATATTTTAAGTGATTGAGTTATAGTGTACAGATCAAAGTTGGTTACCTAACAAATAAACAAAATCGCAATGGATTTGAATCAAGCAGTATCTCACTTTGATGGTACAAGCAATTTGCCGATATTTCATACATAGGCTGGGATTCCTTCTTTCCTGCCTGGGACGACATTCCCCAGTTCAGTCTTTGTTCCTAAGGCGTTTCCAGATGTTGAATTGTAGGGGGAGTGAGATCCAGTGGTGATGTCACTTCCCCCTTTTATAGCTTCTTCCATGTGGAGGGAACTTTTGTTTTGACTTCCAAGCAAATTCCCCTGCAGTTTGTGGAAAAGTACAGGCACAAGATGGAGTCCAGAATCACATGATTTAGTCACATGCCCTTACATGCTTTGAGTCATAGCAGCCATTACTCATATATTGGCTGAAGCATCCACAGGAAAGCCCATCAAGTGAGGATAAGCTTTTTCCATGGCCCATTGTGTTCATCCATGGGTCATTATCTTGAATAGTCCACTCCCAATGTGCTGGCTAGACTGAATGTAAACTAACTTGTGGGAGTTACCCAGGAGCAAGCATATTTGAAATACAGATGCATAGTCAATATTCATAACTCCAGATACAAAAATCCTACATGCATACAAATAGGATAATCATATTCCGCAAACCATAACTTTTCCATTGACACCTCACATGACATATTTTGTACAAGATAAATCATAATTATATCACTATGGTGAATATGGGGTGCAGAGTGTCATTTGGGGGCACAATGTGTTTGTGCTGGAGTAAGACACAGGTCTGAGTAGCAAGAACAGAACATAAAGCTAGTGTCTAGTTTCCTTGTGCTCCATCTGTATCCTTCTGTGGTCTCTTTGGGGCAGGATCATCTTTTTGTTCTGGCACAGTGGTATCCTGGTCCATGGCTGAGGCTCTTAAGTGTGGTTATAATACTAATAACTTTACTCTTAAAACATACGACTAATGTTTAGCCCTTACAATGCTTTCCATCCATAGAACTCTTTACTTCTTTACTTTACTTTGTCAAGTATCATCCCCATTTTATAATGTAGAAGTGGTAAGGAGGCACCCCTCTGCCCCCCTCCCCGTTTTTTTTTTAAAGACCTAGAACAAACTCTTTCCTCTGATGAGTTTGCTTTTCCAGGGATGAGGATATGGATGGAGAGTGGGAGGCACCTCAGATTGCAAATCCCAAATGTGAGTCAGCCCCTGGCTGTGGTACCTGGCAACGACCTATGATTGACAATCCCAACTACAAAGGCAAATGGAAGCCTCCTATGATTGATAACCCCAACTACCAGGTAGGTTGCATGTTTCTAGGTAACTTGCTGGCCAGAATCAGAACACTGCTCCCTCTTAGGGTATACCAGTTTACTAAGCAATACAGAAAGACAAGAGACTTCTTATAGCATAGCCAGGAATGCAAATCACATAACCTCAATCCTTATGCACTCTAAGGGGACAGGTTCAACTTTTTATTCCCTTGAATAAATAAAATGTCACAACTTATCCATGAAAGCCAAAAAATTAAGCTCCAAGCTGCTGCAGCAAGGGAATGTTTAAATGGGGATGGAATGGAGCTCTTCTAAATATTTTTCCAATATTGTTGTTGGTTTGTAAACCTCTTTACATAAGAAAGATTTACCTAAACTGACTATCCATTGTAATCAATAATGAAACTTTTTTGTTGGTACAGGTGTGGGGAACCCCCCCCCCCAAAGTTTTCCAACCCAAATAGAAAAACAGATTTTGTGTGGTGTATGATGCTGAGTTTTCTTTGCCTTCTCCAGGGAATCTGGAAGCCCAGGAAGATCCCAAACCCAGATTTCTTTGAAGATCTAGAACCTTTCAGAATGACTCCCTTCACTGCTGTGGGCCTTGAATTATGGTCAATGACCTCTGACATCTTCTTTGACAACTTTATCATCTGTTCAGACCAAGTCGTGGCAGAAGATTGGGCCAATGATGGTTGGGGTCTAAAAAAGGCAGCTGATGGTGCTGCTGAGGTGAGGAGCAAAAGTTTATTTTTGTATACTTCTAACAATAAAAAATGGTATCTGTTACTTGTCTAGAAGAGCTTCAAGCTCCTCTAGCTTTCACTCTTACAAAAAAAAACTATGCTGATAGTCCTTAACTTTTTTTTTCCAAACATAAACAGATATAAGCTTTCAAAATGAAGGATATAATCTTCTCTACCAAAACTAGGCTACATAAGTATCTCTTAAAGATTTTTCCTGTTCAAATGTAATGTATTTTAGTAACTTATTTTTAAAAATAGTTTTTTTGCGGGGATGGCTGCCTTTATCGAATGCCGTACTCTTTCCTGTCTTTTTACTATTGGAAGCATAACTTTTTAATCATGGCCATGACAAATGGCCATCCTCATAGCCTACTGTTGCATGTTTATAATCTTTAGATTGTGCAAATATTGTTCCATGACTTCAGAAGACTAAAATAATTCATAGAAGACTAAGCTTGGGGCAGGGACCATTTGCTTGAACAGTGCCAAGCACGGTATTGTTCTGGTTCATGATTTTGGGCTCCTCGGTGCTACAGTATAGTAAATAATTAGCTTTTGCAATACAGACTAATTCTGTATATATCATGAGGCTGTGTCTACTTGGTATGATGGGAGACAGTTATCAGTCCCCCTGGGTAGCCATAAAACTTGTTGCATACAGGAGTAAGAGAGCTAAATACACAAGCCTTCGGGATTCAATTTATCTTCTAGCCTGGTGTTGTGGGCCAGATGATGGCAGCTGCTGAAGAGCGTCCCTGGCTGTGGGTAGTATACATCCTAACTGTGGCTCTACCTGTGTTCCTTGTTGTCCTCTTCTGCTGTTCTGGAAAGGTATGAATTTCCTTCTGAAATATCTAGAAATAGGTCAAAATGGGGTTGTGCAAGAACCTGAAAATGGGCAGTTGTTTATTGTGGGACTCTTCTGACAAATTCTAGAAACAGCCAAACGCTGCAGAGTACAAAAAGACTGATGCTCCTCAGCCTGATGTGAATGAAGAGAAAGAGGAGGGGAAAGACAAGGCAGATGAGGAGGAGGAGGAGGAAGAGGAGGAGGAAGCGGAATCAAATGAGGACAAGCTGGGTAAGGATAATGGAGGCTTCTTGAAATATGGTAGGAACCTGGAATTGGTTTACTCTTTCATGTAGAAAGTGAGAACAGGAGTACTGGTAGACCTAGACTGAAGCCAGTGAAGAACTTAAGGTGAATCATTTCTCCCTAGAAAACAGAACATAAATTCATTTAATTCTTGATTTTGTTTGGTTAGAAGAGAAGCAAAAGAGCGATGCTGATGTTGGAAGTGCTAGTCAAGAGGAGGAAGAGGATGAGGAGGAAGAAGATGGAAAACCCACATCAGAGGTAAAAGCAACATTTTGGTGCTGTGAGTAGAAGTGGTGATCATGCAGGTGGTCAACTAGTGGTATTTAATTATATAGCTTTTAAAACACATGATCCAACTCCACTGGAATGTGACAAATATAGTTGAGCTTAGTCGATGGTGGCTAAAAAAATTCTGGTGGATACTCTGCAATTTGAGGTGATGCTAATATAAGAACTTGAGACTAAAGATATGAAAACAGAAAAAAGGGGATACACCAGTGTCCTTGTCTATACTAGTTTCTATAGTAAAATGGGCTCTAATGGGCTATGATACCTAAAACATTGGAGAAGCCTTAAGAGAGGACACTTGCCTAGAGTTACTGCACTACTACAATGATGGGTAGGATATGAGAACATAGGTAAACTTGTAAAGCTCTTATACTTACATATATCCGTTTCCCAAACTTGGGGGTGGGGGGGCATGCCCCCAACAAGAGCAGTATGATGAGGTTATTGGGGGAGCAAGGACCTGATAGGGCTGCAGTGAAGGGGCGGTGGCTTTGTCTGACAGGTTAAATCGTTAGTTCTCTGTGTGGGTGACTTCACTGCAGGGGCCAGGCTCCCTGCCCATCTCACTCATCCACTGCCACAGCTACCAACTGACAGTTACCTTCCTCTGCTGTGAAGGGCATGGGTACTCTGCAAGCGGGGAGCCAGAGGGTACACCCAAGGAGTACTGACACAATCTGTACCTCTCCCAACCCTTCAGCCTGGGAACGTTGACTTCTTCTGCCAGATAGAGCCTGCACAGGGGAACTGAAGGACCAGGTTCAGGAGGTGGGCTCTATTATGCAGGGAGCCCCAGTACTCATGGGGTGCAATTTTCTGAGGTGTTCATGATTTGGCTAGTACAGAATCCAGTAATCTGTAGTAATGGCACTGGGATGGACAAGATGATCCAATATTGGTCCTTAAATCTTTGCAATTTTAAACCATACCAGAATGACTAGCGCAGTGGTTCTCACACTTTTTTGTACGGTGACCCCTTTCACACAGCAAGCTTCTGAGTGCGACCCCTTATAAATGAAAAACACTTTTTAATATATTTAACACCATTATAAATGTTGGAAGCAAAGCAGGATTTGGGGTAGAGGCTGGCAGCTTGTGACACCCCCCTCGTGACCACCTGAGGGGTCCTGACCCCCGGTTTGAGAACCCTGGACTAGCGTGTGTATGTGGAATGAAATCCTCCAATTTATTCAGAGCAGCAGCAAAGCACTATCCTACCAATATGCTTCATTCCTGTTCTGGGAGGGACCTTTTCTAGAGGTGAAAGAATAGTTGAGCCTTTCTATACAGTGTGTTTGGGTGGCTTTTTCAAAAGCACTCCATATTGGCCTGACCGCTACCATATGGTAGGTGTGGTGTGTACCGAATCTATGGTAAGACTCCCACTGAAGTCAGTGGAAGTAGTTAACTCTATTGAACACTCTGGAAAATCTTGCCCTCAACTATCTTGCTGCTCTACTCAGGCAACCAGCAAGGATTCCTACTGCTGTAATGGATTTTTCAAGTACTTGTATTTAATAGCTGACTGAAAGCTACATTGGTACCCAAATATCTCATCGGTAGAGTAGTGTAACTTATCCTTTAAGATTGCAAAGAGGTGGGCTGGAATAATGGCAGCAGCCTGCAGAAATTGGAAGTCTGCTAGTAAGTAGCTGCCCTGTAGAGAACAAGCAATTGTGGTTGGCACAATCACAGTAAAAGACAAGTGTACAAGCATAAAACCAGTAAGCCAAGAAATGAGGACACAAACTTTCTGCTGTAGTTACAGGGAATTTGGTGTGCATGCATTCATGGTAGCAAAGCATTTGCCTCTTAGAATGCATCACGGTATAAGAACCAAATTTTAAAGAGAACTTTAATTGTGAAAACAAAAGATCACAGTTCATCTAAACCTCAGAGTAAATACTGTGCATAAGCCCTGAAAAGTGGGCTAGTATGTCAGCAGTTCCAGCGGAAAAAAAACAAGTGGAAGGTTTGCTAATTGTTGTTTTTGTGAAAAGTTCATTCTGTTTGCAGTGTTGCATTGCAGTAGTTTGAAGCTAATCTATGAATTAACAGTTGTAGAGTATTTCCTAACCTTAATAGCAAAATCAGAAGAGAAGACCAGACCTTTTTTTTTCTTTTTTACACACTTTCACTTTCTTTTAATACTGCAGGAGGAAGAAAGCATGAATAGATTGAAAAAATCGTAAGAACTTCATCTATGATTATTTTTCCCCCCCACATGGTTCTGGGAGAGGACCTTGGATACCTTATGTTGAAACTCAGACAAACCTCAAGACTTCACCATCCGCAGGTTCCAGTCACACTATCCAATGTAACTGAGTGTCTAGCAGTAAAATATTTGCAATCATCTGTTTAAAGAGAACATCATTCCTGTAGAAAGATGCATTTAATGTAATGGACTGTGGATTTTGAAATGTAACAAAACTAACCTTTTATTTTTGTTTTTAAATAGATTGGTAGAACTTTGCCAATCTCTCAACCTTAGCTTAATTTAATGTATTAATCGATCAATGAAAAATAACAAATCTAGAAAAATGTTAGTTGATGAAATGCAGTTTTTATAACTTTATTTTTTTTTATAAACATGGAAATTCCTGGCAATGCCTGTGTATCCCTTAAATTTGGTCATCATGTCAGTTGTCAGTGGCTACATTGACTTTTTTTTAAATCCTCTCAAATAAGGAAATTAGGGGTGGGAAGGAAGTTAAACTCCATGTAAAGAAACTATATAACTAAGATGTGTTAACGTTCCCAAGAAAGCCCTCTCATTTATTTGTTGAGGGAGAAGCATAGGGTAGGCCATGAAATAAGTGTTGCCCATGGCTGTTGCCCAGTTAAGTGTTCACAATTGGCCTAAGGTAGTGGGGGTAGATTTTACTATGGTACTTAGTCTTGCAAGACTCACAGAAGCCGGATGTCTGATTTCTTTAGTTCTTGAGCTTTTCTCAATAGGGCAGTGGGTGTTTGGGTTTAAAAAAAAAAATTATACACACTTTTCCCTTCCTCTGGCCCTAGCTTTCTCTGCTACTATGCAGATTCTTCAGAGTGTAGGTTGGCCTCCATTGCTGAAGATTACTTTATGCTTGGCTCACAATCAAACTTTTATAGGTGGCTCTTTTTTCTTTTTGGTGGGGCAAAGGGGTTCTTTTGTTTAAGCTACACATACTTCTTTCCAGGGTCCAAACACTGGATACGACAGTGTCCCTAATTTCCTTATTGTTGCCGCTGTATGTAAACTCCTGCACAGAGACAGGGAGGTGGGAAAAGAATAGGCAGGTTGACCTAAAGACTCATATCAGAAGCAAAGATGTCAGTATTTTTAGATGGGGAAGGAGCATGTGGAATAACCTACCTGGTATGTGTAACCATTTGAGTCTTTCATCTGCTCTTCATGTAACAGTTGCATTCTAAATTATATTGTGAATATAGGGGGTTCCAAATCCAGCTAAATAAATTTTGTTTTAAAATGTCATGTCTAGTATACTATACTGTTCTAAAGTTTTTTTTGTTTCGTTGTGGAATGCAAATGACCACCACCAGAGCATACCTCTAAGAGGGTAAACTCTGATGCTTTCATTAGTGTACCAAAATGTATTAGAGAGGGAAGGTTAATGTCTGCATAGACTAGCTTTTTGCCCTCTTTGTTCAAAATAACTTTAAATGTCCTAAATTGCTCTCCTTGGACTGAACAGAAACACTCCCATGTTCCATTTGTGTTTTTGTTTCGGGTACAGTAGAAAGTGAAGAGCAATTACCCCAATTTTTTAAAACCATCTTACCAATGTCTAACATTTAAAAACAAAAACTCCGGCTGCCTGTCCTTAACCAAGAAAGCTGTTGTGTGGTGGTTTTTTTTTTTTTTTTTAAATACCAGTGG
Source organism: Eretmochelys imbricata (assembly GCF_965152235.1). Lineage (NCBI taxonomy): Eukaryota > Metazoa > Chordata > Testudines > Cheloniidae > Eretmochelys > Eretmochelys imbricata. Next base: position 7,932,354 of record NC_135579.1, on the reverse strand, counting down.
CTGTAAATGCATAGCAGGATTGCTTGACCACTCTGTAGTGTGCAAATAGAACATGGTAAGTTTAGACTTCTGTTTAGAACGACTTACTTCTAGAAATCTGACCCCTCTCCAAACACTTTTTAAACACTGCATCTTACCCTCTCCAAAATAGCTTCTGCTTTGCTGTTGGAAGCTGTCATGTTTTATAGGCACTGCTTTTAATTTAATTCTTCTTGGCTCTCAAGATAGCTTTTATAGAGGAGCGGTACTATTCATGACTTAGTTCCTCCCAGATAAAAATAGTGTAGATGGCCTCTGGTGGTCAGCTACCATCTCGGGCACAATTTACAAACCTATTTTAATGCACTTCAGTTAATGCTGTTTTTATCTTCATGTACAAACTGCCTTAATTTCCAGTACCTTTCTCCTATATACACACACACTCTTCCAAAATACTACTAGAGGTGAAATTCTGAAACGCTTTTCAGACATCAGTTATTAAATGGTATTGCATTAAAGCTGAGTGTTCAAGTCTTTTTGCTTCTACTGGACCTCTTTGAAAGGGTCTCCTGTTGGCATGTGATGACTTTCTTTGGTACCATAGTGTAAATTTTGAATAGTCACTATATTAAATGGTGAATCTCCACAATGGATAGAAAAACTTCAGTTTTTAAGATTTTTGTCATGGCATCTAACTTTGCCTCCAGTGTTAAACTGCAAGCCTCTTTTGAATAGATAAAAGGATATGATGCCAGCTTCATTAAAAGGGTTGTCATTGTTAGCTGTCCACTTCCAGGTAAAAAGAGAATATATTTATTAAGGCTAACAGTGTTTTCTGAATACCTGAAGCTCCAGTTGTCTCCCACCTGTGACTTGGAACAGTTAGTGACTTTTAAAAGTACTTGGAAAGAAGTCTGTATTTTAGTAAGTGGAAGGGAGTTCGACTGCACATAAGTGCAGTGGTAAATGGATCTCTTATAAAGGGTGGTCTTTGGCCTTTATATAGTAAAACCTGAATTCTCTCCCCTTTTTAAATGAAGAAATGTTGTGTTAGATAACTGGTTCTACAGAGCCAAAAGACTCTCTACCATAGATTTGAGTGTCAGACTGTTCACTTGGCATTTTTAATATCTGAAATAGTAAAGAGTATTTTGGAAATACTGAAAAATAGTTGTCTTGGAATTGTGATCAGTGAAAGGAGGTAAAGGAAACATAGCAAACTTACTGATATTTTCTTAGTAAAATGTAAGTGGGGATGTAAACTGGCCTTTCAGAGTGTTTGGTTATCCAGTGAATTAACAGAACTTGAGAATGTGGATTTTTAAATGTATTTGACAATGTCTAAGATTTGGATCTCTGGGATGGAGAGGGTATTCTTACAAATACTCATTACTGGTAAACAAGTTTTATCTCCTCTACATATGGCTCCACTCAACCTGTGGCAGCAAACATGGTGCTAGTGACCAGTTTCTCTGCACCCCTCTGCCATCCCCATATGCACTTCTCTAAATGCCAGTATTGCCTCCATAAATGGTTTCAAAAGCAAAATCCTCAAGTGTTGCTAAATGAGAACTGTGACTTCTCTCACAGAAAAGTCCTGTCTGTTTGAAAAAGGATAATTGTAGATGCAGTATGCATATATAAATATATTGGATAAGTTATAAATGTAAGTTTACTCTGATTAATAAAGAAACTTAAATCTATACAGTTTTCTTTGTCTAATTGGCTAAAAAATAGCTAAAGGCTTTAATCTCTGGGATTTCAGTATCAAGGTGAAGGGGAGCTGCAGCCTTGCTTAATGGCTACTCTAACAACCAAGCAAAGGGCCACGGTGCCTTCAGCGGGTTCTACAGAACACCTGGTGAAAGGGGTAGCTATTGGAGCTGAATGCCAGATGAGATTTATTACAGGCCCACAGTATGATTAGAAGAGGTAGTAAATGTAGTGTTATAATGAAGCCAGTAGCTATGATGGGCCCAAAAGCTTTGGATTTGTTTAACCATTTTTAGCACTGGATCATGCAAGTAAACTAGTCTTGTCTTATGGGGTTTTTTATTATAAATAAAACACTCAGATTTTTATTTATGCTCTAACTGCAGGGCGTAGGCAGCCCATGATATCTGCCAGCTCTGCTTTAAAGGTTGCCTTCATTGCTAAAAGCTGTGAATCCTAAACATTTAAATGAAGTCTGTATATTGATCTTTTCAAGATGGTAAAAGTAAAATCTTTGGTGTGTAAATTGTTTAAAGCTAGCTAATACACTGAATCCAAGGATTCGGTATCTCTGGAAATCTGTTAAAAATACTAATGTGCCCTTCTGGTGTGCATTTAGGATGTTCCAACCTTGTTGACTGATTCTGCTTTTTAATAGTCAGAGCCTGCGGTCTCATTCCATTTTAATAAGCAGGGGGGTTTGGACTACTCCAAGCCCTGGACTTGGAGAGTGGTAGAACCTCATCTCTCCACCTTGCTGCACATGCACTTAACTTGCTATACTTGCATATTTCTCCTACACAAACTAACAACTTGCTTACAACTGAGTTCATGTTTAATGCAGCAATATTCTTTCATATGTACAGTTCAAGTGATGGTCGCTGTTGTATTCTACTGAGGGTTTACACATGTACACCATGCATCTGGAGCCAGAGAATTTAAAAGTAGTAGTGTCCATTGGTCTGCTCATGTACCCTGAACTCCCCTATGGTTTAGTCATAAGGGCTAGGGTGGACCGACTGCATCTCCCGTTCCTTCTCACTGCCCCATGGTCCAGGTCAGAGTGAGTGGTGTCCATTTGCTTGTGATACACTTTCTTAAACTTGTATATAGTCTTCTTTTTAAACAGATTTTTACTGTTTTTATGTTACTATTTTATTAAGTAGTCTTTAGTAGCTTTAGAGTAGAATTGCTTGGGGGCCTGTCTTTTGTCTGTGTGCCCATATGCAGGTATTGTGCCGAAGATCCCTCGCTGCCTCTACTGCTTGGGAGAGGGCCATGTTGCATCCAGGTGCAAGCTGTACCTGAAGGTTGACTCTCCACCTAAAGAAACATCTCGCGGAAGTTGCCATGAGGCCCTGGATCCAGGCTGGGGAACCTTCCTGTACATCAGCCTGAGACAGTCGAGTGCCCCAGCTGCTACGGAATCAGAGTCCAGGACCAGCCGTACCACCACTATGGATCCTGTGCTGGGGCCTAGTCAAGAGGCAAGGAAGCACGATCATAAGCATTCCTCCAAGACCAAGAAAGGAGACTCTCCTTCCACTTCCTCCAGTCATGGTGAGAGAGCATGTGCCAAGCCCCATAAGCATGAGAAGAGGTCCCACAGGAGAATTGATCTGTTGGTACCAGGGATGGAACTGCTGATGCCGACAGCATTAGCGCCCCATAAGACACCTTTCCACTGTGGGGAAGTCCACCACTTTGGCATCAGTACTAAGTATGAAGAGAGTGCCCTTAGCTCCTGGGAGACTGGGGAGGGCACCAGATCCCCAGGACGTGTTTGCGCTGGGAGACCTAACCTCTCCATGCCTGTCTAGACCTTCCACTTCTAGGAGATTGTACCTTCCCCTATGGACATGCCACACTTGGCTTATCATTCACCTCCCACTCCAGCAATCCACATGCTTCCAGTGGTGCCACCTATAGAACTTGTTTCAGAGTTCTCATCTTCAGATGAGTCAGATAAGGGGCATGGTCTATCCATCACATACTGCCATCAGGACTACTAAAGGAAGCAATCTACACCATGGCACTATATCCTCAGCTGCAGCTGCTTCAGAGCCATTGGTTTCCCACGCCATGGGGGTCATTCTCAGCACCCTCCGGATCAGTCATGCTGGCCCTATTGGGGACCATGGCCACAATCCTCATCATCGGAACCCACACATTCGGCAAGGGAGAAATCTCCAGTTTCCCTGTTCTGCGTGCCTTCCACACATGCTCAGAACCGCTGATAGAAGAATAGCTGCTCAGCCTGGTTCCGATGGTAACAGAGCAAGACAGAGGTTTCAGTCTTCCCCTCTGGATGTGGCACTTGCTTCCGTGTCCTCTTCACTCCCTGGTGACTTCTGCCAGTTTCAGGATCTCCAAAGGAGGGTGGCAGGGGAGCTTTACATCCCACTGGAGGAGGTACAGGATACCCAACACCAGCTCCTGGACATCCTTTATTCATTGGCACCGGGTAAAGTTGAGCTACTCATCAACAACACTTTACTCGAGCTGCCCAAGATAGTTTGGCACACACCAGCTGTGTGTACACCTACTCCAAGTAATCATAGAAGAGGGTAAACTGGTGGTGAGGACTTTGCTGCATCCTCAGCTGATTGACGTGGACACTGGAGCCATGGGTATAGCTTGTGGCAGGAATTGTGGCTCCACACCTCTGATTTCTACAGGGAGGTACAAAGTATTACCTGAGATCTGCCTTTCAACAAATCCCATCTTTTAACCAAAAAAACTATTCCTTGCACACCCTCAAGGATTCCAGAGCTACAGTGCATTCCCTGGGTATTTACATGCCTGCATGGAAGTTCCAGTTCTACTACCCACCTACACAATGCTACAGGACCAAGCAGCTCTTCCATCAGAGGCCATATGAACTGCCACACAAGCATCAGAAAACTCACAGATCACACTCTCCGGGACCACCTTTGCATTCTTCCTCCTCCCAGGTGCAACTACCAGAGAACCAATATTTCTGAAAAACTCTTAGAGAGCAGTCAACCACAATGCCTACTGCATACAAGCACCCCACCCCTTTCAGGAGTCATCTGTATTCTTCTTTTCAGCTTGGAGTGCAATAACAGATGAGTGCTAAAAGTCATTCACCATGGCTATAAGATAGGTCAGCACACTACCTCATCCACAGCCCCCAATCCTGATCCCTCTCCTGGGATCAATCTCACAACAGCATCCTCACCCAAGAGGTATGCTCCTTGCTGTCTTGCTCCTCTCTGTAGTATGTCCCTCTGGAATATTGAGGAACTGGGTTCTATTCAGCTTACTTCCTGATAGGTCTCCATCTGCCCTTTTTCTTGGCTATCATGGACCTTTTTGTTTTCTCAGTCTATTCATCCTAAAGCTAAGATTGCTGTGAGTGTTACTATCTGAAATCATCCCGTCATTAGAAAAAGGCATGTGCTTTACAGCTCTTGATATGCAGGATGCCTGCTTTCACATAGACGTTCATCTGGCCTACAGACGGTTCCTCAGGTTTAGGGTCAGCTCACAACATTTCCAGTACAGAATTTTCCCCTTTGGACTCACCATCGCTCCCAGTGTGTTCACCAGGGGTTTCTTGGTGGCAGCTCGCATAAGATGTTATGGAGTAGTTGTAGTCCCACATCTCCACAACTGGCTTCTGGCAGAACAGTCCAGACAAGAAGCTCTGTTACTGGACTTCCTTTCTTCTGTAGGGGTCAGTATCAAAACCAAAAAGTCCATCTTAAAACTTACACAACGCCTACACTTTGTAAGGGCTACTATCAACTCGGTCATGCCTCGAGCCTACCTCCCATGACTGTGCAAGACCTCTAACTCTGCAAGAACTGATGACGTCAGTCAGGGCCAGGACTTACCTCTGCCTTCTAGGTCACATGGCCTTGTGCACATATATCTCACTGCCTTTGCTCATCTTCACTTTCGCAACCTCAAGATGTGGCACCTGAAGGTTGACTTGCCCATTCATCATACCGTGGATCTCCGGCTCATAGCTCCTCTTCTCTCCTCCCCATCTCCCCTGACCCATTTAATGCATACCAGCTTAATTTTATATTCTAGTTTTTTTTAAACAGTCCTGTAGTACGAAGACAAATGCTTTATAAAAGTATGAGTATTACTGTACCCCTCTTACCTCTTGTCAACCAAATTTATAGTCTCACAAGCTCTAGTTCCTTGTGCCAGGCTCAAACCCACTAATTCTATTCTTTAATTCTTCATTCATAGGCCCCTTGCAGTGCGGGGGAGGGGATAACGCGCCCTCCTATCTTCCCCTCCTCTACTGGCTGGAGAAGGAGGGTCTAACCTGTCAATCACACATAACCCCTCCCTTCACTTCTCCTCATTCGCTGTTTCTAAGCCGCTCCCGCCTCTTCCTCGGTGCCTTTTAAACGCGGTTAGGGGCACTGCCTACAAGCGTCGTCATTAGGCCCCATCCCTTGCTCTCCGCTCCACCAATCCGGTGGGCATGAGAAATTGTCCATCATCTCCAGCGACGCACTTACGTACACGTGACGTCAGACACCACCCAGGAAGCTCCGCCTATTTATTCTGAACTCGGCTCTTAAGGGGAAAAGCAATTTCAAGATGGCGGCCGCGCAGCTAACAATGGGGAGTCGGGGGCTTGGGCCTGAGCGGGGCGGCCGCCGCGCCTGAGGGGAAGTGGAGCGGGCTCCGGCCGGGCAGGACTGAGGAGGCGGGGGCGGCAGCGGGCCGAAGGAGGAAGTGGGGTGCGGGGAACGGAGTCGGGCCGGGCCGGGCCGGGCCCGAGAGAGAAGGAAGTGGGGGGTGGGCGAGGCCTGAGGGGAACCCGAGTGGGAGGGGGCGAGGCCTGAGGGCTGCTCGGATAGGGTCCGAGGGGAGCCCCGGTCTCTCCCCCGTCGGTGTCCTGGCCATGGTGGGGTCGGCGTGAGGAACCGGTGAACGGCGGCGGCCCCCTCGGTCCCCGGCCCATGGTGCTGCCCCCCTGCCCCATGGCGGAGTTCGTGGTGCCGCGGCACAGCGCGGTGATGGAGCGGCTCCGCCGGCGCATAGAGCTGTGCCGGCGGCACCACAGCGCCTGCGAGTCCCGCTACCAGGCCGTGTCCCCAGAGCGCCTGGAGCTGGAGCGCCAACAGACCTTCGCTTTGCACCAGCGCTGCCTGCAGGCCAAGGCCAAGCGGGCCGGGAAGCACCGCCAGCCTCCCCCGGCGCCGCCGCCGCCGCCGCCCGCCGCTCCTCCCCCTCCTCCTGCTGGGGTTGCGGGCAACGCCGACAGGACCGGAGCCAACGGCCTCGACACTGATGCCGCGAGCAGCGAGCAGCACGGCCGCAGCAGCACCTTGATCGCGGTAAGGAGCAGCTCGTTCCCGAGCGGGCCCCGAGGTCGGGGTGGACGAGAGCGTGCCCAGCTGGCCCAGCTACTTCCCTGTCCAGGCTGGGAGAGGAGAGGAACCCTCCAACCTTTCTAGCGTTGGAATCGTGGCCCATACTGGCAGGAGGTAGTCTTACATTGCTAGGTCCCTGTGCAGTCCCTACTGAAACTTAGTGGTTGGGTAGTCCTGCCCTGCCTGCCATCCTCCCGCATTGACAGCGCATGCAGAAGCGGCCAGCAACGGATATGGAAGGGACAGGAGTAACTTCCATTTAGAAGAATCACAGATGTTTTAGCAGCTTAGAATTGTGCTCCAGGTAGCCTGGTTATTTGTGGTTCTGGCAAATTGACTCTATAGTTGTCTCTGCAGGAGCAACCTGGGTCGTACTTGTTCTGTGACTGTTTTCATAATTGTATTGGAAGTGAACAAGAAGGGAGATGGAAGCTGTCAGGCACTGGTCAGCGGTTCTAGCTGGTTGATAAAGACGTTTCTTACTAACTAGACGTTTTCTGCTTTTCAAAATAGTGACATCCATTAATGGTACACCACACTGCAAAGAACTAAGTGAAGTGGTAGTAAAAAGGCAGCTCGTTATTTGCCACTTTTTCTGCTGGATTTGAGCTAATATTGGCCAATACAGTGATCCCACTCCACCCATTTAAAAATGGCTTGATTTTCAGAAGGATAGCCTCTCTTTTCTCACTAGCACTACTGGTTGTGACTGTGTACTGTAAAATAATATTTCATGTGCATCAGTATAGTGGTGGTTAATTTGTTCTGGGCTCTTTAAGGTGGTCTGTATGATGGGGCCAAGGAACAGGGAAATGCAGTGTAGCAGAACAACTTTTAAAAAGTGATCCAGTGTCTTCATAAAAAAGTAAAGTTTCTAAACTGTACCCAAAGTCCATCATAAAACTATTATCCTGAGCTCCTTTCAAGATGCTTCTTGGCATTAATTGGGTACCTTTCCAGTTATGTGCATATTTAACGTCACTTTATTATGTAAGATAAATGGCTTGGAGGAGTATTCACCAGGACCCATTTATAGATGGTTAATTGAAGTCACAGCCAAAAGCAGTAGTCAGAAAGTTGTCTTTAACTTGCCTTTGGGATTTGGAAGTGAATTCTCCAAGGGTAAAATCTGGCATGTTGGAAGTATCAGTGAGCTGTTTAATGCTTTTATTTATTTTATTTTATTTTATTTAAAACAAACAAAACCTTTTGTGTCATGCAGGTCACGCTGAAGTTGTGGAATGCAGTGTAGTTTGTTTGGTTTCCTGAGCACTGATCAAATCTAGATAGAAAAAGAGGACCTGATTCACCATTTTTTTTTTTTACACCTTGTATAATGACTTATCCAAGTGAAAAAAGGATGTAAAATGCTATCAAATCAGAAATGTCTAGTCGCACCAATGGTAGCATTTTATGCTCACTGTGTACAGGAGTATATGACTACATAAGACAAGAAGAATCAGTCACAATGAATTAGCCTTTAGTATGACTATGATTACAAACTTGCATTTTTCATGGTTATAGTGTGACCGACAAGTATCACTTGAGTAAATCGTTATTTTATCTCATAAGTGGTGGGGACACATGTCTTTCTGATGATTCCTTTGGATCTTTGTGTATACCTTGCCCCTTCTGAAGGAAAAAATCCTTATGATTGAGTCAAAAACTTCACACAGTAGAAGAGGAGAAAAATCCTTGAAAGAAGGAACAATTTGTACTTTCTTAATGAGAATATCTATATCACTTCAGGGAGACTTTGCTTAGCAGGCTGGGTCTTGAATGAAGATCTTGTGGTGGAACCCAGGATTTAAATGCCTGTTTTGTTGATCATAAAATTAAGGCTTCTGCTTGCTTTGCATCTGGACTTTAAGGATTCACCCTTGTGGCTCGTTCAGTTCATTAGATAATATAGATTAACATACTGAATCCACTTGCTTAGCACACTTCTTCATACTGAACCTCTGAAAAAATGTCTTGATTCACTGCTGACATTTGTTTTAAGTTGCTCTGTATGTAGATTTCATCTCATTAGCTTGCATTATAATGAGGGCTCTAAATTCCCCCAAAACAGTGTGGTTTTGAAGTGCACTGCGCATCTGGGGAAGCTCTTCTTGTACAGGAAGCTGCCTCCAACTGTTGATTTACACTACAGAGGAGGCCTTTAGTGTATGAATGACTGTTCCTTGTGCTGGCCTGTTGCTTCTTTCCTAGTATACATGAGTGTAAGATAAGTTACTGCTAGGGCTTCATCTTGTTACTTGGTTATATAGTTGGATTACTTAGTAATTCAACTAAAACAATCTCTTTTTGTATGTTGCTTATTTCAGTTCTTTGGTGTAATCTGTACCACTTTAACCCAGATCCTGATGTTTCACCACCAAATATCAAAATTGAGCATGCTGTGTGTGGGAGGGGGTGGAGTATTGTCTGGAATGTTCACTAAACCTTTGGTTTCACAATAAAATTATTTTGTGTTAAAATATCTTGGGCATGTTCCTTTCAAAATAATGTATGTTAAGCCATTAACCAGGTAATACACCAGCCAATGCAGCTGCTGAGCTACATGGAACTTTTTTGAAAGAGATCCATATAAAACATTTTCTAGAAAGCTTTGCTCTGTATAGTGCTATTTTCATTTAAAGCTAATGAAACATTGATGTTGGTCTTAAAAAAAAAAGCCACACATAATAAAAACGCAGGTGAGCTGCCAAGCTGTATAGCATCTGATGACCTATAATGAAAGGACATTTCTGAACAGCTGTATTTATTTGCTTGTGAATTCCAAGATGCTGTGTGTACTCGACAACAGTTCAGAATAGTAAAACAGGAGCAATGGGAGCACCTTCGTTTCTTTTTTGGTATTTTATGTGGTGGTGATCCCCACATGGGACAAAGTTAGAAGTCAAGTGCTTTGTCCGATAGTTATTTCTTTATCTGGTTTCAGGGTCTAAAACAATCTTGGGGCATAAACAGAAATGTGGGTCACTTTAATCCTTTGTTTGTTTGCCAGGATGAATATGCTGTGATACAGAAATACTTCTAGCTGAGGGTGTGTGCTACCTAAGCTTGTCCTCCAGTTTAAAAAAAAAAGGAAAACCATGCTTAGTTTCCTCTTTTCCTTCATGTGAGGCTTTTTTAAGGTTTTAAAATTTCCTTTAAATAGAAACATCAGATTTCCATTTCAGTCTTAACTATTTTCTGCCTTATGAAGGCAAGTGTTAGTATTTTGATAACTGGGTGTCCCTCATGCTAATCCTGTGTTTCAGAAACCTAGACATTATAGGTCATATAGCACACCTCCTCTTTTCCTAATTTCCAGTCTAGGACTGCTGCTTTCAGTTTCTTCCAGTGTTTTAAGGTAAACTTCCTTGTAAATGTCTATAGTCTGTGTGTGGTGGTGGTGGGGTTTCTTCCATTTCCCTAAAAAGACTTTAAAGTAGACTCAAAATCTCACTATTAGGAAGTTTCTTCCTGATATAGATTTGGGAGGAATTCAAAGATTTGGATTTTTATCTCCACTGCTTATTTCATGTTGTGCTCTCCTAGCCAGGAGACCAACCATCATTAAACAGACCTGCTTACACATTTCTTATGACTTGCTGTCATCAGCGAACAGCTGTTGTACAGGTGATTTACTTTTTCTAGTCTTGCCTCAAAACCTAGAATTGTATTTCTACAGTGGCCAGGAAAGCTCAGTTTGATTGTCTGTTACGGGAAAGATTCTTGTTAAATCTTAAAATCACACAATATAGTCTTTCGCAGCTGAGCAGTTAGTTGGGTGTGATATGAAGAGATGTTGTTACACTTAAAATGACCTCTCTGCTCTGTTTAGCCCCAGTGAAGTAAAGGTGTCCTAGATTAGAGCTCTGTGTGGGATTATTTTTTTAATCCTGCTCCTGTCCTGCCCTGCAATACCCGCTCCCACTTGCTCCTGCATTGTTTCCTGCATTTTTATCCCACTCCCACCTGCAAAAACCTAGATTCTGCAAGAGGGACAGATTCACCCATGCTACTACAAACAACAAGCCCCAGAATGGTCAGTTAATATATTGTGTATATATAAATAAATAGAATTCAGACACAAATTTTACCACTAAAAGAATAAAATAAATCTTGCTTAAACATGTTAAAAAAACAACAACTTTAACTCCTGTTATAATAGACATCAAATCTTTCTATGCCTTGCTTAAATTTAAATATTAAAACCTTTATTTTAAATAAAGAAAAACTTGCTTTACATTGCTGAAATTCTGTTTATGACAAACCGAGAGATTGTGTTTTCCTGCAAATTACCACAGTGTATGCGGTATTTTTTTTTCCTGTTCACAACAAGGTACATTTTACCTGCTCCTATGGCGGTGGGTCCTCCAGGACTTACGGGATCCAAGTCACACTGCAGGGCTCTATTGCAGGTAAAAGATGAAGAGTTTTAAGCAAAAATAAGATTGACACAAAGTAAAATAAAGTGGGGGAAACTGTATCTGTGTCCTGACTTTCAGGTCTAGAGTAGTAGCAGAAAATAAATGAAGTATTGTCTGGGTTGGACTAGCAAGGGTTCCTACCAGTGTTACCTCTAATTTTTGACAGGCTGTGTGCACAAAAAATTGCTTCTGTGCAAATTTTTGTGTGCGCGGTGTTTCGCCATGTGCACGGGGTTTAGGATCTGTTTAGAGGGAACAGTGGTGCCTAGTGTTGCAGTTTGACTTATTTGAAAACTTTTTTGGGGGGGGGACTGCGTTAGCTGTGTGTATGGATGTCAGAAATGTGTGTTAATTACTTTTTGGCCCCAAAATAGCAAAATATGACTAATTCTGCAATACTCTACTATAACAGTGTAGTGCTGTCTCACCATAATTACACCATTGCCATCGTCTGCTGACAAGTCTGATAGTTTGTTGCCAAACAACTCAAGCAGGTTTTTTGTCTGCTTTTTCTTGGCACAAGTTATTGCGGTGTGCTTAAAACACTTTTTTATTGGATTGCTAAGGCCTGCAGTGGTGTTTCCTAAACTGTAAAGAACTGGGAGTGATCAGTGCTGCTGAAGTTCAGCTTAGGTGGAGAACCTAGCATTGCTGCTTAAAGCATAGAGGTTTTGATTCAGCAGAACGGTTCCTGTAGCAGAAGCTGCCTTTTGTGAATAATACAGGTGCTTACATTTTTATACATACACATCTGTAGCTGTTCTTCACTACAGCATGCTGCCTCCCAAACATACACATTTTTTGGAATGAAAGTAAAAGTCAAATTAAAATTAGTCCAGTGTTGTGGTTCTCTGACAGCCTGGTAAGCATTCCAGGGTATGGGAACAGATTTGGTAATAAAATGCTTTCTTTGAAAGAAGCAGAACATAGTTATAAAAGCTGTTTATATTTCAGTCATCAAAGTGAGTAGAGAAATTCCTAATGTATGGTATTAACAAGAAAATCATTTTAAATACTCTGTATTTACTCCCAGACCATGACCTCTGATAATGCATCTGTTTCCACCTCACGAGGTTACCTCTTGGGTAAGATTCAGCCATTGCCCAAGCAGACAGGGACTGTCTTATTATATGTTTGTACAGGGCCTAGCACAATGAGACTCTGATCTCAGCTGGAGCTTGTAGGCATTACTAAAATAGTAATACTTCTAAAAATATTTGTCATCAGTTGTTCATAACCTTGGTTTGGCACAGGGAGATAAACACTTACTTATTTCTTAGAGCATGCTTATTACTAACTTGTTGATTTGGGGCAAAACTACATTGTATTTTTTCTAGATCAGTACATCAGTACATTTTCTAGATCAGATTTTTTTTCTAGATCTAGGATTGCTGACTATACACACATCAGATACACAAAATAAACACACAAAACCCACAAATTTGAATTAACCTTCAAGTTATAATACTCAATATTAGTATAACAAAGTACAGAATTTTCAAAAATAGGATTTGACTGTCCCTTTAATACCTAATGTAGTTAGGTAAGGAGACTGTCCCTACTATTTTTAAATTACTGTTAAATGTGAGAGCCACACTTTATTTCTAGTCTCCAACTTAATAATGTTGAAGTAAAGCTGATCTACATAAGGGATGCCAATTTGAAATCTAAACAGTTTCAAATAATGATTAAAAGTCAGGTACTACAGTGGGTTTCTGCTAATTTTTGTGACTTTTGCAATAACATTTTCCTGTTTTTAAAAACGCATTTTCTCTGTTGCTGTGATAGACATGGACAAACAGGAAACTGAGTATATATGGCAAATACTATCAAATGTGCGAGGTACATAAACTGAAGAAAGAGGAGTATTTTTCTTAAATCTTTTTGCTGAATAACCCGATGTGATACTTCCAACAATAGTACATAAAATTCGTTCAGCCAGAAGAGAATTTTTTTCTCCTCACCATAAGTGATGCTGTTCTAAAGATTTGATCTCTGCAGATGGATGTGTAACGGGTGGGTTTCCAACTCTTCCTACTTCTAGAGTCCTGAGGCCCTCCCAGTTGTCCTTATTTGATTTCTCCATTAGTTTATGATCACCATTCCCCTGAAAGCACTATATACTAGTAGTCTACTTTCCTAGGAGGGCTTGATGAGCCTTGCTTCATTGAAGCTAAACTGATGGGTTAAAGCCTTGACCATGCTTTTCCTGTTGGCTGTGAGGTTGCTGCAATGGTGCAAACTCCTAATGTAGATGCAGCACACCAATGTGTAAAGTGACGTGCTTGCAGTGGTACAAAAATGCCATTGTAGGTAAGGCCTAAGTCAATTTAAGGGGGGAGAGAAATCAGACTTAGAAATCCAACTCTGGTCTCATGTGAATGGGAAAACACTGGTTCATATTGTTTTATTGATTAAATCGGTGGTCCCCAAACTTTTCCTCTTGTGCACCCTCCTCCCCTCCCCCGACTAGCCAGTAATGGAATCCATCCACAATGGCATCCCCCCTCTGTTACAACACAGTTGGTTCAGCAGAGGTGATTGGGCTGAAGGTGGAGCTGGGGGAGGATAAGGAATGAGGGCAGAACTGGCTTGAGGGTGGAACTGCGGCTGGGGCCAGAGCAGGGTGGCACTCCCTCCCCCACTCCCTGTGGGGGCTGTCCAGGCCCTGCTGCCTGTGTCGTCCCCCGCCTCCCACCCCAATTTTCCTCTGCACGCCCCCTAGGGAGGTGCGCCTCACAGTTTGGAGATCACTGGATTAAATGGATTGATTGTGCTATGAACAACTAGCAAGAGCAGCATGCCAAAAGGCCACTGCACTTAACATGATGACAATGGCCAACATACCTAAACAGTCTAAACGGCTTTTCTTACACACCAGCAAACAGTGTTTCTATTCCTTTTGGGCTTTCATCTTAATAGAACAGGATTTTCTTGCTTCAAGATCTTTGATTGGGCTGCTGATTGTTCATGGAATTTGTTGACTGACTCATAACTCTCAGCTGCCAGGATTTTGTGAACTGGCTGTACTTGGAACTGCACCCAAGTAGCATAGGTCTTGTCACTGTACTTTGATTTGGCAAACATGTCATTTTCTACTCGGCAGAATCCAAGACCTGATATGTGGAAAATTTTGTTTAGTCTTCCCTTCAGAAAGGAGATTACTCACCTTTGTCTTGTGGGGTATATATCAGGCGACTATCCAACTTTATGAATTGGAGGACTTTGGTTTTCATTACTACTTTTAACCTTCAAAGGCACAAATATTGACATACAGAAAAAAAGGCTTTTGGCTGTTGGAAACTTTTGTAGCTATGTCTTGTCATTGGGGAAATCCATATATCCAAATGCACTCTTGGTTTCTTTAGAAGTAAAAAATAAACCAGCAAGAAGATGAAGTCAGTTAATAGCTTGTTATAAGCCCAAACCCAGTGTCTTGCTAACAGATCTCTCTCGGGCTTAAACTTTGTGCATTGATGCCAACAATAACAAATATGTAGGCAATTTTTTCTGCAGCATCTGTACAGGATGCTGTATACAGGCCCAGATGTCTTTAGAATGTCCTCTGACTTTGATAAGGGTAAGCAAGATGTTAAGTATCTTGATGAATTCTTAAGAATCAACTTACTGCACATACACACTCTTAGTAATATTATGAAAGGTAAGTTTTTGTTTTTAAACTTACTCCACTTTGGAGCAAAGATGCAAGTACACCTTGAGGTGAGAAAGTGTTTTTTCTTGGACTGCCTCCATGATTGTTCCTTTTTGTGGTCAGATATCTGAGCACTAACAAAATCATTTTAACACTAGTGTGCTTTCAAATGAATTGGAAATTTCTAAAGTTTGAGGAGATACTATGAAAGATGTAAGGTATATGTTCTTAACATAAAAATTTGCTCCAACTATCGGAAGAATATGTTCAGTATTAAAAGTTCAATTACCGCTTTTGGGTTTCAGCTCTTTCTGGAGATACATACATGTGAGTATTGAGGGAGTGGTGTCTAATGGTTTAAAGCAAAGGAGGATCCTATTTCGGATCTGAGCCACTGACTCACTATGTGACCGTGGGCAAGTTACTCAACCACCTTATGCTTCAATTATCCCAGTTGGGAAACTGACTAAACAACAGGAAACATGCTGAAAGGCAAATACTGCATCTGTACTGTGCTTCTTGGTCAATTAAGTACGAAAAACAAAATGAAAGCAGAGCCAGCAGCATTTTCTAAAAAACCCAGATTTTTATCAAATGTATGTTTTTGTTTTCCTTATAGCCAAGGCTTGAAAAATTTACCCAACACTTCCTAGCCTAAGCTGTAAGCCTGCTCTTCAAGCCAAAATACACCAGTATCTCATGCTCATCCTCCAGCCTTACCCATTTGTGCCTAGTCTCCCAGTGGTCAGATACCTCTCCCAGCCATTCTTAGGCTAGGGCTGGAAGATCCTGGTCTCCTGCTAGTTGAATTTTGTGCTTCATATTAGAACATAGATCACCTCATCCATGCAGACATCAAAATAATCAGTGTTGCCTCCTAAAATCAATTGATACTTGGCTACCATTTTGATCTATTAACTAATGCTGCTATCCCTAAATCAGCATATGTTTCCTCCCAGATATGTTATGTAACTCCTTTCCTCACACCTCCTCCCAACCCCCAAAACAATTTTTATTGACTCTGCTTGAGTGGTGGGAGACTGAGGTTTCCCTCCTCATTATCTGGGCTCATCCTACTCAAGAACAGGGAGGAGAAGACTGAGTAGGGAGGCTCCATTTAGTGTATTTAAAAAAACCCAGACTTTTTTCTACCATATCAGAGAGCTCTTGTTTGGCTGACACCAGATAGATGTCTCTTGTGGGGATTCCGCAGCCATCCTTACTTAAGGCGGTGTGCAGGGGTCGTCGTCATCCCGGATGACGGGGTGATAGCAGAAGCCTCCCAGCTCCAAACAGACAGCTCTCTGCTGTTGCAGTGTGTTTACACTAGGAGTTTGCATATAATATCCCAGTGTAGATGGCATTTATATTTTTAAATGAAGCTTTGTTTCTGAACAAGGTGATCCTTCTGCTGGGAAGGATTCCTGTTCACCCTTGGTGTGCGCAGGAGACTTTTTCAAGCCTTGTTTAGCGTCATTGCTAGCAAGCTTAGAGATCAAGTGCTGCCATAGGAGATAAGATGAACGGAGGGTCCCAAGCTTTTGTAATGACAAGGCTGACTAGATCTGATGCTGTTCCCTCTACTTGCTTCTAGATGGCACTATGAAATAAGAGAACTTGCATGTACAGTCCGATGAGACAAGCTAGCTATATAGGGTTAGTAATAAGGTGTTGGGTTTATCCATGGTGGTAGTATGTATGCTAGGGAATTAAATCCTCTGGGAAGAAAATGTCACTCAAATTCATCCCAGTGTGATATAGGAACACTGATCAGTGTGCTTTGAATCGTTTTTAGATAAGCATGAGTCATGAAGGTATTAATAGAGGGGTCAGTGTTCACACTAAACAAAACAATATGATTTGTGTACAAAGAATTTACAATGATGAGCTATTTACCTTAGCATATAAATGAGGCCACTATATAAATGGCTGCCTAAGAGCATAGCCAGACCTTCTCTCACCCCAAATACTTCTCTTACAGTTATCTATACAACACATCTCATCCAAAAAATAAAAATAAAACTTTAACATGTATCAGTATGTTGGATTTCTGAAGAGGGAAAGGTTTAATAATTTCTATACACAATTTTTTCTCCATTGTCTCTTAGGTTTTAAATTCTTTAGCTTTTTTGCTTCCGTTGTTCAAAGCAGGAAGTTATGATTTAAGACAATTTTAAAGGTCTAATCTAACAGTCTTTCTTGAGCAGAAGATTTCCTTAGGAAGATGGCTTGCAAAAGAGGTTGTTCGTGGCAGAGGAAAGACCTGTCTTCCATTTTTGTAAGCTGCTCTTGTGTTCAAGAGTTGTTGTGTTCAGCATATCTTGAAGTACTGAGTAAAATTGGTTGGTTCAGAAACATTCATTCATTATGAAGTGTGCCATTATAGCAGAAACTTTAGCTTTTGGATGTTTGAGGGTGGAAAGAGCTGGACTAGCTATTGATATGGTAGGAGATAATGGTCCTGTTGTAGTAAAACATATAAAACTAAAACACTTAAAATTGGCTTCTTTTTTTTTCAGCAGCTCCATGAGACGGTGAAAAGAAAACTTGATAGTGCTGCTTCCCCTCAGAATGGAGATCAACAGAATGGGTATGGGGATATGTTTTCTGTGTCCAAGAAATTACGTCGTGAAGATGGTCTTGGTGGGGTGAGTGGCTCCTCCAACGGCGTACCTCCTTTATCCCCACTACACCAACTTGACAAGAAATCTTCCGGTGGCGATTCCTTACAGCTCAATGGAAAGCACTCGGTGGGGCTGGATAGCATCCATAAAAAGTGTCTTCCAGATGCTAACCTTCAGCTGAATGGACGTAGTGATGCTGATGACTCATTTCCTTTGGGTTTGAACAAAGAGCTCAAGCAAGAGCCAGTGGATGACCTTCCTTGTATGATTGCTGGAGCAGGCGGTTCTATATCTCAGAACAACTTGATGCCCGATCTTAATCTTAATGAGCAGGAATGGAAGGAGCTCATTGATGAACTTAATAGATCAGTGCCTGATGAAGACATGAAGGATCTATTTAATGAAGACTTTGAGGAGAAGAAGGATGCAGATTCTTCAAATTCAACTGCACAAACTCCATTGCCACAAGACATTAACATAAAGACTGAATTTTCCCCAGCAGCGTTTGAGCAGGAACAGCAGATGGGGTCTCCACAAGTCAGATCCACTTCTTCAGGTCCAACATTCATTGGAGCCTCCTCTGTACCTGTTAGTGCTGCTTCTCCAGCAGTTGGGGGCTCTCAGACTATGTTCCAGTCTTCCAGTCAGCCAGTGACTGAAAATCCTAACCAGTCCATGATGCAGGCATCAAACCAGTCTCAAAATGTTCAAAGGCCTCTACCAAATGTATTATTATCTGGACAGGGCACAGGAAATGCCAAAGAAATGTCCTCTGCTCACCAACTTCAACAGATAGCTGCTAAGCAGAAAAGAGACCAGATGTTGCAGAACCAGCAGCAGGCTTCACAAGTCCACCAAACCAGTCAGATGTCCAGCTGGCAGCAGTCTGGACCTTCTCATAGTCCACTGGGTGTCCCCTACACAATGGACAATCCCACCAGCCCTTCAGTTTACCAACAGGACTTCAATAACCAGAAACTCATAATTCCTAGTATGGCAAACAAGAGTTCTCCCAGGAGTGGAGGCAATTACCATGTGAATATGTTGAGTCATCAGCCAAACAGCCTGAACCAGAACTCTGTAAATAGCCAAGGCTCCATGCTAGATTATGGCAACACAAAACCTCTTTCACATTACAAAGCAGAGTGTGAGCAAGGAGTTACAGTACCTGGCCAGAACAAGACACCTATGTTGGCATATCTGCAGCAACGCCAGCAACCGCCACTGCCTCATATGAGTGAAGAACAAAATGGGATGTTCCTGATGAAGCAGAAGTCTGGAAATATTGCCTATAGACCTCTAGTACCACACAGCCAGGTAAATGTTATGGGCTGTTATCATTGTGAAGTAATAGATCTTGGAGTGCTGAGTGGGTAGGATTAGATCCAATTATTAGTTGCAATTATTTGGAAATACAGTTTACTGAATATCCTAATTTTCCATTCTAAAACAAGCAAAACCAAGACACGACCAAGGAAAAAGTATCTAGAAATAACCAAATTTTTCCTTGAGTATATTGTCTAATAGCTAGGCTGGTAAGATATATTTCCAACTTAATACACCATGTGGAAACCAAATTCCTTAATATAAAAATCACTACAAAGTATTCAAGTATCTTTATGGATAAACATTTATCTAAAATACTTTCTTGTGTAAAACTTAAAAATAATTCTCAAAGAAACCTTACTTTTCCTTTCAATCAATGTCTCCTCTTCTCGGGTGACTTGTTTGAAGACCTCCTTCCTTCTTGACTCCTGAGGGTGTTGCGGCTCATATGAATAGTTGGGGCCATTGGGAGAACAAATGGACTGTGTTTTAAGTGAAATCCCAAGGCTGATTATCTTAAATCTTAGATGTTGGAGAGGTTTGTATCCTCTCCCTTCCTCCACGCCCCCTGGTGGAAATTAACAGTGGTAACATTTGTCTACCTGAGGCAGTATTATTCCTGGGAGAATTCTGTGCCGATGTGCAATGCAGAATTTGCATAGAATTAACGTTGTGCTCAAATTTCCTTTTTCCCTCGCAAATATGGGCTGCAGAGCTGCTGGCTGCCTCTAGGGGTTGTTGGACCCAGCAGAGCACCCAGCTCTCAAATAGAAGATGTTGCTATGGGGGAGGAGGAGCTGGAGGATTCCCAGCAGCTGCAGGAACGTGGCACCATGCAGGAAACTGGGACCCAGCATCAGGCTATTTTTCCCTCACACTCTCTCTAACCCCAGAGCCCAGGGATTTGGAATGTGTCAGCTGGGGGGTGCCACGTGGCTGGGCTCTGGGGAAGAGAGGGGGGTGTGGGTGTCTGGACTGGGGGAGTGGGGAGAAATAAGAACTGGGTTGTTGTAGAGGGTTTCTTTAACTCTCTAACCCTGGGGGGAATTTTGTGTGTCTGTGTTGTTACAGACCTAGTTGCTGACAGATGTTTTGAAATAAGTTACCAAAATAATTGAAACTGCCATGATTATATAGTGTTTTGACAAATAAAATATGCAGAATTTTAAAATACTGTGCACAGAATTCTTAATTTTTTTGGTGCAGAATTACCCCAGGGCTACAATATGCAGAATAAAAGGTGACCTGCAAAGGAAAATAAGGCGTTATTGTCCTCTTGCTTTATGGTGTACTAATGCTTTTTCCGAAAAGGCTTGTTGTGCTTGTTTTACGTTAAAAATTCCTGACTTGTCTACCCTGTTATTCCTGGAAGACTGCAGAACTAATAGGATACAAATACACAAATGGTATCATAAGTACAAATCTGTGCAATTGAGGGTGACTTGTCAGAATATTTAAAACTGTGGTGTTTAACACCTAGAACACAAATGCTTGTTGAACAGTTGAGAGAAAAGATCTTTTTTAAAGATGTAAAAGCCTGTCCCTCCAGCTAAAGGCTGTTAAAACTCTTAGTCCAGGAGTATGGTCCCTCAAATCATGTTTTTCCTGTTTTTTGATTGAGGTAATCTTGATGCTTCTAAGGCAGGGGTAGGCAAACTACAGCTTGCGGGCCAGATCCGGCCAGCTGGCTGTTTGAATTCCGCCCTTGAGCTCCTGCTGGGGAGCGGGGTCTGGGGATCTGTGCGGCTCCCGGAAGCAGCGGCATGTCCCCCCTCCAGCTCCTATGCTGAGAGCTGCAGGGTCAGTGCCTGCAGACAGGGCAGCACGCAGCAGAGCGGCCTGGCCATGTCTCCGTGTAGGAGCTGGAGGGGGGGACATGAGGTAATTGGTGCCCAGAGTCTGCACCCCGAGCCACCCGCCCCTGCCCTCTGGAACCCTCGGTCCCAGCCCGCACCCTCCTGCACTCCAAACCCCTCATTCCCAGCCCCACCCAGAGCCTGCATCCCCAGTTGGAGCCCAGCCCGGAGCCCCCTCCCACACTCTGAACTCCTCATTTCTGGCCCCACCCCGAAGCCTGCACCCCCAGCCAGAGCCCTAACTCCCTCCCACATCCCAACCCCAATTTCGTGACCATTCATGGCCCGCCATACAATTTCTATACGCAGATGTAGCCCTCGGGCCAAAATGTTTGCCCACCCCTGTTCTAAGGTAAAGACCAAGCAGAACTTTTTTTGTAAATCAGAGCTACTTTATGCTTCATAAAAAGCAAAGAAGGCATCATTCCAATTTTTTTCCTTTGTAAGTCACCTTTAACATAGCACTGATAAAATGGGAGGAAGTAACACCTCAACAGCTGTTTTTTCATGTTTGCTGACTTGGGGCGAATCCACATCCTAATGTGCGTTGAAATAACAAAAGAAGTTAATTAAAACAGACCTAGTTAATTTGCTGCAAGTTTGTGTAGACCAGCCCTTATACGCTGCAATATCAATTACTTTTGATTCACAGAATCTGATTAAACTGGGGAGTAGAGGAGCTGGCACCACACGTCAGTATCTGACATTTTAATTTAAAAAAAAAAAAATTGTGTGAAAAATACTATGATCAAGATTAAAGCTGGGGTTGGAAGATGTCCGCAGGTAACCATAGGAACTGCCAATAAGATTTTTGATGTGGTTACCTGTAAAACTGTCAAAGCAGACTTAGTATTCGTCTTACTTCTCTGATATTGTTGCTATTTTATAGGTAGCACTTATGTTCATTCAAGTCTCCTAAAAGAGCAGAGTTTCACACTGCAGTTTTCAGCTACGTGGAGAAAATACAAGAATATCAAACAGTAAATATTGGATGCTAAACTAAAGACCCAAACTTATCTCTGTACTGTTAGTCTGCTTTTTTGTTTTGTTTTGTTTTGTTTTTTTGGTCAGCTCTTCTAGAGATCGTCTAATGGCTCAGGACATTTAAAAATCATGCTTTTGGACTATACATTTTGGTGGAAAAAAAAACCTCTTCCCCCTCCCCTACTAAATACCACCAACTCCTTATTAACAATAGTTTTATCTGGTTAACAATAATTCAGTTGTACAATCAGAAATTGAAAGAAGTAGGATTACTGTAATATTTTTGTTGGTATCTGAAATTATACTTAGTAGATTCAAATACAATGTATCTCAAATTTGCTTTATGCAGTCTTCATTTGAAATCCTGCCATCCAAGTAAATGTAGAAAGTTTTGTACTTCACACTAGTTGTGGTATGCTGCGAGTAATTAATGTTGAATTAATAAGAGATATGACGCCTAATCAAGGAAGCAGAAGCCTAAGGTGGGGAGAGGATTATACTGGAAAGGCTATCTGCAGAATCAGGGGCTTAGTGGAGAATGCAAATACTTATATGAGTAGTGCTGTAGAATTCAATGGCACTAATAACATGTATAAATTCTTGCAGAATTGGTATCTTGTATTGCTTAATTTCATCCTATAGTTCCTGGTAGTTTACTAAATTAAATTAATCTCTGTGTGCCTGTAATAAATCCCACATTAAGGTTATTTGGGAATACAATTCAAAATGTTTCTTCATTTCAAAAGAAGGTTCTGGGAGCACAGATGCATGTTGTACTTAATGGTTTACAACTTGCTGTTGAAAACAGCACTGAAGTTCTGGAGGCTTGAATAAAGATTAATAGTTAGTCCACTACATGGATATTAGCAGGATGTCAGAGTGGTGATTTGTGGATTTTTTTCTTCCCTTCACCTTTCTATTAATGCCTGGCAGTGTGCTCCTAGCTGTGTAGAAGCATACATAGGGCCTTTCATTTGCGTGAGGCGGGGGGAAGTGTTGTAAATAAGATTGACAGTGCAGTCTCCCTCCATGAATGTTGTGTAGCTCCAGATCTTCCTCTAATCACTTTATTCGTGCATGGCCCTTGCTACACATTTCTTCTTGGCCGCCTTGTGTTTCTTTTTGTTTCCCAGGTAGTTAATCTGGCATTGTCACAGGTTAAGCAGAAGCTTTATAGATTGAGAATTTAAAATATTTTGCTAGACTTGTTTTACACTCCATTTTTACACAGAACTTTATTAATCAACTGTGTGGAAACACAAAAATGGATATGGCTTGCCAAGTGTCTATTTTCTTAGGGATATTGTTATGACTTGTGTCCTGTAAGAGATAAAGTAATAGTACTTTGCCATTTTCTAGTTATGTAATCATTTGTCATGAGTGATGATCTTGCTGACCTGAATATGTTCATATAGAGCTTGTAGATTCAGTAGTACCCAAGCCAGTCCTATAACTGATGTTATTTATATTCTGCAGGATCAAAACCCTTCTCCCAGTGTTCCTCGTGTTCCTGTTTCTGTCCCAGGTCCTGGTGTTAGTGCTCAGGCTTCCAGTGTTTCCATGGCAGGTAATCATAACAACACAGCCTATCTCAGCAATCAGCAGCAAGCCGTGGTAATGAAGCAACACCAGATGTTACTGGACCAGCAGAAGCAACAACAAAAGCATTTGCTGATGGAGCAACAGAAGCAGCAGTTCCTAATAGGGCAGAGGCAGCAACAACTGCTAGCTGAACAGGTAAGAACAGCCATACTGGGTCAGACCAATGGTCCGTCTAGTCCACTGTCCAGTCTTCTGACAGTGGCCAATAACAGATGTTTCAGAGGAAATGAACAGAACAGGATAATTATCGAGTTATCCATCCCCTGTTGTCCACTCTCAGCCTCAGGCAGTTGGACACTTAGGACACCCAAAGCATGAAATTGCATCCTTGATCATCTTGACTAATAGCCATTGATCAAGTTATTCTCTATGAACTTATCTAATTTTTTTTTGAGCACAGTTATAGTTTGTCTTCACAACGTCTCCTGACATGAGGTCCCCTGGTTGACTGGGCATTGTATGAAGTAGCACTCCTTTTCATAGAATCATAGAATATCAGGGTTGGAAGGGACCTCAGGAGGTCATCTAGTCCAACCCCCTGCTCAAAAGCAGGACCCATCCCCAATTAAGTCATCCCAGCCAAGGCTTTGTCAAGTCTGACCTTAAAAACTTCTAAGGAAGGAGATTCCACCACCTCCCTAGGTAACGCATTCCAGTGTTTCACCACCCTCCTAGTGAAAAAGTTTTTCCTAATATCCAACCTAAACCTCCCCCACTGCAACTTGAGACCATTACTCCTTGTCCTGTCCTCTTCCACCACTGAGAATAGTCTAGAACCATCCTCTCTGGAACTACCTCTCAGGTAGTTGAAAGCAGCTATCAAATCCCCCCTCATTCTTCTCTTCTGCAGACTAAACAATCCCAGTTCCCTCAGCCTCTCCTCATAAGTCATGTGTTCCAGACCCCTAATCATTTTTGTTGCCCTTCGCTGGACTCTCTCCAATTTATCCATATCCTTCTTGTAGTGTGGGGCCCAAAACTGGACACAGTACTCCAGATGAGGCCTCACCAATGTCGAATAGAGGGGGACGATCACATCCCTCGATCTGCTCGCTATGCCCCTACTTATACATCCCAAAATGCATTTTATTTTAAACCTGCTGCCAATTAATTTCTTTGGGTGACCCCTGGTTCTGGTGTTATGTGATGGGGTAAATAACACTTCCATGTTCGCTTTCTCCATACCATTCACAATTTGATAGACCTATATCATATCACCTCTTAGTCATTGCTTTTCCAAGCTGAAAAGTCCCCGTCTTTTTCATCTCTCCTAATATGGAAGTAGTTAAGCCGACAGGAGAGCTCTCTCCCATCAGCTTAGAGCAGCTACATTAAAGAGCTTACAGCAGCATTGGTGCAGCAGCGCCGCTTTAAACTCTCTACTGTAGCCGTACCCTTAGTATCTGTTCCTTTAGCCATATTCCCACAGAGCTTGAAGAGTTTTTCTCCCTCACAGGAAGTCTGGCCCCTAAATAGGCATACATGCCCAACTACAGGCCTCAGTCCTGTACTCTTGCTGAAAGGCTTTCAGGACAATACCTTTAAATGCTTACCTTTCGATGTGAGTCCTTCTTTGTCCTTTCCTGTAAGCCTCTCCTCTGCCTCACTCCAGCTCTCTCAGCTTTGGAGCCGAGGTAGCTTTTTAGTATAGCCTGGCAGTTGCATGATCTGGGACTACAACTTACATCATTCCCTCCTAGAGACGGTCTCCCAGAATTCCCTGGCCATTCAAGACCAACCCTCCAGAAGAAAGGCCAGCGGTGCTTACTCTCAGATGTGCCTCTGACTGTGGCAGCACCCCTTTGGGTTTATGATCTTCAAAGAAAGCCTGAAAGGACTTTTTTTTTTGTTGTTTTTTAAAAATA
Source organism: Eretmochelys imbricata (assembly GCF_965152235.1). Taxonomy (NCBI): domain Eukaryota; kingdom Metazoa; phylum Chordata; order Testudines; family Cheloniidae; genus Eretmochelys; species Eretmochelys imbricata. The sequence goes on along the minus strand of NC_135579.1, from coordinate 7,906,966 downwards.
ATACCCTTCATTCCTTCCCCCCCACGTCCCCTGAATGTCAACTCTTGGTTCCCTATTTTTACTGGTGGATTTGTTAGATGACTTTGATGTGGACTGGGAGCTTTCTCCACCAAATTGAAGAGGTAGGGTTGTTGAATCTTTAAGGGAGAGCTTTCCTCCAGCTGAGTTAATGGACTGTTAAAACCGTCTTAAATAGTGAATAACATCACTAGTATTAGTTCTCTATCATAGCTAGAGAACTAGTAGGTTTCATGGTCTTTTAGGAAAACTGGGGTAGGCAGAGGCAGGAAAAATCTTTAAAAACAACCTTTCAGTCTTCTTGCTACATATTAAAAAGAAGAAAATTCACTTTTCTGTTTTGCTGGGCCCCTTTAAAATGAGACACATTGATAGTGGAGGAAGTTGGGTAAAAGTGCATCTTTTCCCTGTAGTGTTTTCAGAAATGTTACTGAAAATGGCTATTTACTGAATATTAGAGAGGCAAGGTGAGTGAGGTAATATCTTTTATTGGACCAACTTTTGTAGGTGTGTGTGTGTGTGTGTGTGTGAGAGAGAGAGAGGCTTTTGAGCTTACACAAAGGTCTTCTTCAGGCCTATTTACTGAATAGGCATTGATTGAAAGACTGACATTCCAGTTTTCCTAGCATCTGAGAGCATTTAGAGATGCATTGCAGCAACTTCTAATGCGTGTTTCTGTCATCCTGGCTTTCAGTTTGTGCATTTTTTTTCTGAGTTTATCAGAATTCTGTCAACTGCTATTTACTAATCTGCTCTCCTGTCCTTTCCTCTTTTAAATAAAAATTATTGCACTTGACTCCTGTAAAGAGAGAGTATTCTTCTGGGTTGGGGCTATACAGTAACGCCTTGCTTAATGTTGTAGTTATGTTCCTGAAAAATGCAACTTTAAGTGAAACAATATTAAATGAATCCAGTTTCCCCATAAGAATTAATGTAAATGGGGGGAGTTAGGTTCCAGGGAAACTTTTTTCACCAAACAAAAAACCATATATTTTTAATTTATATTTTTATTTATAATATACATATATATGGGGTGTGTGTGTATGTATGTATGTATAAGTTTTAAACAAACAATTTAATACTAAGCCCTGTCGTGTCCCCACCTGCTCTATATGGAGAAGGAGTAAGCAGGGGGAGGGGTACACCCTGACATTAGCACCTCTCTCCCTCCCCCTATGTACAGCAATTTAATACTGTATACAGCAATGATGATTGTGAAGCTTGGTTGAGATGGTGAAGTTCGAGGGTGGGATATTTCCCAGGGAATGCCATACTGCTAAATGATGAACTAGCATTCGGCTGAGCCGTAAAGGGTTAACTTGTTGTTAATGTAGCCTCACACTCTATAAGGCAACAGGAATGGAGGGAGGGGAGACAGAGAGACACACCCCTTTAAGAGAGATGAGATGCGCATTGCCCCTTTAAATATGCTGACACCACTCTAAGTACATTGCCTTTTTAAGTATATCAGGAAGTTGAGACAGCAGCTGCTGCCAGCAAGTTTTCTGTCCTGAGCCCTGTCGTGTCCCCACCTGCTCTATATGGAGAAGGAGTAAGCAGGGGGAGGGGGACACCCTGACATTAGCACCTCTCTCCCTCCCCCTATGCACAGCAAGCAGGAGGATCCCGGGAGCAGCTCCAAGGCAGAGGGCAGGAGCAGCACATGGCAGTGTGGGGAGGGACAACTGAACTGCTGGCAACTGATAGCCTGCTGGGCGGCTGCTGCACAGGGAACTTAGGGGAGCAGGGAGCTGATAGGGGGGCTGCTGGTTCACCCTGGTTCCAAGCCCCCACCAGCTAGCGCCAACAGGCTGCTCTTCCTGCAAGCAGTGGACAAAGCAAGTGGCTGCCAAACGACGTTATAAGAGAGGATTGCGCAACTTTAAATGAACATGTTCCCTAATTGATCAGCAACAAAACAACCTTAATTGGGATGACTTTAAGTGAGGAGTTACTGTATAACACTATTAAGCCCCTATAGTTATCAGACCTCTGAACAAAGCATAGGTAGCTTTGAAGTCCCCCTTGAAATTAAGTGTTGATTCTCTTTTTCTAACTCTTGTACTGAACCTTTCGTAGGAAAAGCGGCATCAACAAGAGCAGCAGCTCCAGCGGCACCTGACCCGACCACCCCCTCAATACCAAGATCAGGCACAGAACCCTTACCAGCAGCAGGTTGGACAGTTCACAGGTAAACAAACATGGGATTTGAATTAATAATGGTGAAAAGAGATTGCTCCTTGGGAATGAAAGTAAGGTGTCTTCAAAGTCCCTGGACTTCATAATTTGTTAATATTTTTTGTTCCCTTTTTTGTTACTCTTTAAATTGTTTTGATATATATTCTGACTTCAGTTGCTATTTAACAAAACTGCCTATCCCACATACATTAATTTAATGTTTTTATGTCAACTTAAGTATCCAACTCTTTAATACACCTCTAGGAATAAGTCTGTAGTGCTTGGATAAGGGATGGCATGAAAATTCTTAAATGTCTTTACATTTCCCCAAGGTCCTTGGAGATCAAGTGACTTTCTCCTCCTTCCTCTTCCCATAGAGGCCCCAAATTATAGTTACCTTGCCTCCAATACATGAAGGATACAGCTCTTTCTGAAGCTGAATGTCATCACTCCCTGTATTCATCACAGGGCCTCACAAGAAAAACACAAGAACGTTTTTTCCCCATTTAAGAGCCTGAATTTTTTTGCATCCACAGCACTCTTATCCCTGCTGATTTGAGTGAGGAATATGAGCTCTGATCCTCTGCATTTTAGGGTGATAGTCTGCATTTATTTGTGTGGGTGAGGGGTGGAACTCGCTACATCTTTTAGCATATTAATGGTGGTAGCAAGAAGGTGTAATTTCCAGTCAGGTGGAATAGCATAACTGATGTGAAAACATTGGAGGCCAGTCATCACCCATCTTTTTGTACTGGAAAGAGACTTCCCCTGCATTGGGGCAAGAAACTGCTTTGAGTATAAATATGTCTGCAGGTATTGGTCCACTCACTTTCTCTGGAGGTAAAAGAACTTTTTTAAAAAAAAAAAAAAAAAAAGCTAATTTCCTTCCTCCTCCTGTCCTGCTCTCCCCTCACCTCCAATATCCCCATTGAAGGGCAACTTCTTAATGTGGAAATATAAACAAGATACCATTATATTAACGATGCTGATGGATGGTAACCTGCAACATCTTAGTCAGTGATATGAAATGTGGCTTCTGTGGCCAGGCAATTATTTTCCTCAAGATATGTAACAGAAGTAAGTTGATACAGGAGTAAGAGAGAAATCCTTGTACATCTATACCCGATAGGTATGTAGGATAGGTGGTGAGTATTGTCCCTCAATCTGAGCTTTGCAGTACTCATTTTTCCCCACCACTACCACCAGAAATGCAGTGGTAGATCAGTTAGAAATACTGAGCGCGTAACAATTTGCAAGAGTTACAGCATTGTTAAAAACACCATTGGTTTTACCCTATAGTCATGCTAACTATAGATATTTTATCACTGTTACATCCAGGCATATGTCCCTCCTCTTTGCTTATTAGCATGGCAAAAAATGGACTTCTGAACTTTTTTTGATGGTATATTTCACTGATAACTTGTTTAATGCTTTGAAAGCCTTACCATTCAAACTATCTATTTTTTTGCACTTGAGTTCAAAACATTCACCCCCAGCTTTTCTGGTAAGAGTGGCTGTCTCAGTTTAACAAATTTGAAAGAGGGACTCGGGCTCTTGGGACTCCTTTATATCTCATTGCAGAAAAGGCATTGGAACTATTTCTAGGCATTTTTTTTCTGTACACTTTCTTATGTATTCCTCTTGTCTCTTTATATATTTTGGACTCAAACTGGGGGAGAGGGAGCTGTCATTCTGCATAAATGCTTTTAAGTAGAGTTAAAAAGAAGCTGCTGCCTTGGTGGTTTACTGATCATATTGCTTATTCCTGTGATTATCATGTTGATATCAGTCTTGCATGTTGACGCATAGTGAATGCTTCAGTATGAAAAAAAGGTACTCAAACTCAGATGTATTATCTGGTTTGAAAGTCCTAACATTCAAACTGAAACCGATAAAACAGATGCGTTATCAGTGAAAGAGATGATTTGGCATGTACCCTAATGATGAGTTAGACTCTTTGCATCCAGGCTAGATGAACAAGTTGGAGAGTCTGCCCTGCTTCTCAGCCTGATGCTATATTTCAGCATTTTGGCCCTCGTCTCCCAGTTTAGAGCTCTTCCACGGACATGAACTCTGATTTGAGGGACTTAGATCTTTATCTCATTAGCCCTGCAATAGGCACTTTGGGTCAGATTTTTAAAGGTCTTTAGGAGCCTAAAGATCCAAATAGGCTCCTAATGGGATTTTCAGAAGTGCCTCGATGCATAACTCCAATTGATTTCAATAAGAGATTCCTAGGTGCTTTTGAAAATCCCACTAGGCACCTGTCTGCATTTTTAGGAGCCTAAACACCTTTAAAAATCTGGCCCTTGTGATCTTGGTTTCTGCCTTCTCTAAAAGAAGTGGCATTCAGATTGCTGATGTTCTGTTATAATCACACCTGTGCATGTTGATCAGTAGTGAGCACTGACTTATGGGTAAGGCTACATTTTAGTCATGGGTATTTTTAGTAAAAGTCATGGACAGGTCACAGGCAGTAAACAAAAATTCACGACCTGTGACTAGTCCATGACTTTTACTATATACCCCTAACTCAAACTTTGGGTGGGGGTGTGGGGGGGGCTAGGGAAGGGCAGCCAGGGTGCTTGGGGGGAGCAGGAGGGCAGCAGTGCTCCCTATCTGGATCCTTGCCTAAACACTCCCCTCCCCCCCCTCCAGCAGCAGCAGCAGAGTTTGGGTGTGGGAAGGGGCAGGGGGTTGGGGCACAGGATGGGGTGAGGCAGGCTCTGCGTGGTGCTTACCTGGGGGGCTCCCAGGAATAGGCGACATCCCCCTTGCTCAACTGCTTAGGCGGAGGCGTGGCTGCCTCTACCTGCAGGCACCATACCCGCAGTTCCCATTGGCCACACTTCCCAGCCAATGGGAGCTGCAAAGCCAGCACTCTGGACTGAGGCAGTATGCAGATCTGCCTGGCCATGCCTCTGCCTAGCAGCTGAGCGAGGGGGATGTCACCGCTTCAGGGAGCCTCCTAGGTAAGCGCCACTCAGAGCCGGCCTCACCCTGTCCCGTGCCTCAACCCCCTACCTTCTCCCACACCCAAACTCTGCTGCTGCTGGAGGCATGGTGGCCTGAGACTGCCCCAGCCGCAGTCAGTGCAACTGGTGCAGGGGCTACCTGAGCTGCCCCTGAGCCAGGCGCACCGGCCGCTGCAGAAGTCACTGAAAGTCACGAAATCCATGACCAACCCGCAGCCTTACTTATGGGGAAGTAGTTGGAAGCTTCTTTACTGACATACCACAAGACTGATCATACAGGGGAAGTTGTAATATAGAACTTTCCCATTTATATTCCGTGTGTGTATGTGTGTGTTGTTACAATTATATCTAGTTAAATGTATCTACTACATGTATGTGAAATAGCGTCTAAAGGTCTAGATAGGCTCTGGTTAAATTGAAATAAACATAGTTAACGTAGTAAATATTGCTGTGTATTACAGGGTCATCTCCAGCCATGACCGGGGTAAGTAACTTAGGACAGTCCAACTCCAGCAGTCCACGGATGTTTTCTCAGACCCAGAACATGATTCAGATTGGACCTGGACACAGCTCTGTTCCTCCTCTCCAATCAGGCTCCAGTCAGCAGGATCGAAGTGTGACTCAGTACACTAGTATGCAAAACATTCAGCGAGGGGGGCTGTACAGCATGACATCTGGTATGACACAAATGATTTCACAGCATGCAAATCAAAGTGCCAACGGACAACTACAAATGCAAAGGCAGCCCAGCTTGGGTCAGGGCACTCCTGTTCCTGCTGGGTATGGGCAGAGCACCCTGGGAAACCCAAGCATTTCTCAGCAGCACAATAAGGGGGCACTGAATCCAACTATAGCCAAGCCACAGATGGCAAGAGTGCCAGCAGCTATTGGCACCCAAAATCCATCTTGGCAACACCAAGGTATGCCTAATATGAATAACCAGACACAAGGAAGTGGTGGCTTAGGGTCATTTACTGCCAGCTCCACTTTCCACATGCAGCAAACTCACCTAAAGATGGCCAACCAGCAGTTTGCTCCAGGGATGCCTCAGGTAAGCCTAAGCACTGGCAGATCAATGGCCTCCATGAACTCTGCTGTCTCTGGGCAGATGTTGTCATCTTTAGGTGCACAGCAGAGGACAAACCCACCTACCCAACAGCAGGTACCCTCGCAACAAGTCTTGCCTAGCATGAGCCAGGCCGTTCCAGATCTGACCGCTTTTGGCCAGAATCCAAATCAGCAACTGCCCAATAGAGCCAATCTGCACTGTACCCAAGGTTACTCAGTGAGGACCACCAGTCAGGAGCTGCCTTTTGCCTACAGTGGTCAATCAGGCAATAATGGACTACAGAGCTTGACTGGTGACACAGATCTGATAGACTCTTTGCTGAAAAACAGGACTTCAGAGGAATGGATGAATGACTTGGATGAGTTGTTAGGAACTCATTAAAATGGGGCTTGAGGGTTTTCTACTCTTATTTTTTTTTAATTTCATGAAATATAAACTACACTTTGGACCAAAAACCTGTGGCATTGAAGAGACTTGCAGGCATTAGAGGTAAATGGTTGGGAAATGGACTGGAGCCGCTTCCCAACAGGCTTCGACACATAATGGTGCACCAAGCAGGTCTGCAATGACAATGCGTTTATTTTTGTGGCATCTGTGGTGCACATTTGAACAGGTCAGGCAAATTTGTGTGCATCCCAGTCAGCCCTTCAGAAATCTCACTTGCAGTGTTTTGAAACTTAGGTTTTTAATTATTTAAAAATAAACAAAAATCCACAACAATGGTGCAGAAAGAAAGCAAATAAAATGGCAAGTATTTTGTGTTTAGGGCTTATTCTCCTGCAGCTAATACTTGAGTTGATTATTGTTCCCAGCTTGGCATGCCATTAGCTACAGTATTGCCCTACCAAATATTTTACTTCATTTTTGCCGGAGGAGAGGATGTGCACCTCAGTACATTTGCAAAACATTCTTTATTTTGAGTCAGTTCTTTTTTCCCACCAGTGAAGTGTGTGCCTGTACTCTCAACAAGCAAGTGGTATTTCACAATAATATTTACCGCATTTTTTTCTGAATGCTGGTGATAGATGAAAGAAAGTGTTAAAACCTGGCCAGCTGGCCTAGGTTAGTGACTTCCTTAATGGATTGTGGACTCCCAAGCTCCAGTTTTCACTCTGTTGTGGAGGGACAGAGTTCTTGGCTTTTATCTTGCTCAGTTTATAGAGGGACTTTCTTATGGGAGAACTTTTCAAATATATCCGACTTAAACATAAACCAATTTAATTTGCACATTTCATCATAACTCATTTCCAAACTTAGCTGTGTTTAAATGAGGGCTTTGCCCCATCACAGCTCATCTTGTTTTACTGTTTGTTTCTGCAGTGTATTCCTAATGTGGAATTTGTGAGATGAGTCTTCTCCAAAACTAAATACAGTAATGCGATAAGCACAAGATTTTGTCACTTTAGGATCAAGTGCATAAAAGCAGCACTGGGCTGAGAAGTGGAAAGTCCTTACTAAAATGTAAATATCTGCAAGTAATAGCACAGGGAGCCTGGAAAAATACTAACCTTGTTTCAAGGTTGCGCCAATGTGAAAATCTCCCACTTTCACAAACTGGCGGGGAGGGAGGGAGTATTTAGTTAGATCAGGGGTTCTCAAACTGGCGGTCAGGACCCCTCAGGGGATTGTGAGATTATTACATGGGGGGTTGCGAGCTGTCAGCCTCCACCCCAAGACCCACTTTGCCTCCAGCATTTGTAAGGGTGTTAAATATATTAAAAAATGTTGTTTTTAATTTATAAGGGGGGTTGCACTCAGAGGCTTGCTATGTGAAAGGGGTCACCAGTACAAAAATTTGAGAACCACTGAGTTAGATAATCTTTCTGTGAACAGGTGGATTGCCTTCTCTAATCTCACTTAAAGCAGAAGCCCACAGAGACTGTTCACCCTCACCCGGATGTGTTAGGGTCAGTCTCACACAGGGTACGAAAAGCAATGAGAGCAGTCAATGTTCTAAAGTCCTTAACTTGCTACCAAATATTCCCCTCTCACCAACAAACCACCTTGCCTTAACTTTTAATTTAAAATGGAAATAAAGTTTATTTGTTTTAGCTGCACAAATACCTCTTTCCCTCCAAGCCCTATTTAAAAAAAATAGCGGGCCAACTTTTTTCCATTTTTGTAAAGCTCCTTAAAATTTTCCAGCATTATGATGAAAAGGATTTCCTTCAACACAGACTCGTATCTTCAGGAGCCTTTCTGCACTGCAGAAGCATGGGGAGATTTTAAGCTTTTTTTGGGTGGGGGGGGGGGGGGAGGAGATGGGAGGGGGAGTGAAGGATAACAGTGAATGCTAGGAAGGAAAATATTTTACTGTCTCTGCAGCTCATTTATCAGACAACTTGCACTTTTTAAAAACAAACAAACTGCTTTTAACACTAATAGTTTTAATTTAACCCTGTCCAACTACACAGGAACCTAGTTTTGTCCTACACAATTTACCTAATGTGAGTTAATTATGCCCTGTTAAACAGAGTTTGGATGATATAGAGGCTGTTGATAGCTCAGTGGATTTCACCATTGAATAGATAGAGGTTGAAACTCCACTGAAGCAAATTCAATCCCTTGTAGGTTATTTAAAACAAGGTAAGATAGGGAGTTGATCACTGAATGAGAAGTAAGTGCCAGTGACACTGGTATTAGTGACATTGTTTTTAAGATTTTTCTAGGTAAAATAGCTGAGATTTAAAATTACCTAATCCTAACTTCTCTGGTATCAACAATTTGTGGAGGAGGGGGGAGAAAGCTTAGTAAGATTGGTTTTAATATTGCATTAAACAAAAAATTGGGCCAAGAAAAATTTCGTAATAGTCTTCTGAAGCGGTTAACCTTTTTTTGCGAGGGTGGGGGGCATTCACTGTACTTTTTTAAAAAATGTGTTAACTTTGCACCAGTGTGCCTTCCTTTCCTGTTGGGGGTGCTTGGGACCTCAATCTTAACAGTGGCATCCTGTAATGTCACTTTTCTTCCTACTTAACAAACACTGAGAAATAACAGGGTGGTAGAATTTAAATCCTCTTTCTTCCCTGTTTATTATATGTGGTGAAATCCTCCACATTGTTCAATGAATTTAACACATGGAAGTTAGTTCTAAAACAAAATATTATCCATCATTATTCCATAATCTGAGGGACAGAAGATCTGTTTAGCATACTTGCTACCAAAAAAGACCCTGTGTGTGTCAATATACATATAGACTCTCACACAGAAGAAACTACAGAGGTACTGTTCCCTCCATTATTGTGGAAGTTGATGGATATCGCCCTGCATGACCTGAGGGTTTGTTCATATTGATGTCCTGATTTGACTGTAGGGCCTTGTCTACAATAGCCACGGTACTGTTTAAACACTTTTCAAACATGGTTGTAGGCAAACTGGTTTATAACATCTTTTAGTCATCATGTACAAACAGTGTTAAACCTGGGTTTAGAACTGTTTGAACTTGGTCTTGACTGCTATTTTATTTTTAAACACACATTTTGTTTGTCCCTGACTACACAACACGATGAAACTGTTAAAACATGGTATTGCTATAACAGTGTTTAAAGACAGTTCAGTGGACATTGAAAATGGGCTCTAGATGTACATAAGTGCATGGATGAAGATGGGCTATGCGTTGTCCTTAAACTCTTCTACATGTAGTTGTTTATATATGCACTTGGGTTTTCCATTTTGATGCGGCTTCCGAGCAATAAGATGTAGTTTGCCTTTACCTAGCCACAGCCGCCCATGGCTTTATTTATAAACTGCGGTTTTGGGTAGTTGGGAAGGGGGTCAGAATCGTCACTGTGCAACATCCACTGCCTTCCAAAAACCACAACTCAATTGAAAAGGGTGCTCAGACTTTTGTTATACACATTTCCTTTGTGTAAATAAATGTTTACAGTTTTATATTAAAGATTGAATAAGTTAGATCTTCTGACTGTATATTTTTTACTTTTTATAGATTTTAAAACTATAATTCTTTATATATATGTTTTTGGGGGGCTATGGTAAGTTTTATGCTTGTAAATTGAGAATAATTGAATTTGATGTTAACCTTTGTGTTTTTGTCATTGAAATGTATGAAGAGCCCATTAATCCCCTTATTCTTTTACTACAATTACTGGTGCACACCAAAAAAGAAATCCTTCATTTCTGTTTTATCGTTACAAAAATAAATATTTTGCTAGTGTATTAAACATACGCCTGTGACCTTCTACCTTTTGTGTGAGCTGAGCAAGGATTTTTGCATCATCGTTCTCAGTGAGGTTTGTCCTTAGCCTAATGATAGATGGTGGGAGAAGGTTTGTGGACACCCATTGCTTTGATTAGTAATGCTCATATTCTGTCTGTCTTCATAACATAACTTTCCTTCCTTCCAAGTCCTTTCCAAACTGAGACCAGTACTGCAGTGGGAGTGAAGCGAGGAAGGATAAGGACATTCTCCGGCCAACCACCAGAAGCTTCACTTAAATTTGAAAAATTAAGTTTAATATTCAACTAGATCCTATGTGTTAGTGATGGTTATTGCTTTTTTAAATGGCTCTTCTTTCTTTGATCCTATGGTTGGGAGAGAAAGTTGGTTTCAAGCTTCCCTCTCTACTCTTATTTCCAGATTTTAGGTGTAAAAGGTTTTTAATGTTTGTTTTTTCACTTGTCTTGGAGAGAGACTAGCAGTGAATTGCTACGGATGGTATTGTCTACTCGAACTTCTAAATTGTGCCCAACTTTCCAAAAAGTAAAAGGTGATATTAGTAAAACTTGCAAAAATGAAGAAGTTATGCTGTTCGTCATGCAGCCTCCCTATTTTAAACCATTGAGAGACAACAGAAATACTGCTAACTGTGGGGGTCAGAAATTTCAAACTGGTACCAAAATGTGGGCTACTAAGTTCATGAAAATTTAGGCCTGAGGTTATTGGTACTTTAAGTACTAAAGTGTTTTTTTTAAAAAATTGCTGACTCAAACAGTTTACAATGGAACACTTGTATTGTCATCTCTTCTGTTTGATGACAAAATCTGCACTAAAGACACTGATATGAATGTGGAATTTTTTTCTGAAATAAACATTACAGAAAAATATATTTTGCAAAAACCCTAGTTATCAATAGTCCCTGCACTTGTACATCAAAACACAAGACTGAAGTGGAGTTCTCTGATCTTCCCCTTCTGTTAAATGCTCTGACTTCCTTTGGCTGAGGAATGAATGCAGCTTCCTTCAAAGCATATCAATGCTGCTTGATATGGGTGGGAAAGAATGGGGTAGGAAATAGGGAAAGAGTTACTCCAGAATCTTACTCTGGGCTAGCTGTGGCTTGTTGCATCTCTTTTGGTAGGGGCTGCTTACTCTGTTTAGAATAGTGTGTGATCTTAAGGCTTCATAGCTCTGAGCAAAAAAATCTTTGGGGCAGTGTATGCCCACTCAGATGATACCGGCTTCCACTACTGTTTTCTCAGAAAGCATGGATCTTAAATTCTGATCTTATGACAGCAGTTTGTACATGGTATGACAAGCTTAACATTGGAAATTGAAGGTGAGCCATATCACACATGAAAGGACTAGGCAGACCTAAAGTTGTTGGTTTTTAGTGTTTCCTGTTTATCAAAACAGTTTGGTAGAACATAGATTCCAATAACTGACAAACTTCATCTCTAACCTTCTCAAGTTTTGAACCTCCCTCTTAGTCATCTCTACTCTGACCACAGATTAGCACCAGTGGTTAGAAAACTTGCATAAATATGCCATCAGAGGGTCCAATTTTAGTCCAGAACTTCTTCCATGTTTGAGTATTTTCAAAGTCCTCTTATTTAGACCTTAGTCCATCCTGTGCTTTGCCGCACAGTGGGCTACCCACATTTGCCATCCTTGCCTATCAACTGCCCTTCTCTCCAAATCTTCCCATTTCATGTTGAGGTGCTTGATGTTGTTCGGAGCTGCTCATTTCCATGTTATTCGCTGTCTTCCTCTCTTTCTTCTTGCGTTTTCTGGCTTCCATTCAAGGGCGGTATTTGGTAAGTGTTCTTTTTCCATTCTCAGCATATGTCCCAGCCATTGATGTTGTCTTTTGTAGGTTATTTGTGAGAGAGTGCCTTGTCCAGCGATTTTTCTGACTTCATTCGTCTTCCTATCTCTTTTATTCCTGATATTCTTAGACATTTGTGATGAAATGCGTCCAGCTTTTGCGTATATTTCTTGGTAAGTTGACATGTCTCACTGCTATATGTTGTGAATGCGATAACAGTTGCTTTGTACATGTTCAGTTTTGTGTTGAGGGAGATGGTTTTTGAGTTGCCAGATGTCTTTGAGTCTTCCAAATGCAGTGTTTGCCTTTCTGATTCTTCTTTCCTCGGAACTGATAACCATCTTGGCTGATGGTACTTCCAAGATATGTAAAATTGTCCACTTTCTCCAGTTTCTCCTCTTCAGTTTTGATTTCTGTCCCCGTTAACATGGCTTTACATTTCTTTGCATTCTATCTCAAACCTATTTCTTCTCTATTACTACTTTTATTTGGTTTGTGCATTTTTGTAGTCTGTTGGCATCTTCGTTGATAAAAGTGATGTCAGCAAAGTCTAGATCAAATAACCTTGAACTGTTCCATTTTAGGCCACATGTATTACTGTCGCATTGTTTTAATCCATAGTCTGACTAGCATAAACAAAAAAGCAGACCGGATGGGCCCCTGCCTTACACCTGTCTTGATCCTGGAAGTCACCCACTCAATGGGCCAAATTCTGACAGCCAAAAAGGGTACATCCATAGCTACCTGAAATGTACAAACTTTAAATAGTACAGGAAAATTAGTACAGTTAATCAAAGAAATTGATAGATATAAAATTGGCATGCTAGGACTTTGTGAAGTTAGATAGAAAGATCAAGGTATGGTAACATATGGAGAAAAAACAATGTTGTATTCATGTGGAACCAAACATGAGAGAGGTGTAGGAATGCTCATGAATAGCGCTGCAAAGAAATCACTTATGAACTGGCAGCCAATATCAGATAAGCTACCGGCAGCTAAATTCCACTCTCGGCACATTAAGTGCACCATAGTCCAGGCATATGCTCCAACAAACGATGCAGATGAAGAGGACAAAGGGATTCTATACAGAATTGAATGATGTAATGAAAGAAATACCAAACCATGATCTCGTCCTGGTTATGGGAGATTTTAATGCCCAGCTTGGAAATGACAGAAGAGGTTGAAATGAATGCCCACATACAACTGGAACGACAGACAGTGGCACAAGACTTTTTGAATTTTGTGCCGAAAACAATCTTAGCATCTGCAATTCTTTCTTCCAACATAAAAACATACACAAGAAAGACATGGATTTCACCAGATGGCCATATGCAAAATTAGATAGACTATATCTGTTAGTCAGAGGTGGAAAACATTAGTGTTAAACACAAAAGTATTCAGAGGAGCAGATATAGGGAGCGCTCACTACTTGTTGAAAGGTTTCAGAGTAGCAGCCGTGTTAGTCTGTATCCGCAAAAAGAAGAGGACGACTTCTGGCACCTTAGAGACTAACAAATTTATTTGAGCATAAGCTTTCGTGAGCTACCACTCACTTCATCGGATGCAATGATGAAGTGAGCGGTAGCTCACGAAAGCTTATGCTCAAATAAATTTGTTAGTCTCTAAGGCCTGGTTTACACTGGGGTGGGGGATCAATCTAAGATACACAGCTTCAGCTACAAGAATAGCGTAGCTGAAGTTGACATATCTTAGATCAACTTAGAATCACTTTTTTCACGTCCTCACAGCGAGGGATCGACAGCCGCTGCTCCCCCGTCAACTCCGCTTCCGCCTCTCGCTGTAGTGGAGTTCCGGAGTTGATGGCAGAGCGATAGGGGATCAATTTATCGCGTCTACACTAGACGTGATAAATTGATCCCCGATAGCTCAATCACTGCCCGCCGAATCGGCGGGTAGCCTAGACATGGTCTGAGGTGCCACAAGTACTCCTTTTCTTTTTACTTGCTGAAAGCAAACATCAAATTGAAGTTTAAAGCACTCAGAAAGAAAACAGACTCAGATTATTCAATACACAGAAATTACAAGATTGCAGGATATGAAAAGAGTACCAGACAGAGGTCAAGAACAGGTCTGAGGCTCTTAAAGACCTTGAAGAAAATGAAGTGGAAAAATACTGGGAACTTTTCAAAACAGCTGTGTTAGAAGCAGCTGAAAAGATAATCGGTAGAAAGAGAGGAAGCAATAAAGAACAGTGGATCTCAAAAGAAACATGGAAAATTATAGACAAAAGAAGACAAAGGCTCTAGTACTTCAACATGCGACTGAAGAAACTAAACAAACCTACAGGAACTTAGACAAAGCAGTAAAGAAACAATGCAAAAAGATAAGCAAAATTGGATAGAAAGTAAGGCTAGTGAAGCTGAAGAAGCAGGGAAAAGAAACGATATAAGAACAGTCTATACGATCCTGAAACAGTTAACAGGTTATGAATTAAAATTCAGAAGTGTCTCAGTGAATGGAAAACAAGGAGAAATTTTGAAAACAGAGGAGGAACAAGAAAATAGGTGGAACACTTCAAAGTGCTAAACCAACCAGAACCAGTTACAAGACTGGAATTTAACAATGACCGACCATTAGACCTAGATATAGATGTATCTGAGGTAAAAATCAAAGAAGTAAGAAAAGCATTGCAGAAGCTGAAAAACAAGAAGGCACCTGGTTTGGATGGCATTCATCCTCTTAATTAGCTGATATATCTAAAGATTATTTGCTAAGTGCTCTGTTGCAGTTTCTTTTGTATAATGAGTTTTGTAACACCATTCTAGGGACTTTCAATAGAAATAAGATCCAGCCTGATTTCCTGTGAAGAGATGTTTTTGATACCCTGTACTTTCTTGCGTCAGTTCCTTCTGTTGAGCTATGTCTATTTTCAGTGTGTTGAGATTGTGTTGGGATTTAATTATTTTGTGAATGGTACAGGGCCAGAAATAAGAGTGATCGTTTTGGCCAAGTTACCACACCATACCTTTTACTATAAGTAGGGCCCTACCAAATTCACAGTCCATTTTGGTCAATTTCACAGTTGCAGGGTTTAAAAAAATCATAAATTCCATGATTTCTGCTATTTAAATCTGAAATTTCAGAGTTTAATTGTAGGGGTCCTGATCCAAAAAGGAGCTGTGAGGGAGGGGTTTGCAGTACTGCTACCCTTGCTGCTCCTGGTAGTGGTGCTACCTTCAGGGCTGGGCAGCTGGAGAGTGGTGGCTCCTGGCTGGGAGCCCAATCCTGAAGGCAGAGCCCCCACCAGCAGCAGAGCAGAAGTAAGATGGTATAGTATGGTATTACTATGTTAGCAACAAGAAGAAAGTCAAGGAAAGTGTGGGCCCCTTACTGAATGAGGGAGGCAACCTAGTGACAGAGGATGTGGAAAAAGCTAATATACTCAATGCTTTTTTTTTTTTTTTTTTTCCCTCTGTCTTCACAAACAAGGTCAGCTCCCAGACTGCTGCACTGGGCAGCACAGCATGGGGAGGAGGTGGCCAGCCCTCTGTGGAGAAAGAAGTGGTTCGGGACTATTTAGAAAATCTGGATGAGCACAAGTCCATGGGGCCGGATGCACTGCATCCGAGAGTGCTAAAGGAGTGGGCGGATGTGATTGCAGAGCCATTGGCCATTATCTTTGAAAACTCATGGCGATCGGGGGAAGTCCCGGACGACTGGAAAAAGGCTAATGTGTAGTGCCCATCTTTTTTTTAAAAAAAAAAGGGGGGAAGGAGGAGGATCCTGGGAACTACAGGCCAGTCAGCCTCACCTCAGTCCCTGGAAAAATCATGGAGCAGATCCTCAAGGAATCAATTCTGAAGCACTTAGAGGAGAGGAAAGTGATCAGGAACAGTCAGCATGGATTCACCAAGGGCAAGTCATGCCTGACTAATCTAATTGCCTTCTATGACGAGATAACTGGCTCTGTGGATGAGGGGAAAGCAGTGGACGTGTTGTTCCTTGACTTTAGCAAAGCTTTTGACATGGTCTCCCACAGTATTCTCGCCAGCAAGTTAAAGAAGTATGGGCTGGATGAATGGACTATAAGGTGGATAGAAAGTTGGCTAGATTGTCGGGCTCAATGGTTAGTGATCAATGGCTCCATGTCTAGTTGGCAGCCAGTATCAAATGGAGTGCCCCAAGGGTCGGTCCTCGGGACGGTTTTGTTCAATATCTTCATAAATGATCTGGAGGATGGTGTGGATTGCACTCTCAGCAAGTTTGCAGATGACACTAAACTGGGAGGAGAGGTAGATACGCTGGAGGGTAGGGATAGGATACAGAGGGCCCTAGACAAATTTGAGGATTGGGCCAAAAGAAATCTGATGAGATTCAACAAGGACAAGTGTAGAGTCCTGTACTTAGGACAGAAGAATCCCATGCACCGCTACAGACTAGGGACCAAGTGGCTAGGCAGCAGTTCGGCAGAAAAGGACCTAGGGGTTACAGTGGACGAGAAGCTGGATATGAGTCAACAGTGTGCCCTTGTTGCCAAGAAGGCCAATGGCATTTTGGGATGTATATGTAGGGGCATTGCCAGCAAATCGAGGGACGTGATCATTCCCCTCTATTCGACATTGGTGAGGCCTCATCTGGAGTACTGTGTCCAGTTTTGGGCTCCACACTACAAGAAGGATGCGGAAAAATTGGAAAGAGTCCAGCAGAGGGCAACAAAAATGATTAGGGGACTGGAACACATGACTTATGAGGAGAGGCTGAGGGAACTGGGATTGTTTAGTCTGCGGAAGAGAAGAATGAGGGGGGATTTGATAGCTGCTTTCAACTACCTGAAAGGGGGTTCCAAAGAGGATGGATCTAGACTGTTCTCAGTGGTAGCAGATGACAGAACGAGGAGTAAATGGTCTCAAGTTGCAGTGGGGGAGGTTTAGGTTGGATATTAGGAAAAACTTTTTCACTAGGAGGGTGGTGAAACACTGGAATGGGTTACCTAGGGAGGTGGTGGAATCTCCTTCCTTAGAAGTTTTAAGGTCAGGCTTGACAAAGCCCTGGCTGGGATGATTTAGTTGGGGATTGGCCCTGCTTTGAGCAGGGGGTGTGACTAGATGACCTCCTAGTTGGAGGTCCCTTCCAACCCTGCTATTCTATAATTCTACTACCCTTACGTCTGTGCTGCTGCTGGTGGAGTGCTGCCTTCCCAGCTAGGTGCCTGGTCAGCAGCCTCTGCTCTCCATTTTCCCAGCTGTGAAGGCAGCGCATAGGTAAGGGTGGCAATACCATGAGCTCCCTAAAATAACTGCAATACCCCTGCACCTCTCTTTTGGATCAGGACCTCCACTGTGAGAAACACTGGCCTCCCCTTTGAAATCTATTGTAGCGGGCAAAAGCACACAAAAGACCAGCTTTCACGGTCCGTGATGCGTTTTTCCTAGCTGTGAATTTGGTAGGGTCCAATTATAAGATTTCACAACAGCTCCTTGTCTTGGAGGTAGTGAAGGGGTGAGGGAGCTAAGGCCCCTGTTTGCTGAAGCTGCTATTGGCCTTTACCCTTTTGATGCTCAAATTCAGAGCATTTTAACATTTCCCATAATTATTGGGTTTACCTTAGTCATAATCCTGACCATATAAATCAACATCACATACAGCACTACTCTGAGCCCAAAATTAGAGGGGTTAGGACCATCAATTACATCCTCCATTAATTTTGTCTCCACTGAGGGAAAACTAGCCCCTGCTGCCAGCACCAGCTGCTGAAAGTGTGATCCTGTACATTGAAGACATCAGTTGCGACATGTGCCTGCACTAGTCAAATGGTACACAGACTACAAAGTCCAGATGTGTCTATGCCCCATCACTGACTATGATCGACCTTGGCCTGATGTTCATAGTGTGACAAATGTACCACATTCAACCACTTACCCGCAGGGAAAAAGGGGAAGGAAAGAGGGGCGTTGCAGCAGTGGAGGGTGGATTAAAAAGAGGCCTGCTTCCTCCTGCTCTTCCTTCATTTGCTTCCCGACCATTGAAAAGCACTGGGAATTAATTCACTGCAACCTCCCTTACAACAGAGGGCTGCTATTGGCTAGAGGTTGCTGCAGACAGCCAAGGCATGTGACTTTGGCCTACATCTAGAACTCTGTGCCAGACATGAGGGTCCCCAATCTTCTAGATTCTCCATCAGTGAGTTCTTGGGGAGAGGAGTCTGATTTCAGTTAGTTTCAGCCCCAAAACAATCAAATGTTGTAGAGGGAAAAACTTCAAAGCAACAGAGCTAATTTGGGTAACTAGTGGTGTTCCCAAGGGTCAGGCCTAGGACAAATCCTATTCAATTTATTCATAAATGATCTGGAGAAAGGGGTAAACAGTGAGGTGGCAAAGTTTGCAGATGATACTAAACTGCTTAAGATCTTTAAGACCAAAGCAGACTGTGAAGAACTTCAAAAAGATCTCACAAAACTAAGTGATTGGGCAACAAAATGGCAAATGAAATTTAATGTGGATAAATGTAAAGTAATGCACATTGGAAAAAATAACCCCAACTATACATGAAATATGATGGGGGCTAATTTAGCAACAACTAATCAGGAGAAAGATCTTGAAGTCATCATGGATAGTTCTCTGAAGACGTCCACGCAGTATGCAGCAGCAGTCCAAAAAGCAAATGGGATGTTAGGCATCATTAAAAAAGGGATAGAAAATAAGAAAGAGAATATCTTATTGCCCTTATATAAATCCATGGTACGCCCACATCTTGAATACTGAGTACAGATGTGGTCCCCTCATTTCAAAAAAGATATACTGGCATTAGAAAAGGTTCAGAAAAGGGCAACTAAAATGATTAGGGGTTTGGAATGGGACCCATATGAGGAGAGATTAAAGAGGCTAGGACTTTTCAGCTTGGAAAAAAGGAGATTAAGGGGGGATATGATAGAGGTCTATAAAATCATGTAGTCGTGTGGAGAAAGTGAATAAGGAAAAGTTATTTATTTGTTCCCATAATATAAGAAATAGGGGTCACCAAATGAAATTAATGGGTAGCAGGTTTAAAACAAATAAAAAGAAGTTCTTCACTCAGCGCACAGTCAACCTGTGGAACTCCTTGCCTGAGGAGGTTGTGAAGGCTAGGACTATAACGGGGTTTAAAAGAGAACTGGATAAATTCATGAAGGTTAAGTCCATTAATGACTATTAGCCAGGATGGGTAAGGAATGGTGTCCCTAGCCTCTGTTTGTCAGAGGGTGGAGATGGATGCAGGAGAGAGATCACTTGATCATTACCTGTTAGGTTCCCTCCCTCTGGGGCACCTGGCATTGGCCATTGTTGGTAGACAGAATATTGGGCTGGATGGACCTTTGGTCTGAGCCAGTATGGCCATTCTTATGTTCTCACAACCTGCAAACTCTCCTCAGCTACGGGTCCTTTGAAACTCTTGTCTGTTTCCTGCCCTTTTTATGTTGCTTGATTTAATTGTGCAGGAGTGGGAGAGCGGTTGCAACTCTGTACATCCAGGGAGAACTTGATCTAACAATCTGTTCATGTCTGAGTAATAAAAGCATCAGGTCCAGAGGGCACCAGCTGTAACCTCAGTGGAACTGTTGCATTACAGATCATAATGTATTATCACACTAAAGACATTACATTGTAACTTACTGTTGACTAATGCGGATCTTTTCCAGGCTACTAGCTATATGAGCATAGGTGCACACATGTGAGTTTCCAAGGACTCAAGGGGCTAATGCAAACTGCTATCAACCTTAGCTCTGAAATTGTCTTTTTGTACTTTCTTGCCTGTCACCGTGGCTACTTGTCTATATCTTTGGCTTGTAAACTGATGATTTTTGTCTGCAGTTAAAATAAGTGTGGTTTATCAGCAGATTCTAAACCTTGATTCTGCTTCTACAGAGTTATGAACACCAGAGACCAAAAAAAGAAAAGCAAATACAGTACAGCACTGTGTTAAACATAAACTACTAAAAAATTAAAGGGAAAAGTTAAAAAAAAAAATGGACACGGGAAGGAAACTGTTTCTGTGCTTGTTTCATTTAAATTAAGATGGTTAAAAGCACCATTTTTTTCCCCTGCATAGTAAAGGTTCAAAGCTCTATTAAGTCAATATTGAGTTGTAAACTTTTGAAAAAACACCCATAAGTTTGTTCAGCATTACACACATTTCACAGCTATGAACAACCTCCCTTCCCAGGGTGATTGTAACTCTGAGGTTCTACTGTATTGAAGTCAATGGAAGCGAGAGCAGGCCCTAAGTGACATTTCCCATACTATTTATAATAGAGACCTCAAATGGGTAAAATCTAACTTTTATGAAAATGTCAGGACACTTAAAGATGTAATACAATTGGAGGAAAATAGCCTATAAGGTTAGAGGACACAGTCATGTTGGATGAGTATTGCAAAATTTGGGCTTAGCTGTAGTGGACACTTGAAATTACTGAATTATTTTAACTTGACAAGAGTGAAATATAATCTAAACTACAATTTCTAGCTTCTGACCTGTATCATCAAGTCTTACCTCAGTCAGGATGGCAGCCTGTTTCTTTTGCTCTAGCTAGTGCACTTATTCCATTGGCAAGCCACTGTTCCTATCGTCTATGGAATTTTTAAGAGGCTCTTTCAAGCATAATATCTTCCCTCTCCAACAAAAATTAAGGAAAACATCCTCAGTGGATGTTGAATGATATTTTGATTTCTTAAATAGGGGAGTTAAAAAGCCAAAATCAATCTCTTCATTTACCCCCTCTGTTTTGGAGCAAGAATTTGTTAGCATTTTGCTGAAAACAAATTAGGCACTTGTGAGTCAGGGAGAAGCATTGTTCAAGAGTTATGGAACTCCTGTTACCCAAGTTTTACATCTAGAGTTGTGTTTTAGAGGATTCTGACGCCAGTCTAAATTTATTTGACCCATAATCTACTCCTTAATTTACAGTTGTGTTCCCTTAAACAAGGAAACAGTTGCTCCACCTTAGCAACTCCAGGGGAATTCCAAATGAGAACCGTAAGCACTCTGGGTAAAATTTTCAAAAGTGCGTTCTTGTTCTTTTGCCTACTTCAAGAAAATGTTATTGTGTGAGTAAGATAAGAGCAGAATTGAATTTCCCCTCTTTTAAGGTTGATAAACTGTGTTTTTTGTTTAATATTTAATCTTTCCCCATGTATTTCATATTGTTCCAGCTGCCCCAGCTACCCTTGGGGTCTGCAAACAGTTCCTTCCTGGGCTGAGAACTTGGCCAGGGGAAATATCGGCTTGTGTGGAATGTAAAAAGCTTCTGAAAGCTGGACTATGTAATGGAGAAGGAAAAACAGCTGTACCACCTCCCTGAAATCCCTAGGCCAAGAAGAGGCTAGAACCTGGACTCCTCCAGCAGTCTTAAGTATTTCAAGCTGGCCAAGAATAACAGCCCCAAAGAAAAGGCCGCGGGAGGGAGTCCAGCTTCTAGGTTGCAGCTTTTAAATAAATAAAACAAACAAACCCCTCACTGGCCGGTGTGGTTTGGAGTCTCCTTGACCCAGGCACGAAAAGGAAAAAACACCCCCCCCTCCTCCTCCCAGTACCATTCGAGGCGGGGATGGGTCAGTTTCCCCCTTGCCCACGGGCTCCGCTCCCGCCCCTTTCTCCTGCCTCTTCCCCACCCCTGCTCGTCTCTCTCTCAGTCCTTCCACCCCCCCCCCCCCCCCCCCGGCTGCAGGGACGCGATTGCAGAGCCCGCTGGGATGCCCCCGCGCGAGCTGCTGGCCTGGGAGCGGGGCTCCGCAGGGGACCCGGGGGGCGGCCGCTCGTGCGCGCTCCCAAGCCTGTGTCCGCACAGGAAGGACTTTGGGCACCGCCCCGCCCCCCGCCCCCCAAAGAGCAAGAATTTGCTTTTCTGACCTCGGGCCCTAGGGCTGGCCACGCCTTCCCCGAGCCAGGCACTCGCCTACCTGCTGTCGCTGCGGCTGTCCAGGAACAGCTCTGCAGCATGCAAGGGGTTAATTAGCGCTGCGAGGAGGAAGCATGTGCTAACGCGGAGCAGTAGTTGGCGGCGTTTTGTACACACGGCAGGAGCGGACCGTACTCCGCAGTCACTCCCCTGCAGGAGCTGGGACCGGTTTTTTGCCCCAACGCCCGTCAGACCCAAGATGCTGGATCAGATCGCGTTGCTAGCCGCTGTGACCGTCCTGGGAGTCTTGGAGCAAGGTACCGTGCCCGGCCCTTCCCCATTCACTGCCGCTGTGTCATTGCAGCGGGGGGGGGTCACCAGGCTGTGCGGGATGAAAGGCTGCTTTTGTCCTGGGCGGTAAATGATGCAAATTGTTTCGGGGATGCTCGGGATGAAGATGGTCATCGCCACCGCTGGTATTTGAGTTGTAAAGAGCTCAAATGACTTGCAGCCCTCACACCTCATCATGTGCTACAGAAATGAAAATGAAATGTTAACTGGAAACTAACAGTTGACTTACCGGCGTTATCAATTCACTATTCTCCACAGTTGTTGTTGTTTTTTTTTTAAATTGCTGTAATTTTGCAAATAAAAGCATGGTCGCAAAGTATCCAAACTAAAGTCAGGGGGATAACTACTTAGTGCGTTGAGGAAACTTTTATGGTATTGGAAGGTTTGCGTGCACACGTATAGGTGTAAAATATCTGTACATTGTAGTTTAACATAAGACCTATTCCTATTGCTTCACGAGCAATGTCAATATATTGTATGCTACATTCTCTGTAGTAGGTATTCTGTTTCTATACAGCTTATTTAAATCTATTAAGTGTATTAATAGTGGATGATAAATAAGAAGAGCTGATAATGCAATGTAACGAAAAAGCCAATATGACTTTCTAGGCTGTATCATCACAAGCATCAGAGCAGGAGGCATTAATTAGTCTCTCTCTCTCTAGGACAGTGGTTCCTAGCCTTTCCAGATTACTGTACCCCTTTCAGGCGTCTGATTTGTCTTGCGTACCCCCAAGTTACACGTCACTTAAAAACTACTTGGTTACAAAATCAGACGTAGAAATACAAAAGTGTCGCAGCAACCTATTACTGAAAAATTGCTTCCTTTCTCATTTTGTCTATCTGAAATTTTAATTTGTACTGACTTCGCTAGTGCTTGTTATGTAGCTTGTAAAACTAGACAAATATCTAGATGAGTTGAGGTACCCACAGGATGACCTCTGCATAACCCTCAGGGTACACATACCCCAGTTGAGAACCACTGCTCTAGGACTCTGAGCCCATGCCTAGATCCCTGCATTAAATTTTAGGTATTGATAAACTGGAAGAATTCAGAAAAAAGCAACAAAACTGATCAAGGGGTGGAGAGAGTGAATTTTTGAGGTAAGAGCTTTTTAAGAAGTACCGCTTGATTAAGCAGTAATGATTACAGAGGAGGGCGGAGAGGTATGACAGACTATAACTGTCAACCCATATTTAAGAGACAAGGTGTGTGAGGTAATATCTTTTACTGGACCAACTTCTGTTGGTGAGGGAGACAAGCTTCTGAGCTACACAGAGCTCTTCAGCTCTGAGAATGGTACTCTCAGCATCACAGTTTAATACATGGTGGAACAGATTAGAATATGCTAAACAATCTGTTCCACCTTGCATTTAGCTGTGACATTGGAACTATCTTTCCCAGACCTGAAAAAGAGCTCCATGTGGCTTGAAAGCTTGTCTCTCTCACCCAGAGAAGTTGGTCCAATAACAGATATTACCTCACCCACCTTGTCTCACTAATATTTTGGGACCAACACGGTCACTACAACACTACATACAACTAGTGTTTGAACAGTATATACCAGAGGTAGAAAATTTATTTAGTCCAGTCCAAGGAGTACTGGAATTAGAGTTAAGAGAAGAGATCCTCAGATTGAACATCATGGAGGAGACTGTTGCAACTGTATAGAGAAGGTTGAGTTGAATGGGTTTTCGGGGTGGAGGGAGGTTGGTTTTTTTACTTGAAGCAGGGATTCAATCTCTTTACACTGTATTTTTCATATATAGCAATCTCACCACAATCACAGTTCTCATCTTAGAGTTTAGAATTAATTTTCTGAGAATTGACAAGTAAATCTGTTAATTAGTTTAGGAGTTATAATTCATTTTAAAATGTGCCCTTTAAGTAATCTGGCACCTTGTCAGATCATTTTTTGTCCCTAACAATCCTAATAACGGAATGATACAGACTCTTCAAACTTTTCGTACAGTTAAAGCTAACTGAACTCATGGCCATAGGCTACACTTTTTGGAATTAATGGTCATTTTGCATATTCATTAAGTGAAAGTTTCTTCAAGTAGCGGCTGAAGAATGTTCTATACGGAGACTTGCACAAAGAACTGCTCTCTTTCAAAATGGCTTCCATATTTACCTTGTTCCCACTGGGAGTGAGTCCATAGGGTGCCCTCAATTGGCCATTTTGAAAAAAGGGATAGACACCATCTTCCCAGAGGGACATTGTGTCGTCTCAGTCCCATTGAAAACAATGGGAAATGGTTGCTGTTTTGAAAGAGGACACTTGTTCATGAGTTCCTCTGAAAGAGATTTTATGCATCAGCTTCTGTTATGACAAATTTGTTATGAAAAATTATGACAAATCCTGATTTCCCATGGGGAGGTGGAATTAATGTAGATTGGCCACTCACAGATCCCCATAACACCAGGCAATCTGGTACTTCTGGGAATGACATGGGCCTGCGTGATCCTGCCCATGCTGCCATGTGCGCATGCAGGGTTACCTGGCAAGCCATTTTGAAGCGCACCCTGCCCTGCCCAGGTGACCTCATGTGCACAGTCAGAGAGGCAGGGTAGTGCACTCTTCAACATGGTGTCCCCTGTCAACTGCCAGACAAAACCATGACTGGTTTTGCCCCAGTGCCTGGTAGGGTGACCAGATGTCCCGATTTTATAGGGACAGTCCCGGTATTTGGGGCTTTTTCTTGTATAGGCGCCTATTACCCCTCACGTTCGTCCCGATTTTTCACACTTGCTATTTGGTCACCCTAGTGCTGGGTGGGTGGCAAACCTTAGAAAACAGGACCGTTCAGTTTAAAACCAGATGAATGGCTTGCCTAAAGTAACGTGTCCTCAGAAATCATTTAAATCTAATCTGGGCCCCAAACACTGTCATGATTTTAGCCATTTTGTGACTATAGGAGAGAGAGTGAAGGTCATTTTGGGTGCTTGATTGTTTCCATACTTGAGCATGTCTGAATTTCTTTTCAGTTAAAGCTTAACTCCAATTTTTTTGGGTATTTAAGGCTTGATTGGGGAATAATTGAAATATCCCTGTACTGTATTTTACCCAGAATTCATCTTTAATTCCATTTTAACGTAGGCTTGGTCTGGGATTAAAGAAATGTTTCCTGACCATAAGAATTATTAGATGGTGGAAGCACCATTGCTCTAGGACACTTAAAACCAGACTGAACAAGGAATTTGAAAGTGTAGTGTAACAAGGTAATCCTCCACTGGCCGAGATGAGCTAGCCTTTTCAGGTCTAATTGCTCTATTACTCTGAGTATACTCTGCAGTTGAGTAGAGGAATTCTGCCTCCCTCAAAACATTCACCTCACCTGAATTTGCAATTGACGACTCAGGTTTTGTAGTCTCTCCCCTGATCTATGTCATTCTAAAGATGTTGGTCATTTCTCTGTAGTTAAGGTCTTGAAAGCATTTTCAGTACAAAGAGCAATTTGCTGCTGTTCTAAAATTGTAGGAAGAATGTCCTTTTGGGAGAAGAATCAGATGTTGCTAAATTTGGGGAGAATGGGCTAATGTTGGAAGTGTGCCTGTAATATAAAAATAAATACATAAAACATTGTTTTTTGCCCTGACTGGAAAACTTGTGACACTTGTTTTATGTCCTATGTCTACAATGGTGAGCCTGAGAAACTGCAAACGGGATGTTTTTGTTGGATTTTTGGTGACCACTAGTGCCTTGTAGCAAATGTGGAATGCAGTGCAGTTGTAGCCGTGTTGGTCTCAGGAAATGTGAAAGTTTCATGTTTGAAATAGGACCATCAGATATTTCAGAGAGTCCCTGAAACAGAGGGGGATTGAAAGTATAGGATAAGTCTAATATGAAAAAAATTAAAGTTATCTTAAGTTTGGTTAAGGAAATAAATCTGTGTTGTAAAGAAAGGCCCTGACTACCAAGTAGAAGGCCTTGAAAATAATGAGATAAAACCAAAAGGAATGAAGTAGGGAGAATGTCTGGTTTAAAGAATAACTAACGAGATAAGGGGAAGTTTCTAAAAAGAAGTTTATAAAAAGGAGGAGTGACTGCAGATAGTTTTAAATCAAACAAAGATAATCTGTTTTAAAATGAGCCAACATGGCCCTTCCCCAACCCACACAGCAGTGTTAAATCCTGTGTGAACCCAGGTGTAATGGAAAAGCTGTTGAACAACAAGAAAGAGGGGAGGAAAGGCCTTGGGAAGAAAGAAGGTTGTAAAGATTACCTGGATTAAGACTGGAAATAAGGGTGAACTGTCTTAACTTTTTCTGGGGTGTGTGTGCTGAAGTCTGTAATTGGCAGTGACATCGCTTGTTTAAAGGTATTAAAAAGTAAATGCTTAAAGGGTTCATTGCGAATACCCGCCTGATCATTCTGTAGCCAACCAAAATGGGTCTAAGTACCCCAGGGTTTAGCCTGTTTGTAAGTAGTTTGATTACATGCTTATAAATTTTTTGTACTATTTGTATGTAGTAAATCGCTTATTATTTAGGCTTTTTTTTTTTTAGAGCAACTGCCCCTAGAATGCCCCTACATCCTAGCTTCCACTTTGACTACTTTGTCTCAAGTAGGGAGATACATATATTATTGGATCAAGGAATTTTTCCAGGGGGTTTTAGAAGTATTCAACTGTAGGCATCTTGCACTTTGCAGATGGTATATAGAAAGTGAGTCACAGAGCACTAGTTTTATACCTACAGGTCTTTGCTAACAAATGTTGGACTGGGTCACAGCCTTGGTCATGCAAAGTAGCATCATTTTATGCCTAGGAAGTTTTTCTGTTGGGTTTGTCTACACTTACACTTAAGGAGGAGAAACAGTGATGAACAGATAGATTTCTCCCAGCATTTCTGAGGATGATGAGATGAGGCTGAATTAAGGTTGTTTGGCTGATAGTAAGTTATTAATACACTTAATCACAGTTTAACAAAGGTGGAAGCTTAGTGTTCAGTAAATGTACACAAATGTCTGATACCAAAGTGTTGAAAGCACAGTGGGCTTCTGTTTTCTTTTTCTTTTGGGCAAAGCTTTCCCCTTTTGCCCCCTTGCGTCAGTGTAATATTGTGTTTGTCCAGAGATGCATAAAAGGCTCTATTGACAAAAATGTAAAGTCTGAACAGATTCAACTGGCTTCCCTCTGGGAGTTGCCTCTGAGGAAAAAGCTTGAACGTGGGTTATTGCAAAGCTTGGGGTGGGTTTTGTAATGTATCATTCTAAGAGCCACCTGTAGTGTGTAGTCCTTCGTTCTTACACTGTGCATATATTTCAGATCCCTACAGCAGGGCTAGGGTTCTCAAGCGGCCCTCTCTGATGGGGATGGTTAATTATACAAATTCTTGTTGCGCGCCTGGGGTTTCCTATGGGAACGTGCTGTTCAGTTGTTCCCAGGTGCAAGTAAACTTGTAACAGGTTTAACTTTGTTTATTGACTAAGCATAAAAAAAAGTGCAGTAACAGGGTTGTGCAATGAAACTAATCCCATGCGTTATTGACTGTTTATAGGGGACTGAACTGAGAATATGTGGTGACACCTGATGTTCTCAGGGTTATGACAAAATCCAGCACTGTGAGCACTAGTCTATGCAGTGTCTTTAAATCAGCCTGCACGTTTTTGAGAGGTGCCTTGGGGACAACAAAATGAGAGAGAGAGAGGGAAAAAAAGCAGCCTTTATTTAGGGGGCTGTGTTTTACTGACATGCAGAGAAGTTGACAGGAATTAATATTTGATTAGATCTTGCTTCTGAAGCTCTCCCCACATATCCTGTAGATAGCACTGAACTGTGTACGTAGCCAGGCATGATATCAGCCGTTATCTGCTCTCTGGCTGTTTTCTTGGGGTTTTACTGAACTCTGTAGCTGAATGGTGCATCAGTGGCATTTGTCATATCACAATCAAAGTGATGATGTAGTTCTTATTCACTGGGTTCTAGCTCTTTTGTAAGTTTCCTCCCCAATATTATATTTACATCGGAATTCTTATTAATAGGAAGAAATGTGCTGAACAGATCAACAATTGGATAAGGACATGTGTGTTTTTAAAAGAGTGATTAAGTAGCGGGGAAGGATAGCTCAGCGGTTTGAGCATTGGCCTGCTAAACCCAGGGTTGTGAGTTCAATCCTTGAGGGGGCCATTTAGGGATCTGGGGCAAAAATTGGGGATTGGCCCTGCTTTGAGCGGGGGGTTGGCCTAGATGACCTTCTGAGGTCCCTTCCAACTCTGATATTCTATTCTATGATTAAGTAATATTTATTGAAGTTGCATTACAACATCAGATTATGTAAATCTCTTCTTTCCTCCAAGTGTGTCTATACCAGCCTCCTCTACTATACGGGACATGAGCGCTGCTCAACTGTAATGTCTTTCTCCTCCTTAAAACTGATTTCTGTTCCTTAAGCCCATCTATATTGATCTCTCAGTATTTTCCTTTATCTGAACCATTGTCCTGGTCATCTCTTGTCTGTGTTAGATTGTAACGGCTCTGGATCGCGGCTGTATCTTTGTATGTACTGTGAAGTGCGTTTTAGCTTTCCAAAGCCATATAAATGCTGAATAGTAAATGTCTTCCTCTAGTGGCTGCAGACTACACATGCTAAAAACCCAGCATGGCTACACAAGAGTGAATGTTTTGCAGGTTGCCTCTAAGATAATAGATATTGTTATTGACACATGGATCCCATCAGAATATGACACTGGAGAGAGAGAGAGGAACCCATGTTTATTCGAATTGTCCTATAAAAACAGGGAATTACATCACCTAGGTTCCCAGTTAGGGTTCAGTGTATTGTGTAAACAAGCTTGGGGCAAGAAGGACAGTGGGGGGGCGGGAGGGCTTCTTAACCTATTTCCGTGTGTGCACAACTGCATTTAGTGACTTGAAAGCCCACAAGGTTGTGCTTTTCCAAACCGACTTTTTATTTTTTTTCATCTGCTGCATGCTTTGCACCTGACTGTGCCTGCTTAGGCATTGAGTTTCTGGAGAACAGCTGAATCTGACCCTGGTGAACATGGCCCAGCTGCATGCAAAGTGCTGCTGAATGTAGCAACCGGGTACAGGCTTCAAAGGAGCAGCCAGCACCCATTCTCAGAAGACACAGAGTTGAATTTGGCAAAGTTCAGTTTAAAAAGACACAAGCTGCTGCGCCTTATTGCAAAAGCTGCAAAAATCATCCTTCCAGGGCGGGGTGTTGGTCTTTACACCAATGCCAGCTGATAGTGTTTGGCTCTAGCTCTGGCACCATCCGTGTTCTTAGTCCTTGGTCCTGACACGTCCAGATCCATTCTTATGCGTCAGCTGTCCATCCCACAGGCTCCAGCTACTTCCTCACTGATTGTGTGTAACAAAAGGAGGAGGTGGGTTTTGAACAGGTCCCTTTGAGTCCTGTTCTTTGCTTTCACCCTGAACATCTCCCTTTTCGTAGGGCTGGAGGGGAAGGGAGCTCTTGCCAGTGTCACCAACTCTCGCCGTGTTATCACGGGGGTGGCACTCTGTGGTTGTGCTCAGGAATTTGGCGAGCGCTGCCTGCGGTTCCTCCTTCCGCAGCCAGGCACCACTTTACAACTGGAGTGGGTCAGAGCTGGAGCAGGACTGTGTGGGCGTGTTCCTGCCCCCCTGCCCCCACACACACTTTCCCAAAGCTCAGCTGTTGCACTGCAGCCTCACCAGTCAGGCAGTTTTAATGGAGGTAGGTTCTCAGGGCAGCCCTGTCCCTTGGAGATGGGCCAGCTTTCGGGGAAGCGAGTTGTGAGAAGCAGGAGCATCGGTAGGGTGACCCGATGTGCCGATTTTATGGGGACAGTCCCGATATTTGTATAGGCTCCTATTACCCCCCCGCCCCGTCCCACCCCACCCCACCCCACCCCGTCCCAATTGTTCACGCTTGCTGTCTGGTCACCCTAAGCACAGAGGACCTGGGGCCAGAGGACATGTGGGCTAGTGGAAGAGCACTGGCCTGGAACTCAATAGACCTGAGTTATGCGCTCGGCTCTGTCACTGGATTGCGTGTGACCTTGGGCAAGTGACTCTGGCTCTGCCTCAGTTTCCCCAGCTGTAAAATGGGGATACAACAATACTTCACTTGAGAGCTGCTGATTAAAAGTGCTAGGATAAGAGCTAGGACATTAATTATTATGATCATTCGTATGCATTTAAGGTTGAATTTTCAGCCTATAATCACCCCACACATGCTGAGCATTGTCAGGGGCATTAACCAGAAGACTGTCCAAAACTATGATTAATATTTTGGCCTAAAAATAATGAGATCTCTTTTAATGTCATGATTTGGGGGTTTCTGAATCATGATTTTCAAACTCAGGGGGTGGGCAGTCCTGCATTGTTCTGGAGTAGCGTGCAACTGGAGCTGTGTCTAACTTTAGCTGGTTATGAAACAGAATACACTGGGGTGTCCGTTACTGCGGCTGCTAGCTGTGTGTGAGATTGCTATGCAAAGCACAAGTCAAAGTCTAAATGGTCTGTGCCATACAGTCTGTTCAATACAATGTACATACATGAAATAAATGGGGTATTTATTTAGTCTACCCATTAGTAGTGTCTGATTTTCATAGACTGTAATTAAAATCTATAAGCATGGTGGCTATTTTTAGAACTCCCTTAGTTCCAACCCAGATAATGCATGGGCTAGTGTAATGAGTGTAACATACAATGTACAGCTTTGTTCTCTTCTTCCAGCCTATTTTGCGCTGCAGGTGATCTATGCCAGACGGAAATACAAAGTCTCCCCCCCGGATACAGCAGGCCCACCAGAATTTGAGAGAGTCTTCAGAGCTCAGTAAGAGAGTTTTCCTTTACTCGCTGTGTTTACACCTAAACTGAGGCTAGAGCCAGACGCTACATCCAATCTCCCTTGAAAGACTGATCCAGATCAGATCTTCACCGCTCAGGCTTACTGCTGGTTCCAGCCACAGATCCTGTCTGATGTTTAGCAGCGTTATGAATTTAAGCTCCCAGGCTCCTCTTTTGAAGGGGTCATGCAGGGTTCCTTTGAGGTGTAACATGCCAGCTCAGGAAGTAAATTCTGCCCCGGCTGTGTTCCCGTTCACGCTGTTGAGTGAAGGGGTGCATAGTGAGAGACTGCTGTAGCCTCAAGAACCCTAAGGCCCCGCCTTTCTTTAATCTCTTCACTTTAAGGAGGGTCTGACTCAGCGCTATTCCTGGGGCAAGACACAAGGCCTTGGAAACAGGTTCTTGCTCAGGTCCGCCACACTGCTAACGAACGTGGGACTCAGTTGTTTCTCCATTCAAAAGGGGAGAGGAAGCGTGTGCTCGTTTTAACCATGTTCTGCCTCTTACTTCCACAAGGAGCCAAAAGGCATGGGCTGCGATTTGTGATGACGACTGGACGGCTCGTTTCAATCTAGCAGTAAATTTTGAACAGATAATAGTCTGTAGTTTCTCACTCAGCAAACACTCAATGTGTGGACTGGCAGAAATGCTCACGTGAGTTCATTTAAGACACCCGGAAATGCCACCAAGCGTGAAACGCCACGGCCAGTTCCAGCCCACAAACCTTTGTCTAATTCTGTGCATGGCAGAAGATGTGAGGCTGAGAATCTCTGTTGTATCTTTTGTAGGGGAAGTGATGTGATCATTGTTACCTGGGAAAGGTTATTTCTGTGGCAATTGATTCTGAGAGATGAGCTGCTTTGATATGTTTTTAAAAACACAGATTTATTACTTCATAGTGGAAAACCGGCAGGCTCTCTCTCTCTCTAGCTAAAAATGCATTTGCTTTATAAAATTTGCAGCACTCCTGTTTCTGACTCAAATATGGCATATCCCCTAGGGCCAGAGGAGAAGATTTTGGCTAAATTTTAGATGAGTTGTCCATGGAATTGTAAAACTTTTCACATTTGGACGCGTCGCCATGTACTGCTTGCAGATGATTTAGTGCCTTTTGCCATTTAAAAAAAAGGAGCTGGAGGGTGCCAGAATGCTCCTTTGGGGACTTTTAAAGTTGAGCAAAAGTTTGACTCAGCACAGTAGTGTGGTGCAGAGCAATTCTTAAACACCTACAACTTTACGCTTTAGTTGATTGTGTAATTTCCTATTAATAACCTAAAGGGGGGAAATACCTTACACATGTTTAATTCCAGATCTGATGCAGAAAGCCTGCGGGCTGGGGCAAACTATATGACCTCTGCCTTAGTCTGTAAATCTCTGAAGAGGAGATTATGCCACTGCTGCTCAGGATTGGAGGGAGATGCTAATTTTGGCCACGTTTTCAGAAGATTGACAGCACTGCAAATATTGGTTTACTGGTGCTTTTCCTTAGCCCATGTTGCATATTTGCCCCACAATGCAGAAAGGGGACCCGTTGGCCATAATACCACAAACTGATCCTGCCTATGCGCGAATTTTTTTTTGAAAATGCACTGCCCTGAGAGGGGGTTTATGTGGGCTTTCGCTTTCAGTTTTAACTTTCTCTTCTCTGGTTCTCCTCAGGGCGAACTGCTCCGAATACTTTCCAATCTTTGTGTCTGTCCTATGGGTGGCTGGAATCTTCTTCCAACAAGGTAAAATAATTAAAAAATCCCACCAAAATCCAAACACTGTTCTGGGTTTATACCATTGGTGCACTTACAGCAAACCATTGCTAGCTAATTGCTGGAAACAAGCTGCCTCCTGGAGCTCAAGGATGAGCTGTTTCGGCATGGGGAAGTGGGAGGGGATAGGGGAGAAAAAGGCCAGACTTACTTAAATGAAACTCAGTTGGTTTGGGCAGCTATATTTTAATACTGAAAATCTGACATGCCAACCTCTTCATAAGATATGGAGGTATCTGTGCCATTCCCAAGGGAGACATTTACGTGATTGCATTGTCCTGTGGCTGGTTAGTGCTTCTAGGCTTTAGAGATGAACTAGTCCTGTCTTCCTCCTACTCCTCAAGCTGCTAAACTTTGCTCCTATATGGCCCCGACGTGCAGGAGTTCCTAAAGGTCTCAGGCAATATACTGCTATTCATTTATTTCTCCTAAAGAGGGAGGGGTGTGGAAATATGGCTTTTAGCCTAGGGAAAAAGCCATGACTACCCCTCCCAGCAGAGGTGGCAGAAGCTTCCTTCCCTCCCCAGGCCCTGCGCCCCCCCTTCCCTTGAGGCCCCCCTCCCACACCACCTCTTCCCCCAGCCCCTGCCCCCTCTCGCCCATCCTTATGGCCAGTAAATAGTGGGAGGGCAGTAGGCCTCTGCCTCCCAGTCAGCACTGGGTGCACTGGTCAGATGTCTCACGGTCCATTTGTAATTCTGATTTTGCTGAATTGTTCTCTTCCAATTACTTGTCAGACTTTGTAGCCTTCAGACTCTGGCCGTGAAGCATTTAGCGCACTGCCCCATGGTAATGATTTTGGTTCTTGGCTTCACATCTAGGTGTGGCTGCAGTCTGTGGGCTACTCTACTTGTATGCTCGGTACCGGTACTTCCAGGGATATACGCTCTCTGCTCATGGAAGGTGAGTACATAGCCAGGCATGAAATCGTGTGGGTGAAAGTGCCCAACAACAAGCCTGCCTTATACACATTAAAATCAGTGGGAGTTAGGTGCCGAAATACCTATGAAGAGGATCTGGGCCTGTATCCTTTCCCACTTTGCTGTTAGAAACCCACTGCTGCTATTAATTTCCTCCCTGCCCCCCATGGCAAGAGCACCATGAATGTGTTACCAATTCATCAAGTGGGTCTAACCTGGAGTGTAACAATGGGCAGTGCAGTTCCTCTGAATGACGCGTACATCTTTCCTCTGGAATGCTCACCGTCCATAAAACTCAACCTGCACTCGAGGCTGACTCCAGGGTGCTTAACAATAACTGTAGCCAGCTGCATTTATAACGTTAAACCTGCTGCTGCTGAAGGTTACTAGTTTGAGAAGCAAGGTTATAACAAAGTAAATTGATCCTGTACTAGCTGAAGGGTTTTTAAGCATGCTAAAGCCAACACAAAAGTTTCCTGTTAAATAATTGCCTGGCCCAGCCGCTCAGTGGCTCACTGAGTTTGTGCGTCCCACCTTGTCACCCACAAGCACTTGTGAAGCTGGCTGTTCTAGTGTGCAGCAGCTTCAGTGTGTCAACCACATATGCAAATGTGGTGGTCTTACTGTTTACCAGTGGCAAAGACACTTTGCTAGGCTGCACAGAACTTTCAATAAATAGCTTTAAAAACCCCTTGATTTTTGAGGGCAGAAGTTGGCTGTTTTCAACGCCTGTTACAGACCCTGCTTGTTCTATATTAAAAAAAATATATATCCTTGCCTGCAGAGGAGGTCATTGTTCTCTTTTAATGAATGTTTTCTCCTCACACAGATTGGGGCCTATGTACTTCAGCGCCAAAGTTCTGTGGATTTTGATTGGTTTGTCCATGGCTGGGCTTTTGGTTCACTTCCTGTCACTCAGTTCTTTTGTGTGGAGAATGGAAATTCCAAGCAAACTGCAACTGCTCTTCCGGTGGTAAACAGGGCCTGTGACTGCTGACCTAAACCCTCCACTCAGCATCTCCTCCAACGCTGCCAGGCTGATGAGATTTTAATCTTTACTTTCTCCACGCTAAAGCCGTTCAAAATAGCGTGCTGTGGTGGAAGAGATCTAAAATACTCCCAAACTTATGTTCAGGCAGTTGTCCCCTGCGTCAATTCTCTTCCTTTAACGAGGGGGAAGAGGGAGAAAGTGGTTCTCTCCCTCCCGCCACCCCAGGTTATCCACAGCAAGTTCCACTTACTAGGAAACCGTTTTAATCACAAGTGGAGACTAGAGCAACGCTACAGTCATTTGCCTCAGTTGGCTTTTAAAACCCCTTCTCTTCCCCCACTAAACGTTGTGCATATGCATGTAGAAAAGCACAGGCTTGCTAGAGAAGCTAAAGACAGACGTGATTAGCAGCACATGCTGTTCTTCCTTCCCATCCCATGCACCCAGCTGAAACTAAGGATTTTGCCACCAGACTCAGCTTCGGTAGGATGTTGCTTAAGCTAATAAAAAGAGGCTGTTGTAATTCTCAGCTGTTTTGTCTATGCAGCAGTACTTCAAATAGAGCGTTAGTATACAGATAGTGGGAGGCAAGGTCTAGACCACCTATTTCTAGGACATTTGTTCATATAATGCTTAAATGCTTTTAGGCCCATGTTTTCTAATGGCTTATGGCACTGGGCACCCAAGATGAGATTGCTAGGATCTGCTTTGCTAAAGTTCTGGGTGCTCCTAGCTATCAAATTGGGCACTCAAAAGCATGACAATAACTGAAAAAGATGAGCTTTCATTTCCATGGCCAAACCAAGAGCTGTCACAGTCTGATGTTGCTTACCTTTGCTGAACTACAAGTTGCCTTGAAATTTTGACATTTTTACTCTGTTGTAGTTACTTGTTGTTGCACTTACCTGAGCAATGGGAAACATACCCAGGTTTTCTACTATAAGAGTCAATGCATCTAATGTCATAGGACAGTCCAGGGGTGCACTGCATACAGAGTTGGTGAGTGGAGACAGAAAAGAGCCAGAAAAGGTGAAGAAATACTTTCCCAGACTTACAGCTTTAGATATACTGGTTTGAAGGGGAGGAACACAGAAGAAAATTGCTGAAGTATTGTTTTATAAGCACACTTTAAAAGCAAAAGCCATTCACAGAAAGGCCCTCTCCTAACCCAACAGAAACTTGCATCGGTTTTAATAAAGGAATTAGGGAGGGAGGAATTAAGTCCCTCTACTTGGATTCAGAGCCACTGAGAATGTTTTCAGCATCCTGTGACCCTTCTCAGTAGTAGACTAGTAAGGGGGGATAAAAAGCACGTTTTAGATGTAATATATTAGGAGTGAGAGTTTAGCAGTGGTTCCTTTTCCTCGTTTACGCAGAGCTGGAGTACAGGCTGTTCAGTTATGCTACTCCAGCTCCCTGCCTGTAGAAGCTGGGCACCTGGAACTGGCACCGGTGCCACGAGCAGCTCTGCCTTGGCTAAGTTATCACCCCAGTTAGAATCCAGAGGTACATTGCCGAGCCATGGGAAGGGAAAGCAATTGTACAATCTGCAAGTTAAATATGAAGAGCCTCTTGCTAGAAAGTTAAAACCTTGAGTGAAGACAAGGGCAAGGATTTTAAATTTAATTAAACTTTATTACAGTGCACGTTATTTTTAATATATATTTATATAGAGATGTACTTGAAAAATCAAATGTATCCAATAATAAAAAATACAGCACATTAAAGTAGTATAATGCATTCCAGTGTATAGCTGAAGAGACATTGGGATTTCAGAAAAAACTTTGAGAAATTACACGACTCCCTACCATTTTAGAACTGGGCTACTTATTTTCAAAATTCACATCAACCAGTAACTGAAATATTTATTAAAAAGATGGATTTTGCACTCAAAATCTCAAGGCGTGAAGACACTGATGCCTTCAACGTAAGTTTTATTCAGGGGCCGTGTTCAACCCTGGCAGGCACAGTGTGGTTTATTATTTCCCTGCCATACCGATATACGTAATCTCCTCTGGTAGAGCCATGACCCTTCCTGGACCAAGAGGAGAGCTCCATCTTCCTACTCACTTAATCCTCAGCTGTAGTCCTGGAGGAAACGCCTCTTGCTGGGGCAAGGGGAAATGAAGCGATTCAGGCAGTGATGGTTTCCCCCAATATACCTCAACCCTGCTCTGCAGTTGGTAAGGGGAATTCAGTCACCCTGCGCTCATTGCCAAAACCCTCCCCCTTCACTGCTCCAGCAATAGGGCCCCCACCCAATATAGCCAGGGTCTGCCCTTTCCTGGGCTGAAGATACGTATGGCCTTCCTGCTCATTAGATCCTTCGTTCTGTAAGCACGCCAAACCGTGCTGTATGTTCGTCTGATCCAACGGCTACACTCAGGGAGCCATGTCCCTGAGAGGATGAGTGACAGTGTGGTCCTCGCCCAGGGGAACAAACCAAACCTTTAAACTAGGAGTATTTTCCCTTGGTCTCTATACAGCAAGAGCGGACAGTTTGACCGCCCCCCGCAAAGTCAGCTGCAGCCAACACGTGCCAGTGCGGGCCCTGGTGCTCTCTTGTTTAATGCCAGCCAGCACCCACCTATGGAAATGTTTCCCCTCCATGTAGTCTGTTGCGGAGCTTGCCAGGATTTGTGTATTTTGGCCACAGATTTTTTTCTTCTTCCTGGCTTAGAGCAGATGGTGGCGCTGTGCATGCAACACTTTCACACTGTTTGCAGACTGGGGGAAGGGAATAAAAGGGAGAGGAAGATTGGGAGGAGGGACTGAGCAACGGCTTTGCGCATCCACCCTTTGTCCTGGGAATTTCATTCTGCTTTTTTCAGAAAAATCTGAAAAGATAGAATGGGGGAGAATAAGAGAAAGGAAGCAAAAGGCCTCAGGGTTGGGCACTTTCTCAGGCCGTCCCCAGGCTAGCAGGAAGAGAGGACACACGTGTGAAGTTTGTTTTACAGAAGACCTCCAGGAAGGGCATTCAAATGAGGGTGGGGTTTTTGGGTTTTTTTTGCTAATTTGTTGCTGACAAGACACCATCTTGAGGTGATACCAAAAGATCATGTGACTGCAGCCTGCGACTAGCCTCCGAAGGGCAGTGCACACACCCCTTACTTAGCGATGCTGGTTTGGGGGACAGGCAAGCAAGGTGACAGCTCTGGGGCATTTGCCCCCTTAGAAATGCAAGACACAAATGATGTTAGAGGGCAGAAAAAGCCAAATCCACTGGCCCAGACCCTCAGGCTATTAGAACTGTGGTGGGTTTGAAGGGACACTATCAAGAATTTAATTGTTTAAAAAATACTCTGGATGTTTAAACATTCCTTGTACAAGCCCATTTTCTCCCTTCTCAGTTGTCTGGCTAGTAGTAAGGGGCAAGCACCTATTCCTTTCTCCAAAGGACGCAAAAGGGTGGTTTTAACAACAGTCACATGGCCAGGAAAGCACTTGCCCCAACTAGAGTAACAATCCCTTTGTGCAACTCACTAGAACTCCACAGGTTCATCTCTACATTAAAAGCTTCTGTACAAAATGCATTGCCACTTAGGGGCCTATCCTACGCCCGTGGAGACCCAGGTGAGCTTTTCCATTAGCTTTCATGGGAGCAGGATTGTGCTTCTAAGACCAGGCACTCTGGATTCAACAGGTTGAAAGGCCACTCACCCTTCTCCCCTCAAGGAGAACTCAAAATCCCACCACCCCTTTTACCCTGATATCTGCTCTTCCTGTGTGGGAAGAATTTGGGGGGAGGGGAGGGGTTCTGTCTGTTCCAGGCTATTGGAAGGAGCTGTCCAGATCTAAGTTACTTTTTTTAAGCCAGAAAAACAGGTTACCTCACTCAAGATGATCCACACTGGAGAATCAGTCTGGATGACCAGTCGGATGGCTTCTAGAGGCCCAAATGAAGGGTCCACTTCTCCTTCTGCAACACCCTTAGAAAAGGAGCCTAATGAAGAAAAGCAGACAGGTCTGGGGTAGAATATCCTCCCAAGAGCAGCTGAACTGAACTTAAGACTGCTAAGCAAGCAGTCCCCCCCCCCAGCAGCAAGCAGTCTCATTTTCAGTCTAGTTTTCCAGAAGCTGTTACAGAGTACTAACCCAGGCCTTTGCTGGGAGCCTTTGACGGATTATGGTCCTGTACAAACCAACGACTCTTCCTCTTTAAGCAGCTGCAACATTTAAGTGTTGCCTACCACTGAACCTGTCAGAGGGTAACCTCCTGTGCTCATTGTTTTTAGTTTGCACAGAGCACCAAACTACCTGACTGATCCACTGCACTCTCTCCAATGAAAGGGAGTCAGGGCATTGTGAGGTCAAACATATGCCCTTCCCAGAATAGCAATACCTTTAAAAAAAGTGATGCATCTCAACCAAAGAAACTGGATTCAGAAGTCTAGAAGTGCAGAGACCTACATGGCCAGTAGGTGGCAGTGTTTCACAAGTTAACATTTAATGCATCTATGGAAACCTTGTGAAGTTGAACAGGGTCCTGGAGAAAAGGACACTGTAAGGAGAATATTTAGTCCCTTAACTTTCCTGAGCATGTCTGTATGGTGGCAAAGGCCACCAGAATGCAAACAGCAGCACAGGAATTCCTCACTCAGCCTTGGCTACCCTGAACCACAAGCTGGAGCCTTTACTTTGTGATAAAAGAGCTCCATCTCCAGAGATTTTCTTCAGCTCTTTAAGGCGTGCTGGAGGCATTGTTCCCGTAGGGACCTTTCCAGCCCTAGGATCTTCCTGGGTGGTGTATTTGAGCCGTGTGTCCACACCAATGTATGCATGAGCCCACAGTACTGCCTGCTCTGCAGAGCAGAAAAAAGAAGGTGAAATTGACTTAAAAAAATCACATCTATAATTTTTCCCTCATCGTGAAAGCCTTTGCTCTCTCCAACAATGCCCCACGTGGGAACCCTCAAAGCCATGCAGCAGCAGCAAGGATCCTAGCACAAGGCATCTGAAAACTACTCCTGTTGGTGCTTCTGAGAGGAAACTTGCTGGAAGTTACTAACGAATGCACCACAACAGCATTTTGCTTAATTGAAAGCCAACTTTGTTCGTTCCCTTCAGGTCTGTTCAATTCCTCTTTCCCTGCGCTGGGAATCAGCTTTAATCCTTCTATATTGTTAGATGAGAGAGAGTGTGCACGCCCTTCACAAAGGAGAACTGTGATTAAAACCCATCCAAGTTTTGGCTCATGGAGAGAAAAAAAGCCTAACTTGCTCTACATGATTGACTTTCAATCTCATTTCCAGGCAAATCAATTCCAAGGAAGGTTTTTAGTGGTCTTTATTCGTTTATTCAATGTGGCGCATTATCAGCAAACAGCAGGCCAGCTTTTGCCTTGAACAAGTAATTTACCTATCTGTATGTAGCCATCTGATGTCCTGTGGTACTTGAACACTGTCCCTCTTCCCTCCTGCAGGGCTTCCTTATCTGACTGGAGACTCTGTGCGGGAAACAGACAGTCATTGCAAAAAGCCAGTGGCAAGAATTTCGGAAGCCTGCTGTGGGTACAGCATTAATAGGCAGAGCCATAAAGCAAACAGCATTGCAACTTTCAAAGGAAATCACTGCAGCAACATGTAGACTTGTTGTAAGGTCTTTCCTTTCAAGCACAAGTATAATATATTAAAACACATATGGGAGTTATTAAACCATGAGGTCTCTCTACTGCCATGGGCTTGTGTCTTACCTACAGACAGGCAGCAACAGCACCTGGTTTACCCCATTGCTTTGGGTATGAGCCAGGATTAGGGTTTGGGTTCTGATTAGACAGCACAGAAGTTTTACATGCTCTTCTTGAAAGATTTTATCCCAAAGTGGTGGAAATCTGACAAGATTATCTGTTCTGGTCTTAATGAGATCCTGGATTAGAATCACAAGAGAACAGGTGTTCTGCAAGATTCCATTGGCATCTGGACTGGAAAGTATGCACCTAATGGTTTCTGATCTGAATTGGAACAAAAACCATAGGGGGATGGTTCAGATTGGGAATCTGAATCTACCTGCCCTCCCACCCACCTTGTAATTTGATTGTCTTTGGATTGCAGGTTCTGGTCTAATATTAACCTAGATAGAAGTTATATATCCAACACCAGGCTGCCATGTGACTTTGAGGACAAACTGCAGGAAGGAACCAGCCAGAGTCTCCAGCTGGTAGAAGCAGCTGCAGACGCAACCAAAGCAGGGACTGCTGCATTTGGAGGGAGTGGGGAGCATAAAATGGGGCCCTGCTCGGGCTACCTCTCACCCCAACAGAAGCATGCAAGGGAGACCCCCGCCCCTCTCTGGCGGCAGTAGAACGCAGCAGTGCCTCCCTTCCTCATGTGGTTGTGGGGAAAAAGTGCAGAACGGAGCCGGCCAGAGACTCCAGGCAGTACAAGCAGCTGCAGAAGTAGCCACAGCAGGGACCACCGGACATTCAGAAAACTTTCTACAGTTTTGATTGGACTTTCTCTACCCTGTGCTGATTAGCTGTTTACTCCAACCCTCTCCCTGCCCCTCCCTTCAGCTTCATTCCACACCTGCCCCTCTTGTCCCCTGCCGTGTCTCGCTCACCCCACTTCCCTTCAGCATCTCCTTTCCCTTCATCTTTCTGTCTGTTTACCTGATTCCCCTCTGAACTAAACCAAGTGCCAAGCAAAACTCATTGGACAAATATGACATTTGCTGCAATCACTCTGCTTGTGTGTTAGACCTTTTTCCCCACTGGTGCCTGTCTCGTCTGCTTAGACTGTAAGCTCTGCAGGGACTGTCTGCTCCTCTGTGTTTGTGGAGCACCGAGCACAGTGGGCCAAAGGCACCACTGTAATAGGCATGATTATTAATAACAAAGTCAGAAGAGTCTGATACTAGCAGAACTAGCAGACATGTCAGAGCCAATAGATCCCGTGCACTTACTAAACATTTTCCTTAGAATTTTAAATTCCCTCATCCAAAAAACTTCCACTTCTCCCTACTCCCAAACTCCAGCCCGATCCCCCATAACTTACATCGAAGGGCAAAACCTCCACAGTTGTATTGAAGAGTTTGTCTTCAGGGTGTTCAATGTTGCCACTGCGGAAGAAGAATCTGTGTAACAGAGACCAAAGCTGTAAGAATCTGACTGGATTTAGAGGTGCGGCGGGACCATCGTGTCTCCTGTCAGGAGTGATTTATTGAATGTCTGAACCAAACAGGCAGTTTTACACTCACAGAGAGCCGCTTTCATTGAGATGGGGACACTGAGATAGCTCTTTATGCAAAAACAGCTAATTATGGATTATTGTTTCATTGCATTTACAAATGAAGGGTTCTAGTGTGTACGGGACCAAACATAAGCAGCTGTTATCCCAATGAGCGGAACTTAAGAGGTAACAGAGTGAGCTCTGGGTGATGGAGGGCTGTGGGAGTTCTGGGCATAAATGGACCTTCTGGATACGGGGTTTTTCCTGTCACCCTTGCCGCAGGTGTATCGGGATTATAACTAACACACACGCACGGAAAAGGGAGTCTCAGAGATAAGATGCCTCAACCCCAGATCAAGACAAAACTGCCAGGCCTTGTGAAGTGCGCGCACCACCATATCCTGGGCCTGAACAAGAGCCATGTGAAGATGAGGTTTTTTCCCTCTGGAAAAACAGGCCCCTCTAGACCCTTAGCATCTGGCACAGCTTCCCCTCACCTGTAAAAGCGGGAGAGTGACAACAGTGCACACCTGCCTCATGGGGGAGGGGAGGCTCTGGGATGGACGTTTGCATACCATGGAGGGATACCATGGAGTGATGAGCAAGGCCTTACTCTGGGGCATGCTTAGGAATGAAAAACCCAGGCAGGACTGTTTCCCAGAAAAGTTAGTGTCCTACTACTGACTATCAAGAGTCTG
The DNA here is from genome assembly GCF_965152235.1 of Eretmochelys imbricata. Lineage (NCBI taxonomy): Eukaryota > Metazoa > Chordata > Testudines > Cheloniidae > Eretmochelys > Eretmochelys imbricata. Next base: position 7,864,197 of record NC_135579.1, on the reverse strand, counting down.
ACCCATAAACTACTCTCCCCAGTTAGGATCCAATCTTATTCTCCTACAAAGACCACCCCCCTCCACCCCCAAGGGAACTGAACTGAGTCAGGAGACCCTCTGCCCTTTAGACAAAATGCATTCACAGAGCTGTGTTATCTGTCCGCAACACAGAACAGGGTACTGACTACAGCTGTTTCTATTATTCTGCTGCTCTTCCCTGGCAGTGGTCAGAGCTATACAAAGCCAAGTCTAGAATCAGGGTGTGCAGGTTTCTGCCCTGCAGCCAGCAGGATGGGACACCTGTCTGGGCATGAGGGACAACACTCCAGAGAGGAAAATCAAGACATCTGACATAAGGAGTGAAATGACAAAGGCTTGCCTTTGCAAGGAGGGGCAGCAACAAGTTAAATGCAAAGGAAAGTAAAATGGAGTCAGAGAAGGAGCCTGCACCACTTGGGATAAAAATCAGGGTAATATGTGGACAGGGGGGCAGAAAAACGGGGAAGCACATCTCAGCCCTTGGTTTTGTATATTTCCCCCACCACCGAGCACACCCCAACACACTAACCTTTCGATGTGGAGTGGTTTAAAGAATCTGAATCGGATGAAGTCTCCTGCCACAGGGGTGAATGCCCAGAAGAAGTCCTCTCTCAGGTAGGCTTTCTCCAAGGTAAAGTGTTGGTAGGTTTTCAGACTGGTGCTCACCTCTGCGGGAGGGTTGACATGTTCTTTTCGCAGGGCTTGCTTTCCAAAGTCTTTGTCCTCAACACATACAATGCAAAGCAAGAGTGAAGTCTCACACACGGCTTTCATTGAATGAGAAATAAATAGGGTTTTCAGCTTTAGGGAGACAGATTAAAGGCCCCAACATCCCAATGCCAAAGTATCAGTGCAACATTTACAGAATGTGAGATAGAAACTGGTTTGCAAAGGGCGTGGGGGAACAACAGAGCACTCGGGTTCTTTTGAGGAGCTGATTCCCAGAAGCACAAGGCTGCAAAGGGGAAATCATCATATGCACTGTGGTAGCACATAGGAGGCCCAATCAGGGACCGAGGCCCAATTCTGGTAGGTGACATACAAACACAGAACCCTGCCTCAAGCATCTTATAAGCTAAGGAAAGTCTTAGTTAACCTGGGTCAAATGATTTGCCAGTGATGGAGTTATGTCAGATATTGACTGGGTTATATGGACAGGATGATACCATATATTTATATAAAGTGATATTTTGTATCAGTTACAGAGCTATAGCCGAGTACAAATCCTGCTTCTCGCATTTGCATTGCAAAATATACTTTATTAAAAAAATTAGTGGCACTATTCTGTAGTTGGATTTTGTTAAAATTTAAATACCCTGCCCCACAATTTACACTCTTAAGAAGTGAGCCTTAATTTGCCTAAAAATAAACACCAAGAATCAGATAAAACACAGCAACCCGGCAAGACTGTGACATGACAAGAAGGGCTGTTCTACTACAAGCTACAGCTGTGTTGTGATGCTCAAGACTGAAGGTCAAGTACCTCCAGTCTCTAGAGAAGGGTGGAAACACCTGTCAACCTCACCCTCACTTCAAGTGCAGCTCTGATGCACTGAAACAAACGGGATTAGGGAAACTTGGCTAGTAAATGTGTCCTAACCTCTTCAGTCATGGCACTTGCCCTGCTTCAAGACCTGGTTTCCTGACTGAATTCTGATTTCCTTCCAACATATTTTAAAAACTTCATTATCTCAGGAAGTAAAACATTCCTCTTCTGTTTGGTGCCTCCCTTCCTCCTGTAATGCCCTGAATGAAGCATTTGCTTCCCCTGCTCAAAAGTTAGAAAACTCAAATGCCATTGAATCTATGAATTTGCATTACACCAACCACCACAGCATTAACAAGCAGCTTTTAGTACAGACAGATTGCCTAGCAACCAGCAGTCCACTGATGACAGGAAGAAAAAGGAGACACAGGGCAGTTTAATAAAGGTGTCTAAAATGTTCATTTAAATTTGCTGAGCTTGAAGGTGTCCCATGTTGAAAAAACAAAACAAGGAGCAGGGGTGTTGCATTACTCCACCCACAAATGGAAACCTGGCAATTAAGATATGAAACTCCAAGCACCACATCTGATTTCCAAATGCAGCAAGTTGGCGTGCGCATGTGAATCCAGCGTGCAAGAAGGGCCTAACATCAGGGAGATCTTTATGGGTGGGGGAAGAATGCCATGCCACGGTGTCAGATACCCACTTTCAATTTCTGTATCTTCCCAGCCAAGGAGGAGTGGGTTCCCACATGCTGGAAGAGCGAGGGCTTGAAGCGGATTCTCAGGTTCGCCTTCTGCCTGTCACAATGTTTCTGAAATGAGAAAGCACTATGAGAACTCTGGCTTCTGCCTTTGTCATTCAGAGCGCCCAGATCACCAGGAATGGGGGAAAGCAAAGGTCAGGTCAGATCATGGGGGAGAGAAGGGTGGGAAACACCCTTTAACAGAGTGACCTGTGACTGGTGACACTTTACTCTGCCTTTGATTTGCACGTACGATGAATCTGTCAGTGACTTTCAGCTGATTATGCAGCAGGATTTGGTGAGCTGCTCCACCAGCGGGAGCAGTGGCACCTATGCTCTTATTCATTCCTTAATTAATTAATTAATTTCCTACATTTCAAACTCTCCTCCTCACCCAACACTGCCAAGTGTATTTTGCCATCTGCCTAATCAGTGCCCTTCCTCCCTAAATTCTCAGCTGTTAATATCAAAGGAACAAAATAGATCAGCCTTTCTGGTTTGCCTGGAAACTCATTTCGTTCCTCCCTTCTTCAATCCCTGGATCTTCATTGACTGAAGAGCAGAGCGCTCAGCTGGTTTAGTTCTTCCTCCCATACAACACTCCTCTCTCTTTGGGCAACCTGGGTACAGGCTCCGGAGGGTTTTTCTTAGTTTGCTAGTTCCTCTGGCAAAGCTGTTTGGCCTGATTTCAAGCCACCCCAACAAGGTGAGGTTGAAAGTTCAACTCTAATCTGAACTACCTTATCAGAAAGAAAAGGAGTTCTTGTGGCACCTTAGAGACGAACCAATTTATTTGAGCATAAGCTTTCGTGAGCTACAGCTCACTTCATTGGATGCTGTAGCTCACGAAAGCTTATGCTCAAATAAATTGGTTCGTCTCTAAGGTGCCACAAGTACTCCTTTTCTTTTTGCGAATACAGACTAACACGGCTGTTACTCTGAAACCTACCTTGTCAGTTTCACATTCTACAGAGGAGAGAGAGAGCAGAAAGGGACAAAGGCAAAAAAAGAATGAGGAAAATATTGTGAATGTGGAGCAGAGAGAGAACCAGACAGAGAGATATTTGGGAAAGGAGCAGAGAGGAGTCCTAGGGAAAAGACAGTCTAGTTATATCATATTCAAGACCTCTATTGGAAGTCCCTGCCTTGTGGGGATTTATCCCCAGTATATTGCCCCGAAGTCGCATTAGCTAGAAATTTAATTCAGTTTTCCTTGTGGGGAGGGCAATGGGATGCAAATATGGATTTAAGCACAGGGAAAAATAAAGAGTTTTTATGGTACAACAATTTTTGTGACCCCACTTATAGGGATGTTTGCGAAGTTTCAAACTCAATGTCTATGTACCCTTTACATGGGCTCTCTGAATGCAGTCCCTGCACTATACGAAGACCTAAAGAGGGGGACAAGCTGCATAGAATCCTATCAGTGGTACTCAAGCCTTCCCTGCTAAGCAAGCCCTTGGCACAGCCGGTTACCTGTGCAGTACCTGTGCCAACTTCAAGAGATCAAAAATCATGAGCTGGACTCCCAGAAATCATGAAATTGGCCCCAAAATCATGACATTTAAAGAAGAGATTATAGTGTGTTTTTTAGCTCAGTCTCTTGATGTTTGAAGTCCCCCTGCCCATCCCCAGGGTATGTGCATGGTAGTGTTGCCCACTCTCCCACATGTACTGGATAAGGTGACTTTCGCCCCTGCTGCAGGAGCTCTCACCTCCCACATCTGCCTGTCTTCTGCCCAGCAATTAATCCTGTCCTCACCCATCCCCCTCAATTCAGTCCTCCCATCATCACCACCCCATCAGTTCAGCTCTCCCACCCCATCCACCCCCACTTCCCTCAGTTCACCCTCCCAGAACTCACCCCATCTGCTCAGAACCCACCATCAATACAGGCGCCCTACCCCATCATCCCCCACTCTCCTCACTTCAGTCCCCCTGCAGCCCTCAGGCCATGGTTCAGCCCTCCCAGCCTCACCTCTGCTCCTCTTAGGTTTCTTCACCCTCCCCAGATGTGGGGCGGAGGGGCTGCAGTGAGGTCCCCTCTCCCGTTTCCCAGGCTGGCAGGGGAGCAGCCACCTGCGCTTGACATCGGGAGCCTGGCCCCGCTGCCACACACCCGAGGCTTGACAGGAGGAGCCCCCGGTGGCTGACAGGATCGCTAAGTAAAATTAAGCCTCACTTTTAGAGCTCTCAGATGTCAGGACCATCCCCCCCCCCCCATCCTGACCTTTGAGAGTTCTATCATGAACTCATGAGAGAGGCTTAATTTTACTTAGCAATTGTGACTCTCGTGATCAATCCATGAGAGTTGGCATGTCTGTCTGTGCCTCCCTGGAACCTGGACATTCCAGGGGTATTCTCTGCAGGCTGCATTTGAGCTAATCCGTTAATCCAACTTTCATTACATTATAAAATTAAAACTAGCCATGTTAATGGGAGAATCCCTTTGCACTGCCAGCAAAAAACAAGAGCTCATTTCAGGTCCCTATTTTAACCTAGATGGGAAAAACAGGTTAGGGCATTTGTTAGTGCCCTTAACAAAATGAGGAAGGGGTGGCGGGGGTGCTGAGGACACATTTAGTGAAAGCACTGCTGCCCTAGGCTCATTAGGGTGGGGAACAGCTCCACAGCAAGGTCAGCTCTTCATATACAACTTTACTAAACCTACCATTAGTTTTCAAATGTAAAGAGAACAGGGTATACCCAAATTGGGCAAAGCATTTCCCAAAAAGCTCAGGTCAAACAAACTTTCAATCAAGAAAGCAAATCCTAGCAGCTACCAATTTGATTCGACACAGTGGGATTTACAAGTCATGTTTCAAGGGGCACTGCACAGAGTTAATCATGCACACAGTGGGAGAAGGAGCCAGAAACCCACACTAGAATTAGGTTAAATGTGTAGCAAAGCAACAATTCAGAGGTTTGTAGCATCCCCTGAGAAGACAGTGGAGGGGAAGCAGTCAAATAGGAGAGTATGAGCTAACCTGGCTGTGCAGTGGGAATTGCATTAAAAGACTGCTCAAGCTAAAGGCTTTACAAGGGGGTGGGGGTGGGGAGCACCAGCTGCATCTCATCACTCCTGCATGGAGCAGACGCACAAACAAATCCCCATTTTGCCCAGACTAGGAGAAGAGGTTCTGTAGGATATGCTGATTGAGAATGGGTCTGTCACCCAAGAGCACACCGGGCCAAAACCACCTGAAGAACAAACAAAAGGTGCTCGGAACACAGATCATCCTACACACAAGAGGATCTAATGGATACTGCTACCTATCTCTCTTAGAGCGAGCAGAGGAGGAAAGATAAAAACCTATTAGAGACAGATACTAGCCCTGCTTCTCTGGGGTCTCTGCAGCACTGACCTCTGCCTCAGATTTAAATGTATTCAAAATACAAAACCAGAGTGTGCATCTGGCAACGAGTTCATCTCACACTCACGGCTGCAACCCTCATCCTCCCATGCCCTCCACTCCACTCCATCCCGGTTACTCTAATCTCTTGTTGTTGCTAGTTTAATTTAGAACACCAGAGAGGATGTCCCTTTCTTATTGTCATCTGTAAAGCATCAGACACACATAGCATGGTAAACAATAGATCACAATGACCACAGTACAGCAATAAGGATTCCCTTAGATTCCCCCCACTCTCCACGTCTCTACATGGCTACCACTCTCCTGGCTGTGGAGAAGCTCAGGGAGCTGCAATGGGATCCTTGATCTGCTCTGGTTACATTGAGACACACGAGTCAGCATGCACCTGTGCTCCAAATTGAGAGGGCACTCAAGTGCAATTCCAAAGGGTTATTTTGCTGTTATGATAAGTGAAGGGGGGTGGGAGGGAGGGAGGCTTCAAGGAAGGGAACACACAGAAGTTAAAAAAGATAAGATAAAACCATGGAGGGGAAGAAACCACTCTCCTTAGGGTTTGGGGGAAAATCCTCTACTAACGGAGTTAAACAAGGAGCCGGTCTCAATTTCCACTAGCAACGAAGAGATTATTGCCCAGAATGGGAAGTATCCTTCTACAGAAGGGAGGTTCTGACTTTTCTACCCATCACAAAGAATCCCCATAAAGCATCTCTTAGCAACATGCTAATCTGGAAGGCAACATATTGAACTTTCCAAACATTTTTTCCTAGGTAAGATCCTGAACGAAGCTTTCCTGGCTAAATGAGATTAACAAAGATTCAGAACAAAATTTCATCATCACTACTTATAAAAAGAGATCTTCCCGTCTTTCCCAGCAAGTTCTGGAAATTCAGAGCAAGTGCAGAGTGGAAAGATTCTCAGTGCCCTCTGTGGGGATTGTTTACTTACCGCATCTTTTTCTGGATTGCAGACTTTCACCCAAAGGATGTGATCAAGGAGCCAGTCAATGGGCTTGTCCTTGTAGAACATGAGTATAAACTCCACTATCAGGCTGAGATCCAGCGATTTGAACATCTTTCCTGCAAGCATATTTGGATGGAGAAGAAACAAAGCAGATACAGTGTGAAACAAACAAGATCCAGCAACTGAAAAGAATTACAAGTTCCTCAGGTTTCAGAGTAGCAGCCGTGTTAGTCTGCATCCGCAAAAAGAAAAGGAGGACTTGTGGCACCTTAGAGACTAACCAATTTATTTGAGCATAAGCTGGGAAAACTGGTCTCTCTCCTTGCATCTCTAACGGAGTTTCAAGTAACCATGGATCTGCGCAGTTGGAGCTTACGCACCAGGATCACTGATGCTGCCAGTACAGTTCTAAAATTAGCATTCATTATAGACTGTTGCTAGCAAGTTAGCAACACACACAGTTATGAGTCTCTCTGAAGTCAAGGTCAATAGCATGGAACACTCACACCAGGTGGGAAGGGGGCACCAGAGAGGTATGGGTGAAAATGGCATTCACGCACAGTTCTAGCATAGATTATTTTCCTGCCCTGAGAGTTCAGAAAGACATCAAACCCCGTTAAACTAACGTAGCCAACACCCAGCAGAGGAATATCCAAACTGCTTGCATAACCATACAGTGCTGCTCCTGAAATAGTTCTCAGCTGATGTAAAACTTCTTCTGGCCCACAGACTGATTGTGTTATGGCAAATGCTTCTAGATCCCGTCCAATCAAGAAGCAATCAGTCACATCCAGGAAGCGAGCCTCTCTGCTGGGCCACTAGGTAGATTTACTTTTTTATTAAAAATGAATCAGAATATCAGTAGTTTAATGCTTGTGGAAGATGCAACGTGGACAAGCATAGACTTGCACCGTCCCTACCCACTTGTAAGCAAAGTCTCGCAGGCAGCTTGGCCTGTTTTAACACAGCACATCAATAAAACTTTACGCCACATGAAAGACAATGAGAAGTTAGAGGCAGTTGCTATTGCCATGCTCTGCATTTTATCTGAACTGTGTCAACAGGAAGGTGACTGACACACAGGTTCTCATTCCAGCTGTGTAACTATCCCAGGGCCAGGAGGCTCAGGACAGAAAACTTTGAGATAGTTTTTATTTCCTGAGCAAGTCAAAGGGTCACTATAAAAGTGTTAGAAGAAGCCAAGCATATGGAATTTACCCTTACTATGGGAAAACATCTCCAAGCAAGGAGGTTGCTGTTTGTGAGATCTAGCCAGCTATGCGATAGCCACATTTGGAAGGTGCTCGGGGAGGGTGGGAGGAGGAAGAGAGTCAGTTACCAATAAACCCAAGCTGTGAGAATTCCAGGATCATCCACTCCTCAGATGGCTGCTGCAGAGCAAAGTTCTTCATTGTGCTGAGATAGTTTGGTTTGGCTACAATGTCGTCCTCCAGCTGCAAGGGGAAAAGGAAACTTAGCACATGCAACAAAAACACATGTTCTGTTCCAGTCTGTCCGCTGCACAACACTCAACACAGAGGGCAGGGGAAGGTGGTTTTGGCAAAGAGAGTTTATTGTGGAAACATACACTTCTAACCTAGTCCAACAAGCTAAGGGAATACTGACTCCTACTCTTTGTGAATCTCCACCTCTTCCATTCCTGGGCAGAATTCTTTAGCCTGTTTGGCCAAAGGGAACTTTAACAGCTGTGCTGGGTAAGCTGCAGCTCATACATGACAGCAGAGGGACTGCTACTTTTCTAGCTATTAGACCAGGTTCCATTGTAAAGCTTTTCTGCAGTGTGGCACCACAGGCTGGCAAATTTCAAAGTGAGCCATCCCTCCCACAGCCGCATGCTGCTCATAATGTAGAGCTAATATGCTTTGTTTTCAGGAGACTCTACCTCACACTACAATGAAGACTTATGTTTTGGCTTACAAAGGGTTAATCTAACCTGGTCCAAAGTAAATATCTGTGCACGCGTGGGGGGAAAGGGGGTGGTAGAGAGAGAGAGAGAGCGCGCGCAGGAGCTGGTTGAAGGAGAAAGGCAGAGGAGTTCCTGAATCAGACTTGGGAGGACTGGATGTGAAAGAGACCGCATATCCTATGAGTGCCACATTTGGAGAAGAGTCGACACCAGAAACACTCCAACAGCATTTGAATTAACCTCTCCCTTCTTCCCCTCCCTGACCCAAAGACTCCACTTTATGTTTTACACACACACACACACCCCTCCCCTCACTCACTGGTACAAGACACGTGTCTCAGTGAATTCATACATTCCCACCCCACCATCAAACTCACCTGCACATAGTAAATGCCTTTGGACTGGGCATACATCATTAAAAAGCAGTAATCTAGGTTCTGTTTAGTTCTCCACCTGCAAACCAGACAACCGTGATGAGAACACCATTACCTTACCATCAGTCAGCAGATGCTTCATCTAGGGAGTGTGACGGTCTGTGTACCCTTACATTCACCCCTTTACGGGACTATGATAAATTTTGTACAAAGCATACCTTGTAAGGTGTCATTTGAAAACTCATAATTTGCTAATCATTATTGTCCCGGTAAAGTATGTGTGGCAACACTGCATGTAAATTTATAATATTCCTCTGTATGGTATTATTAAGACATGTTCCAAGTCTGGGGGAGCAGCCTCAGATCAGTTCCCCAGAAACAAAAGGCTAGCCAACGCCCCAGCCAGGTGTCTACAAAATCAAATGAACCACCACTTGGTTAAGTGGCCATTCTTTGGCAGGAACGAGGATATGAGTGAAAATCTACATCTTGACAAAGAAACAGCTGGGGGTTCCCATCCATACAGACTTTCTGTCTCCTGAACCTCAGTTGGAGGTGATTCCCAAATAAGAGAAACAACTATAAGAAGAGAGAGGAGACACCACAAATTATCCCTCCTTTTCTCTCAACGGCATCCACAATACCCGAAGAACAAAGGAAAAAGCTTTGGACTTGGGGGAGGGATCCTGACTACAAGGAATTCAGGCAGTAAGACTGCTAGAACATGTGGCGGGAGAGACTTTGCTTTGAATTCACTTAGCTTGTTAAGTTAAGCATTAGTTGCATTTTACTTTTATTTTCTTGTAACCCATTTCTGACTTTTATGCCTCATTACTTGTTGTCATTTAAAAATCTATCTTTTATAGATAATACACTTGTTTTATCTAAACCAGTGTGTGTTTTGGGACACTCCATTTGGGATAATAGGATGTGTGCATATCATTTTCTATTAATAAAATGACAGACTTTATATGAGCTTGCATTGCCCAGGAGAAAGCTGGGCAGTACAAGACACACATTTCTGGGGGAAAGTCTGGGACTGGGAATTTGCTGGTGTTGCTCTGCAGTGTAACGCATGAGTGGCTGGCCATAGCACTCGTATACTATAACTGGGAGTAATTTACATGCTGGAGACTGTGTGTGAGCAGACCGGGAGTGGCTGCTCTCACAGCGAAGCAGTGTTAAAAGGCATCCCAGATTGGAAAACTGAGGGGACAGAGCTGTTAATCAGTCCAGATTGTACCCCAGGTAATATCATCATAGAATATCAGGGTTGGAAGGGACCTCAGGAGGTCATCTAGTCCAACCCCCTGCTCAAAGCAGGACCAATCCCCAACTAAATCATCCCAGTCAGGGCTTTGTCAAGCCTGACCTTAAAAACTTCTAAGGAAGGAGATTCCACCACCTCCCTAGGTAACGCATTCCAGTGTTTCACCACCCTCCTAGTGAAAAAGTTTTTCCTAATATCCAACCTAAACCTCCCCCACTGTAACTTGAGACCATTACTCCTCGTTCTGTCATCTGCTACCACTGAGAACAGTCTAGATCCATCCTCTTTGGAACCCCCTTTCAGGTAGTTGAAAGCAGCTATCAAATCCCCCCTCATTCTTCTCTTCCGCAGACTAAACAATCCCAGTTCCCTCAGCCTCTCCTCATAAGTCATGTATTCCAGTCCCCTAATCATTTTTGTTGCCCTCTGCTGGACTCCTTCCAATTTTTCCACATCCTTCTTGTAGTGTGGGGCCCAAAACTGGACACAGTACTCCAAATGAGGCCTCACCAATGTCGAATAGAGGGGAACGATCACGTCCCTCGATCTGCTGGCAATGCCCCTACTTATACATCCCAAAATGCCATTGGCCTTCTTGGCAACAAGGGCACACTGTTGACACATATCCAGCTTCTCATCCACTGTAACCCTTAGGTCCTTTTCTGCAGAACTGCTGCCAAGCCATTCGGTCCCTAGTCTGTAGCGGTGCATGGGATTCTTCTGTCTTAAGTGCAGGACTCTGCACTTGTCCTTGTTGAACCTCATCAGATTTCTTTTGGCCCAATCCTCTAATTTGTCTAGGTCCCTCTGTATCCTATCCCTACCCTCCAGTGTATCTACCTCTCCTCCCAGTTTAGTGTCATCTGCAAACTTGCTGAGGGTGCAATCCACGCCATCCTCCAGATCATTAATGTCACAGAGAGCCAACACAATACACCTTTCACTTTCACCGGAGGAGAAGATGGGATAAAGAAAGTCTGTTCTTTACTATATGATTAATTTGGAGTTAACTGGAAAACAAGTGGCTTCTCGAGGTAAGTATCCTGTAGGTTAGCAGCTTTGTCTCAGTTTGACTTGTGGAAAAGAGACATGCGAAACACAGCAGATTAAGCCAAGCCACATGAAGCTAACAACAATGCATATTCACTAGCTCCTTAATTCTCACAAAAAGCAAATGTAAGGGCCTTGCATAAATCCACAGAAGTGTTTATCCCTTCTGAGTCAGGACTATGGAGAAAGTAAGTATTACTTATTCAGATTTTAAAGCATCTGGTATTACCTGACTCTTTCCTTGGGGTCACCAAAAGACTCCCGGAGACGAGAAAAGTCTGGATAGAAATGTGGAGAGGGGGAAATGACTTCCAGGAGACCAGAGTGTATTTCCTTGGGGAACCTGAGAGAGAAAGGTGGAAGTGAGCAATTGCTGTACCAGGCATAACATGACAGATTCAGACTGAAGTAACAGGGAAAACACCAGACCATGGAGCCAAACAAAATTAACCTCCAAGATAAAACCTCTATAGTAGTGAATGTACTTGCATGCTTAGTTCTAACAAAAGGACACCAGCAGGGTATTTGTCATGGGATTTTAAATCTCCTCTTCCCACGACTGTTTCTAACAGCCCCATGTAAGCCTGGAACTGAAATCTGTTTGTTTACTGGCATTTGTCTCTCTACTGCATGCAAACATGTTGATTTGTTATGGTAGGATTGCTCAGGGATGCTGGGCTGATAGCATAGATTTTCTTTTTTAAGTGATCCACAAGGAATGCCCCAGACATTGGCAGGAGGAACGACACTCACCACATAAGGGAATCTAAGCCTTATTTCTTCCTTTCAGGTTTCTCCCCTCAAGTCACACTGTCCAGTTCCCTCTGTGCCACGAAGGTCCAACCTGGCGGTAAGGCGGCATCCCTGTAGGAGCCCCAAGTTGGCACGTTTGGGAGAGGAGAGGAATACCACCAGGGATGTTAATAAGCATATGACGAGGTTTTGCGAAGATTCTAGAATATTTTAAAGGTAACTTGGCAAAGCCCCAGCACATGCTTTAAAAAAAGGTCACTTACGAGGCCCACCCCCACAAACTCCTTCCAGTGGGTTCCCGCGATAGTTGCACTGCAGCAGAGTGGGAGCAGACCAGCTGCCACTTCAGAGGTGGAGGAACCTGAAGAAGCCATTTGGATCCACTGCTGCTGTCTCAGTGTCCCACCTACCACTTCTGCTTGGGGTGATCTGCATTTAACCCCTTAAAAATATTCATCTGTTTTGAAGAAAAACATAAGCATTTATTTGCAGGTAAAGCCCTACAGACAATTAGCTTGACCCCAGCAAATCTGGCAGACCCAAAGTCTGATTTACTAATATAAGGTGGATATACAGGTGTTTGCAAAGTGTTACAGTAAATGCCAGTTTGCGGAGATTATATTATGCTTATTTGATAGGTTATCAAAACCACTGTAGTTGGTCTTAGCGGTTATTAGAAGACCCCCAGGAATTCTGCCTGTTTTCTACTGCTGATTTGATTTCCTATCGTGCCAGACAAAGCTACCAAAGTATATTTTCTGTCATATGGTTAAGAACAATTTAAAGGGTCACAGTCAATTAAAAAAAAGTCACTTGTCTGAAAAATGTGTACCCATTATTGTTACAAACCATATCCAAAGATTACTGTAACTGCAAGGGATTAGACAGAAAGACAGCTTTCCCCCAGTGTTTTACATTGTACATTTTGACAGCACTCTGTGTATCCTCAGTAAGGCTAAGTTTTTGTCATGGATATTTTTAGTAAAAGTCAGGGACAGGTCATGGGAAATAAACAAAAATTAACAGCAACCTGTGACCTATCTTTGACTTTCACTAAAAATAGCCATGGGAGCTCCGGGGTCCTCCTACCCCTGGGGCTGGGCTGCTGCAGGGTCCCCTTACCCCGGGCAGCTGGTAGCTGCAGGGTCCCCCCTCCTTCCTGCTGCGGCTGGGCAGTGGCGCAGGGTCCCCCATCTGCTCGCTGCGGCGCAGGATCCCCCCACCAGCTTGGGGGCTGGGAGCTGTGAGGGCAGGGCTGGCTGAGAGCTCCAGCCCCAGGGCAGAAAATGTCACAGAGGTCAATGGAAGTCACAGATTCCATGACCTCCATGACATAATCGTAGCCTTAATCATCAGTTTCATTGTTTAACCCCTACAGTCAGTCAGTCAGTCTCCCTTATTTGTGTGTGACCATTTATGCCGCAAGGGGCGGAACAGATACGACTGACAGAGACACTCCAGGACAACAGTCCCCGAAACTACTTTTAACTTATTTTTTAAATGGATAACATTTCCAGCTGACGTCATGGCGTCCCTTTAAATTACCGTTCCTCATGCAATGTCTGAAACGTGGCTTCTCATTACAGATGCTTGGACGTTGATAAAGGAGCACTTGCGCTTTCCCTGAGCAACACACGCCTAGACTGTAGGCTACCCCCATTGAATTTAAGAGATAATTTAGGAGTTTATTGGGGAGGGAGGGCATCAAATCACTAAGTTAATTAAAGTTTTAGACCTTTCACAGAAAGGCCCTTCCTTCGATAGTGCCTGGTAATTTCATCAGGGTACATCAGACTATCAGCTCATTATCTCCTGCTAAGTATACACTCCTGCCACAAAAGGCAGAAGGGTGGATCTGTCTCACTTGCACAGCAAGACAGAGGGCTCTGTTTCAGCTCTTCTGCAAAGTGCAGTAGGAATACAATGCTCTTCTGCTTTTCTATTATTGGAAGCATGTCCCAACCCGTCTCCCATCACCACCTCAGAAACTGAATTGAGCCGTTAGGTCACATCATCCTTTTAGAAGTCTTGCTCTTAAGGTTACTGTGGTTCTTTGGAAACATGCAGACACGGAAGCTGGACTGGATTCAGAGCCTCTGTTGTTACAATTGCTTTCTTCTTCCTCTTTGAGCTCTGATGCTGCTAATGCCTAGACCAGCTCTCTAATAACCAAGTGTTGGAGAGAAACCTGTCACGGGTTTCCCTCCAACACTTAGCAATTGTGAAGCTGCAGCAGCCACTGTAACTGTGGGGCAGAAGTTTGTTACACTACATGCAATTCCAGAGAGATCACAGATGCAAAAAGGAGCAGGGAAATGGACACTTAGGCTGTAACAGCCTTATTTTGGTTTGAGATCATGTGTGCCAGTCATGCTGTTCACTTGCTCTAACTCTATGAGCAGGCAGGATGCTGAACTAATCAAGAATAGACACCCCCAGGATTACTGTAAATATAAATAATCCATCTTCTCGTAACACAGGACAGGAAGAGTGACTCAGATGGCATGATCATGTGCATTGAGTACATGAAAGCACAAAACTGGTTGGACAAGATCAGAAAGAAGTTAAAGATACAATACCGTATATTGTTTTAGAATTAGATGAATTTGGGATCAGCTTAATTAAGAGACAGGATGAGACTCTGGAATTTATAATGGAAAAATCAAGCAAACAAAAAGACATTTATTTTCTTTAACAAGGCTATTACTTTGTTACAAGCTTAGTTCATATCAGGATAACGAATGGGAATTGCTTACAAGTTTTTGATATTTTCTGCCACTCCAGTTGTATACTGTTCATCCGTCTGAAAATAAAAAATTAAACATTGTAAGAAGAGATCATTCAGTTTCAGAGAAACCAACCATCAATACTTTAAATTCCTCATCTGGATTTATTCTCTGCCCGGGCCTGCACCTCAGAAGCCACTGCTATTATTCCCCATTCTGTGCTGTCAACACTTCCATACTCCATTCATTCATCTCCAGGCCTTCTTCTGTAAGGCCCTTGTGCCTGAAATCCCCTCCCCATTTTGGTGGATCAAAACTGAACTCTTCTTCAAATCCCTCTGGTTTGGCCAGTGTTAAATCAAACCAAAATGCTAAGCGTCTGGGCCCAAGGATTGCTTCCTCCTCTATTTTCTGTACAGTGCCAAGGAGGCTGTTGGCATTCAACTAAATGAACAGTCCCCAACAGAAAAGGAATTCTACCCTCATCAGCAAAACCGAAGGGTTTCTATTATGACGTGTATTTACGTTTTGGGTTAATTTCAGCTGCAAACCTGAATCTCTCAGCTGGTCCTGAGATTTGACCTGGTCACTCTCAGCAGCTCAGGGGAAAAGGGTAATTATGCTGCATGACACTAATATAAAAGATATAAATGCAAAGACTTATGCAAGGGGCCAGTGGAGAGAAAATAAGATCCCATGCCCTCTATTCCAGAATGCTGGATCAAGAGGCCTCCAAAGAGTTCACTGCTCTTGAAACAGCAAACACAAGTCCCAGGCCAGGATCTGAAAAGGAGGAGGGACGATGACTTTCACCATCACCGGGGGTAAGTGCTAAACAATAGCTTGCAACGTCCTGCTCAGTACGAGGTGGTGTCAGATTTGGTGCCACAGTGGGGTGAGGAGTGAGATGTCAGGGGTTTAGGCCAGAAGCCAAGTCCATTGCTTTACCCAGAATAATGACAAGTCAAGTTTTTCTAGAGAGACAAGCTCTCCTTCTCAAGGGGTTCTCAGAACCACCGCGAGAGACTAATTTCTTACCCTGGCAGAGCTGGGAAAACAGCTACAAAAAAGGAAAGAAGATGGCTTTATATTCTGGGAGTGAACATACAACTCCCATCTGTCACAATAACTGCCTCAGCACTTGGCATCGGATAGCAAACACCACATCTGCCCACACATGCCATCCTGCTTTAATTGATGATGTAGGGGAGAAATGGGGCTCCTCACCACAGTGACAACACATTGCAATGCAGCAATCCCACTCCATGAGGACTCTTCCTATGACAGCTGCGTTTAACTGCTCTGACAGGGACAGCTGTCCCAGTGCCAATGCAGCTAGAGGACTCAGGCTGGAGTCTTATAACATAATAAGCAGGCTGCTTCCCTCAGTCACCCAATGGAATTTTTTTCACAACTTGTAGAAAGGAAGTTAGCTGCCACAGCCATACGCTGTTGAATTGGGAATTGGTTCTCAGTTTCTGAAATACTCTAAATTTTAGAGGCAGCCATTAAAACCCCCTCAGGATGGAGCCCGTATCATCACAATGATGTCAGTTCTCTTATCTTCTCCCCTGCCCCTCCTAAGACTACAGTGGCAGCTTGATGTTGCCTAGATTCTTCAAGCTATCTGATGACTCTTCAAATCTCATACCATCTTTTACATCATTTTCTACCCTAGGCCTGAAGACTTGTGACCCACAGGCAGTGATGTACAAAGAAATGCACTGTCTGGACTGGGTGTGTAACAAGCACAGCAATAGTTCACACTTATATAGCGCTCTCCTGCAGATCTCGCAGCACCTGACAGTTAAAAGGACAGAGTCTGAAGTAGTTTTACCTCTATTGTTACCAGTAACACCTACTACTGCTGTAACTGAGACATGAGAAATATTGCCTCTGTTTTTGTGCATTTGGCAATTTATTTAAGAATTAATTTCACTGTTTCTCCACAATCAGTTTCCCCTATCTGTGAGAGTCTTTCATACTTCAAAAGAAGGACAAACTTTTTTAAAATATAGCGAGGGGGAAAAAAAATTGGCAGGGGAAACTCAGTACCTGAAACTTCTTGCAAATCAATTTAAAAAAAAGTTAATTTCATATTGATGCTTCCCTTTAAATCCTCACAGGATCCTTGTAAGATCCATTTCACAGACATGTACATTACAGCACGAAGGCATTAAGTGACTGCCCAAAATCACAGCCTGACAATGAAGCAGTTTGGGAGAGAATCAAACCCATGTCCCCCAGTCCCAGGAGGAACCTACTAATCCAACCCCCCTCACCTTAGCACTTTGGATAACAGCCACTTGCTCCTCAAGAGTATGCTTTCCTTTTGTATAAAAAACACAAGCTAGAGACCTGTAAGCAAAACGCCACTAAAACCATCTAATTGCTGGTGAACAGCAAGCAAAGACAGGTATTTATCTTCACTCTGCTCCCGGCAACACACCCCTGACGTTTTGCTTGCTCAGTGGATTTCTGAAAACTATGACAAGCATTTTAGGCTTGAGAAAATAATCCAGAGGGGAGAGCGATGGAGAAAAATAACCATATAAACCCCTAGATAAAAGTAGCTCTAGTGGATTAACACACCAAGCTCCTGAATTAAGCAACTGATTCTGGCCCCAGGCATCAGTGCAACAAAATGTGCTAGTCTAAGCCTTGGAGAAATGGGCTGGGGGATGGCAGAGAAAACATGATGGAGGCGTGGGAGGGCAGCATGAATGAGGTGGAGTGGTGTTTGCAGGGCTTCAGTCAACAGCTGCTTTGGAGTTTGTAGGAGTGAGGTTAATGAGCACAACTTAAATGAAAAAGATGAATGCAAGGGCCATGTTGGCAGCTATAATGTAATCATCTGCTAACATATTGACCCTCTGTAGAATAGCGCATCCAAGCACTGTTTCACATTAAAAACAGGCTGCTGGCCCCCATCAGGGGGATGTGCCTGATGAGCCTTGTCAGACAGCAGCCCAAGGTTGGGCTTATCTGCCTCTGCAGCGGTGGATCTGGCCCTCATCCATGAGAAGACATCCTGCTGTTTTACGGCTGCATGCAGCCTCCTGGACCAGCACCAAGTCCCTATCAGACAGAGAAAGGGGATGAAGAGCTGATGAAGTGGGATAAATAGATACAAGGGCCATGTTACCTCAGCAATCATAACAACAATCACAGTGTCCTCCTTTTCCTGCTGGGTAAGCTCTGAGATCAGGGAGTTCAGGGTGTCCGTAAGGTATGAATGCACCTCTCGCTTCACGCTGGGGATTCCCATTACTATGGACACTGCTCAGAAACAAAGCAAAGTGTTTTCAGAAAAATGATCACAGGGCAATGGGCCAGGAAAAAAAACAAGACTGTTCACTCAGCCCCCGAGGTCTCACTTTCTACTTGCTTTTAGCACTATGTTCCATCAATAGGAAAATGGGCTGATGACCAAAACGCCTGTGGCTACCAAGGGCTAATTCACTGAATTATCCCTATCAGCAGGTTAACTTTTTTTCTAACAAACAGTTTGGCCAGGAAACAAAAAGGAACGGTGTGCTAGCATGCAGGGCCTCCCTTTGAAGCATTCAGTACAGTTATTATAGCTTTAAGGCTGATATTTAGGAAATGCTCCAAAATGTTCCACTTCAGAAAGGCCTTTCAACCCTAAAAAGACACTCAAGACTGAGACCTCTTCTGCCCAGAACAGGCCAACCAACAAAAACCTTAACAAATCAATGTTAAAAAAAAAAAAAGTAAATTAATAAAAAGTTAAAAAAACAAACAAACAAACAAACAAACAAAAAACCCCTATCCCAAGCAGAGTTTTTACCCCAAGAAGGGGGAAAGTGCCAGGGACTCCATGAAGTCCACTAGGGGCTTTGCCATTCCATTGACTTTACATGGGAGCGGCTCAGATACTATACTGATGGGTGGCAGTAAAACCCTCAGACAGACAGACAAGGGTCAAATAGCACTTTAGGGTTGGTTAAAGCACAGACAGCATCTCCCTGCACCTCTTAACTTAGAAGGGTTACACTCTGCGCATCCACCCTAATGCACTGCTGCATTGAGGAAGCCTATATGGAATGTGCTGCTCTGCTTCCAGTCCTGCTCATCTCGAGCCAGGAATGGAGGGGAGTAGAAGGGCACATGTAAAGTGAAGGCAAGAGACATTGGATCTTACTGCTGCTGCAGCTGCTTTTACCTCCAGTGCGTCCCTGTCCCACATGCACAGCTGGTTGTAGACTGTTCTCCTTGGACAGCAAATGTGGCAAATGATGAAAGATGGTGGGAAGATGCAGCACATTCTTGCTGGTGATATTCCACAGTTTTAATTTGGTTTCATCTTAAAGAGGAAAAGGAAGTCAATATGCAGGATACCATACAGGGAGAGATCACAAGGCTTCTAGCAACAAAACCCCCTCACAGGGCAATCTGGCCATTTTAGATTATCACTAGATTAATCCACCCAGCCTTCTCAGCGTGCACACACAACTCCCACTAATGTAAGTGGGAGCTGCGGGTAAAGGCACCGAATAAGGTCCAAAATCTTTGAGGGGAGGAAAATGAAGATCAATCAGATTTTATCAAAAAGATCCAATTTTCCCATCCAATCAACTTTTGCACTTTTAAGTAAGAGAGGTGCACTGAGCAAATCTAAACCCTCCACTGGGATCTGCTTTTCATAAACATTCAGTAATGAGCACACAATTGGTGATAAAAGCTCCTGAGCAAGCAAGTTAGCGTATATTATCTGCAGAGGCTAATGTCTAACAGTGCATGGCCATGTCCATTCAAATAGATTTTCTGAACCTCTTAAGCCCCTCATGCTAAATCGGAGATGATCTGGACTTTGACCTATACTTGCTCTGGGAGCAACAGGATGCCCATCCTATCTGCAGCCCCCCCCCCCCACACACCTCACTACCTCCTCTATAGCAACAGCGTCTCTCTGTTAAAGTCTGATTCACCAGATAAACTGCTCCATGTCCGGTTTACATCTCGTAGGGCCTGCTTCTCAGAGATAGCTCTCTTTATCTCGTCTAGGACCAGGTTCAACTCCTTGGAGCGCTTTAGGCTCTCCTGTTCAGCAGCATGCAGCCGGTCTCTGAGCGCTAGGAACTCTCGCTGATAGATATCCACAACCTCACCTGTGGAGAGAGGACAAACACCTTTTTCCCCTGCTGTGACAGGTTCTAAAAGGCAAAGTGTCGTTAGTCATCCATTCTCCCACTCCGCAGCCCTAGGCACCAAACCTAAAACAGAGGGAGAGAGAAGCATTGCCAAATCACTGGCTGATTTGGAGGTAACTGCTCACCCATGTGTGCTTCACAGCAAGTAAAATTCTCAGCGCACTGGCCATTTTACCTGAGGGCTCTATCATGCAGGCAGAGCTGGTAGCACCACTAACTAATGTAGCCTGGCGCTTCCCATTAAAACACCCTTTTGTCAGTGCTTATAACTTTGCCAACCCTTACCTGTGAGGGAAACTGGGAGTGGGGTGCGGGAGAACAGGACTGGGACCCAGTTGCCTGGGGGGGAGACACCAATTTGACGAGGCCTGGGGGGAAGATTGGGAGTGGCTGGACAAGGAACCAGTGTGGGAATGAGAGCGGGGGAGACAGATCTGACCAGGAGCTGGGGCATGGGCGGCGGGTATCGTAGGCAAGGGGAGGCTTTGCCTCCTCCAACAGCCTACCGTGGCTCCGCCCCCAGGCCAGTGTGCCTCCTCCCACGACTCGGGGCCGCCAGGGCGGCTGGTGCTAGGCTGTGCTGGCCGCCCGGAGTCCCAGGGCTGAGGCCTCGCCCCGCAGCCCCTGGGGCTGGGGGGGGGCCCCACGATGGGGGTGCTTTGGGTTCCTGCGGGGGAGGGGCCGGGGGTTAGCGTCACCGGCTGCCCATGAGCTGGGGTGTAGGTGGAAAACCTGGACTGCCTGGGCAATGAGATGAGTGAAGGAGCCAGCGCGGGGTGAGGCTGGGGAAGGAGCTAAGGGATGAGGACTGAGATTGGATGAGGGGCCCCACAAGGAAGACCAGGACTGGGAGCCAGTGAATAGGGAGGAGAAAGACTAGACTGATGAGATGTCACCAAGCGGGGAAGTGGAAATGGCTGGGTAAGGAGACTGGGGACAAGGAGTTGGGGCAGGAGTGGGAGAACTGGTACTGGACTGTGGAGGGGGAGACAGGTGGGAATTGGTGCTCTGACAGATGGGGAGACCAGGACTGCATGTCAAGGAATCTGGGACTGGGAAGAGTAGCCTGAGGAAGTGGAGCCTGGGACAAGGAGCCTGGGGTTGAGAAGAGCCAGGGTAGGGACAGGCTGCAGGAGGCAGCACTGAAAGGGTCGCGCTTGGAGAAGAGTCTGCGCCCACTAGAGCACACGCCCCTCCAGAGCTTGGAATGGAACCTAAGATTCTTGTCTCAACATTCCTCTTCTGTCAGCACATACTTGCAAAACACACTGGCAGAGTGGGTGTCTCACCCCCATTCATCACTATGATTTGTATTACCATAGCATGTACAATCCCTACTCATGGACCAGGGCTCCATTTAGCTGGGGACTGTACAAACACAGAACAAAAAGATGGTCCCTGCCCCAGAGAACTTACAGTGTAAATATAAGACAACAGATGATACAATACAGACAGATGGGGGAGTATAAGGAAACAATGAAACAACATTGGTCAGCGTGACAGGCAGAGAGGTTTCAGCACTGCAGCAGCTCAGCTGTTGTCAAGTTTTTGTAGGCGCCATGGAAAAGGAGAGTTTGAAAGAGGCTAAGGAGATAACTCTGCAGATGGTTGGGGGGAGCTCCTCCCAAGTGCAAGTGGCAGCATAAGACAAAGCACAAAGGTGTTTGTTTGCAAATTTAACAAGTGAGCAATGGAAGCAGGCATCATTGGTGAAAGCTGACATCTTGATAGTGAATAAGAAATAATACGTAGTGAAGAGACAGGCCATGAAGAGCCCTGAAAGTGAAGACAAGTAATTTATGTTTGATGCAACAGAAAGGAGGAGCCAATTACAAACTACTGCTCCTATCAGTTACTCTGTTATCTCCAGTGGCAGAGATCTATGCAGTGGATCTAAAACTTCCAACCCTGCTGATGACCCATATGTTCTTGAATACGCCGCCACATAAGGGAATTTCTATTTTTGCAGTTTGCTTTTTTACAAATTTAGGAAATTACGTGTAAGAAACCTTGCTTAAAACATGAAAATTGCAAAATCAAGTACTCAAAAGTTTGGAAATGCAGAATTAAGTCTGCCTGTGCAACCAAAGGACCCCTGGCTCATTCAGTGCACAGGATGACTGAATCAGGATTGTGTAGTAAAGGAGACTCTGGTCTGTAGGATCCCTGCCTTATTTGTTGAGGAAGTTAGAAAGGTTGTAGAGAGTGGGTGAGAAATAGAAAGGATGGTCTTATGTGCTGCCCTGGACAATTATATTCAATCTCTACACCTCTGCCACAGAGTTTTGATGTGATGCTGGTCAAGTCATTTAAACCAAACTGTTCACAGGTGACCATTAATTGTATGTCCCTCAATTTTCTATGTGCCCAACTTGAGACGCTGCTGTCTGACTTGTAGAAGTGCTGAGCACTCACACCTAGAATAGAGTTGGCTGGAAAATTTCCAATGAAACCGAGTTTTGATGGAAAATGCAACTCCATCAAACTGGAAATGTCTTGTGAAAACAGTTCAGGTTTGAAGAAATTTTGTCAGAACACAGGCAGGATTCTGCCAGATACCATCCATCTTGCCGGGTGGGCTGCTGGGGACCAGCAGCTCCAGGGCCTTTCTGCCTTGCCAGGGTTTCAAGGCTTCCTACCACCCCAGGTCTAGCACAGGCACCGTTAATGCTGGTACTGAGCGCTTGACTTTGTGACCTTAATAGTGCTATTTTAACAGTAGGTTGTGTGTGTAATCCCATTTAGAGTGTTAAGCATTTACAGTTCTGTCTCAAGTCTATACCCTGGAGCAAGAGTCTACAGGCAATTATAGTAGTAAAGCTATATAGACACAACCTCGATTTCTCTTTTCGACTCGGTTTTCCAGGAGTTTAATATATAACCTGGCTGATTTTAAAGTCACCTTGGGTTGAAAATGTGCTATATAAAAACTGCCCATGTTGTTAAAGATTTCCTACAAAGGAAAAGAAATAGGGCATTTGCCCTTCTCTGCTTCTTTATAATGTACTGTATAAGGGTGACCTGAAAGTTGGGTTTAAAAACAAAAGAAAGAGACATTCCAAGTGTGCGTGAACTAGAAAGCATGTCCAACTGTGTGTACCTGACACCATACGAGAGCCTGAATTACAATACGCATGCCTCCAAGATTCTGCAAGTTTGAGAGCACATGTCCAAGAGATGTTTATGAGTCAGAAGAGGGGGCGTGCACATGCAAATGAGCATTCGTGGGTGGTATGTGGGGTGTATGGAAAGGGTGGGCTGGCAGATTTTTGCCTGTCAAATCTTGACAGTTCTGCAAGGCTGAATTAAGCCATGAGAGCTCATGATACACGTGCTTTGTTCCTCCAGCAAAACTAGAGGAGACCAGCTTGATGCTCCTGATAGCGTTGGCCTCTCTTTCCCTTCCCTCCAATGCCCCCGCGTTTTTAAAAAACACACAAAACAAAAAAACTTTGGAACTTTATTTAAACAAAACAAAACACAGCACATCCTGGGTCTCTTTTATACATCACAGGGGAACCAAAGAAGGCACGAGCCTGATTAAAAAAAAAAAATCCTTTGTAGGTCACAGCTTTAAGAGTCCCTCATGGCAGCACTTTCATCTTTTGTTCATGCTGCATTGAGTGATTTCCGTATATGAAGCAGCTCCAGAAGCTTCTGAAAATGACAGAGCTATGTCCAAGTGAGGGTGAAGTTATCAGAACTTCTTTGAACTGGCTCTCAAATAGCTTTGCAAAAGCGGATGCCGCCACACAAGACGATGTTATTGTTTTTACTATGGCAACAGAAAAAGACACAAAAAATAGCTTGTCTCCTGCATGAAACTCTCCAGTTTATTTTCCACTCTCCAGATAGTACTATGTGCAAACTACAGCGTCAGAGTAGCAGCCGTGTTAGTCTGTATTCGCAAAAAGA
This sequence comes from Eretmochelys imbricata, assembly GCF_965152235.1. Taxonomy (NCBI): domain Eukaryota; kingdom Metazoa; phylum Chordata; order Testudines; family Cheloniidae; genus Eretmochelys; species Eretmochelys imbricata. Next base: position 7,840,422 of record NC_135579.1, on the reverse strand, counting down.
AAAGGAGTACTTGTGGCACCTTAGAGACTAACAAATTTATTTGAACATAAGCTTTCGTGAGCTACAGCTCACTTCATCGGATGCTTTCAGTGGAAAATACAGTGGGGAGGTTTATATACATAGAGAACGTGAAACAACGGGTGTTACCATACATACTGAATCCCTCTGTCTCACCAGGTTGTCCTCAAGTAACACAGAGGCTAACACAAAACATTTTTCTATCCCTGCCTGAATCCATTTATAATCTGTTCAGTTATACCATTCTGTTTTATTAAAAAACAAAGAAGTATTTGGGACAACCCCAAGCATGATAAGAAGAACTGGGGATGAGCCACTGTGTCCCTGAAGCGGGACTACAGTGTGGCATCCAAGAAGTGAGGAAGCTGGTAAGAAGGAAAAACCACACTGGTTACATTAAAATTCTAGTTTAAAAGCTCAGTAATAACATTGCTTCCTCGCTTCATAAATATAAACTACTTGGATATACAGCTAGAAACAGTGCAACCATAACTCCGACCCACTCCAGGATGGGGTGTGGAAATCACAGCCAGGACCAAAAGCCAAATCTCCAGCTGTGTCCATGGTCCCAGCTGCTTCAAGTGGATCAGTGTGAATAATTAAGGACAGGGTGCAGGACCTCAGATTGTGTTCTTAGCCAGATGGCAGAAGAAGGCTCTTGGGATGATTAAAAAAAACAAAAAACAAAAAACCTGTGGGTGGAGTGGGCATTTAAAGAAATAAAGAGCCTTTTGTTAAAGTATTTTGTAAGTTATGTTTCTGATTAGAGGTATTAGCGAGATCAGGAAGGAGAGGTAATATCTTTTATTGGACCAACTTCTGTTGGTGAGAGAGACAAACTTTCGAACTTACAGGGAGGCAGTCAGCTACACAGTAATTTAGACAGGTCTTACCCAAAAGGTGGTGATAGAGAAACAGCTGCTCCCATGCCTTGATAGCTTTCCCCTGCAGAGCCCCACATGGCTCAGTTCTAGCCCTTTCTTCTCTCCCTCAACTTAAGAAAACTGCTACTGGGGCTTGTAAGAGGACATGGACTTTTACACCAGTTAACAGGTGAAACACCGCTCTATACCACATTCACATCAGACACCAACATGGGACCAGGGCTCTGTCTATACTGAAAAGAAGAGGATTGCAAGAAATCACTATTTGGTATGCTTGGAAGCTGCAATGCTTGTTCTGTGTCTTGTGTTCTCATACAAGTATCTCTAGGCATATATTTAACAGAAGTTACTTTTATTTCAGTGTGCTGATATGCTATTCTGTGCAGGCTTTAAAAAAGACTGATAAACAACGGGTGCTCCACAAGTACAGATTTTCTATTCTCTATTTCTGACCCAAACTGTCCCCCATTTTACACAGATTCTTCAATAAGGGAGGCAGGCATTGCAAAGTTTTAATTTTAAAAATGAAACCACCTAAGTTTAATGCACAAACTGATAGGAAGTTTATTAGAAGCATGAAAAGCATGTTTTCCCCATTTCAATATCTGCAGTGGAAAAATGGGATTTTAACAAACTTCTACACACAATCACCCTGGACTGAGGGCAAGAGTGCAGCCAGCAAAGCTAAAGATGGGTTTTCTTTTTCAGAAGTTATGAATGCCCCAAAAACATTATCTTACAACAAGACTGACACACACAACTAAAACACCGTCACATATAATCTGCACTTCTGCTTATGACTGAGAATGAATTATAGAGGAAAAAAGGAGCTTTTTTTTTTACCTTGCTGACTGTGGCACTGGCTATGTAAGCGTTTTGTTGACTCCAGAGGCTTAGCTTGGTTCTGCCGATAGTTTACCACTCTGCAGTTTTGTAAACTGGCTGGACTGAAATTTCCAAATACAATTCTAAATATAAGTTAGGCCCCTTAATCAGAGAGACGATTCCTAAAATAAGAAGCAGCTTACATCTTAAAACATAAGTTATAAAATGCAGTTTCCAAGGCATGACATGTTTTCAGTCAATTCTGTAATTAATCCTTTCCCCTAGCTGGAATTTGCAGGGAAAGTTAATTTTCACTCCTATTACCCCCAACCCTCTTCTAACACGTACACACACATTTCTTTAAAGGTTTAATAATTTAAGCAGATGAAACCAGGAATTTGTTAAAAGTTGTGAAGCTCTCATTCATATAAAACAGACTATACTAGGATTAAGGCTATGCTGCAAGGTTAAAGAAACCTCATTAACTTAAAAATTACACTCCTGCTTTAAAATGTTTTATCTACTTTTACAAGCAACAGCTAAGATTACTGGAAAAAAATCCCTCCCCCCCATTTACTTTGTGCATTTGACAGCACTTTATCCATAAGCCGTTCTATGTTTTTTCCCCTCTCTAAACAATTAGTTTTCCCCTTTTTCGTGTTTGAATTTTTCACACTGCAGTGTTGCAAAAAGAGAGAGAATTATTTAGAAATACATGAAAAAAATTCTGAAAACCACAAAAAACTGGCAGGGGGATTCAGAGGAGGGTGTAGTATCTGAATTTTTTTTTTTTTTTTTTTTAGGTTTCTGGTGTCTAAATCAAATACAAGCAGATGCCCATGAACTCCCAAATGCTCCAGAGTATTGCTTTTATACCATTTATACCTTTTAACTGAGCCAAACAATACACACAAAGCATCCAGTAAGGAGTAAAAATAAGAGCTATTTAAACAAGACTGAATATTTTTGTGGCAAGAACTGTCATTTACTATATTTGTACAGTGCCTAGCGCAATGGGTTCTCAGTATGGTTGGGGCAACTGCAGTAGCAATGTTAAGTACTAACAACCCAAACAACATCATCTAATCTTTCCCCCTCTCTTAATAACTAAAGATGGATAGTGGGGCCTGGTCTGCAAAGACTGGAAACAGGGTTAAGGGGCAAGGCGTTGCTTAATGGATTTTTTTAAAGCACTACACTCTGCTCATGTCAGAGTTAAATGGAAAATGTCACTGATTATTCATTCACTAATGACCTGCTTGCTCGAGCAGACAGCAGTACTTTTCATTAAACTGGAGTGCTGATGCCCAATTGTAGCAATTTGCTGCATTTCCAACTAACAGTAGAAAAAGTGAAATTGTATCTAACTTTAATGCTTCTATTTTATAAATGTCTATAGGAGGCTTTTCACTTCCCTGTGAAGTTACACATGACCCTGTGATTTAATTACAGTGCCTCCTGCTTGAAAAAGTGAGAACTAAGGCATTAAAGCAACTACAGAACGATTTTATTTTTTCTGGATTACCAATCATGCCATTTTGTAAATGTCAGCACATAATGTATAGTTGGAAGATTCCTCCCCTTGCCCTCCCAAAAGAAGAGCCCAATTCCTGAGTGATGGTAGGTATCCTCTGAAAAGCCATTAGGAAAAACAGACTTCGCTCTGACACATAAAAGCAAGTTCAAAACACAGAAGGCAGGACTTGCTTCTAATAAGGCTGAACAAATTTCTGTGCTAGGGTGTGTTCAAAATAGCTCCTAGCTACACTTCTCAAACGGATAGATTCTGAAAAAAAAAAAAAAAATCTACATTTTTTCTTCCATGACCTCCAAGCGTAAAAATAATTGCAATGGTAGGTCTCATAAAGTATCCAGAGAATCAAGCACATTGAGATCCAGATACAAACTCTCACTGTACCTACCAAAAAAACAAAAGTGTGTCTGTTACTTTGTGGCTTCCCTTTTCTTGATACAAATATATTGCTGCAAAGGAAGCAAACATAACATAAATTGACCTGTGACATAGTGCATGTCTGTGCTAGATCAGAGATTTGATGGTACAAATTGGATACCTAGTGGTATTCTGCTACCTAGTGAACATTCTGTGCTGAATGAAAATCTACAGGTCTGGGAGAATGCCAGGTTTCACACATTGCTATGTTTGGTCCTCAGCCATTAGCGACAGTCTTTCTTGAAACCTATCCCCATTCAGGAATCAAAGTCAGAATTGAGAAAAGTTATTCTACAACACAGTCCACCATACAGTCCACACAGGGAATGGCTCTGTTTGCAGACTAGCTACTGAGTCCCAGAACAGTCAGCTAGCTCTCAGACAAAGGTGTCACTCATTATCTTACTAGCAAAGTTTTTGAAAGCATAACTAGGCTGGCAGTCAGGGTAACTGCATTAGAAGAACTAGAGTGACATTTTTCAGAGTCACTTAAATAGTTTACTGTCTCACACAGAAGGCCCTTCCCTCTGGCTTCCTTCCCTGCACTGGATTGCTCTTTAAAACAATGGCAAAGATTATTTGTTTTAAAAGTGTGCCTAAAGTTAGGATTCCAAGTCCATATTTAGGCATCTGTACAAGCGGCCTGATTTTCAGAGATGCTGAGCAGCCCCCACTGAAATCAATGGCATGCATACATCATGGTTTTTTTGGTGATGGTGGGACCCACTCACATGTGTCTTTCTTGACTCACTTAGGGAGATGAAGGAAGAAGATTGAAACATTTGTTTGGGGAAATAAAATAAGCTTTATATGGATTCTGCAAGCAGATCAGAAACACTGAAGCAGATAAAATTTTGGGCCAGCTAAGACAGTGCCCATTTAACATCCAAATACTTGACCACCACCGAGAATTCTCTGTGGCTTTGCTCTTCTTAAATTGATATAAAAACAATGACCATGTTTGCTAGTTGGGGAGGGGACGAAGCAAGGTTACCAGTTACTCACAGGTTTTCAGTTTCAATGTTGAAGCAGAGATAGAACTTTAGAATTAAGCAGGGGAGTCACACAGAATCACAAGTGCAATTAAAATTCCAGCCTTGTGAGCCTCTGAGACTAGTCCACATCCACATTTGTCAGGAGTTTTATGACTTCTATCTGTATTAGTTCTTAAAACCACATCATAATCTCCCAGAAAGACCTTTATGCATTTTAAATATGTCAGCATTTCAGGACCAATTAGCTTTATTTTTGTTCTTTGAAGATAACTTTTCCCAGCAGAGCATATTGATATCCAAAGCCTGAGATTTCTCCACCTTAGTCTTTCAGCAAGTGAATACCAAGTCTTTTCAAACTGCATTTGCCACTCCATACAATTTTATTAAAATTAAAAAGACCCAGATTTTTTATCTTTATAAAATCTTGGTTTTGGGAGGGCAACTACATATTTTGATTATTTTGTTGCAAATTCTGGAGTATTGTGAAGCAAATGCTCATTCCTAAGAACAGAAAGGTAAGGAAACAAATACAATTAGCTGGAAAGGAAGTTCAAGTTCTCTGCTTACAAGCCAAGCCTAGTTAGTGCAGGTAACTGCAAACTCTCTAACAAGGAATTTAATTCTAATCTGAGAGAATCACCCCTTCTCATTTGATTTCAAATATGGATAAAATGCTTACCATCAAGCTAGAACAGGTTATATTTGCCTCCGACACACTGTAGCTCTAACATGCAAGTGTCTGATCCTCAGGCCTTGCTCGTGGGCATAAATAAAGCAGATATGGGCACTAAAGTAGCTAATATTACAATTCAAATTACATATGGCAGACTTGCAATACAATTTACTAATTCCAGACACTTTTTTGCATTCGTATCACAAGGTGGACTAGTCTGGAGTACAAAGGCCGGTACTTTAAAATTCTCACAAAACCGGTGAGGTCGAGTAAAGGTTGCTAGACAGCATTGTCCACAAATGCAAACTGCAGAAAGCGAAAAAACAAGCTGTTAAGTAATTCAACATCCCAGAATACTCCACTCCTCAGTCCCCTTCTCAACTTCGGCTACCTCTCTGATACCACTCACATCTCACCAACCTCATCCCAAGTAAGCCAACCAGGCACCCCTGAATGCAGACTACATTTACTGGTTGCGTGTTCTGGCAGTTGAGTGAGTTCTATATGGGTCAGTGTAGCTTTCTTAAGTTATACTGTATGTTGTTTTGCTTCAACAAGTTCCATTGAACCAATGAGTTTGTGTGTGTGAAATTACTGTCCCAAATTTGGGGACTAAATTCGAGTACTTAAGTGTGAAAAAGAGGAATGTTAGTTCTTTCTAAAGGCAAACCTCAATTGCAACCAGAACTATGAGCGTGAAAACCCCTGCAAGGATTACACAGGTATCAGTAAAGACTACATAATAAACTGCTAATGCCACCAAGAATAAGTTTTTTTCTTTAAATTAGACCTCCTGTCTGCTAGTTGTTCCTGGAAAGAGGAAAACTGCTGCATGAAACATGATTTTAGATGTATCCCACAAGGAATCTGAGCAGAAGGCAATTCTGCTGGACCATCTGGTGCTATAGATCATGCTTGTGACAGCTTGTAGCATTCAGAGTGAGTTCAAGAAAGTACCGATTTACCAGGAAATCAAAATACTTAGCTGTCCCTTTCACTTAGCTGAATGCCAGATTCAGAGCAACAGCACAGTAACTACCCTCACCAGGAAGATTCTTGATTGACAAGGTGTCTTCCTTGATGCAAAAAGTCTAGAGATAAACTGGGGAACAATATCTTTTTACTGAACTATTTTAATTTAATGGGATATGTATACTCACACAAAAACCATAGAGAACTCCCTAACCCACTTCAAGGTTAGCAAAGAAGCAAACTATGTAACAAATAAATCATATCTCAAGGCCAGACTTTCAGGAATGCACAACATCCACAATGGAAACTGGATTTTCAAGGGAGCTCTGCTTTCATTTGAGGATCCAGGTACCTCATTTTGGTGCCTAAATGCAAACTGAGCTTTTTAGAAAATCTGGCACCCAACCACTACTAGAAACCCCAAATTGGAATCAGTTACTTTATATTTCAATATCTAGGTAAAATTCACGAGACAACAAAACAGGAGAAAAAAGCATCCAATCATTAACAGTCATGAAGTTAGTCCTTATAACAGGCCCATATACAAGTACCACATTTTGTTCAAGAACTTGAGTGTCCAGACAAAGACAAGCATCAACACCATTCAGCCACAGAACAAATAAAGTCGTCTTCCCCCCGTCAGGTAACAGATTCTAGGGAGTGCCAACATTAGATTTAACAGCTCTTGTTGTGTCTTCTCAGCGAAAGATCAGATGAACCATTGTGTGTATATATATTTGAAATGCCAGCACCCACTCTCTCTCTCACACACACACACACACACACACACGGTCCAAAATAGTTGGCAGCCAGTATCAAGCGGAGTGCCCTAGAGGTCTGTCCTGGGGCTGGTTTTGTTCAACATCTTCATTAATGATCTGGATGATGGGATGGTTTGCACCCTCAGCAAGTTCACGGATGACACTAAGCTGGGGGGAGAGGTAGATATGCTGGAGGGTAGGGATAGGGTCCAGGGTGACAGAGACAAATTGGAGGATTGGGCCAAAAGAAATCTGATGAGGTTCAACAAGGACAAGTGCAGAGTCCTGCACTTAGGAAGGAAGAATCCCGTGCACTGCTACAGGCTGGGGACCGACTGGCTAAGCGGCAGTTCTGCAGAAAAGGACCTGGGGATTACAGTGGATGAGAAGCTGGATATGAGTCAACAGCGTGCCCTTGTTTTCAAGAAGGTTAATGGCATATTGGGCTGCATTAGTAGGAGCACTGCCAGCAGATCGAGGGAAGTGATTATTCCCCTCTATTTGGCACTGGTGAGGCCACATCTGGAGTATTGCGTCCAGTTTTTGGCCCCCAGAAAGGATGTGGACAAATTGGAGAGAGTCCAGTGGAGGGCAACGAAAATGATTAGGGGTCTAGGGCACATGACTTATGAGGAGAGGCTGAGGGACCTGGTTTTATTTAGTCTGCAGAAGAGAAGAGAGAGTGGGGATTTAATAGCAGCCTTCAACTACCCGAAGGGAGGTTCCAAAGAGGATGGATCTAGGCTGTTCTCAGTGCTAGCAGATGACAGAACAAGGAGCAATGGTCTCAAGTTGCAGTGGGGGAGGTCTAGGTTGGATATTAGGAAAAACTATTTCACTAGGAGGGTGGTGAAGCGCTGGAACGGGTTACCTAGGGAGGTGGTGATTTAGTTGGGGATTGGTCCTGCTTTGAGCAGGGGGTTGGACTAGACGACCTGCTGAGGTCCCTTCCAGCCCTGAGAGTCTGTGATTCTATACCTACCTTGTCATACGTTCATTTAGCACTATGACAATGTATCCGGAGTGTTTTCCCTGGATCCACGCACATTCTGTGGCCCAATTCATAAAATTTAAAAAGCACATTTTATGCCACGCAGAGGCTGATTCTGTTTCCCATGTCTGCACATCTGTGAGAATATTCATGGTCTAGTTAATTTGCCCATCAGCTCCCTATGCCCCCCAATCACAGCCTATCATGCTTCCCCTAACCAAAAAAATAAAATAAAAAAAGTTCAGTTTTATTTTGATTTATCCATAACCAATACCACATTTAAGATAATTAAAAGCTCTGAGCAACCTTGAGTTAATTGCCTCCCTTAAATAAACACTGTATTTGCGATAGCTGGATAAATGTTGTTCAAGTAAGTGACACATATCTATTATTTGTTCACAGGATATCAGCATTGCCACTTTATAAATATCCCAAGTGATCATTATTCCATGCTTACCATCCACCTGATTTAAGCCACCTGAGAGCCTCAAGGAATTCCAGATTATAAATCAAAAGCCAAAGAAGGGATATGTCTCGACCCATTTTACAGTATTAGAAGACCTTATGCCACAATAGGAAAACAATATGGACAGTCATTGGTAATACTGGGAAGCTCATTTTTGTTTATCATTGGAAACTACTGCTAAGCTCATATGGAGTTAGGAGATCCAAAACTAAGTAAAAAAAAAGGAGAAGATTTTCCAAATCACTGTAACACACAAGTGTTCTGCTCAGAGGTAGCGTATCAAAGGTCAAACTGCCACCCTCCCCTATCCTGAGGGGTGACAGTGGTCTCAAAATTTGATTGGGGTTTATTATTTAAACAAAGTAACTACTATGTCCAGAGTCCTGCAAATCCACAGATATCCACTTATATCCATAGATATGGACCATCTGTGGACCATTTTTGTGAATCATGGATTGGATGCAGATTACAAAATTTATATCTGTGCAGGGCTCTAACTAGATCTATTAAATAGCCTATCAGAGCGGTGAAGAGAGATGGGATTAAAAACCCTAATTTGGCTGGAATCTTATTTTATACAATAGCAGTTATATACAAAGGCACCATTTGTAAAACCCAGGAAGTTACTTCCTCTTGTGAGCCATTTTCAAAGAACTCATGGCTGATGCAGTATGACACATTCTCACTAAACAACTGCCTGGAAATAGAAGTTGTTATTGACTAAGAACTCTAGAGAGTTTTCTAATTTTCCAAGTCTACTCAACAGCCATTATTTACATGTTTGTGTATTTTTCAAACACGTAAAGCCCAGATTCAGAAAAGCATCCACTAATCAAAAAAGCACTTAAGCACCACTGACATCAATAAAAAGAAAAGGAGTACTCGTGGCACCTTAGAGACTAACAAATTTATTTGAGCATAAGCTTTCGGGAGCTATAGCTCACTTCATCGGATACATTCAGTTAGTCTCTAAGGTGCCACAAGTACTCCTTTTCTTTTTGCAAATACAGACTAACAGGGCTGCTACTCTGAAAACTGACATCAATGATACTTAACTTTAAGCACATGCTTAAGCACTTTCCTGCTTTGGGGCCAAGACTTAAGAGAGACTGCATTTCCATATAGGCAGTGATGAGCTGCCAGAAGCTGAAGAACCGGTTCCTTCAGTCGCTCCGGGTCTTCGGCGGCATTGAAGGGCCCGCCGTCCAAGTGCCACTGAAGGCCCAGAGCGAGTGAAGAACCCACCGCCAAAGTGGCGCTGAAGGCCCGGAGTGCCGCCGGGTGAGTAAAAATTCTCAGGGGAGCTTCCCCAGCCGAGAGCTCAGGTGGGACGGACAGGACGGTCCAGCGGGCCACTTGTGACCTGCGGGCTGGAGTTTGCCCACCCCTTTAACAAGCGGTTCTAAACCGGCTTCAAAATTTAACAACCGGTTCGCGCGCTCACCACTGCATATAGGTGCAGTTTACAGTACATATTTAGATTTATCAAATTGGTAACCATTAGTAACCTCCTCACCCCACAAAACACAGTCTGGCTACAGAGATTGTCAGAAGTATAATTCAGCGTTTTAGAGAACAAGCAGATTTTCAGTAAGCCCTCCCAAGGGCCAACCTGCTGGCTCAGCACATTATTGATGTTACTAGCATGTTGATCCCTGATTCACAGCACTTCTTCCAGCCCCAGCGTTGACAGTGGCTCTTGGATTTGAAAGACAAATCAGCACACTTACTACACCACTATTGTGCTGAGCCAACATGTCAGTCCTCATAGGAGATTTATTAAATGTCAGCCTGTTAGGAGAAAAAAAAAAAAAGAAATTAAGTGCAGGAAATACTCCCACAGACTGCAATCTGTATGGATTTTTTATTTAGTCATTTAGTAAGAGCCTGTGGTATATTTAACACTTCAACCTGCAACACCACCACAGAATGAACTAGAAATGCAATGTGTGATTAGATGGTGAAGAACCACCAACTAGAGGAACACTTAACACCACACAGTGACCATTTTTGCTGCAAAATGTGCAATGATATTCTAATCCATCTCCTTTTTTGATTTCAGTTTCATCCCACCACACGCTCACTCAAAGGAGGGGGAAATATATATAGAGAACTATAGGAGTACCCCATATTGTACTTCCAAAATTCCGAAGTAGGAGTGGGTGCTGGCATTTGAAATCTAGGTTCAGAAAATATGTAAGCCACACCTTCTGGAAACATTAAAACCACACTTTTAGCACATACTATTTCAGAGACTCGCAACAGTGCCATAATGGATGCACACGCACATATATATACACACATGAATACCGGAGATAAAAGCTCAAATCCCAGGCCATATGGGAAGGGAGGGACTAGAATCAGTCGGCAGAGATAAAGCCTAGATCCAAGGCCCAAAGCAGTGCTCCGTGCTGTGATGCAGAGGCTTGCTGGAACACACAGTTGATAGATGCAACATTCTGATGGATAATAATCCATGCAATCTTTGACTCACTGTTTGAGAAATGAGGTGATGAATCTGTCATGCATGCCTGATGCTTCTAGTTTGAGAGAAGGGAGAGCACTTGAAACAATGAAATTGTCATCACCCACTCCCAGAACAGGTTTTAGGTGACAAATCTTCAATCAGATCCAAGTGGGTGAATCAGACTGAATGGTTTGAGCCTCAGTTTGCACTTCTAGCTTTAGCATTTAAATGGCAGAAAATTGCCGAAGAACAAGAAAATCTCATGATGGGGTCCCATCAGCAGTTTCTGCCAACAAATATCATCTCTAATTAATCGCTTAGAATTCTTTGAAAGTACCAATACATGAGTGGATAAAAGAGAAGCAACTGATATAATTTATTTAGTAGGGCTGTCAATTAATCTCAGTTAACTCAAAAAAATTAATCACGATTAAAAATAATTAATAAACAATAGAATACCAATTTAAATGTATTAAATAGTTTTGAATGTTTTTCTACATTTTCAAATATATTGATTTCTATTACAACACAGAATACAAAATGAACAGTGCTCATTTTATCTTATTTTTATTAAAAATATTTGCAATGTAAAAATGATAAAAGAAATAGTACTTTTCAATTCACCTCATACAAGTACTGTAGAGCAATCCCTTTATCGTGAAAGGGAAACTTACAAATGCAGATTTTTTTTGTTACATAACTGCACTCAAAAACAAAAAAATTTAAAACTTCAGAGTCTACAAGTCCACTCAGTCCTACTTCTTGTTCAGCCAACTGCTAACACAGTGCAACACCACCACAGTTTGTTTAAATTTACAGGAGATGCTGCTGACTGCTTCTTATTTACAATGTCACCTGAAAGTGAGAACAGGCATTCGCATGGCACATGGCACATTTGTAGCCAGCACTGCATGGTATATATGTGCCAGATATGCTAAACATTCATGTTCCTTCATGCTTTGGCCACCATTCCAGAGGACATGCTTCCATGCTGATGATGCTCGTTAAAAAAACAATACGTTAATCAAATTTGTGACTGAATTCTTTGGGGGAGAATTGTATGTCTCTTGTTCTGTTTTACCCACATTCTTCCATATATTTCCTGTTACAGCAGTCTCGGATGATGACCCAGCACTTGTTCGTTTTAAGACCACTTTCACTGCAGATTTGACAAAACGCAAAGAAGGTACCAATGTGAGATTTCTACGGATAGATACAGCACTTGACCCAAGGTTTAAGAATCTGAAGTGTCTTCCAAAATCTCAGAGGGATGAGGTGTGGAGCATGCTTTCAGAAGTCTTCAAAGAGCAACACTCTGAGGCAGAAACTACAGAACCCAAACCACCAAAAAAGAAAAATCAACCTTCTGCTGCTGGAATCTGACTCATGATGATGAAAATGAACACGCATTGGTTCACTCCGTTTTGGACCATTATTGAGCAGAACCCGTCATCAGCATGGACGCATGTCTTCTGGAATGGTGGTTGAAGCATGAAGGGACATATGAATCTTTAGAGCATGTGGCATGTAACTATCTTGCGATGCTGTCTACAACAGTGCCATGTGAACGAATGCCTGTTCTCACTTTCAGGTGACATTGTAAACAAGACGCGGGCAGCATTATCTCCTGCAAATTGTAACCAAACTTGTTTGTCTGAGAGATTGGCTGAAGTAGGACTGAGTGGAGTTGTAGGCTCTAAAGCTTTACACTGTTTTATTTTTGAATGCAGTTATTTTTTGTACATAATACTACATTTGTAAGTTCAACTTTCATTATAAAGAAATTGCACTACAGAACTTGTAGCACCCGGTAATGACCACTATTGGAGACAGGATAATGGACTACATGGTCCTCTGGTGTTATACAGTGCGGCAGTTCCTATGCTCCCAACATTTGTAAACAGGCCCAGAAAGTTCCTACCAGTATTACAAATTTACATGGATATTGCAAACGTTATTTTTTTTTCAAAGCAGAACTTCTTCATTAGCCATCTAATTATTCTAGCTGAGCAGCACAAAGAAAGCTCTCTAAGCATTTTCTCTCACATACAAAGCAAAAGGCTTTGTTGTTTTTTTAAGCTCTTATTTGGCTGGGGAATAAAAACATGCTGGAAGTGAACAACATATTACAGAAACCCTGGGCCATTAAACCTAAAAATAAGCATAGTTCTACAGGATTTTGACTACAATCATTTGACTACAATCTATAAGTATCTACATAGGGAACAAATATTTAATAATAGGCTCTTCAATCTAGCAGAGAAAGGTATAACATGATCCAATGGCTGGACGTTGAAGCTAGACAAATTCAGACTGGAAATAAGCATTGTTAGCGGTGAGAGTTGTCAGTCATTGGAACAATTTACTAAGGGTTGTGGTGGATTCTCTATCACTAATAATTTTTAAATCAAAATTGGAAGTTTTTCTAAAAGACATGTTCTAGGAATTATCCAGTTCTCTGGCCTGTGCTATACAGAAGAACAAATCAGATAATCACAATGGCCCCTTCTGGTCTTGGAATCTAATAAGTGACACGCTCCATGACATGCCTATGGATACCAGCTTTAGGGTTTATTGCATGTCCCTGAAATGCTCATTTACTTGAAGCCATATCAAGAGTTCAGTCTGCTCTCAACATGGGTCTTGAGAGCCTCCAAACCCTGTGTCCTTCCCTTCCTCTTAATACCATGCTCACAATGGGTTCCAAAATAAATTAGTAGCTAGAATTTTATGAACTGTATAACCTAAGATAAAGGCATTAGTACAAATGTCTGAAATTTTCAGCACTGCTCTGCTCCAATGGTACTGCAAAGATAGCTTACTGGAAAAGTGAACACTTTTCTTTCCAAAAAAGCACTACAAGCCCAGCCAATGCCAGAATTCTACAGCACAGTCGTGTTTAATTTGAAATTAACTTCATTATAGGAACAGGGGATCTTGTTTTTGCTGAACCACCACACCAATCCACCTCCCTCATAAGCTTGACTAGAAAGGAATTCCTTCAGGAAGACAAGCTGATCTTTGGAAATGTCACTGTTAATTATCTCTCCCTTTCTCTCCAACAGCAGCTGCAGCTAATTACCTGTGATGGAGTTAAAATAAAATTCTTGTTAATCCTCCTTGAAACATGACTGTGATCCAACAACAACATTTTTAAACGACGACACATCACTGACACTTTAGCGTAGCAAGTGATGAATTAGCTAGACCAGCACCCAGAACAGATGGAGAATTAGTGGAAGGAAAAACCCTCAAATCTGCAGACTTACTGGTAAATTTATTGTATGGAATAAACTATTATCACCCCTTTCCAACAAACTCAGAGAGAAACGAGTTAAAGAAAGCAGCACCAATTATTCCAAGAGTGGAATTCTGGAAGGTTCAAATTCTTGAAAGTAGTGTGGTATTTTTCACCTTAAAAAGTACCTTGAATTCATCATAATCCCTGCAAAAAATACATGTAGATATTGTTCCTTTTCATCAAAAAGGCCTTTTAGTGCTTGTGTTACACACTGAAGCTATTAACAGAAACAAGTAGAAATTTTGGAATTTGTTTAGCTAATAGCATAATAAATCTTCAACACATTTGAGAATCTCAAAGCACTTCATACATGATTTTACAGCAAGGCTTTGGCAGAGCAGATCACGGAAATCTAGGGGGAAATACTGGCTCCACTTACGTTAATGGGAGTTAACTTCAATGGAATCAGGATTTCAACCCTTATCCTTAGCTCATCTATCATGCACTGAAGACTGTATAACAGTGGAAGCGTGTTCAGCATGTACCCTCCAAACATCAACTCCGCTGACTGTGCCTATGAGTTGTATTTCTTCTCTACCTAGAGATAATGCAGATGCAAGCGAATTACAATTCCTCTGTTGTACTAATGTCTGATAAGATGCACAAGATATGCTAGTGGGTAGAAAAAAGTTACCTTTTTAACCACCAATTACAGATTATGGGGTGAGCTGATAGAATTGCACCTTGTTTTCATAATTTTAAATTGGCAGAGTGCTTAGAGAGCCTCTGTGGGGACTTTTTATTGATTCTAAATAAAAAATGAAATACATATACATGGTACTAAGATATGGAATAATCATTGGCCTGACTGCAAGGTTGTTAACCCAGCACCTTATGGCTCCTTAGTCACCTTGCTTAATGCACTACGGGAAGGTGCTCAGATACTACAATTGTGAGCGCAGTATAAAAGCCTACACATAGAATTGATATAATCAGGACTTGAAAAATCAAGTAGCTAACAACCAGGGGACCAAACACTACTGATTTCTTCAGAATTTAAGTTGTTTTTTAAAACGTTTTTAGTCTTTAAGATTGCAAAGATAACCTTCCAGATATGAACACCAAATAATTCTGTGTATTTTTCTGAAATTGCAGACAGACAGCTTTAGCACCTGTGTTTCTGTTCAAAGCATTCACAAGTAGCAGCAGAGTGTAATTAGTAAGACTAGTCAGTTTCAAAACTTTTTGGGCAGTAAAACTAAATTTCATGTGGTAGAAACTTACTTGACAGCAGCAGAAGCAGGGACTGGGATAATTCCTGGGGTGAAAGACCCCAAAAAACAAAGACTGTTGGAGCAGTAGCTTAGCAAGACCTTTCTCCCTTCCACCCTGCACCGAAGATGATGTGGGAAAGGGACAGAGAGTAATGGAGACCCTCCCATCTCACAGCAGCCACGCAGTTTTAAAAATGGCAAAAGAAAAACTTGAATAAATTTTAAACAGACACCTTGTAGCCTCAGGTATGTACAAAAACATGGAGCCCCTAACCAGTGTCCAGTGACATTATCCTCTTAGAAATCTCACTCTTCCCAATTCAAGCAGGCAGGTAGAGCAAGGGTCAGGGAGATAGACTTAGCCCTGGTCTACACTAGGAGTTGAGGTCGAATTTAGCAGCGTTAAATCGATTTAACCCTGCACCCCTCCACATGACGAAGCCCTTTTTTTTGACTTAAAGGACTCTTAAAATCAATTTCCTTATTCCACCCCCGACAAGGGGATTAGCGCTGAAATCGGCCTTGCCAGGTCTAATTTGGGGTACTGTGGACGCAATTAGATGGTATTGGCCTCCGGGAACTACCCCAGAGTGCTGCATTGTGACCGCTCTGGACAGCACTCTCAACTCAGATGCACTGGCCAGGTAGACAGGAAAAGGCCCACGAACTTTTGAATTTCAATTTCCTGTTTGGCCAGTGTGGCAAGCTGCAGGTAAGTGCAGAGCTCATCAGCAGAACTGACCTCATGATGGAGTCCCAGAATTGCAAAAGAGCTCCAGCATGGACTGAACAGGAGGTACGGGATCTGATCGCTGTATGGGGAGAGGAATCCGTGCTATCAGAACTCCGTTCCAGTTTTTGAAATGCCAAACATTTGTCAAAATCTCCCAGGGCATGAAGGACAGAGGCCATAACAGGGACCCGAAGCAGTGCCGCGTGAAACTTAAGGAGCTGAGGCAAGCCTACCAGAAAACCAGAGAGGCAAATGGCCACTCCGGGTCAGAGCCCAAATAATGCCACTTCTGTGATGATCTGCATGCCATTTTAGGGGGTTCAGCCACCACTACCCCAGCCATGTTGTTTGACTCCTTCAATGGAGATGGAGGCAACACAGAAGCAGGTTTTGGGGACGAGGAAGATGATGATGATGAAGTTGTAGATAGCTCACAGCAAGCAAGCGGAGAAACCAGTTTTCCCGACAGTCAGGAACTGTTTCTCACCCTGGAGCTGGAGCCAGTACCCCCCGAAGCCACCCAAGGCTGCCTCCTAGACCTGCCAGGTGGAGAAGGGACCTCTGGTGAGCGTACATTTCAAAATAGTATACATGGTTTAAAAGCAAGCATGTTTAATGATTAATTTGCCCTGGCATTCGCGGCTCTCCTGGATGTACTCCCAAAGCCTTTGCAAAAGGTTTCTGGGGAGGGCAGCCTTATTCCGTCCACCATAGTAGGACACTTTACCACTCTGGGCCAGTAGCACGTTCTCGGGAATCTTTGTAGAACAAAGCATTGCAGTGTATGATTGCTGGTGTTCAAACAACATCCGTTCTTTATCTCTCTGTGTTATCCTCAGGAGAGTGAGATATCATTCATGGTCACCTGGTTGAAATAGGGGGCTTTTCTTCAGGGGACACTCAGAGGTGCCCGTTCCTGCTGGGCTGTTTGCCTGTGGCTGAACAGAAATGTTCCCCCCTGTTAGCCACGGGGAGGGGCCAGCCACGTGGTGGGGGGAGGCAAAATGCGACCTTGGAACGAAAGCACATGTGCTATGTATGTAATGTTAACAGCAAGGTTTACCGTGAAAGAGCATACCCATTGTTCAAATAAAATGTGTCTTTTTTCCCCTCCACCAGCTGCATGTGTTCAAGGATCACAGGATCTTCTCCTTCCCAGAGGCTAGTGAAGATTAGAAGGCGAAAAAACCGCACTCGTGATGAAATGTTCTCTGAGCTCATGCTGTCCTCCCACACTGACAGAGCACAGACGAATGCGTGGAGGCAAATAATGTCAGAGTGCAGGAAAGCACAAAATGACCGGGAGGAGAGGTGGCGGGCTGAAGAGAGGGCTGAAGCTGAAAGGCAGCGGCAGCGTGATGAGAGGAGGCAGGATTCAATGCTGAGGCTGCTGGAGGATCAAACTAATACGCTCCAGTATATGGTTGAGCTGCAGGAAAGGCAGCTGGAGCACAGACCGCCATTACAACCCCTGTGTAACCAACCGCCTTCCTCCCCAAGTTCCATAGCCTCCTCACCCAGACGCCCAAGAATGCGGTGTGGGGGCCTCCAGCCACCCAGCCACTCCACCCCAGAGGATTGCCCAAGCAACAGAAGGCTGGCATTCAATAAGTTTTAAACTTTTAAAGTGCTGTGTGGCCTTGTCCTTCCCTCCTCCTCCACCCCTCGTGGTGATTCTCTCCTCCACCACCCCTCCTGGGCTACCTTGGCAGTTATCCCCCTATTTGTGCGATGAATTAATAAAGAATGCAAGAATGTGAAGCAACAACGACTTTATTGCCTCTGCAAGCGGTGATCAAAGGGAGGAGGGGAGGGTGGTTAGCTTACATGGAAGTAGAGTGAATCAAGGGGTGGAGGGTTTCATCAAGGAGAAACAAACAGAACTTTCACACCATAGCCTGGCCAGTCATGAAACTGGGTTTCAAAGCTTCTCTGATGCGCACCACGCCCCCCTGTGCTCTTCTAACCACCTTGGTGTCTGCGCATAACCAGCGACCAGGCGGTTTGCCTCAACCTCCCACCCTGCCACAAAAGTCTCCCCTTTACTCTCACAGATATTGTGGAGCGCACAGCAAGCAGTAATAACAGTGGGAATATTGGTTTCACTGAGGTCTAACCGAGTCAGTAAACTGTGCTAGCGTGCTTTTAAACATCCAGTTGCACATTCTACCACCATTCTACACTTGCTCAGCCTGTAGTTGAACAGCTCCTGACTACTGTCCAGGCTGCCTGTGTACGGCTTCATGAGCCATGGCATTTGCTTCTCAACTGTGAGGGCTGCTCTCATCTTGCTATTCATGTGCTTCAGGGCAGGGGAAAGCAAGCCACAAAGTTCCATGGAAGTGCCCTTACGTATGCGAAAGTTTCGCAGCCACTGGGAATCATCCCAGACCTGCAACACTATGCGGTCCCACCAGTCTGTGCTTGTTTCCCGAGCCCAGAATCAGCGTTCCACCGCACGAACGTGCCCCATTAGCACCATGATGCCCGCATTGCCAGGGCCCGTGCTTTGAGAGAAGTCTGCGTCCATGTCCTCATCACTCTTATCACCGCGCTGACGTTGCCTACTCGCCCGGTTTCGCTTTGCCAGGTTCTGGTGCTGCATATACTGCTGGATAATGCGCGTGGTGTTTAATGTCCTGCTAATTGCCAAAGTGATCTGAGCGGGCTCCATGCTTGCTGTGGTATGGCGTCTGCACAGAAAAAAGGCGTGGAACGATTGTCTGCCGTTGCTCTAACGGAGGGAGGGGCGACTGACAACATGGCTTACAGGGTTGGTTTACAGGGAATTAAAATCAACAAAGGGGGTGGCTTTACATCAAGGAGAAACAAAAAGAACTGTCACACAGAATGGCTCCCTCAAGGATTGAACTCAAAACCCTGGGTTTAGCATGCCAATGCTCAACCCACTAAGCTATCCCTCCCTCTCGTAGTTCAGGCAGGACTGAATCTCCATTAAAGTTTTCAAGGTGCCCCTGACAGAGCTCACCAAAACCATTGCCGGCCGTTGATTTCACGGAAGGAGGGGGGAGCAAATGAATACAAAACAAATCTGGTCTATTTCTTGTTTTGATCCACTCCATCTATCTTTTACATCTTTGGCTGGCAGCAGACGGTGCAGTAGGACTGCAAGCCATCCACATCTCCTGGCTGCTCGGCAGAAGATGGTGCAATAGGACTACTAGCCATCCTCATCTCCTGCCTGCTCGCTATAAGATGGTACAATGGGATTGCCGGCAGGACTAAAGAGACTGACCTGGTCGAGTCACTCCTAATTTAGTCCCTGCGCCCATGTCTGCCCAGGCGCTCCTGACCGACCTTACTGAGGCGGCCAGAGAGCACCTGGGACACAATGACGTTGGTTTTCAGGCTTATTGCACCATCTGCTGCCACAAGGCAATGGGTTGCTGCTGCTGTGTAGCAATGCAGTACCGTGTCTGCCAGCACCCAGGAGACATACGGTGACAGTGAGCTGAGCAGGCTCCATGCTTGCCGTGGTATGGCGTCTGCACAGGTAACTCAGGAAAAAAGGCACGAAATGATTGTCTGCCATTGCTTTCACGGAGGGAAGGAAGGAGGGAGGGCCTGACGATATGTACCCAGAACCACCCGCGACAATGTTTTTTGCCCCATCAGGCATTGGGATCTCAACCCAGAATTCCAATGGGCGGCGGAGACTGCGGGAACTGTGGGATAGCTACCCACAGTGCAACACTCTGGAAGTCAACGCTTGCCTCAATACTGTGGAAGCGCTCCGCCGAGTTAATGCACTTAATGCACTTAGAGCATTTTCTGTGGGGACACACACACACTCGAATATATAAAACCGATTTCTAAAAAACCGACTTCTATATATTCGACCTAATTTCGTAGTATAGACATTCCCTTAGTATTGTCCTTGGACCTTATTGGTGCTTCCCACTCTCTTTTGTGCCTACCTCCAACTAGCAGATGCTTGGTGCATTTTTCAACCCAGCATGTAAACCAGTTCTTACCTTTACACTATATCATACAAGCCCCGCAAAATTCAAGGCCACATTACCTATGCTTTATTTCACTGAAGTCCCTAAAATGCTGTTTTCCCATCACTATTGTAAGTAGAGTATTGGAATCAGTGCTGGACAAAGATCAAATCAGAACAAAGAAATTTTGCAAAGAAAAAAAACTACAAAAATACTCTTTTCAGATATCCCACTTGCCTAGGACAAGCCCATTTAAATTAAGTACATATAGTTGGATTTTCATTATTTCACACATGGTTACCTTTTACTGGTGACATAATTACTATATGTGGTGACATGACTCAATTGTCCAGATTTTACACCAAGAGAGAAGTCATGTAAAAAGCAAGATTCAATTTGACACATTTAGTGGCCGCAAGGAAAATGCAAGAAGAGCTTTCTTCATTCAAGAAGAAAAAAAACCTCAGCTTCTTACAGGAGTTCACAAAATGGACCCCAACAATCAATGTCAGAGCCCATAAAGGATTTTTATATGACAAACAACAACTGCATCTTGTGACTGACTTCAGCACAGAAAGCACCAGCCCAGCTATGAATACTTAAAGAGTACATTCTCATTCCAAGACAAAGTTAAAAGGGAATCATCCAGACAGCGTGAGGAGAATGCACTCTTTCATGTATAGCTGTATTTCACTTGGGTGAACCCGGTGCACTGTCAACCACATCTCAGAAATAATCAACAACACAAACTGCAATCAATTTTATATTATATTGGAGACAGTGAGGCTTCCTCTAAAGCTCTGACGAGGAAATATCTTTTTAATTTGGGGAAGAGAAAGAGAGGAGAGTCAAAGTGACAGTGAGGGAAAGAACTTGGGGCTGGGAATCAGACAAAAGACAAAGTAAAAGGCAGTGGTGCAAGTAGGGCGGTCCGGTCCGCTGTATCATTAAGATATTTTTTGCTGGTATCCTGTAGCAGAAAGACACAGGCGCAGAATGTAGGGCTGCCGGGAAGACCCACGCCAGCAGCTCCTCTGACGCGGCTGCACCGCCCCCAGCCCTTCCTTACAGCTGCGTCTCCTGTCTGGGGTCTGTACAGCCCTGCCAGAGGACAGCGCTGGGGGCGGTACAGCCGTGCTGGTGTGGGGCCACCTGGCAGCCTCACATTCTGCTCCTTTTGCCGCTGCGGTTCTGGAGAGCCCTGTGGTTCAGAAGTCTGTATCCGGCACAGTGGGAGGACAGGGCCCCCACTCCAGGTAACGTGGGATGGGGAGGGGATGTGGAGAGCGTGGGGGCCCCAGGCTGGGGGCATGGCAGGGAGGAGTCACACAGGGAGGTCATGTGCCTCCCCTTTAGCTGGTGCCCTCCCCTTTGTGTCCCTCCCATGAGCTGCCTATGCACAGCGTACCAGTAAGAAATAAATTCTGCTTGCACCACTGATAAAAGGGGACTCAGCTGTTGTGGGGGTTAGTCCAGATAGTCTCTTAGTGGCTCTGGAAAGGTAAAAGAAGAGACTCAGACGTTACATACATGGGAAATTCTACCTAATAGCTGTAACAGGGGAAGCTGCACAATAAAAGCCCCTCATATAGATAAGCAAAAGCACTGATTGTAGTGGTGAAGCTAACCGCTGCTTGAAACTATAGTAAACTACATTGCTGCAAATTATGGTTTCCTTAGTGGGCTCCGATGGGTGAAATCGGGGCAAATCCCCCAGTCGGAAGAGAGCCCCACAATCAAAGTAGACAACATGTAAATAGAACAGGACAAGAAACCAAATTTCATATGCACAGATTAAAACTGGCCTCATGCTTGGAACACGAGACACGAACGGTTTGATTCTCCAACCTGAGCCCCTATCGTCCAGAGAAAGCAGGATTTATTCATAGAATCACAGAATATCAGAGTTGGAAGGGACCTCAGGAGGTCATCTAGTCCAACCCCCTGCTCAAAGCAGGACCAATCCCCAGTTTTTGCTCCAGATCCCAAAATGGCCCCCTCAAGGATTGCACTCACAACCCTGGGTTTAGCAGGCCAATGCTCAAACCACTGAGCTATCCCTCTCCCATTACTGTTAGAAACTGATGAACTGCAATGGCGGGGGAAATTGTTTATACCCTCATTGCCTGTCAAGTATCCACAACTATATTGGAATACAGATGTAACCTCTCCCTTTGGGCATGTGGGGTACCAAACATTTTATTTATTGGGACGGGCCATTATTTTATTCCTCCTGTCCCCCCGTAACTTAAAACTTCTCACTGAGTCCTCACTATAGCACTTAGAGATTAATTACCTTGGTTGGATACCTCCATATTAATAACCCTCACAACTAGTTACCTGAAGATCATCACTCATGGAGATCAGCTTGGTGGTCTAATGATAGAATACAGTGCTGTTGTGGGGGACTCAGGCTGGGGCCCTCTGCTCTGGAGGAAAGCAGGAGCCGGCAGAACCGTGCAGGCAGCTTGCCTAACACCTGATGGCAAGGTAGGGAAATGGAGACAAAGTGACTCAAAATGCTTTCAAAATGCAGCCCTATCTGTCGGACCAGAAGTAATGTGGAGGGGCTCCAGACAGAAGATATGCCCAGTGGCTGCACGGATGAAGTGCTGAGATGTAGCATCCTTTTTGGGAGTGGGTGGTACAGCAATGGTGGCATTCCCCGGGGCCTTCCCTGTTGAATTCATAAACATTTTACAGCCAGGCAAGAACAACTGCATATCACCACCACCTGGTACATGATCATTTATGAATGAGAATGGGCATACAGAGGACACCTCTGTTAAATTGTCAACATAATGAGTTCCAACTCAAGAACTTGTTAAAAATGTGACTTTCCACTATAGCAGGGGTTGGCAACCTTTCAGAAGTGGTGTGCCGAGTTTTCATTTGTTCACTCTGATTTAAGGTTTTGAGTGCTGGTAATACATTTTAACGTTTTTAGAAGGTCTCGCTCTATAAGTCTAAATTATATAACTAAATTATTATTGTATGTAAAGTAAACAAGGTTTTTAAAATGTTTAAGAAGCTTCATTTAAAATTAAAATTAAAATGCAGATCTTATTAGTTTATTGCAGTGGTTCTTAACCTCGGGTGCACGCACCCCCTGGGGGTTCAAAATGCCCTTTCCGGGGATGCGAGACGTGCAAGTTTTTTTTTAGAAGGTAAATGGTCAAAAACACAAATTAAGCACAGGCACATAAGTACAACTACTTTGTTTCATCAAACCGATGTATTTATTAACATTGTACATTTTTTAACGATTACTGTAATATACAAAGTTTTTAAGTTTTCAAGTTTTTAAGCTAATTGTAGTGTAATTTTGGATAAGGGCTGCAGAGCGCTTGGCCCAGGCCAGGAGCAGAGCCCTGGGCTAGCTGCCAGGACCCCAAGCTGGCAGGAGGGCTGAGCAGGGCTGGAGGCCCGGACCTCAGCTGGCAGGGGGCCAGGCAGCTGGAACCCAGACCAGCAGCAAGGATAGCAGGGCCGGCGGTTGGTATCCCAGGCCAGCAGTGGGCTGAGCGGGGCCGACGGCCAGGACCCCGGTTGGCCATGGGCTGGCGGCCAGAACCCCAGACCGTCAGCGGGCTGAGCTGGGTGGCGGACAGAACTCCAGACTGGCAGCAGCTCACCAGCTGCCGGTCTGGGGTTCCGTCAGCTCCTGCCAGCTGGGGTCCCGGCCGCCGGCCCCGCTCAGCCCGCTACCGGCCAGGGGTTCCATTCACTTAGGCCAGCTGTGGGCTAAGCGAGGCTAGCAGCCAAGACCCCGGCTGGCAAGGGGCCAGCAGCCAGAACTCCAGACCAGCAGCGGGCTGAGCGGGGCCAGCAGCCAGAACCTCAGACCGGCGGCGGGCTGAGCCGCTCAGCCCGCCGCCGGTCTGGGGTTCCGTCCACCGGCTCCTGCCAGCTGGGGTCCTGGCCACCGGCCCTGCTCAGCCACTGCCAGCCTGGGGTTCTGTTCACTCAGGCCAGCAGCGGGTTTAGCGGGGCCGGCGGCTGGGACCCCGGCTTGCAGCAGCGTGCCACTAAAAATCAGCTCGAGTGCCGCAGGTTGGCAACCCCTGCACTATGGTATACTGATGGAGCCTGAATGACCAATACATACATAGAAACATACATAATATTGCATACTGAGCTGTTTCACTATACATGTTAACAGAAATTTATTCCCGATTTTAGCATCAGATTACAAGGCTATGAAAGGGAGGAAGTGCTGTTATATTGTAACATTATACATCAAGGAAAATCTATTTTGCTGTTAATGCTCATAACTCCTTTATTGAGAATAATATGCATCAATGGCAGAACAGACACCTAAGACAGTTTCCCCAAAACTTACAATGGTTTTTTAGAAATCTGTTTTGGCCAAGTTTCTTGAAGCACAGAATTGCTGAACTATATAACTCTACTCTTTACAGCATCCATTTGTTATTTACTACACTGACTTTAAAGAATTACACTACCAAGACCAGCAAAGTGACAGATCCCATTATCTTTCTAAAGCATTGATTAGCTCCTCTGGTCTAGTTTTCCTCCCTACAATTCATGAATTCTGTTCAAGGGAAAATAATTGTTGGAATTTTAGTAGTAACATACACCTATCTGTTACAATTCACACATGAATGAGGTGCACAATTAAATTCACATTTAAGACATCAGGTAACCTCCTGAGCTGTACTCTGGATGTGCTGACAAAAGATGCTTCCCCAAAGCTCATGGAAGATAGTTTGAAGATGAATATGCAGGCTAAGGGACAAAGAGTTTTTAGACAGGACCCTGATTTATGAAGAGGAACATGATCCAGGCTGAAACCTGTTCAGAAGTGAGACTAAATTTACCAACGGCTTGCTGTTCCAAAGGCATCTTGTGTGTGTAAATAACTTGTTCAAGTTTCCTTGGCTCAGATGATGGTAGCATGTTTGGTACATTATTTCCAGATGTGTGATGTATCCTATTCAGTTAGCTTCCTTCCTAAATTAAAAAGCTACATAAGCAGTATGGCCTAATTGGTTAATTCACCTTAAACAGTCAGAAGAGACTTTGTAGATAAACCAGATCTAGGTGACAAGGAAAGATCTGTTAATCCAACCAATCCCTTTCACTGATAGAAGTGGTCTCTGAAGGTTGGGGTTGAAACACTTTGTCAGGGCAATTTGAGGCACCTTGTACCGTCATGGGTTCTGTTCTACAGCTTCTGTAGCTCAGAGAAATTACTTCAGGGATGAAACTCCATGCTTGTGAAATGTGCCATGTCCTTTAAAAACAAAAACAAAAAAAACCACAATGCAAGAAAAAGAAAAAACAAAGCAAGCAAGAGAGCAATATAGCCTTGTTATGTCCTCTTATCTGAGTACAAAAAACATAAACTGGGAATTTAAAAGAAGCATAAAGGAGTTGGGTTCCCAAATCTCAACAAATTTCCCCTTAGGCTGCTTTGAAAAGCCCAGTCCAAAAAATAAATATATTTTTTTAAATAGCCAACACCATCTTTTAAAGACAGCCATTGAGACAAAAGTACAAGTTTTACTATTTTAATCAATAGGAACAGAACAAAACCCATAAAACATAAGAACTTTCATCCCCTAAGCTTTTTCTGACTGCACTGTTCTACTATGTGATATTTATTTCTTGCATAACTATAGACCTTTGTTTAAAAGTTTATCAGTTTAGGCTTTTGCCATAAAAGCATCTTTTTTGAAGCTTCATCTGGTCCTGCAACTTACTTTTAATGTCATAATCCTGTTTGTGGCATCTAAGTAGGTCACTGTGGAAATGATTATGAGGTCAAAGGATTAAAAACAGATTCTGCAAGTATTCTTAGTAATAAAGAATTAGGAAAGAAATCCGAAAGGAAAAAAAAATTATAAAATGAAGAGTTTCCCAATGCAAGTCATCAAAATGTGCCACAAAGCATTGATGCCTTTTGTTATTCATGGAAGTGGGATATTAAGGCCCAGATTCAGAAAGGTATTAAATCTCATATCTAATTTTAAGTATGCAAGTTGTCCCACGCACTTCAATGGGACCATCTATATGCCTAATGTTAGGCATGTGTTTAAGTACTTTGAGGAATAAGATGCTGAATGAACTCCACAATACTTCACTGGGAAAGAAAAAGCACAGATGGGTATTAGCGCTGCTGGTATTGGCAGGTAGTAATTTCTGTTGGTCACAGTATTATGGGTAAATTCAATAGATTAAAACAGCTGGGAAAGAATGGCACAACAGTCAGGAGCATCATAATTTCTACTAGACATTTCTACACAAATACTGCAAATCATAGAAATCAGATTAAGAACAGTCCACACTCAGCGCAATTCTTGTCTCCAAGCAGTCGCCCACGACCATCATGATAAAACATCCTCCTCCACATGCTAATTTACAGTCCAACAATACTTCACCACCCAATGCACACAACAAAAAACAGTCAGTCTGCAATGCAAAGGTCTGCCCTTTTACAACACTACATAACAAAATGAGTAATATGTCTATTCATAATAACAATCAGCAGCCAGGCTGCCAGCTCCCATCACCATTTGAGCTATGCCAGTGAGACCTGCCCCAAGAAGTTTTATATGACAGAGTAGTTAAAATAGCAAGAAGAGCCAGTGGTCTACTTACAGAAGGGCTCTCAATATTGCTACCCCAGCATTAGCAATTGTGGAAAAATTTCAAAATATTTCCTTAGTGTACATTGGGCTGTATCATTTTTATAGCGTTTTGACATATATAAGTGCTATTACTGTACTCTGGTTACTCCTTCAAATTTTATTTTTCTTTACTGCACACGTTATTCCTTCCGTGAGAAATAAAGCCATTTGTGTACTTCTGATGAAAACTAGAAAGTTGGAATGCAACGAGAGGGCAAGATAGATTCACACCCACATTATCTGCATTAAGAGCTCCAGCAAATTTGTGTAATACCCAGCATTAGAGAAATGGATTTCATAAAGGAGAAGAGCAGTTGGCAGGGATTATAAACGAGTTGAAAGGCACACATATAAAAGGACTCTGAACAAATTAATGGAGCAGGAAGAAATAACTGAATATGCACAGAGGTTTGGGCACAAGATGACTTCCTATCATAAAGAAAGTAATGTCTCATTATGGGGGAAACTAATATCATAAAGATGAATATTCCATCTTCTTTTGGCTACATTTTAAGTGCTAGGTCAATACAAATTCTCAGGTTATATTTCACTAAAATAGCTACTCAATAACATTGTTGGTAACGCAGCAGACACACAAAATTTCATTTGAAAAATAAATGCTCCACTCTTTCTGCACAGATGGTAAAATGTACAATGTAGGCTTTCCATCATAATATCGTCTCCTGAGAGAAAAGGAAACCCCAAAATGGGTTCACAATGAGAAAATGTTTTCTCCCATTACCCCAGCCTGTACTAATGAATGCTCTACAGAGAAAGCTACAAACAATACAGCAACCAAAGGGTTACAGGAATGTTAACCAAAGTGTTACATATCAAATGGTTTTCTGCATGATAAACATGGGGGTAATCCTGTATTTAAAGTGATCAGCAGAACTCTCTGTGGCAAAAATGAATATTATCATACAAAATTATGTTCGATCGTCTAGTCCAGGGTGGGCAAACTATGGCTGTGGGCCGGATCTGATCCCTCAGGGCTTTGGATCCGGCCCTCGGGATTGCCCCCTGTGGTGCTGCAGGCCCCGCACCGCTCTCAGAAGTGGCTGGCACCACGTCCCTGTGGCCCCGGGGCGGGCGGGCAGGGGGGGCAGAGGGCTTGGTGCATTGCCCTTGAGTCCAGGCACCTCCCCCTGCAGCTCCCATTGGCTGGGAACGGGAAACCGTGGCAAGGGTGTGGCAAGGGTAGCGTGCAGAATCCTGTGCCTGCCTGGTTCCCCAGGGGCCGCGCAGGGTGCGGTGCCAGGGAGCCTGCCCTGGCCTCGATGAGTGCCGCTGCCACCCTGGAGCCGCTTTAGGTAAGTGACGCCGGGCCAGAGCCCGAACCCCTCCTGCCCCCCAACTCCCTGCCCCGAGCCCCCTCCTGCACCCCGCACCCCTCCTGCACCCAGCACCCCTCCTGCACTCCAACCCCCTTCCCTGAGCCCCTCATACATCCCGCAACCCTCCTCTGCCCCAATCCCTTGCCCTGAGCCCGCTCCTGCACACCACACCCCCGCCCGCACCCCAACCCCCGCCCCGGCCCTGCATACAATTTGCCCACCCAGATGTGGCCCTCGGCTCAAAAAGTTTGCCCACCCCTGGTCTAGTCCCATCTCTGCCAGCCAGTGCAGGACTATACTAGAGTACTACGGAACAACTCTTTATAAAATAACCTAGATTTAAATAATTTTACATAGTATGGAACCACCACCATTCAATGGCTACACAAAGAAAACTATCAGAAATTAAAAAAAAAAATATATTAAAAACTACTAAGTGTATCAGAGCACTTTGGCAAACACCACGATTTCTAAACTATTTTCAACTAAGTAAAGTAAAAGAGACAAGGCTTCAGACACATGTATGCTTCTATGCCAAAGCTAAGATACGACTTGGTTCACTGATTTATTTATTAAATCCCTACAAGGAAACAGGTACATAAAATAGTCCTGAATCTGCAGCCTAAGGTGCATTATAATATACTTGGCTTTGTCTTACAAGACTGTCAGGAAAAGATAGCAGACACAAGATTGATTCATCTACCCCTTCAAATGACAATGGGGGAAAAGTATTTATTAGAGCTGTCGATTAATCGCAGTTCACTCACACGATTAAAAAAAAATTAATCGCAGTTTTTATCACATTCTTAAACAATTGAATATCAATTGAAATTTATTAAATATATTTGGATGTTTTTCTACATTTCCAATTACAACACAGAATACAAAGTGTACAGTCCTCACTTTATATTACTTTTTTATTACAAATATTTGCACTGTAAAAATGGTAAAAGAAATAGTATTTTTCAATTCACCTCATACAAGTACTGTAGTGCAATCTCTTCATTTGTAAGTTGCACTTTCCTGATAAAGACTTTTTTTGTTACATAACTGCACTCAAAAATAAAAACAATGTAACATTTTAGAGCCCTACAAGTCCACTCAGTCCTACTTCTTGTTCAAACATCACTAAGACAAACAAGTTTGTTTACATTTACAGGAGATAATGCTGCCCACTTCTTATTTACAGTGTCACCAGAAAGTGAGAACAGACATTCGCATGGGACTTTTGTAGCCGGCACTGCAAGGTATTTATTTATGTGCCAGATATGCTAAACATGCATATGCCCTTTCATCCAGCGGCCACCATTCCAGAGGACATGTTTCCATGCTGATGTTCGTTAAAAAAATAATGCGTTAATTAAATTTGTGACTGAACTCCTTGGGGGAGAATTGTATGTCTCCAGCTCTATTTTACCTCCATTCTGCCATATATTTCAAGTTCTAGTAGTCTCGGACAATGACTCAGCATTTTAAGAACACTTTCACTGCAGATCTGACAAAGTGCAAAGAAGGTACCAATGTGAGATTTCTAAGGATAGCTACAGCACTCGACCCAAGGTTTAAGAATCTGAAGTGCCTTCCAAAATCTAAAAGGGTTGAGGTATGGCGCATGTTTTCAGAAGTCTTCAAAGAGCAACACTCCGATGTGGAAACTACAGAACCCGAACCACCAAAAAAAGAAAATCAACCTTCTGCTGCTGGAATTTGACTCAGATGATGAAAATGAACATGCGTTGGTCAGCACTGCTTTGGATTGTTATCGAGCAGAACCCGTCATCAGCATAGACACGTTCTCTGGAACGGTGGTTGAAGCACAAGAAGGGACATATGAATCTTCAACACATTTGGCATGTAAATATCTTGTGACACCAGCTACAGCAGTGCCATGAGAACACCTGTTCTCACTTTCAGGTGACATTGTGAACAAAAAGTGGGCAGCATTATCTCCTGCAACTGTAAACAAACTTGTTTGTCCGAGTGATTGGCTGAATAAGAAAAAGGACTGAATGGACTTGTAGGCTCTAAAGTTTTATATCTTATTTTTGAATGAAGTTTTTTTGGGTACATAATTCTACATTTGTAAGTCCAATTTTCATGATAAAGAGATTGCACTACAGTACTTGTATTAGGTGAATCAAAAAAACCTATTTCTTTTGTTTTTTACAGTGCAAATATTTGTAATCAATAATAAATATAAAATGAGCACTATACACTTTGTATTCTATGTTATAATTGAAATCAATATATTTGAAAATGTAGAAAACATCCAAAAATATTTAAATAAATGGTATTCTATTAATGTTTAACAGCGTGATTAATCGCGATTAATTTTTTTAATTGCTTGACAGCCTTAGTATTTATTTAATTTTACCCACCAATTTTGCCCTGCAAAGTGGCTTACCTTGGGCTAATGGGCATGCTGCATGTTGCAAGGCAAGGCTAACAAATGGTAACACAAACCACAGAAAAAATAGCGAATACACGTTCTGTTCCTGTGAATGAGTTGGGCCTTTAACCTCAGAAACAGATTTTGCAGGGGGGTGAGAGAAGAGGCCGGGGGACATATTCCTTGCTTCCATCCCTTCAAATTCATCACTATCTAATTACACTACAAAATACGAACCTTGGGAACTTTATTTAAAAAATATACTATTCAGGTGAACTAGGAACATGGCAGATTCAAAAAAGGGTACTTTGCATCATGAACACCAGTATAAAACAGCAGCGGCAGAAACAAATATAATAAATGCAAAACCACTCCCATTGCACACTAGTAAATATAAGTCAGGAAGTTGCATGGATTAAAACCATGTGCAGAACTGTTATGCTTTAATACACAGTCTGTCCAGGAACCGGCTGGCCTCTTTTATCCACTGTGGAGCCACCCACCTGCCACACCCAGTTTCTACAACAAGACAACGTGCATTAACTTTGAGGACACCCTTTAATTCTCTCTCACTGAACATGGCTTAAGGGCCTACATCACTCCTAGTATTGCACCCCACAATTTAGGGAGTTTTCCTATCAATGTATAAGTAGCAATGGACTAGAGTCCTCCCTACATGTAGATGGGAAGTAAGACCCCTCAAATGCTATGAATTATTAAGTATCTTCAACTACTGACTAATAAAAATAAAAAAAGACTAAAGAATGTTAGGGTTTTCTCATAATTTGGGGGCTCCCTGCTTTACTAATTTGTAGAGTATCTGCCATTGGAGAACTTCATTTTTCATGTATATTCCATTTAGAAACAAGGAATCTCCCTTTGCCTCACATCTTCATTTTGATGTATCAATCATATATCACATATTTATTTGCATAATTTCTGAGGTGTAAACTAAGTGATCAATCCCCATATTTTAGGATCTTCCAAACTATGTGTACTAAGCTCGCAGCACAGAATTTTTTGGTCTTCTGCAATACTGTATATAGGAAAACATCCGAGAGGGAAAGGATTGGATTTCTTTGAAATGCACAGTAAAATCAATGCCTGCTTGCAACAAAGAGTTCTTACTTTGTTATACAGCTGTGCCCAAGAGAATGCTAGAACCATTATTTTCTGTGTAATTTATCCTATATTACAATTGTAAGTAGTAATATTTCAAAAGCCTTTATTTACTTATCAGAAACAAATCCTTTATCTGCTTAATGCTTCCCTCCTTCAGTCTGTCTGATTATGTACAGTAGAGAGCTCTCATTTAACAAAGCAAAAAACAATCAAGCCAACTTCTGAAAAACAACTGAATAGCTGAAATTCTTAGTGCAGTATTTTATTGGATTATCTTGATTGTAATGGAGAAGAAACAAAGCAAGCACTGCAACAAGAGACAAAGAACTAAGCATCAGCCAGTGCCTAGAAATCAGACAGGTCATTTTAAGAAAAAAATCATTTCTACTTAAAAATGTTTTCTTCCTACAGTTTCTAACCGCATAGCATTCCTGTAACGGAGGTAAGAGAATAAATATTTTTGTCCCCATTTTGTTTACATTGCATTTGACAGCACTTTGTTTATTATCAGTTTATCCAGTTACTCTTTCTAATGTCATGGATCACAGAATATGCCATGTCTTGTACCGCTCTGCAGTGTCCAGGAGTGCACCTTTCCCAGTGACATTCCCTCGGCCTCCACGTCACTCAAGAGGGAGTCCTGCAACTCTGCACTCTAAGACTGCGCCCCTGGGCTTCAGCACCCCAGATTTCTCATGGTGGCTCCTTTAGCAGGGACAATTTGGCTTGGGGTCCTGTGGGAGTCTCCTCTCTTGGGAGCTCTGTAGCCAGAAAATGTATGCGGAGGCATCATTCAGCCTTTTCAAAATAGCCAGCACTAATACAGTAGTCAGAGAAATGGATTAAAACAACAAAGGAGGCCTAGATGCACGACTCTTACCTTCCTCTGTTACACAGGCCCTGTTTAGCCCAGGCAATCATTAGCTTTGGGCTGGGGGGGACAGCTTGCATGCCTGCTGCTCCTACTTCACTTAGCCTTTCCCAGAGCCCTACTCGTCCCTTCCCTGCCCCCCGCGTGACAGGGGTCCAGTTCAAAGGTCTTTATTCCAGATTTTCCCCCACACTGCCACCTTCCAAGTCTTTTCATTTCCTCTCAGTCTAGACAGAACCAGTTTATGCCTCTCCCTCTGAGTCTTACTCCTCCTCCTGGTGTTGCCAGCCCAGGCAGAGTTCTCTGATAGGTGGGCCTTCAAAGGAATTCACATGTGTGTTGTCTTTTGAATATGGTGACTAGGCTTATCTCAAGTCATTATCTGCACCTTTCCCATACAGACAGACCATGGCTCAGATATGAGAACCCTTGGAGAGTCCAAATAGGCAGCAGTTCAAAACTGAGCAAATAAACGGAAGCACCTAGAATAGTCATAGAAATGATACAGAAGTCTCCCATGTCTTCCACAGTGAGCGAGTTGATCAATTTGTGTGGGTCTTTCACGAAGCAAAAGAGATGGCAGATACATTATTAAAAAAAATAGAAGCGTGTGGTTGAAAAACTACAGAAATTGACAGAGTTGCTCAAGGGTAGGCATAGCACATAGAACCAAGTTTAGGTTTTGGAGGTTTTTTTAATTGTCTAGATTTCAAGTTGATAGTGTCTCTTCTGAGACAAGAGGAATTCCCAACAATTGTAAACACCTTCTATAAATGATTACAACAGTTCATTCCTGGCTACCAAGGAATCGTGTGAAGTTACAGCGCCCAGCCTACCAAATATTCACAAGGCTGTAAATATGAACACAGATAACAAGAGAGGTATTATAAAGATGTAAAGAAAATCTATCCCAATCTTCTGCAATGGTAGCAGATTCTAGGGGGACCTATATATAGATAACTTATCTCCTGTTGTGGAAAGAGTTATATTTCCACAACAGGAGAATCAATTTACTCATCCCAACCTTAGAGTAAATTAATGGTTAACTGCTGTTTTCAGCAGTTTTTGGTTTTCAAAGGTATTTAAGTGTCTAAAGAGGAAGACAGGCACCTAGTGGGATTTTCAAAAGTGCCTAAACAGGTGAGATGCCTAGCTCCCACTGAAGTCAACAAATTAGGTACCTAACCTGCTTTGGTGCTTTTTAAAATCTGGTCCTAAATGTTCACATGACGACAATTCTCGTTAGAGTTGTACATGGCACCATCACCAACACCAGTGATGTCTGTGACAGTTGCCCTACCACAATACTTTAGTGATGGGGCTTCTACCCCCAACCCCTCTCAACTTTTCCAAACAAACCACTTCTAAGATTCCAGCAAAGGAACGGAGATTTCTTCAGGAAAAAACAGGAAATAACAGGTCAAATGCCCAAAGTGAAAATTCCTTCACCTCAGGAAACAGTCTTATCTCACAGCAAGTCAGCACATTCAGTCCATGAAAGCTCAGTCCCTAAAGACTCAGAAGTAGGAAGGTACCAAGCAGCATAAGCAACATCAAATTAGGCGCTTTGAATTACAAGTTACTGTCCAATGACCAGAAAGTTACGACTTACACATTTACTTGACTGAACAGGGTGAAGTTAAGGTTATTTCAGGTCATTGGCCAATACCGCTCTTGTGATTTGTTATGTGCCTCCACAAGCACTTTTATGTTGTATTCAGAGTCCGTGAGGAGTTTCTTTGGACTGCTCCTCAAACCTAAGATCCTTCTCTTATAAAATTATTTCAGTCCGTCAAATGGCTGAGCCACAAAGAGGGCAAGTTCTTCATGTAACAATCCCACATATTATACTATTATTTGTATTGCCATAAATATTCACCTTTGACACAGATTTATTACGAATGCAATATTACACATTACCACACATACAGAAAGGCCTATTGCTCAACATTTCAGGAAGACTTGCGATGGAACGCAAAAAAATATAGGCCTGAGATGAGAAATAAATTAGATTTCAAGTTGATTGTGTCAAGCCACTTCCATCTAAAAATATCACTTCCTGAGATAAATTGCGTTAGTTCACATTCTGCTAAGACACACAGGCACAAGAGAATCGTTCTGCAAAATGGGATTTGTATAGTCATTGTTCACCATTAAACTGTTAGCCATACTTTAATTCCAACCTCATCAAATCCAATCTAGACCATAACAGACATTTCTCCTCTTTTGTGGAAGAGTTCATTCAGCTTTAGCAAGTTAGTAGGGCTGTCAAACAATTTAAAAAATTAATTGCGATTAATCACAGTTTTAATCACACTGTTAAACAAGAACAGAATGTTTCCTACATTTTCAAATATATTGATTTCAATTACAACACAGAATACAAAGTGTACAGTGCTCACTTTATATTATTTTTTATTACAGTGCAAATATTTGCAAAAATATAAACAAAAGAAATAGTATTTTTCAAATCTCCTTATACAAGTACTGTAGTGCAGTCTCGTTATCGTGAAAGTGCAATTTACAAATGTAGATTTTTTTTTACATAACTGCACTCAAAAATAAAAACAATGTAACATTTTAGAGCCCTACTTCTTGTTCAGACATCACTAACACAAACAAGTTTGTTTACATTTACAGGAGATAATGCTGCTCACTTCTTATTTTCAGACTACCAGACAGGATCAAGATTGATTAGTAGAGCGGAGGAGGGCGTGGAGAAGACTGCTGAAGTCACCCAGGGTGGGTGGAGTCCTATGATGGGGCTTTGAAGCACCTTTTCCCTGCTTCACATCCTTGTGGCTACTGGCCATTGCCCTTAGCCCTCCCCCCTCATGTAAAACAAATCACTAAATTATCACGGGGGGCAGGGAGGGATGAGTAGGCACAAGACCAGCTCCAAGAAGTTGGCAGGCATTTCAGTAATCTGCACGTTTCGTCTGGATATTATGGAGTCTTTTGTCCCTGGCCACCTCCTGCTCACTGCTGGTGCCTCCCTCCCCTCCCAGCCACCACTGAATCCCGTCTCCAGAGGTGTGCAATTAACACGTGTTAAAAAAAGATGTGTTAATCGCACGAATTAACTGTGATTAATTGACAGCCCTACAAATTAGCAATTGAGGTAAAAAGTCCAAAAATGCTTTTGGTTCATTGCCCAACTATTGCCCAATTATTAACTTTGTACAGGCAAAAAGGGCAGCAGTGACATTATTACTAAACAGGCAGGTTCAGCTGTCCAATTTAGTAATTTCTCTGAATTTGGTTCTGCATTTAGACTGAACCTTGATAAGATTGCATTAGTTCAGCAGATAAGATCTAGGTATGGATAGTGCTCTCAGTTACAATCACATAAACCTAAAAGTAACTTTATTGACTTTAATGGAGTTGCTCAGGATTTATACTGATGTAACGGACAGCAAGATATGTCCCCATTAAAAGATTACTAAGGTTTCATGAAAAGCTTTAATATTCCACTGAAAAACAATTCTGCCTTTCTTTTCATATTACCTGTAGTGTTCTCTTAATAAGGGGATCATTATTTACCCACCTGAAATCAAAATCCTCTGTAATGTAAGAACAGGTTGTAATCTTACCCTTATACAGCGTTTTTCATCTTGAAGAATCCCAGAGTGCTTTACAAATGTTATACACAGAGATCACTTCACTTATCAGTGAAGTCCAGCCACATCTAGGTTTGGAAAGTGGCAGGTGTTTTACAGAGCACAGCAACACTACCCAGCAGGTTAGGGCAGTTTAGGAGAAAAGAATACCATATCCAACTGAAACTGCTGGAGGAAATTTAGGCAGGCAGATAATTGCTCATGAGGGAAGGAATTGGAAATTGGAGGGAAAAGAAAAATAGGAACTTCTATTTTCATGGTGGGCTGGGGGAAAGGTGATCCGTTCTGCTCTGTTTAGCATCTCAGGAGAATTGATTTCACCCACTCTCCAGTCATCAATGAATTCACCCATTTCCCTTTCTTGTCTACACTTCCAGTCAATTCTAGAAGTTTCCTGATAGGTCTAGTAGGCCTAACAAGAACCTTGCTACCTCATTACTTTCCTTTTAACTTTTTAGAATGAAGTTTGTATTCAGAATGAAATTACAGCCCTGTGCTTCTAGCATCTAAAGTCTTTCAAATACTGTTATGCTCATGTAAGTACTCCAGCATGACAAAGATATTCAAAAGAATGGAAAAAAAATTTTAAGCAGCCCAGGGAAAATCTCTGGTTCATTAAGACACAAAAACCAAGAACAAAAAACTGAGCAACACACACATTTTGCTCTGATGATGCAAAACTTAAGATGTGTGCATCATTGCAGCCAAGTCCAGTGGAGAGGGCACTGGAATGGAAGTTGGCAGATCTAGGTTTTATTTCCAGTTCAGTCACAGATCTGCTACATTTCCTTGGTCACGTAACATTTCCTCTCTCTGCCTCTGTTTCCCTTTGCAAACCTTGTTGGTCTTATTTACAGTATTTAGATTAGGAACTCTTCAGGGCTGAGACTTACTTTTTTAACACTGTGTGTACCTACAGCTCTTAGCACAATAGGGCACTCATTGTCAGTTACTGTGATACACAAATAATAAGGCTGCTATCTTTGGTTCTGATGTTTTAAGGAGAATGAACTGCAAAAGATGGAGAGCCTTGATTAAGAAATCCCTAGTATAGAGTGTTTACACTTAGATTCCAGCTGTAAACACTGTCCAGTTGATCTTAACTGTCACGAAGGACTACAGGGTCATCATCTTATCTGACCGTTGAAGATCATCACCAACATCTTGAACTGCATCTGGAAGTTAACAAGTAGCCAATTCAAAGACTCATCCTGGACCAAACCACTCAGGAGCTGGGCAGCTAGCTGTACTAGGTGGAGCTACTGTAGTAGAACCTCAGAGTTACGAATTGACCAGTCAACCACACACCTCATTTGGAACTGGAAGTACACAATCAGGCAGCAGCAGAAACACCACAAAACACAAGCAAATACAGTGCAGTACTTTGTTAAATATAAACTACTTAAAAATAAAAAGAAAGCAGCATTTTTCTTTTGCATAGTAAAGTTTCAAAGCTGTATTAAGTCTATGTTCAGTTGTAAACTTTTGAAAGATCAACCATAATGTTTTGTTCAGAGTTACAAACATTTCAGAGTTGCAAACAACCTCCATTCCCAAGCTGTTCATAACTCTGAGGTTCTACTGTAGATAAATAGATTTCCAGGGTAGCCCTAAGTAGAAAACATTGTAACAGTCTAGGCTGCTAACTCAAGACTACTGAAGATAAACTGTTACATAATTTAGAGTCAAAATGTAGGCTTTGCTTAAAGATTTACAATCCACAGTATTAAAAGATACACTGGAATTTCTTTTTAATTAAATGTCAGGTTTCAGAGTAGCAGCCGTGTTAGTCTGTATTCGCAAAAAGAAAAGGAGGACTTGTGGCACCTTAGAGACTAACCAATTTATTTGAGCATAAGCTTTCAATGCATCCGATGAAGTGAGCTGTAGCTCACGAAAGCTTATGCTCAAATAAATTGGTTAGTCTCTAAGGTGCCACAAATACTCCTTTTCTTTTTAATTAAATGAAGTTTAAACAAAGTTTGCTTAGATTTAAAACAGTCCCCCTTCAATGTTAGTATCTCAACACCCCAGGCACTGTGCACGTGTTGGAATCCAGAATGCTAAACTGACTAGCCTAATACCAACCGTTCAAAAGAGAATTCATAAGGCAGACCACAAGAATGGTGAGAAATACATTACATTTTTTAAAATTTCATTTTTTAAACTTCCTATACTATTAACAGATATGCTTTTTGAACAGGGACTGTGGCTTTCTGTTTGGAAAGCACTTATGTTTTAGATGCAATCACAATCTAAATAATTACATACAATATTAAATTAACAGAATGTTAAGATTACGAAGTCAACCATTCAAAAAAGTTTGGAAAGGGCAGAACTAAGGCTGCTTGTGCAATCTTGTGCCTATGCATGATGATACAATCTGTCGTTACACCATCACGTATTGTTCAGTCCACAGGACTCCAGCCTCATTCATTGCACTGGGTGGATGGAACTCACTGATAAGCAGCTACTCAATATTTTATTTCATCCTCATTGTTCATTGAGCAGTCCCATGCCTTATTTTCTGCACACTATTCAAACCCTCCTCTGAATTCTGAATTTTTAAATTCTTCATAGTCTCTGTGATGCTCATCACTGTAGCATCTGAGTTCTTTGCAAATATTAATGAAATTTTGGGCGCCCAATTTGAGATTCTGAATGCCTGATTTTTCAGGGAACTTAGTATTTTATAAGATATTACTGGTTCAGAAAATAGCTCACACGGATTCAGTTGCACTTGTGAGTGATTAGCATTTCAGCTAATCAGACTACAGCTGTCTCAAGATTGACGCCCAGAAAATGAAGAACATACACTTAGTGTCAATCTGCAGAAAGTTTAGGTGACTTGCCCAGCTTGACATAGGAACTCTATGGCAAAGGCAGGTATACAATCCTGTTCTCTAGGACAACATTCAACTGCCTTAACTACAAGAACATCCTTTCTCTTCCTGCAATTCCCTGCCTCATTCCTACTCATCTTCCAGCTTCAGCAACAAATCAAGCAGGAGTCCTACAGACAACAGTTCCATCAACTACACAACCCTGATTAATTCTCTGAGCACAGTCCACCCTGCGCAATAAATGAGGCAGGGGTCCTTGGAAAAAATAATGTGATTATGTAATTAAAGAGTGTTCACATACCTTAAAATTACAAGCAGCTCTTCAACCACAAGTTTTTACTGTTTTTTGTTGTTGTTGTTGTTTTTTATCACAG
Organism: Eretmochelys imbricata; assembly: GCF_965152235.1. Classification (NCBI taxonomy): domain Eukaryota; kingdom Metazoa; phylum Chordata; order Testudines; family Cheloniidae; genus Eretmochelys; species Eretmochelys imbricata. The sequence goes on along the minus strand of NC_135579.1, from coordinate 7,801,000 downwards.
CGATCAAAGATACAAAGGTTTCCAAAACTGGCCTATATGAAATCCACATCACCTAATTTTAATCTCCTGTAGAAAAGAGGACTAGGATAGAGATGCCTTCCATCTCTGACTACTCACCGCCAAATCTTTGAGCAATGCACCAATAGTGCCAAAAATGTAACCTCAATTCTACAGATCAATTGCTTTATTTGAGCAATTATTTATTCAACCTTTGTTTGGACAAGGAAGAAACAAACATTGACTCAAATACTTTGGCTTCGCATGACCCATCCTCAATACAAAGACAAGACGTAGATGACAAGAACATATTCAGATTCATTGGGACCATCAAGCAAGGGTAACGAAAGACGGTCACCAAGGAAAGAGATACAGATCCTGAAGGGAAAATACCCCATTTTAGAAAAAAGTAACCAGTTAGATCCTGAAAATATCTTGACAGCTTTAGCTTTCTATATACATGACAGTTGTGTCAAAGCAAGAGCAACCTACTAGAAGGCCACAAGTTAATGCAGCTGAGATAATTATTTGGATCCCTCTTTATCCCATTAGTGGGTTTCAGCCATGCCCTGGAATACTATAAGAGGATTCCTCAACTATTATTTGCCCTCTGGTGTTTCAATCCCAATTAGAATTATCTTTATACTCTGGTAACAAGAAAAGATTACACACTTTCCAAGACTAGCTGCAGTGCCCTCTTTTCTGAGATTCCTTTACCACCTGGCAAACCAAAGTGCTGAATGGAATCTGAAAATAAAGTATCACCAACCTAGACGCTGACCTTCCACCCCTCCTTACTTCCCCCCTCCGCAAAATTAGATGATGTGCCATCCATATCACATCCCTACGTGAGCCTAGAGGAGTAGATTCAACGGCCTATTTCACCTTCCATGTAGAAGAATTAATGGGATCTGATTGGATAATCAAAATTATGAATAATATGGTAAAAATCTGATCAATGCCTCCTTTTTACTGCTATCCCATAACAAAAGAACAAGGAGACCCAATGAAATTGAAGGATAGTAACATTTAGAATCAACTAAAAGAATCACTTTATGCACCCCGTGGAATTCACTGTGACTGGAAGTCATTTAGGCATGCACTGAATGGGTAGTTTTATAACTACTAAGTAATGTCTGTAATTATGCTAAGCGTAGGAAAATTTATCCACGTCTTACCTGAAAAATTTCTTTTCTTGGAGTAATGAGGTCCACAGATCCATGACACTGAGTACTCGGCTCTATGCAGCCTTGGAGGCAGACCAAACCTGTCAGAGGCAGGGAAGGTGTGGCTTTACCTCCGAGAAACCGCCACTTGAGACCCTTCCATAGCCTATGAAAAACTAATCACTCTATATTGGTAAGGAAAATTAAACATTAAGACTAAATAGAACAATCCTTCTAAAGAGCAAGAATGCAATGAACAACAAACATCAAGAGCCTATTAATGATTAAATATATTTTCCCAATTAACAATGTATTCAGGATGGGTTGAATCTGTGACCCTCCTTACCCCAAGAAAAGAAATTTTCAGGTGAGTCATGAACAAATTTTCCTATTCTTATTTGTAATGAGGTCCACAGGTCCATGACACTCAGATTTTTATAGCAGTATCCATTCAGGGGGAGAACTACACACAGATATTATGTAGAGATACAAAAAGGGATAACCCTTTCCTAATAATTCTTAAGATGCTACAGCGAGGAGCATCCATCTGCTGAAGGCAGCATCAGAGGACGATTGGATGTTCAGTTTGTAGAATTTTGAAGGTGGTATGATCAGATGTCTACTTTACTGATTTTCTTGTATAAGACGTATAATCTTTCTGCCCGTTAGGCTGCCACGGCTCTGAGGGAGTGAGCTGTGATACTGGAAGATGGAGTTAGGCTTTTTGACTTGTGCCAGACAACATCTCTGAGCCACGTGGAAACGGAGGATTTCAAACCCTTCTTTCCCTTTGACTCTGGATAAAGCACAACTGAAGCATTTTCCGTCTGACCTGAGCTGGGTGGTGAATATACACTCTGAGAACTCTGCAGGCATCCCAAGAATGCCACAATTTCTCTTTGGGACTGGACAGAAGGATGGAAGAACAGTTTCCGGTGCTCTGTGGAGGCTGGAGTTAAGTGTAAGTCCTTAACAGATATGCTTTAAAGCTCTGCAACTGTTTCCATGGGAGAGCGGTCTTACATAGCTGTATTTACACCAAGTTATAAAGACAGGAGATACAGTGATAGCAGGTGCCATTTCTCCTACTTTCCAGTGAAGGATTTTCCATTTCTCAGCTTCCCCCAAAGCAAGATATGCCACTACTCTAACACACTTCTTTGAGAACATACAAATATTGCAGAAGATTTCTCATCCCTTCCCCTCCAAATAAAGATGCTCTGCTGCTTCATAACCACCACACATTTGCAGTCCATGTCACAGATTTACCCCATGAGTCTCAACCAGCAAACAATTCTTCAAAGGACAGAAGGTGGAACATTAAAAAAAACAAACACCACCACCGATTTAGCAGCATTTTAGTCCCCCTCTTATTTTGGTTGTATAGAATCTAGCCATTCCTACTGATAAAAATGTTAGAAAATAGGTTGTGTAATTGTGGCTGCAGGGCTTGTTATCTGTCTACAATAATGTGTTTCGTTTTAAGATGAAGATACCAGCAATGGTTGTTATTCTCTCAAGACATCAGTGCTTTTTAAGATGCCAAATATTCACAAGTAACTAGTTCCAACAGATGCAGTACAGCTTCCATTCTCTCAGGAACACACACCAAGATACTTGTAAAATAAGTGGAACTTGATCTCTTAAATCATTATTTTCAAAATTAGCAAATAATTACCAAGTCCATAGGTGACCTTATCAATAGCCAAAGTAAAGAGATGTGTTTATTTTGTGATTAAACAAAGATAGTTAATGCTTGCCATGCACAAGCCAAATAATCTAAACACTTATAGTGACTAGATATTTTAGCAAATCACTGGAGAGGTACTTTCAAAAGTAATAAATTAATCTAATAAGACAGCAGGCAGGGCAGAACCAGATATTTGTGGTAAACAAACTGGCCTATAAGCAGCGAACCCAAAGTCCATATTCTTGTTATGTTCCCTCCCTATACAACACACTCAACCCTCATCAGCTTTTGCCTATTATCACACTCAGCCAGAATGGCTACTTCATGCAAGTTTACTGGAACAATAAAGCAGAAAAGATTTTAAAGATACAAACCAAGAAGTTTGCACTTCCAAATTTTTTTCTAAATAGATATTTTACTTTACTCTGTTAATCCTGTTTCCAGATATCTGCAAACGTATCTGCCATTAGCACCAAATAACTTCTCCTGTCATTTGCTGGAAGTGCTATTCCCTCGCCCGCACTATTTACCTCAACACAATCGTTAAGTTATGGGAAACCCTACTCCTGTCATTCTATAAGCTCGGATGCTGTGCCAGCACCCCACACTCCCTGCCCCAGCTTCATCATGTCCATAAAGACCCCCTGTTCTCCACTGACATCAGAGCTTTCTCACAAAGGCAGACTCAATCAGATGAGCTGCTGCAGAGGTTTGTTCAAAGTTATTAACGTATTCAACATCAGATGTAACTAGCCATCTGTGCACTGAAGCAACATTAAGTGCAGATACTTGGTTAAACAGGATGAGAGCTACTAAAGTCCTACTCCACTATTGATCAGGTGTGTCCATCTCTGATGAGAATCCCTTGATGGAGTTAAGTTATTTATTTGTATTGCAGAAGGGCTCCGTTCTGCTGGGCCCTATGCAAAGACAATCCCAGACATGAGAAAATTACATTCTAAATGTAAGACAAGAGACAAAAAGTGCATACAGGCAGTTGGACTGGTTTTGGGGCATCAACCATTCCACAGTACTGAATAGTCCCTGCGTCAGCTGTTGATGTTCCTCACCACTGTGGTGTTGAAGGTGCATAGCTGATACTACACAGTGACTTAAACACCCATAAAGAGGATGAGTCAACTGGATTCAGGATTTCACAGAGACCACAAGGGCTATCCCAAGAGGTTTACAGCTACATGTCTACAGTTAGCTTCGCTCTTGTTTTAGCATTTGGGTTGGGACTGGAGTCAGAGATTGGACAATGTATATTCATGCCACAAACGAGCTGTTGCCTCCTTCAGTTTAAGGGTGAGGAGCACTCATCAGTTGGAGCAATTGTCCTGTTTTATTAGACTGCCCTAGGACACTGATGGACACTGAATGTTTCCAGAGGGATCTGAGAGAGAATGCTGCCCTGCCAGCAGCCTCTTTATCAACAGTTTGGTGGAATTTTAGAATGCTCCTTGTACTCAGCCATTGATAAGATGCCCGCATCCCTGCCCATGCATGCTCCACCCCCACTTTCCTGGCTTCAGCCTCAAAAGATCATCTTAATTTATGGATGGCCTATGACAACTGAAACATGAAGGAAGACTGCTGAAGTGCTGGGGGTAGCAATCTCGGAGCAAAGCTGACTGAGACAAAGTCTTGGACCACAGTTCTCTAGGAGGCACAGAAATGCTTAATTGACTGCCCCCGCAGCATCTGCAGAGACTTAAATCAGCAGCTTTGTTTTGGGGCTGGCACACAACACAGGCAGCAAGGACTGGCTATGGTTGGTGCCCAAATCGAGTTCCCCCCATTGGGAAGATGTTTCTTCTTATTTTGCAGATAAGTCACACTTGTTCCTGAAGAGTCTTCTGCTTCCATGGGGACAGAGGGAAATATTTTAAGGGGACCAGTGCCGTCTTTGCCTGGATCTTACCTACCTTCACTCACTAAGCACTGAGAGCGTTGTACACATGTTACCAGCCTGCACTTGGGAACCCTCACGTCCTTCCTGGCTGCTGAAGAATCATGGGGGAAAACTGTGCCCGTTGCTGGAGGAGCCTAGGAGTACATAGCCACTGCAGCTGGATGTGTAATTTCCAGCTCGGGTAGAGGTACACGTGCTAGCTTTGATCAAGTGAGCGTGCTACAAAATAGCAGTGAAGGTGTAACAGCATGGGCAGTGGCATGGGCCAGCTGTCCAAGTGCTTATCTAGGGTCTCGCCCCGAACTGTACTCGGACAGCTAGCTCGTGCTGCCACCTGCCCCACCATGGCTACACTGCTATTTTTAGCACACTAGCTCCGTCAAAGCTAGCAAGCATACATCTACCTGAGCTGGAAATTACAGCTCCAGCTGAAGCGTTGATGTACCCTGAGTGGAATCTAGGCTTCAAATTCATCACAGACTTATTAGCTGGAAGAGGATACAGAAGACGGAGCTCTTGTAAACAGTCTGAGCAATGCTAAAGCCCTCCCCTTTCCCGGAAACAAAGGCAGGGACTAGTGTCACTCCTGGGCAGTGTTCCATCCTCGCACCATTTTTGGTATGACTTATGGGCTAACAGGGTTACTTGGCTATTAAGTGTCTGGTAAAGTTTCCCAAAGTAGGTGAGCAGATGAGAGTGGGTGGGATTGAGAGCGCAGGAAAGATTATTGTAATAAATTCACCAAAATAGATTGATTTTGTGGAGCAGAAGTGGGACAAAAAGAGAAACAGAGGGAAGGAGATGGCAGGGGGCGGGAGGGGTACAAGGATGGAGGGAGAGAAAAGGAAAGAGGAAACAGACACCAAAGACAGCTCCGGAAAAGATACATTATGATCTGTGGCAGGAAAATGAGTAGTGTTGAGACAGGAAAGGGATGGAGATCAAATGAAAGCAAGGAAGTTCAAGTAAGCAGGAACAGTCACGCAGACACTTGCAAAAATACTGTTCAGGATTTCATCAGTATATTAGCGGAGTAGTTTGACAAGTATTTTTGTACGTGGTATTCAAGCAGCTCTATGAGAGAGTCAAATACTGCTCAGCAAATACATATGACAAATACGGAATAAGATCTAAAAGAAATATGTCTTCTGGTATTAGTAGTATGTAATAAATCTTTAAAAATGTAATAGAAAGTCAAATGACAAATATTACATTAAATACATTGTACAACTGCTTTATTCCTTAAAACTGCAGGGAGTGTAGCTTTTGGGGACCAGGGGATTGTAGTACTGGTCGGTTTCATTCTCTTTAGGATGAGTCAGGAAAATTTTCCAAGCCACATACATGGGTATTGAGAGGATGAGCTGATATTGGTACAGCGCTATGTATGCGCTAAGTCAGGGGAGGGCAAACTGTTTGGCCTAAGGGCCACATCTGGGTATGGAAATTGTATGGCAGGCCACAAATGCTCATGAAATTAACAATTCATGTTCAAACAGGGACAACACAAGTTTGTTTCAAAAGCAACATTATTAAAATAATTCTGTTGAACAACACGCTGTTAGAAAATTACACTACTGGGCTGTTTGTTGATTTTACCACACAATTTTGCTCCTATCTGAACACAAATTGTACATTAGCCTGGATTTGTTGAGCGTCAGCTTCCAGTCATTGGAGCTCTTTGAGATTCACGAGCCCCCTGCTCTCAGAAATCTCCTCCCATGTAGGTCCCAACAGCCCACAATCGAGTCACCTCTGGGTGCTAGGAAAGTCACCTAAGCCAAGAAGCAGCAAGCAGCTGGGCTTGCACGTTCCAGGCTCTGATGGCACATGAGGATGGTGCAGCTGGAGTAACATGCGTGCCTCACGCCCGTAATGCAGGAGCGCCGGGCAGCAGGAGCAGGGCAAGCCCCGACCCCCCTCCCCGGCTGGAGCGGGAGCGCTGGAGTGGGGCAATGGAGATTGAGGGATGGGTTAGAAGGTCTGATGGGCTGGATGCGGCCCGTGGGCCATAGTTTGCCCACCCCAGTGCTAGGCTATTATTAACCTGCCTATTTCAAGCAAGGTATCTCACATTGCTGCTATTGCTTCTTTGAACACATACAAAAGCATTTACAGGTTGTGCAAATTCCCTGGTGTCATTAGCCCTCATAGCAAATATATCAAGGAGTGCAACAATTTATACAGTACAAAGGTGTAATAATTCGGGGAATGTGTCTATACAACTTATGCATTCTGGTTAGTATTGTGAAGATGTTTTTATGAAAACCGCTGTATCATGGAATACGGTACTCAGCTGGACAGAAGGCTGTTCAGTGGTCCAGCTGAGTACCCGTATTCCAAACCTTTTAACTCATCCCTCAAGCTCCATTGTCCACCTACAAATACTGGGTGTCAGACTGTCCCAGTATAAATCTCCAGGTCAGACCCTAGTTCTGGAAAGCTCTTAGCATTACAGAGACCTCTAGAACACTAATTTTTTAAGGCAATGTTTTGACTGGTGATTCATAAGGTCTTTGAGAACAAATTTAAGAAATGCAGCTAACTTATCTTCTGCTCTGTCTACTGGGTAGCTGAAATCATGCTGGCCATACCGTCCCCATTCCTCATGGTCAAGGAACCATGGTAGGACTCGGCAGCAGAACAGTAATGATTAACCACTGTTGTTGCTAATACGATGGACAGGGCCTGAGAGCAATGACCAGGTTTGATTATGCAGTTCAGCAAAATGAAATAAAAACAAAAAAATGAAGTGAAGAGTCTGGAGAAGGTATCATATATTAGAATTAAAGCACAAATCTATTCATATGATTTTTTTTTTTTGCTAATTTTGCCCACTTTAAGTTATTTTACTTCTATTTAAGTATGTTCTCCTCTTCAGAGCCTTGACAGTCTTTTTATATTTGTACAGTGCCTAGCACAACAAGGCATTAGCTGATACCACAACAATCCCATTTTATTTGATCCTACTATGAAGTCACAATGTTGTCTTTGTGACAGCACAATCATTTCTATAGCAACGCACTGATGTCACAAGCACAAGACTCAACTGCAGGAGGAAGCAGGAGAAGTAGTGATATAATAAAGCTAACAGAAAATGACTGCATAAGTAGATTTTTTTTCTATGGACATTCTCGCTTCAAGTCTGAGGCCGGATACAAGTTGTCTTTTAATGGTAGTTTAAAAACAAATCAAACTGACCTTTTTTTAAAAAAAGAAAATTTTCCTTGTCAAATACAAAAACTACAATGAGGCAGAAAATAAATTGCATTTGCCTCTATTAAAAAAGAAATTGGAACAGGAATCTATAATACATAGTTTTGGGGGGTTTTAAATTTAGGAGTTGTGTTTGGTAACCTCTGGGCACCCTTGTCTCTTTAACAACACAGCTAACTTTCCAGCCCCAGCTGTAAAGATCTCTTTGTTTATTTTAACAGTTTCCTTTTAATCTTTTAATCTGATCAGTAACTTCTGCCTGTGTGGCAACCTTATTGCCCCTCACCAAGCCTAGCTGACCTAGTGGACTTCTATTTGTTAAAAAGTGAAATCCAAAACTAAGTGACATTAACAAATAATAGCAGCTTAAAAAACATTAAAACTTTGGTTTTCCAATACCTCCACATACGTAGCATGTCACCAAGGGATACAATCAAAGAAGCTTGCACTCGACTGCAAATGGAACTCAAAGAGGTAAGCAGCTGTTTTTGATGCTACACCTGTAATAAAGCTTCCTGCTCCAATATTTTGGTGTCTGCTCAGACACCAAACTCAGAAATGAGCTTTCTAGAATTCCCCAGAATTTGTTTACCCTTGAATTTAAAACATGCTAACCGACTCTCACATTTACCTCACCAGAAACAACATCAATGGTGAATAAATATTTGGCCAGTTACTACTTAAGGATTAAAATTTTAAAACAAAAGAATGCTCAACATGTTTGCAATGCAACTGTTTAGGCTGCTGCCCAATATTTAACTTCACTTGTTTTCCTGTAATGGAAAGAAGTGTATAAACAGGTTATGTTTTTCTTCATGTGGTGGTTCTGCCACCCTGGCGTTTGATATACATAATGATTTTCTTCCCCATTCTTATTCCAAAAATAACTTTCCAGTTCCAGTCCTTTTGTCTGCATTGTAACTCTAAGATTCAGAGCTAGAATCTCTCATCTTAGTGTGTAAAAAGTGGTGCATTTTCTTACCATATTCACTCTCCATGGAAGAGAAAATACCCACACACACAGTTTCCTTTTACTTCTAAATCAATAAGGCTGGAGGATACGGTGTTGATTTGGAAAAAGAAGGAAAGTGGAAGGTTGCATTCAATTTCCAAAACTTTGTATTGATGACTTCATTACTGGGTTGAGGATGTGGTTTGTGATCACTTATACTTACAACATATTTTCTTCTAAAAGCCATCTGTGTAGTAACACATTGGCAAATGGTTCCCAATGTCCATGCCTATGGAGATCCAGAAGTTCGCTAGATATGAGGGGCCACTATAAACAGATCTTCTGTCCCACCCCCCATCAAATTAAAATCATCTTTGTGATCCACCAACGCCAGCTTCTAAAGGGGAAAATTCACCACACTTCCTTGAGCCCTGGTCTCCTTCATGGCATTATGCTGCACACACCTCCACAGCAGGAATTATTAGCTACCCATCCATCTACAATAGAAATCCACAACTTGTAATGAGATGTGTCTTCACACTTATACCATTCTTCCTTCCCTCTCTGAGCAGTCTCTTCTGTGATGGAAACTGCAGAGTGTGGGTGTAAGGAGGTGTGGGGGGGAGACACCAACCCTGTAATTAGCTCTCTCCTCCTTCCCAGTATCAGGTGTACACTTTACACAATATGCAATGAAGGTGGTAGGAGAAGAAGCCTTTCAAAACATTGTCTGTTCGCAGGAAGAGAAGGGGGAAGACAGAGTATATAAAAAATTCTATTTTCTTCTCTCACATCTTTAAAAAAAGAAAACAAAACCAAAAAACCCCTAACCACATGTATCTGCTTTCCGCTTCAAAAGCGCTCACACTTTTCTAGCCCATTTCTACCTTAGTTCACTAATGCTCCAGAACGGCTCAACCACACTTTCACTTTGCAAAAGAGGATTATAAAGATTTTTAACTTTTAACAAGAAGTGTCTCCAGGGAATTTTATGTCACCACACAGATTTACTGTATCTTGGAACTCATTTCATACCAAAGCCAAGGCAAAACATCTGTGCAGAAACCCCTCTGCAATTTCAAAGTCTCCAACTTCTACAGATTTCAGCTTGAAATTAATTCTTCTACACAGCACTGATTTTTCTACAGCTGAAAAAATACTGCAGAAAAAGAGGAACTGGGTAATCTTATAAAAAGCTTTACATTACTTATCCTTTCCCTCATCCTCCCCACTCCCATGTTCCTTCTCATTGCTTATTACACCACCTGCTGCATCTCATCTTAGGCCAGGTTTACACTCAAAAGTTATGTGACAAATCCGCACCCCCTGAGTGATATAGTTAAGCTAACCTAACTCCTGGTGTAGACAGGTTGATGGAAGAATTCCTCTATCAACCTAGCTACTGCCTCTCAGGGAGGTGGATTAACGATGCCGACAGATGAACCCCACCCCACCCCCGTCGCTGTAGTGAGTGTCTACACAGAAGCACTGCACTTCGAGGCCCCCAAGAAGCCCCCCAAGCACTACTGTAATACAAATACTAAGTTATACCACAGAATTGGTATTTGCCATATTTTCCTTACTTAAGTAATTAGATTAACTGAAGGTTTTACTATAAAGAGAATTGGTGCAAAGGTTTAAAAAGTCACTTTATAATGAACTGTGGTAAATTCAATGGACGATCAAAAGTCTACCTGCAGTAATGTACTGACAGGGTAGATTTGTTTAAATCAAGGTGATTTAAATCACCACATGGAAAGCCTCGATTTAAATCACCCATTTTAATCAACTTTCCATTTATACTTCAGTTATCTTTTAAAGAGGTGTATTTTCACCGCTTAATATCCAAAACATGCTGATTTACAACTAATGAGAACCTTTATACTAGATTTGGTACATCTTTTTGCTACGTAGGAAGATACACTGTGACTATATACATTTGTTTAAGCAATTATATATTGTAAAACTTTCAAATTCTTACTAATTGTAGCTTTTTAGTATGTTAGAAAATGGTAAATGAGATATTGCTTATTTACTAGATAACTTTTTGCTTATGATTTGTGTTAGGATGGTAACTGGAATTTAATTAAACAAACACACAGACGTGCATATAAAATGTATTTTATTAAACAAACCAACCAAATATTTTAGATACATAAGATAAGTTTATCAAATATGTTTCACGTTTACAATAAAATGATTTATAAAACAGAGGGATTAACTGTAGTCAGTGAACTAAACTGATGATGTTTAAATATGCCTAAGTGAAAGTGACTGGAGCTTAAGTTCCTACTCACCTAATTCTCTTGAAATGAGAGTCTCTGAAGTTACTTGGGGAGACTGTTGTGCCATATTCATAAAGCTGTGACCTCAAAAGTTAGAATCAGGAGAAAAACATCTTTCTTTATATAAAACAGCAGCCTTTAATGCAAAGTTTTTGATAGAGGCTCATGGATTCACCACATTTATTTTTTGTTTAAATGTTTTAAGAGATTATAATAAATTTAGGCCTTAACATATTTTGTATTAAATTCAGATTTCATTTTAAATAGATCTTTAAAAAGAAAAAAAACCCCAATCATTTAAATAAAATTAAAAAATCTAATTTAAATTAACAATCCAATTTCTTTGCTTTTTTTTTTTTAAACAATTTTCATCCACTCTGCCCACTAGTAGTTACATTTTGGGATAGAACAGTCATTTACCAGGTTTTATTACTAAAGCAGTTTGTTCACTGTTCTGCAGACTTCAAAGCCTTCTACAGATGACTGGCAGCGTTACTTTAATGTAAAACAAATCCATTGTTTGCTAGCTGAAACCAAGTAAATAATCAATGTGTGTTCAGGATATAAGCATAAATCAATGTTTTCTTTTAAATGAATCCAGTTGAATCAAATGAATGAGAAATTGGCCTGCTCATAGTATACAAGTACAGGGAAAATACTAAATATATCTGGGTCAGTTTATCACCTTCTTTCTGTATGTTATGACCTTTCCATCTTAGATACATTTCTGGCCCCTATCATCACAGAATCTGAGTGCCTGAATATTTAATGTATTTATCCTCACAATATCCCTGTGAGATAGGACAGTGCTATTTTCCCTTTTACAGACAGGAAACTGAGGCACAGAGATCCTAAGTAACTTATCCAAAGTCACACAGAAAATCTGTGACAGAGCAGGGAATTCAATACAGGTACCCTAAATCATTGGACCATCCTTCCTTGCCCCCAAAATTCTCAAGTTCATCCAAATATCACTACAGGAGTAATAGCTGTACCTATATTCATACAAAAAGGTATAAATGAAGTACAAACAAGAACGTCCAATTTGAAAACAAAACAAAACACAAGTTAGAGAAGTACAGAGAGGGATCTGTTCTGATAAGTGTGTGTGAATGCCACAATGTTATACGTAGTTTTGTTGTATCCATATTGTCCCAGGATATTAGAGAGACAAGGTGGCTGAGATAATATTTTTACTGGACCAACTTCTGTTGGTGGGAGAGACGAGCTTACAAAAAGTTCTTCTTCAGGTCTTCCCAGACTGCAATTTGTCAGTGCGAGGCTAAATCTCATCAAATTGTATGCAAAATAATTTGTAAATCCTGCTGCATTCAAGCCATCGATCACACGAGTTATGATAAGCAACATACTGAGCAAGAGACGGTTGTCAGATCTGCTCACGCACAGCTCATTTGTCAGGCATTTGAATAATATCCTTCTACATTCTGCAGTCTCCAGGAAGGAATTGGCCCCTTAGTAGATAATCAGTATGGATCTGGCTCTCTGGGACTTTAGAACCAGGCTTTTGTGTTGCCATTGTTGTTCTGTGGAACCATACGTTGATGAACTCAGACTTTGTCTACACCAGTTTCAAGTGGGATAAAGCTACACCCGTATGAGTCTTAATTTACCCTGTCTACACTGGGGGTTGCACTGGTGCAACTACACCTGTGACTGTCCAACAACAGCTGTAATTGGAGCAAATCCCCAGCATAGACAAAGCCTCAGAAGAGCATTCACAATTTACATGAAAGGAAATCAGCATACAGTTTTGGAAACACATATGGGAAATGAGGAAAGTCCTGCATATTGGAATAAAAATACACCCCCTTATTTAGCAGTACACCAAGCTCTGATCCTCCTGCCTGTAGAGGAGAGACTGGCTTGCATATTTATACAGAGATTTTGTTACAGACTGTCATTTTCTTTAAGGATTGAAGCTGCACTTACTGAGCCTTATTCTTCATAATCACCAACCAAGCAAGCACTTCAAAACCGTACAAGTGTGGCTTATAAATCCAGTTTTAGTCAAGTAAACACGATTTCCCCCAACCCCCGAACACTGTCTCTAAGCCTGCCCCACTGCAAACTCATTAGAAAGTTACACTTGGAATCATTCCAATGTTTGTGATACAGTGGGCCAAGTTGTAATAAATATCAATGGTATCAGCATCTAACCTCATGAGAGAACCTCTTTGCTTTAAGCTTATGGGCCACATACACAGTCACTCAAAAGACCAGGACAGGAGTTGAAAAGGGTACTTTTAAACTGTTGGGCATCAAGTAATTTGGTCTTAAAAAATTACTAAAATATTTCACTTAGAAAAACAAGAAATGGAAGACCAGCTCGTACCAACTGCTTCTCTCATTGCCAACTCAGAGATTTGGCTTCCACTATTTAGTCACAGGGGTCCTTTTATATACCTTCAGGCAATGTTTCTCAACCTTTTTGATACCAGGGACCGGCTTGCTGCCTTCCTAAACTATACCAGGGAAATCTCAGGGCCCGGCGCCACTCAATGGACCAGTTATTGAGAAACACTGCCTTAGGGGACACCATGATCAAGACCACCCAAAATAATCGCAATTATTAACTACAGCTGTTTTATTATTAAAGGAAAAGAAAATATTAACCACAAATGACCAAACACAAATGATAAACTGGCTATTTCCATTACAATCTCTTCTACATGTCTCTCTACATCAGTGGTTTTCAAACTTTTTTTTCTGGAGATCCAGCTGAAGAAAATTATTGATGCCTGTGACCCAATGGAGCTGGGGATGAGAGGTTTGGGGTGTGGGAGAGGCTCAGGGCTGGGGTGCAGGAGGGGGTCAGGGCTCTGGGCTGGGGGTGCAGGCTCTGGGCTGCAGATGAGGGGTTTAGGGTGCAGAAAGGCGCTCCAGGTTTGGGGTGGGGCTCAGGGGACTGGGACATGGGGCTGGGGCACAGGCTTACCTCCGGTGGCTCCTAAGCATGTGGATTTGTGAGAGGACGTTAACTAAGATGGTGCCAAGTGCTTAAATCATTACAAGAATTTTAAATCTTGTTGGAATATTGAAATAATTTAAAAGACTAACAGTTTTTCCTGTTAGTCCCCAGGTGGTTAGACCATATATTCCTGGAGAGGAGACGGGCTAAATATTGGTAATCAGAGAAGTAGTGGGATTTAATTGGATTTAAGATTCTTAGTGTTGGTTAATTGGCCTGTCTCAAGACAACAACTCCTTAAATGCCTTCTTCTAGTAACCTATTTAAATATTTTCTCCTGTTTTCATAAGATATAGTAAGATTGCCTACTTTGCCAATTAGAAACTGGTTGGTGGTTATTAATAACCAACAGGTTCACCTGCCCTAAACAAAGCTCTTTTGCCCATCTGTAAACATTCTTATTTATGTAAGGATATACTCAAGAATGGATTCACAGTAAGTTTGGGAAAGAATATATTTTGGTCTTAATTTACAGAGAGAAGAGTACACCTTGGAGGTGCTCCCAGTTTAAGCCAAGGGTTTGAATTCATGCTCAAGCCTAATACCCCTTCATCTACACACAAATCGTGCTAACCCAGGGCTCGGACCCGAGGTCCCAGGAGTCCACGAGGGTGGAAGGTCTGAGCCTGAGTCAAGCTGGGACCCAGGGTTCAAGCCCTATTGTTTTGCAGTGTAGATGCAGACCCACTGCATTCTTGCTCTAGAAGTCTGCCAAAACCCAAAAGTATCCCACAATCCCATAGACTGTCTTTCTTTGTCCTCTGGACAGTCAAATTTGGTGGACAGTCAAGTTTTCTCTCACTGCACCATGAATGAAAGGCCAGAGTGGCCACATTTTGGGAGGAAGATAGGAAGTCTGGGATATGGGCATTGAACTCAGGCCTGCACAATATAGTGTAGGTCAGGGGTTGGCAACATTTCAGAAGTGGTGTGCCGAGTCTTCATTTATTCACTCTAATTTACGGTTTCACGTGCCAGTGATAGATTTTAAAGTTTTTAGAAGGTATCTTTCTATAAGTCTATAATATATAACTAAACTATTATTGTACATGAAGTAAATAAGGTTTTTAAAATGTTTAAGAAGCTTCATTTAAAATTAAATTAAAATGCAGAGCTCCCCGGACCAGTGACCAGGACCTGGGCGGTGTGAATGCCACTGAAAACCAGCTCGCGTCCTGCCTTTGGCTCGCATGCCATAAGTTGCCTACCCCTGGTGTAGGTGCTGGAGCCCCAGGTTGGGACCCAGGATTCAACAGTTCCTAACCTGGGGTTGCAAATGAGTGTAGATACAAACCCAGGGACTGCTAACTCAAGTTCTACTAACTCTGGGTTTACATTGTAGCGCAGGTATACTCACAGAGTCAACAACTTAGGCTAATTACATTGAGTTATTTAATTTTAAGACAGTTTTGAGAACTAAAACCTCTTATATGAAAAACAGGAGTGTCTGGACATTTTGAAAACAGTATTTAATTTCCTGTAAAACTCTGATAAACTTGAAACAATATCTCAGAAAATGGAGTTGAAACAAACTTTCAAAGTTATCTGAATCTTTCCTGCCACAAGAAGAACAAAAGGCAGTTAAAGAAATGTTGCATATTAATTAAACAAACTGCATATTCAGGAGCTGAAAGTGTCATTAGGACGATCCCGAAGGCATGGAGCCAATTATAAGAATGACAGCAACCAATCTGAATCTAAACAAGCATGAAAGAGGTGTGTTTTCCTATAATTTAATGAAAATAAGGAGAAGGGTATAAAAGACTCTGAAATGAGCACCCCACATTCAGGGCCCCTGCTACTCTGCTTAGAGAGAAAGCATTTCACAACTCATCCTGTCCATCTCTAGAGGTAAGCTGCCTCAGACAGATAAGAAAATCAGAGACGACTCAAGAAGAAACCAATCCAAGTAAACCTCCCCACCAGAAACAAAGGTTTTTACCTTTAAAAGAAACATAAGTTGGAAGTAACCAGTTCTGTTAAATGTTTCCCACCACAAATGTTCTCCAAGTTTAAAGAATGAAGACTTCAGTGTGTTTACAAAAGAAGTAAATTTTAATAAGGATATTTCTAGAATTCTTTGTGTGGGCTTAAACTCCAGTTTTCCTTTGGGAAAAAAGGGGAGGGCAAAATTGGAATAGGACCACTTGACTTCTAGATTTATTGCTTGGATATCATAACCGTGCATTCCTTTCACAATCACATTTCTTCCTAAAAAAGTTTTCACTTGGTTAGTCTGCTTGATGTTTGCTCGTCCTGGGAAGACAGAAGCAGAAACTTTCTGGAATTTCTTTGATTAGCTTTAACATTTTGTAATGTAATAAGCTAAATGTGCAATTTTATATTTCTAAACATTCTAGCTACAGTAGAACCTCAGAGTTATGAGCACTTTGGGAATGGAGGTTCTTCATAATGCTGAAATGTTCGTAACTCTGAACAAAACATTATGGTTGTTCTTTCAAAAGCTTACAACTACAACTGATTTAATACAGCTTTGAAACTTTACTATGCAGAAGAAAAATGCTGTTTTTAACCATCTTAATTTAAATTAAACATGCACAGAAACATTTACCTTATTTACCTTGTCAAATCTTTTTTTAAACTTTCCCTTTTTTTTAAAGTAGTTTACGTTTAACAATACTGTACAGTTATTTGCTTTGTTTCGGTTTTTTTGTCTCTGCTACATGATTGCGTGCTTATGGTTCCAAATGAGGTGTGTGGTTGACTGGTCAGTTCATAACTCTGGTGTTCTACTGTATAATACTCTTGTACCTATACCTTAATATTCAGTAAAGCAGCAAACAAGTTTATAACAACTTTAAAAATTTATAATAATGTTATTAATATTTTTGCATCAGTATTGAGGTCTCTTCCCCACAGGATCCTTGACTGGCTCTTGAAAGTCAGGATCAGGAATTAAATACTCCATGCAGCTTTACACTATTTTTCCTAATTGCGTCATCGATATAAGTGATGTTCTACAGCCACTCCTCAAGAAAGAAACTTCAGCAACAGGCAGGAGTTCCAGCTTTAACAAAGTGGACCAACAAGCTGCTGGAGGAAAATCTATTAAAATCATCCAACAGATTTTCAATTACACTATCCTTCTAAAGCGGAGTTTTGGTTCCTCACACACCTCATCTGAAGGCTTACTGCCATTGTCCATGCTTTACCTATTAACTGAAATAATGATCATTATTGGAACTATCAGGAAGTGACCTAAATCATATTCCTCTTCCCATCAAACAACCTGACACTTCTGTTATTCTAGGATTTAGCCCTAGTTAACACTGAGGGGGTGGGGGGGATGTTAGAATAAAGATCCCTTATTCAGCAAAGAAGTGGGAATACTAATGCAGTATGCGAATGGTAATTCTTTACATGGATTTCTTAACTTTATTTTCAAAATACATTTTCAAAGTTCACATAGGAGAAGTGACTCCCACCATACGTGGCGCTGTAAAAGATGGGCACTTATTGCTGGGAAAGCACTCTGTGGATATGTCCAAACTTTCAGTTTCTAAAATACCACAAAAGCCTCAAAAGAGGGTGCTAGACAACGCTACAAGCACTAGATCAGAAAGTAATTTCCGTTCATCATAACAGTAAAAGTAATATAGAAGTTAGAATTTAGTCTTGCATAGAGAATTTGCGGGCACACATTGGGCATGCAACCCCAGTCCAAAACTGCATGACCATTCTCTCCTCCAGGAGAGTATGACAGGATGCCCCTAAGAGATCACCATAAATGCTTCTTTCATTATACACTAGGGCAGAGGTTCCCAAACTGTGGGCTGTGGCCCAAAGATGGGCTGTGACACAGTCCCGGGTGGTCTGCTGGCACAACCATAAGTGCAGTTTGGGGAGGCAACACCCCCTCCCAAACCGTGTACATTGATAGTGGGGAGGCACAATTTAAAAGTTTGGCCACCCCCCAACAGCTTGAGTCATGACTCCACCCCGGGAAGGCCCACTCCCACCCGCAGGGCACCTGGCACCACCCTGTCCAACTGGGAAGCAGACAGCGAGGAGGAGCTGGACGCCAGGCATTCCCAGGCAGGGGGTGCCTGTGAAGTGCATCGGGGTGCTGGGTGGGTGACTGGGGCAGGACTTCCAGGTGATGAGCTCAAGGCACTGAGCGGGCTGCTGAGGTGGAGGGTTTCGAGGGGGATGGCTATGGCACCTGCCTGGCCCCTTTGCCCTATCGTTGGCCCTGGTCCCAGCTAAGTGTGGACACACAAATGCCATTACAATAGCAGGAAAGCTGCTGAATAGACACACACTGAACCCTATTACATGTAATCAGTTGGTGGCCATGACACTACTGAGTAACAAAATCACAGCTATAGCTTGAGCATGAACAGGTCGCTAGAGATGGTTGTTCCAAAACAGCACTGAGATACAATGGGGATACAGTAGAACCTCAAAGTTATGAACACCTCAGGAATGGAGGTTGTTCATAACTCTGAACAAAATGCTGCGGTTGTTCTTTCAACAACTGAACTCGGACTTAATACAGCTTTGAAACTTTACTATGCAGAAGAAAAATGCTGCTTTCCCTTTTTTTTTTTTTTTTTTTAAGTAGTTTACGTTTCACACAGTACTGTAGTGTATTTGCTTTTGTTTGTTTGTTTGGTCTCTGCTGCTGCCTGATTGTGTACTTCTGGTTCCAAATCAGGTGTGTGGCTGACTGGTCAGTTCATAACTCTGGTGTTCATAACTCTGAGGTTCCACTGTACTTTTATTTAAGTCTCTTGTGTGATCAGTTTGGCACCTTATAAAGGACTGGGAAGGAGAGAAAAAGCAGGCATCCTTTTAACATGCCACAATGCATATCATCCTTAAATGAAAGGTTAGAATTCTATTTCTAAGGAAATATTGCAGAAAACACCTGCTCCTTTAAACAGGGCAGCCACACTTCAGGAAACTCCAGTTACTAATTTGCCATTCTGCTCATACAGTGAGGTGTTTGAGGTTCTTTTTAAAATAATGAACAATGTCTGTGTCCATCACAGGAAAGCAGTTTTCCAGAGCATTCCTGTACATATACATATGGGGAAGTTACCCCAGGGTTTGGCATTTTTGACTGAAAGAACATAACAAAACAGGTCATGCATTTTTAGAGGGGAAATCTCAAAAGTAATATTCAGCCAATGACACAGTTATAGACACTTCTGCCCTAAAATCATTCTCAACAATCTTGCTATCTGGAGCTCTGTAGGGAGGTCGCTATAATGGGATTTAAACCATGCTAGAAACATAGTTAGCAGAACCTTTTAGTTGATGAGTAATGCGGGAAAACCAAATAATGTTTCATAAAAAGCTAAAATCAATTTTACAACAATAAAAAAGAATCATTGTTTAAATGGAGGATGAGAGGGACCAGAGCAACCATTACATTAGACAGATGGGTAGTGCAGACTTAAGGACTTTTAGAAGAGCAAAATTTAGAAATGAGTAGAGTCACTAACTGAACGAAGGGCCAGCTGAGTGTGGAAGATGCAGTACCCACTAGCTAACTCAAACCAGAGATAGACAGCTGCAATCGAGAAGTAACTACAGTAATTTTTCACTAACCAACTAAAAAACAGGACTTTGAAGCTGTGACTGACAGGCTGGGGAAAGGTGGCTATTACGTTGTTAGAAAAAAGTAAGGCCAAGCTTCACAGGAGAATCTCTCATATACATGTATATACGTGACCACAGGCAGAGGGGGGTGCCTCTGGTAAATGGAATCTAACTTAAAAGCAGGGCCCTGTGTACTCTTCAGAATTGTGCTCCATCAGCTAAACTTTAATTTTTTTAAGTTATATTTCTAGCCCTCACACTTAAGAAAATATTCTACATTTGACTGGAGCTGTAAATCTACAATGTATTGCCTGACTGGATTTTAAAACAATCTGAAATATGTGTTCAAAGAGAAAGTGAATACGCTGTTAATTTTGAAACCTAGTGATGACAATGTAAGTGTCTAATGCTGTTAACTGTTTCACTGCTGATCATTTTAACCAACATTCAGCTAGTGAGCTTATCCCAAACTGCTTCCCGCACCTTTTCACATGCCAAAAGCTCCAGATGTCTCTTTTCCATTTCCAAAGTCTCCAGCTTCCCCCCCGCCCCCAATCATTTAAACAATACAGTTACATGTTCTCAATGCAAATTTCAGCACACTTGAAAATTAAATATTTAAGGGAAGTGTAAAATAAATTTAATTTGATATCATATTAAATAACACAGGGATTACTGTACTGGTTCTATTATTCATTTTCATATTTAATTCAATACAAAACTCCTTTTTAAAATGTTCGGCAGCTGCTGCAGTATCTACAGTCTGCAGCACCGGAGTGCTGTAGAACTCAAGGGCCTTGCCACAGAATATAGGTCACGCTTGCCACAGAGTACAGAGCGCCTTGGTAAAGATGTCTTCATTTTGTTCATCCATATCCTGACCAACAGGCTTTTGCTTTACATCACTCTGCAAAGACTCCTCTCATCAAATCAGCTCCACAGAGCTCTGCATCCACTTTCCTCAGCCAGTGAATTGTGGCCATGATGGGGAGCAGAGATGTTTGAACGAGGGGTGAGCCAGGACTGAAAAATACTTACATGCTACAACGAAAAAGAAATCCCCAGACCAGCCAACCCACAGATGGGACACACTCAGAACTCAGCTACAGGAGAAATAAAGCAGCCCAGGATGATGACAAGGTAGCAAGGCAAAGGAAAATCCAGTCTCTAGCCAAGGCTACTCAGGAACGAGAGAATTAAGTACAGCCTATGATAACGGGTTCCCAGCGAGTTCAGGAAGCTATCAGTTTACCAGATTAAAAACTTGGCTGTACCAAGCATTAACTACTGCTTGTCATTCAGCACGTGGGATCCAACCCCACACAGGAGCTTTTGCGACTCCAAACATCCGTCTTATCCTTACAGGTCCAGAGCACACATAAACAATGAGAAGTTCACAGTCGGGAAGAACAAGGGTCTAGTTCAGAGACTCCTCACTAAGGTGGGGAGGAAAGGGAACCTAGAGCAGGGGTTCTCAACTTTTTTCTTTCCGAGGCCCCCCCAATATGCTATTTAAAAACTCCACGGCCCCCCTGTGCCACAGCTGTTTTTCTGCATATAAAACCCAGGGCCCGTGTTGGAGAGCAGTAATCAGGGCAATTGCCCAGGGGCCCCCACCACAGGGGCCCCCGCAAAGCTAGGTTGCTCAGGCTTCAGCGTCAGCCCCGGCTGGCGGGGCTCGAGGCCTCGGGCTTCAGCCCCATGTGGTAGGGCTTTGTCTTTCGGCCCTGGGCCCCAGCAAGTGTAATGCCGAAACCAGCTCACAGCCCCTGGACCCCTGGTTGAGAACCACCGACCTAGGGTACCCAGTTTAAAAAGCTTGAATTATCATTGGTTGGGAAGCACTAGCCCGTGGGATGCACCTTTAGAGCTCGACTTTGGGCTGTGGAATTGGTTGCAAACGGAGAATAAACTTCAGGCTGAAACCCTAGAGGAATGCACCCTGGAGTGCGTATGTACACAGCACTGTATTCCAGGGGATGCACGGGTACCCCCGAGGAGGGCGGAGAGGGAACTTCATATTCTGCAGCAGAAAGAAGAGGACAGGCACAGCTAAACACAGAGGGGGAAAAGGAAGGCTGGCAGCTCCAGTGAGTGTCCAGGTCCCTCTCGCCTTTCAGCCTGCCCCATACCCCCAGTCCTGGGAGAGGGATCTAGGAGGCATACCCTGGGGGAAGGGAATACTCGACAGCCCTTACTCCAGAGGAGGTGGTCAGGGGGACGGAAGAGATCCTTAGCCACCCCTTTACTGCAGAAGGGGGCTTGCAAGGGGCTGGCTGCTTTAGGAGGAGGAGTGGGAGGGGTTGGGGGAGACTTTGGGTGCCGGGCTGGAGGGGCAGGTCCCCAGGAGACTGGGGAGGGTCCCCAGGCTGGGTGCCCAGAGAGTGGCGGGGAGAGGGCTCAGCTCCGGGTCAGGGTCTGCGAGGTGCAAGGCGAGGGGCGCCGCGGGAGGGACCCCTCCGGGAGACGGGGAGGGGTCGGTCCCTGGCGATGCCCGGCCGGGAGGCAGCCCGCGGGCTCCGGCCGCCCCTTACCTTTGTGCCCGCTGAAGGCCCCGTACCAGGAGAGCGAGAGCAGGGCGCAGAGGCAGCCGAGCAGCAGGGTGAGGAAGGTGCCATGGCGGAGCCTCATCTCCTCCTCCGCGGCGGCGGGGGAGGCCGCATGTCCCGGGCGCTGCGCGGCGCGGCCTCAGCCTCCCGGGCCCCGGCCCCGGCGAGGAGCGGAGGGGGGGGCCGCCGCGGTGGGCGGGAGGGACTCGCCGCCGCCCGCTGCCCTCATGCACTGGCCGCGCCCGGCCGGGCCGCCGGCTCCAGCGGGATGGGGCTGCGGCTCGCGGTCCCCGGAGCAGGGAGGGGGCTGCCGCCGGGGAGGGGGAGGGGCGGGGATGGCACCGAGTTAAAGGAGCCGCGCACATGCGGCGGCCGGGCGGACGTGCAAGGGAGGTTGGGGGGAAGGGGCAATGTGCGTGTGCAAGGGCGCCGCGCGCCTTGCCGTGAACAGGGGGCGGCGTGTTCACGTGTGCACGCGCAGGCAGGGGCTCGTGAGTGTGCCCGGGCGTGCCCGTGTCAACGGGGCCCTGGGCTTGTGCAAGCTGCTGGGCTCGTGCGTGCGGGGGCAAGCGTGTGCATGGGGTGGGGGGGTGTGTGTGTAAGTGTGCACGGAAATCCACGCGCAGATGTATGTGTACGTGTTACTAAGACACAATAAACAGCAGGATGGTAACTTCTAACCCTGCCCTACAAAAGGCTGGCAAAGCCCTTGCCCGTTGCGATACCGAATCACAGCAAGGCAGGTGAATGAATGAGGGCAGGCGACAGGCTTTGGGGACTTCAGTGTCTGAATAATTAAAACAAGAATAATATTAAATACACAACGTCTTCTCCCATATGCAACCGGGAGCTTCCCTGCAATAATCCCATTTTGGGTATTTTCTCTCTCACTCTTTTACGATTAATTCTAAATATGATTCCTTGTATTAAATAATGAAACATTGGATAATACTGCTAACTCTTATTCATTAATCGCCGTCCTGTTTGTTTTTCCTTCTGATGATTTATGTAATAGTGGTTTTTAAATAGCTGTGTGAAATTAGATTCATTCTGCAATAGCCTTTTAACACTTTTAAATGTAAATATAAAAAGGAAAATTATGAAACACCCAAAACAATGAAAGCAAATACATTCACAGCTAGCGGGTAAACAAACCATAAATCTAAATTGCAAGCATCTTAATTACTGCCTTAAATCATTTTATTGTGCCTCATTCTTCATCTTTATTAGTATATTCATAATGTCAATATTTTTACTTGGTGTCAGCTTTAACATCGATGTAGTTTTCAGCGTGTGAAGCTGCACAGATGCTGGGGATATTATATTCAAAAGTGTTTCCTTACTTTTCATTAGAGAACGCGAAGGCATACTCACTTTTGTGGCAACTAAAACATGCTACATGTTGGGGGGAAAAACAGGATTATATCCTACAGATTTTTTCAGCCCCACTGTATAACGGAAAAGACTGAATCATCTACGTTAAATTGCCGTCTCAATTCATCTGTGAAAATGTGTCCTTGATAGAGAAGCTTTCAGCGTGAGGGGGATTATTGTTCTTAAAAGTTTTGGGAAAACATTTTACGTGACAAAATTTAAAACGTCATTGTAGGAGTTGGAGAGGGAAATGTTTATAATACAAACACAGACATACATTTTAGCTGGAGTAATGCCAGTAGCAGGCAGCACTATAATAGACAAAATACCGTGTCACAGGTTTCAGGGTAGCAGCCGAGTTAATGCATTAACTCCGCTGAGTTAATGCACTTAGAGCATTTTCTGTGGGGACACACACACTCGAATATATAAAACCGATTTCTAAAAAACCGACTTCTATAAATTCGACCTTATTCCGTAGTGTAGACATACCCTAAGTCTGTATCCGCAAAAAGAAAAGGAGGACTTGTAGCACCTTAGAGACTAACCAATTTATTTGAGCTCTTGTCAACTGCTGGAAATGGCCCACTTTGATTATCACTACAAAAGCCCCCCCCCCCCTTTGCTGGTAATAGTAGCCATCACCTTCAGCCCCCAACTAAAACCCCTCCAACGCATTATTAAGGTTCTACAACCTATCCTAAAGGATGACCCAACACTCTCACAAATCTTGGGAGACAGGCCAGTCCTTGCCTACAGACAACCCCGCAACCTGAAGCAAATACTCACCAACAACCACATACCACACAACAGAACCACTAACCCAGGAACTTATCCTTGCAACAAAGCCCGTTGCCAATTGTGCCCACATATCTATTCAGGGGACACCATCACAGGGCCTAATAACATCAGCCACACTAGCAGAGGCTCGTTCACCTGCACATCCACCAATGTGATTTATGCCATCATGTGCCAGCAATGCCCCTCTGCCATGTACATTGGTCAAACTGGACAGTCTCTACGTAAAAGAATAAATGGACACAAATCAGATGTCAAGAATTATAACATTCATAAACCAGTCGGAGAACACTTCAATCTCTCTGGTCACGCAATCACAGACATGAAGGTCACTATCTTAAAACAAAAAAACTTCAAATCCAGACTCCAGCGAGAAACTGCTGAATTGGAATTCATTTGCAAATTGGATACTATTAATTTAGGCTTAAATAGAGACTGGGAGTGGCTAAGTCATTATGCAAGGTAGCCTATTTCCTCTTGTTTTTTCCTACCCCCCCCCCCAGATGTTCTGGTTTAACTTGGATTTAAACTTGGAGAGTGGTCAGTTTGGATGAGCTATTACCAGCAGGAGAGTGAGTTTGTGTGTGTATGGGGGTGGGTTTTTGGAGGGGGGTGAGGGAGTGAGAGAACCTGGATTTGTGCAGGAAATGGCCTAACTTGATTATCATGCACATTGTGTAAAGAGTTGTCACTTTGGATGGGCTATCACCAGCAGGAGAGTGAATTTGTGTGGGGGGGTGGAGGGTGAGAAAACCTGGATTTGTGCTGGAAATGGCCTAACCTGATGATTACTTTAGATAAGCTATTACCAGCAGGACAGTGGGGTGGGAGGAGGTATTGTTTCATATTCTCTGTGTATATATAAAGTCTGCTGCAGTTTCCACGGTATGCATCTGATGAAGTGAGCTGTAGCTCACGAAAGCTCATGCTCAAATAAATTGGTTAGTCTCTAAGGTGCCACAAGTACTCCTTTTCTTTTCACCTTTCCTGATCACTCTGGTTACAGTGTGTATGGTAACACCCATTGTTTCATCTTCTCTGTGTATATCATTAGTATACACTTGATAGCCTCACAGTGGCTTGTACCTGCTAGCAGAAGTCAAAGAAGAAACATTAAAATAAAAAACACTGCATTAACATTGGTTGCATTCTATGTTAATCTGAAAGAAGAAGCAGCACAAAAACCAGCTGGATTTTTCCTCCTCCTGCTATTTCTAAAGTTTGATTGAAGACACAAAATGCAATGGAATGGACGCGATGTGTCCGGATGTCCTGCACTGGGCTCAGCCAAGCCAGCAGCGCCACCTGCTGTTTCCACCATGGCTTTGAGCACCGCAGGGAGAGAAGAGAGTGCGTGGTATTTGTGGAGTCACTATTCTATTTCGGAAACGGAAGTTAAGAGGTGGGCTTGCGCTGCCTAACTATACTGGGTGCCTATGGCGTGATGGACGGGGTCTGAGGGCGAGAAAGAGAGAATGCCTGTGAGCTCTCTTGTATAGAGGCTGCTTTCAACTAAAACCTCATAATCAAACATTCCCAACCCTTAAGGGATTTGGAATCTAAATCCAGATCTAAAGGTGAGTTTTGCAGCTGATCCCCACCTCTGTAATGGGCCAAACCAAAACCCTGGATCCAGGCAGCCCCAAACTTTGTCAGAGAAAGGGGGTATCAAAATACAGATTTCACATCTGAATTGTGTAGCTCTTTCTGGTCCTTCTTTAGATTTATATTCACAAAGCACTGGTGCTACACACACATTTGTCTCTAGTGGGATGAAGGAGAGGAAACGGAAATGGAGGAACAATGTGCAATAAAGGCAGCACAATACAGAAGGGTTCAATCCTGTGTTTTCCAACAGGTTTAGTTCTCAAGTCTAATGTTCTCATTTCTTTCTAGTTCTCAATTTGTAATGTTATTTTCCATCCCAGGAAACACTAAATATTCCAGAGAAGTAGGATTAAACCCTCTGTGTCATAACCTAATTTATCACCCCTCCCACCCACACAATATGTCACCCTTATCATCCAAAGCACATTTCTGAGTGCTTTCTCTAGCTGTCTCCATAGCTCATTGAACTTGGTATGAAATTGAAAATATGCTGAAGCAGTGCAGAACAAAACAGACTGTCATTGACAAAGGCCCTGCACACCAGAAATATCTTTTATTACAGAAAGACTAACTAAATCATTATAAATAAATATGCCAAGGATTTTAAAAGGCAGTTTGTGACAACAAAATGGAGGGGATTAGATTGGCAGTCTCTGTTACAGAGCATGATGGAATATCCGCACTGATTCATGACATTCTGCACTGGATTATAGTTGTTCCCTAACTGGAGTTGGAATTATGTCACAAGAGGCTGGAGCTCAGTCACAGCAATTCCCCCAAGGTACATGATATGGTCATGAAATGTTCATCATGGGAGCATTGCTACACTTGGACAGATTCTCAAAGACGATATTTGATTAACATTTTCTGAGATGGTGATGTACTGGTTTCCCCCCCATATTTCCTTTCCCAACATTGACTTTTACCAAGATATTTCTGTGTAAATGGAGCTTTCCTATTTCTAAACTACTGCTTCCTCAATAGGTACTCTGTGATGTGCTTGTTTACACCGTGATATAACTACCATTCCATAGTCCTTACTGAGGCCTTGTCTGCTCTGCATTTCTAGCCAAACACCTTTGTGTAGACATGACTGAGGCAGTGTGTTTTGGGCTGGTGCAGTTTACCCTAGTTCAAAATTTACCTGATTCCATTTGCAAATAGCATTGCATCAATGAAAATAACAGCTACACTAAAAGATTTGCACTAGTGGTTAAAAACCCAGTGTAGACAAGGCCTTAGTCACACAGTGGAAAAGCAGCAATGGAGTATGAAAGGTCTTCACACTTTAACTAATGGGTTTGTTTGTTGTTTGATATATATATACTATTTCCACTGATACTAGTGAGAGTTGCCTGTACATGTCAAGAGTAGATGAAACCCCTCTTTGCTTGTAAGAGCTAGTGATTATAGTGGCTGTTGGAATGCTGGTGAAACTGCTTTAACTATATCAATTTATAAACTGATATTGTTAAAGTGATACAGACCCCTATGGACACAGTTATACTGGTATAAAAGGTGCTTATATCGTAAGCTATGCCAATACTGTTTGGAGACAAGCCCTTGGATAGCAAGGATAATGAAGACACAATAGGAACATTCAGATGATTTAGTGCAGGGGTTCTCAAAGTGGGGGTGGGGACCCCTCAGTGGGTCGCAAGGTTATTACATGAGCGGTCGTGAGCTGTCAGCCTCCACCCCAAACCCCGCTTTGCCTCCAGCATTTATAATGGTGTTAAATATATAAAAAGGTGTTTTTAATTTATAAGGGGGTCACACTCAAAGGCTTGCTATATGAAAGTACAAAAGTTTGAGAACCACTGATTTAGTGGGTTCTAAGAATATGTAAGTTAATAAAATAACCATTCTATGGCAAGCGAGCAGGCCAGTTATTATATGTAGCCACTGAAGTCCCTGCAGGTATGCTTGGCAGAGTTTTATGAACATTTTAATATGCAAATATGTCCTGATCAATGTGGCTTTGCAGTGCACATTTGCTGTCATTTTAGCAAAGGCATTTAATCTTAGTTAAGGAAATGGCATCTAATGTCTACTGAGAGTAAATCAATGATGGATGAACATGGCAAAGGGAAGCTATTGCCTGGAAAAACAACATAATTTTTAAAGGACTTGAAACTAGAAGGTTATAACCACAAGTTGTTTGCCAAGCTGTAGACCAATAGTAATCAGATTTTTAAATGATTTGGTCTGTTTTTGTCTGTTCATATAGTCAATTTTATTGTATTTAAATCAGCCAGGAGAGTTACACAAAGGATGAATTTGACCCATTTTCTTTACTGCCCACAAGCAAATTAACATAATGAAACTGATTTTGTTTGTTTGTAAATAAGGCTAAACAAAAGAAGCCTGATCCTGAAAACCTTACTTACACACAAAATACTTACTTACCTGAGTCATTCCATTGACTTCATTAGTACTATTCTAGTGAATAAAGATTGCTCATGTAAGACAATTGAGACATTAACCCCTGAATTCTGTCATCTGTGTTGCAGATTCAAATCCAGCCCACATTGCCATTTAGTGAAATGTGCCTTACAGGAATGTGATAAGAACTAATCTCATACCAAGGACCTACAATTTTTGACTTGTTCTGTTCTGCGAGACAACAATGCCTTGCAGATACCTTCAACCTATCATGTGAAATCATAACTCAGCTGGTATAGCCAGCAACCACACACCAGCAGCAACGTTTTCACCTTCAGAAAATAGTTGAAACCTTAAGCCACACCAGGTCCTGCCTCCTGTATTTAAATATACATGTTAAACCTGGTAAACGGGAAGCAATAAATACGTTTAGCTAGGGCCAACGGGGAAAACTTGATGGGAAGAAAGCAGGTAAGATCTGCTCATGCACATGTCACTTGGGATTTTGTTGCCATCTGAGAGTTCAAGAAAAATTACTTAATACTATTTACAAAAAGAAAAGGAGTACTTGTGGCACCTTAGAGACTAACCAATTTATTTGAGCCTAAGCTTTCGTGAGCTACAGCTCACTTCATTGGATGCATACTGTGGAAAGTATGCATCTGATGAAGTGAGCTGTAGCTCACGAAAGCTTATGCTCAAATAAATTGGTTAGTCTCTAGGGTGCCACAAGTACTCCTTTTCTTTTTGCGAATACGGACTAACACGGCTGTTACTCTGAAACCTGTTAATACTATTTAGTGCATCATATCTAATTTGTTTATTTTTATTTTTGTAAAATTCACCTATTACTTGTTCTGTGGGTATATATACAAACATTAGAATAACATTAATAATTTACCAATAGACAAATTAATTAGGGTCTCACCCCAGGATACAGGTCTTTATAATTTCCATAATGACACTTTGCCCTCACAAAGGCCTGAACAACAAGGAGTCCTTGTGGCTCCTTAGAGACTAACAAATTTATTTGGGCATAAGCTTTCATGGGCTTTTTGTTTTTGCTGATACAGACTAACACTGTTACCACTCTGATAAAGGCCTGAATAAGTGGATGGGCTTTATACTATTATACAATGCAGGTCAACCACACTTAGCCTGTCAAAAAAACAGGGGGAGTAAAGCAGTGTTGCCAGCTCTCGCAATTGTATTATGAGTCTTGCAATATTTGGTGTTTTTCTTAAAGCCCCTTCCCCAAATGCTCCTGAAGTCATGTGATTATATGAGACAATCAGCTTTCATTTTTCTTAAAAGGAAGATTCTAACTCTCATGTATTAAGAGAAAAGCTTGAAAATATGAACTGCAAAGGCTCAAACTCCTAAAGGCAAATAAAAATAATCATTTTTTTAAAAACAGCATGATTTTTAAGCCAGTCTCATGATTTTTGAACCCATGGGATTGGCAATACAGAATACATTTCAGAATCGAGCCCGCAACCAAAAACACCTTGTCAGCTAGGGTTGTCAGGCGTCCGGTTTTCGACTGGAACGCCCTGTCTAAAAGGGACCCTGGTGTGCACTAACCAGGCTGCTAAAAGTCCAGTTGGTGGTGCAGTGGGGCTAAGGCAGGCTCCCTACCCTGGCTCCACGTGGCTCCTGGAAACAGCCGGCATATCCGTCTCCTAGGTACAGGGGCAGCCATGGGGGCTCTGTGCACTGCCCTCACCCCAAGCACTAGCTCCGCAGCTCCCATTGTCTGGCAACACCCTGGCCCACCCCTCCACCTAGGAACCAGACATGCCGGCTGCTTCTGTGAGCTGCCTGAGGTAAGCGCCACCAGACTGGAACCCACACCCCGAATCCCCTCCCTCATCCCAACCCCCTGCCCCAACCCTGAGCCCCCCCCCTGCACCCAAACTCCCTCCCAGAGTCCGCAGCCCACACCCCCTCCTGAAGCCCAACCCCCTGCCCCAGCCCTGAGTCCCCTCCTGCACTCCGAACCACTCATTGATGACCCCACCCCAGAGACCGCACCCCCAGCTGGAGCCCACCTCAACCCCTTGCCCCAGCCTGGTGAAAGTGAGTGAGGGTTGGGGACAGAGTGACAGAGGGATGGGGCCTGGAGTGAGCGGCGGTGAGGCCTTGGGGCAGGGCAAGGGTGCTCGGTTTTGTGTGATTAGAAAGTTGGCAACCCTATTGTCAGCAGCCAAGAGAGGTTCAAATCTAGAGGCTGTTATAAAGGCATCATACAAATTAGGGATGGAAAAGAAGATCTATTACACCTAGAGATACATTTAAGCAGCAACTTATTGTAACCCTTCTGCCCGTCAGAGTTGGCAGCAACAAGGGCCGGGTTCAATATCTAGGGGATCCATTCCAATAACACAATGCAAACCAGCTCGAGCTCCCACCCAGTGACCTGGGACAAATATATACCACTCCCGCTGGGTGCCTCCAAGAGGCAATACTTCCCCTCTGGCAAGCACATAGTCTGAGTGTAGCAAAAAGCCTTTTAATAACAGAGAGAAACAATGTGGCATTATGTTGGGGAAACACCACCAACAGGATTCATAACACAACCCATGAGCAAAAAAACCCACCCCAAGCAAATTGGGGCATGCCCCTTTCCCTTTGGTTCTTGAGTCCAGCAACCCCAAATCACACAAAGTCCCAAAAGTCCAATGACCCAAAAGTCTCTGTCCCTGATCAGGGCAGCCCCAGAGTTCGAAAGTTTATCTGCAGAGCTTTACCTCCCAACGTGGTGGAGATTGGGCAGGGGTAAGAGGCACCTTACATGATCTGAAGCTGACCGCCCCACAGCTCCATAGGCCTTCGCTCAGCTCCACAGCCCACAAGCAGCTCCCGCTGTCCCACGAACTGCTCCAAGTCCCACCAGCAGCTCCCACCATCCTACAAACTGCTCCACCAGCCTGTCCACAAGGCACTCCAGCCATCCGCAAACTGCTCCACAATATATCTTCAGGCTCCCCTGCTCCACAATATATCTTCAGGCTCCCCCACTACTTAACGCAACCCTGAGTGAATTCAGCTTGTAGTAGGGGAGCTTCAGTGCTGGTGCACTATTAGCCCAAAGTGAGCTCAGCAGCCTGTAAGTAGACTTCTAATGAAATCAAAATTAGCTCTGATATTCCACAGTGGAGAGAGGAAGAAATGCAATTAGCATGTAAGGCCCTCACCAAGGGGCCCATACCACCAAGTTTTAATACTTGTCCCCAGCCTCTCTCAATTCACAGAGTTTTGGAACCCATGACCCTTGTCTAGCGAGTGCTACTTAGTAGATGGTGAGTCCCTCCATCATAACAAAAGGCCACGTACAGTTCCAAGCACAGTTCCCATAATCAGGGTAATAACAATTTATTCTTCTTGCCCCAATAACAGAGACACTGGTGATCCCACAGCAGCCAAAGTGACCATTTGAGCAGCTATGGCCTCATTCTAGGCAGGGTGGGTGTACCTATGCAAATGAGATCAGCCCCTGAAGTTCTTTTCCACAACTTGCCACACCTCACCACCAGATGTCAGGGTGGAGCTCATCCTGACACTGCTTACATCATATCCAGAGTGTACTTCCTCAAACCTCAGAGGCTTTTGGGTCCCTCTCTGGTTTTGCTTTGGCCCATCCCCCATTCCAGTGCAGGGCTGTTCCAGCCAGTTTGTTTGCTGTTGTATAACTTTCTCAAGATAAGTGACCTCACTTCCTGTTTATTTTGCATGTCGGTGTGCTTGAGATGCGAGTTCCACAGCCTGTTTTACCACTGTATAAAGGTTCTTGAATGATCTTTAGAAGAGCAAAAACACTACTGTAAATAAGGCACTTAAAACTAGCCACATTTGAATTCTTTAATTTAAGGAGATGGCCACAAGTAACATTTCCTAAAGAACACACTTTGGTGTATATGTAAAAAAAAAATTCTATTTCTCACTCCTTGGTCTTAAGTTCTTATTATATATTTGTATAATTCTAAGCGTGTACTAGGTGCGTGGTGTTCCCCCTCATGCACATTGTTTTGTATCTTCTATGTAGTGTGAAGAAAATATCTCCTAGAAGCTTTGTGCTTAAAAAACATTTTATGATACTCCAGTTAAAATTGGTGTTGACTGATGAGATGTCCTGTGTAAGAATCCTGACATTTCACAGCTAACCTTTCAGGATAGCTTAACCTCAAAATATGAAAATAAGACGGGCTGCTTTTTTTGCTCCTGCCTGTGGCCTTGAGAGAGAAAGAAAATCCCTCTACATCCAATCTCACATAGAGATTTTTCTGATTATGGCCATTCACCTGCAGGACCCCAGAAGGCATGCAGAAACAGGAGATCACTGCATGAGACCTCTAAGGTGCCACAAGTCCTCCTTTTCTTTTTGCGAATACAGACTAACACGGCTGCTGCTCTGAAATGGGCATGAGAGCTGACACTGGTATGGAAGGTTTCAGAGTAACAGCCGTGTTAGTCTGTATTCGCAAAAAGAAAAGGAGTACTTGTGGCACCTTAGAGACTAACCAATTTATTTGAGCATGAGCTTTCGTGAGCTACAGCTCACTTCATCGGATGCATACTGTGGAAACTGCAGCAGACTTTATATACACACAGAGATCATAAAACAATACCTCCTCCCACCCCACTGTCCTGCTGGTAATAGCTTATCTAAAGTGATCATCAAGTTGGGCCATTTCCAGCACAAATCCAGGTTTTCTCACCCTTCACCCCCCCACACACAAACTCACTCTCCTGCTGGTAATAGCCCATCCAAAGTGACAACTCTCTACACAATGTGCATGATAATCAAGGTGGGCCATTTCCTGCACAAATCCAGGTTCTCTCACCCCCTCACCCCTCTCCAAAAAACACACACACAAACTCACTATCCTGCTGGTAATAGCTCATCCAAAGTGACCACTCTCCCTACAATGTGCATGATAATCAAGGTGGGCCATTTCCAGCACAAATCCAGGTTTTCTCACCCCCCCACCCCCATACACACACAAACTCATTCTCCTACTGGTAATAGCTCATCCAAAGTGACCACTCTCCCTACAATGTGCATGGTAATCAAAGTGGGCCATGTCCAGCACAAATCCAAGCTCTCTCACCCCACCCCACCCCACCCTTTTTTTTTTTTTCCTCCGGGGGACACGGACACACACACAAACTCACTCTCCTGCTGGCAATAGCTCATCCAAACTGACCACTCTCCAAGTTTAAATCCAAGTTTAACCAGAACGTCTGGGGGGGGGCGGGTAGGAAAAAACAAGGGGAAATAGGCTACCTTGCATAATGACTTAGCCACTCCCAGTCTCTATTTAAGCCTAAATTAATAGTATCTAATTTGCAAATGAATTCCAATTCAGCAGTTTCTCGCTGGAGTCTGGATTTGAAGTTTTTTTGTTTTAAGATAGCGACCTTCATGTCTGTGATTGCGTGACCAGAGAGATTGAAGTGTTCTCCGACTGGTTTATGAATGTTATAATTCTTGACATCTGATTTATGTCCATTTATTCTTTTACGTAGAGACTGTCCAGTTTGACCAATGTACATGGCAGAGGGGCATTGCTGGCACATGATGGCATATATCACATTGGTGGATGTGCAGGTGAACGAGCCTCTGATAGTGTGGCTGATGTTATTAGGCCCTGTGATGGTGTCCCCTGAATAGATATGTGGGCACAGTTGGCAACGGGCTTTGTTGCAAGGATAAGTTCCTGGGTTAGTGGTTCTGTTGTGTGGTATGTGGTTGTTGGTGAGTATTTGCTTCAGGTTGCGGGGCTGTCTGTAGGCAAGGACTGGCCTGTCTC
This sequence comes from Eretmochelys imbricata, assembly GCF_965152235.1. Classification (NCBI taxonomy): domain Eukaryota; kingdom Metazoa; phylum Chordata; order Testudines; family Cheloniidae; genus Eretmochelys; species Eretmochelys imbricata. Next base: position 7,766,695 of record NC_135579.1, on the reverse strand, counting down.
CCAAGATTTGTGAGAGTGTTGGGTCATCCTTTAGGATAGGTTGTAGATCCTTAATAATGCGTTGGAGGGGTTTTAGTTGGGGGCTGAAGGTGACGGCTAGTGGCGTTCTGTTATTTTCTTTGTTAGGCCTGTCCTGTAGTAGGTAACTTCTGGGAACTCTTCTGGCTCTATCAATCTGTTTCTTCACTTCCGCAGGTGGGTATTGTAGTTGTAAGAAAGCTTGACAGAGATCTTGTAGGTGTTTGTCTCTGTCTGAGGGGTTGGAGCAAAACGCTCTGGCAGAGTCCGACCTAACACAACAATGAATAAACGTTTCAGACCTAAACTCCCTGCTATCCCAGCCTGAAATTTTCTCTCTGTGCAATTATGAATACTCTAGGGTTAGGAGACAGGACGGGAGACAGGACAGGAGACTCCTCCCCGGGAGCACAGTAATTATTTCTCATAGTCACAGGACCTGAAGAACTCTGACTCGAACCTGGATTTAGCAGGCTGCAGATCACCCCATACTGACCTGCTCCTGTGCCAATGACGAAGCAAGATGTCTGTGTGTATGTCTGTAGGAGGGGAATGTTAGATCACTGATCCCAAGCATTATCTAATCCCCAGTCTACAGCTCCCTCCCCAAACTTTGGGGAGAAAGGAAAGTGATCATCACGGGACCCAGCTGAGTCACAGCCATCTGACTTACTTCCCTTAAGTCGTCCAAGAGGGACCATCAGGGGGGTTCCAGAGGGCCGACAGCAAATTGTGGGAAGATTTTATGTGTATATATTTCAAAGTTACGAAAACTCTAGAAGGAGCATGCTGACATAAAGAAGAAAGACAGAGTAACTCAGCCCAGGTAGACAGGGAACCTCCTTTAGTTTTTGGCTTTATGCACAGTCCTGCTGCAGCTGATTTCAACTCTACTTCCAAGCTAGCTACAGTTCCCACAGTTGAAGATCCCCCCCATTAAACTAATATAGGTGAAACTGGCATCCCAAACACTAGCTCAACACCACCGCAGAATACATCATGTCATCATCCTTTTGAGCACATAAACCCTTTGGGGCAGGATTGTTTTGATACAAGAATCCCTCCTCAGCTGAAAAAGTATTATTATTCCATGAGCATAAGCATTCTGCTTAGTGCTTTTCAAAGAAGAGATAGTACCTGAGCCAAGGAGTTTATAGTTTATTTTGTTTATACAGACATAAACAAAACAGTTTGGACACAAACAGTACATGGTGAATGAGCCTGTGGTATAGGAATTTCCTGGCCACTTTAAAAAAGGCTTCTCAGTAGAAGGCAGTTTTGAAGGGGGATTTGAGGGAAGAAAAGAAGATTGTAGGAAAGCTGAAATGCTTTTTTTGAAATGCTGAGCCCCTTCTCTCCCTCACATAGCTCCAGAATTGTAGATTTTCATGGAATCAGAGTGATCTTCTTCAAATGGGAAACCAGTAGTCAGAGCAGTCTTTTACAAAGGCTTCTAAACAAAACAAGTGTATCACAAAATTCTGTCCTATTAACCCAAGTCTTGTACACATATATACAGTACTTTACTCATCATCTGATTGACTGTAACATCTTTAAGACTTTTAAAAGCTCCCGCTGTCTCTTTTATTGTTTTCTGTTAGAATGAATGCTTGTTCAAAAATGAAAACTGCAGCAATTTTCATGGCAGGTGTCAACCTTATTTAATTACACTTCCTTCCTGGGCTTCCCCACTGAAAGCTTTTCAAGATAGAAATGCCAAAAATAGCATCCACAAGCAAACATAAGAAAAATTATCAACGCTCATATGAACCCCAAGATCTCCAGGCCAACTTTAGCCATGTGTTACCCCAAAAGCTCAAGGAAAAAATATGCAAGCCGTGAAGCCAGAAATGTAAGGCCAAGGTTAATCATAGAAGCACAGACATAAGATCTCTTCCATTTTTATCATAATTTGGTCCAGTCCCAATGCAGGATTGTTCCCTACAAAATGCCTTCTAAATTAGTTCCCATACTATAATCAGAAACTGCTCAAACCTTAACATTTTGCTGTTTTCCTGCCCGTGAATTTTCCTGTCTCTGGCCAAACATGACAAAGACCCTAGAACAGTGGTTCTCAAACTAGGGCTGCCGCTTGTTCAGGGAAAGCCCCTGGCGGACCGGGCCACTTTGTTTACCTGCCGCGTCCACAGGTTCGGCCGATCATGGCTCCCACTGGCCATGGTTCGCCGCTCCAGGAAGCGACGTGGGCCGAGGGATGTGCTGGCCGCCCTTCCTGCAGCCCCCATTGACCTGGAGCGGCAAACCACGGCCAGTGGGAGCTGTGATCAGCCGAACCTGTGGACGTGGCAGGTAAACAAACTGGCCCGGCCTGCCAGGGGCTTTCCCTCAATAAGCAGCAGCCCTAGTGTGGGAACCACTGGTCTAGAGGAAGAAAGGACCTTCTATTATAGAGAACATGAGGATTATTCACAGTAATAAGTGAATGTGTCAAACTCAGTTTAGATTCTTAGATGTCATCTTCAGTTAGCTGGGAAGTTCTCCACACATACACTTCTGTTCCCGTGGCAACAATTAAGTGCAGGGAAAGGGAGCTTTAGCTGGATCATGTTTCAGAGTAGCAGCCGTGTTAGTCTGTATCCGCAAAAAGAAAAGGAGGACTTGTGGCACCTTAGAGACTAACAAATTTATTTGAGCATAAGCTTTCATGAGCTACAGCTTTTGCTCAAATAGATTTGTTAGTCTCTAAGGTGCCACAAGTACTCCTTTTCTTTTAGCTGGATCAGATTCACTATGAGAAACTCTGCAGACTTTGAGGAGAAAGGACAGTGATATGGGACACAGGTGAATTACAGACAGATAAGATAAGCAAACAGCAATACCCTTTATGAGGCCTCAGAGTGCAAATTCCAAATACTTGCCTTTGTTGTTATTTTTCAGCTAGGAAACTTCTGGAAGGAGCATGATGTCATAAACAGAAGACCTAGCATGACTCAATACACACCAATTAGGATAGGGAAACTTCCTCTGGCTTTTGGCCACCTTTCATATTTGCTAACTGAATTAAAGTTCACACTAGCCAAATTTTAGATCTCCTTCTGTTTTTAATTTGGTGCAGCTCTTGCTTTTTATGGATGAATAAATTAATCTGGAGCAACAGTATTTAGCACATCTGTGAGAGGGATAAAGAAATCCTTACACCCCAAAAGAACCCTATAGGACAAACATTTGTGGAGGGTGAATAGGAATGGAATACACCTCCATTTCACTTGTCTAAATACTACCCATGTTTTTAATACCAAAAATTGTTAGTGTTTCTGTGTTTGAGGCTAGGTTAGTGTCAATAGAATGTGAGTTGATGTTCTGAGACCATTTCCTAGTGGGGCAAAGGTCCACCTTCACAAATGACACTGATAGGCCCCATTGTCAGCACAGGGACAAAGGACAGAAAGTACATATAGGCTGTACTGTCTGCACACCCTGGTGAGCCTGCCAGGACATGACTGAGGTACACTGGCAAAGACAGTGTGGGGAGGGGGATCTTTGTATTGCTGGTGGACATGCTGTTTCTATTTTGTGGATAAACAGAAGACTTCAGTCTCCTGTAATGTCAAGTCAATAACTTTCACCAGCATTTTGAAATAATTCCAAATTTAAATAAGATGAAAAAAAGGGAGGGCTAGTGGATTATGTCTCTGTTTTGCCTACAAACCCTTTCATGTTTAGGATCATTAGCCCCATGTACCTGTGTCTACAAACCTAGTAAAATGTTTCATTACAGACGCAGCACTATTTACCTGCTCGTGTTTAAACAGTAACTCATCACTTCAAGTCGGATCAATGGCCATAAAACATTATTACCAAGCAACTCACGTGGTTCTTCCTAAGGCAAAAAGGAGCAATTCTGTCTTCTATAAAAATAAATATACTTTAAATAAAAAACATGTCATAATTATTTTAAAATTAATTTGTGTCTTCAGACATTTCATTGATTCACCAGGGCAGCTGAATATACTGCTGAGTCTAAAATATGTCTGGTGGTTTTTTTTAAATATTTTTTCATCCTAAAAAAGAAATAAATCTTTCTCTTAACTTTAAAGAGCATTTAATTCATGACAAGGCCACTCAAGATTTCCCATTATGTTAGGTTAAGAAGTATGTGTCACTAAAAATCAGGGCAGCAGGCCCTTAAGGTGAAATGAAATTAACACTAACTGGGAACCTAATACTCATTGATCCATCTTTAATTATACTTGGAAGGTTCAGACAGCTTCTTCTGCCTTATCTGACCTGATTAAGAATCCTATCAACTGTATCTGATCTGCAAATATTGCTGCCAACAAACTTGGAAAGCCCCCAAACATCCTTCTTGATGTCAACAAGCAGCTATTTTTATGTCCCAAAAATCCAGATCCAGTAGAGATTATTAGAACAATTACTTAGCTACATTTACTAAGAGGAGGGCAGGTATATGGTACCTATTGAACATGAGGCAAATCTTGTTAACTAACACATTCACCTTCTGATTATCAAAGCGAATGGATTTTGGAGCCCCATTCCACCAAGCACTCTGTCCTGCCTATCACTGCTTGATAACATTATGGAAGCAACACAACAAGTCAAGGTTAAAGGGTCTCAGATGCCATGTCCACCAGAGCAAGAGCTACAGTAACACTCAATGCTGAAGGTCCTTGGATATCATACTGTGGCATAGCAGAAGTTATGCAGTCATGTCTCCATGCTGGAGGTTTTTGGATGCTGTGTTGTAAAATAACAGAAGCACCAATTTCAATCTCATTCTTCAGCATTATCGGTTCTTGAATGATGCACAGATGTTGTTGTTGTTGTATTTAACTAACCAAGTTTAAAAACGCTGACAAGCCTCAGATATCAAAACCCACTGGCAGCTGCTGGAAGGTGCTGAAGGTTTGTTAAATCACTTTCGGGTGAACTGGATCATATTTCCATTATACTGAGAGCTGGAGACATTAAATATTATCTGTAGTCACTCATTCATTTGAAGCTCATATATAGAGCTTTATATTTTGATTAAAAGAACCCAGCACCCTCTCGCTTGTCTCCTACACTTGGAACCATTCATTCTTTTGTTCTGGGAGACAGATTTCCTCAGCACATCTATGGCCAAAAGTGGCCTAGTTGAAATCTGAAGGTAGAGGGAGTTAAAAAGCCCTGTTAAAGCAGAGTCAAGTAAAAAAGAAACTCCTGGCTTTGTTGAGAAGAGGCAAAAAAGAGTGGGGGCTGGAAAGAGTAAAAAAGGAAGAAAGAAAAGAGAAAACCAGAAAGGGGAACACACAAGAGGTGTACAAGGATAAAAAGACACTGGAGGAAGAATAATATGAATACAGTTCTAATGTACAGGTTTCTGAATCTTGTAACTTGTCTCACTCCATGCTGGTATTCAAAACACTTCAGGGAGGGGCAAGAGTCCAACACACAGCAGAATCTGTATTATATTACTTTTTGGGATGAGCACAGTGGATTAAATAGCAAACACAAACTGTCCTTAACTATAACTGTCACCTGTTTCATCAACAATAGACTTATGATGGATGGTTAGTAATTTGTACTAGTACAAGTAAAACAGTAAGATAGCACCACAAAAGGTAAACAAATAGTGTAAAGAGTGAGGCGTACCATAGGTGTTTAAAATACATTTCTTCTTCAGAGCAGTTCCATGTCTATATTGTATTTGTATAGCACCTAGCACAATAGGGCCCCAGTCCTGACCGGGGTATCATAGAATATCAGGGTTGGAAGGGATCTCAGGAGGTCATCTAGTCCAACCCCCTGCTCAAAGCAGGACCAATCCCCAATTTTTGCCCCAGATCCCTAAATGGCCCCCTCAAGGATTGAACTCACAACCCGGGGTTTAGCAGGCCAATGCTCAAACCAAGAGTCTTTGGATGCTGCCAGAGCACAAATAATAACGTATTAACTCTTGTTACCGATGTTGTAGATAAAAACTGTTCCTTTTCTAAAATATTATTTTTAATCCAATTGCATCTTTCTAAATTGAGCTTTAGACTCAATGGGCCAAATTCATCCCCAGTATATCTGTATTACCGTCAGTGGTTTTGCACTAAGGGTGAACTATTGGCCTCAGTGTGAACATCAGTTTCATTCACTCTCTGGCCACCTGTGGAGCCACTTGCCAGCAACACCTTCTGCGTTTACCTGTGGCTCTTGGGAGGGCTTGATCCCCACCCAAAACATCAGCTGGGCGTGGGCAGCTACTGTCAGGCAGGCCTTCCTCGCCTCCATCTCCTCTGACTGGAGCAGAGGGGAAAGTGCTGAGTCACGGTTACCTATGGCTTTGACAAGGCGCGTTCCCTGTGGGCTGTCGCCACCCACTCGGGATCAGGTATCACTACTGCCTCCCAGTACCTCCCTCTCCTCACCGCCGCCCCCACGCCAGGCTCTAGCCGCCTTTCCAACCCCCCCCCCCCCCCACGGTCTCCTCAGGCTTCAGACCCCTCCGCCGCCCTAGCCCCCCCCGTCTCCTCAGGCTTCAGACCCCGCCCCCGAATCTAGACCCCCCCCCCCCCGGCCTCCTCAGAGTCACATCCTCCCCTCCCCCGCCCTACAAGCGCGAGCTCCTCAGGCTCGAGCCGAGCCCCCCTCCCGCGCCCGGGCGCTGAGAAGGTGCCCGAGTCGCGCCGGGTCCCGCCCTGCCTTCCCCCTAGCGGGGCGCCGCGGGGTGGGGACTTTCCCGGCTCAGGCCCGGCCTCCCGCCAGCAGGGGTATAAGGCGGGCGGGCCGGCGGGCGGAGGGAGCTCACGGGTTCGAGCCGCGCTCTCGCCGGAGCCTCAGCCGCCCGCCGCCTCGAATTCCTGCTGCGCCACTGCCCCGCCATGGCCGCGCTGACGGTGAAGGCCTTCCTGCTGGGCAAGGAGGAGGCGGTCCGCGAGATCCGCCGCTTCGCCCTCGCGCCGCCCGCCCGCTACCCGGAGGTGCGCGACAAGGTCTGCGAGATCTTCCCGGGGCTGCTGCGGGCCGGGGCGGCCCCCGGCACCTTCCAGATGCATTACAAGGGTGAGCGGCCGCGGAGGGGTCCGGGGGGGACACACGAGGGTCTGGTTCGACCTTAGCGGGTGCGTGCGATTGAACAGCACCTTTGGGGGCCTGGCGTGTCTACACGGAAACCCCGCCGCCGCCGCCGCCGGCGGCCCAGCTGGTTTTAGGTCTGGGGCTTGGTTTGTCCGGCTCTGTCGCCTTCAGCAGAGATCCCAGGCGCAGTGAAGCCCTCGCAGTGAAACTTCACGGGCTCCTGGATCAATAAGCGTTTTTCAAGTTCTAAGCTACCTCGGAGGTCTCAAGAGAGGAAGGGAGGACCCCACGGTAGATCACTAAGAGCTTGATCTCCTTTCTATCCGATAGGACGTGCCCCGAGGGGACCTGGCTGCTCCGCTGAAGGAAAGCCAGGAACACCAAATAGCTCTTGGAACAATGCTTTGTGCCACAGCTTTGCCTCAAGAGCTTAACTTCCTTACACACGTTCATAGGCTTTTTTGCATCTCTGTAAATGCTTAAGGCTTGGTCTACACTACACTTATGTCCCTATAACTGCATTGCTCAGGGGTGTGGATTTTCCACCCCTGAGACACTTGGTTATACTGACCTAACACCCCACCCTTCCCCCCATGTGTGGACAGACTTCTTTCCACTGCTGACATAGCTACCATTTCTCAGGGAGGTGGATTAACTATGCTGATGGGAGCATCTTCACTAAGGCGCTGTAAGGGCATAGCTGCACTGCTGTAGCACTGTGGGTGAAGACAAGCCCTTAGAAGGAAGTACATAAAGTGGGACTTGTCTTAGCTCAAATTACAGAAAGAAAGGCTCTTGCTGCTGTTCTGCCAACTCTTCACTAACATGAACTGAAGTTCAGTTCACACAGTATCCATCTCCCCTTTCCTTATCAATGTCTTTTGTGTCTAGACCAGCTCTTACCAAGCTGGCAAAGCATTGAGGAGACTTGCCCGCTTCTCTCTATGAGATGTATCAAACTTCCTTGAAAGTATTATTCATACAGTGACTTTATGCTGATTAAAGAGCAACATATTTCAGTGCCAACTACTTAGTTCTTAAATATCTTACGCTGAGGGGCCTGTTTTCTTCAGATGGTAGTTAACTCGTTTACTGTGAAATGGCTTCCTTGTAAGATTTTTCTCAGTTCCCTCCACTGCCAGTTCTTAACAAGAACACCTACAGCTCAGCAACCTAGCTTCTTCATGGGAGTTGCTGCTGTGGCAACACAGTACTGCAGACACAGTGAGACTTATTTAAACATACCCTCCACTCTATAACCATTGCTGCAGTGCTTGTGTCTTTAAAACTATACCAATGTGGTGGGTGTGTAAACAGAAGATACTTCCCTACCAAACTACTCTCAAGTAGAGAGGCAAGGTGGGTGAGGTAATACCTTTTATTGGACCAACTTCTGTTGGTGACAGAGAAGAGCTTTTGAATGGTTGTGTCTCTCACCAACAGAAGTTGGCCCTGATATTCTGGGACCGACTTGGCTACAACACTGCATAGAACTCTCAAGTAGGTCAAACTTTGGGTCTAAGTACAGTAAAAGCTATGTTGTTTGGCACTTGATCAACTGGAAAGCTCTAAAACCAGCATTTCTGATCTTCATTGAAAGTCTGGTTTATAGTCCGGTTGGCTCCTTACCTGGCTCTGCGTGGCTGCACAGAAGCAGCAACATGTCCCTGCTGCTCCTAGGCGGAGGAACGGCCACAAAAGGTTTGGCGTGTGGGAGGGGGGCGCAGGCTCTGTGAGGGAGTTTGGGTGTGGAAGGGGGCGTGGGGCAAGGGGTTGGGGCTTTGGGGTGCTGGATCAAGGCAGCGCTCACCTTGGGCAGCTCTTCACAAGTGGCGACATGTCCCTGCCGCTCCTAGGCGGAGGCGTGGATAGACAGCTCTGCGTGCTGCCCCTGCCCTGAGTGCTGGCTCCACAACGCCCATTAGCTGGGAACCGCAGCCAATGAGAGCTTTTGGGGGCGGCACCTGCGGGCTGAGGCAGCGTGCAGAGCCTCTGGCCGCACCTCTGCCTAGGAGCTGCTGAGACAGGTTCCTTCTTGTGGGGGGGGTGCCTCCGCAAAGTGAGCGTGGCCTTGATCCGGCACCCCAAAACCCCTCCTGCACCCTAATCTCTGAGCCACCTCCTGCACCCAAACTCCCTCCCTCTTGGTTAACTGGAATTTTTGATTTACCAGCACCCTCCACCCCCGCAACATGCCAGATAACAAAGCTTTTACTGTAATTGGTTTTACTGTCCCCTTTTGCTTAATCTGGGTTCTGTGAGTAAGAACCAAGTGCCATTTTGAGGCGAGGGTAGATAATCAACATTTTTATTCCCTCTCTCTTTACTTTAACAGACAGGTTCTAACATTCAAAGCAGTGAGGTGTTGCTTGATCGTTAGTCTCCATTCTTAGCAAAATACTTAAGACTACTGAGCCTAAGTCACTGTATGAAAACAATGACTTACTTGCATCTCTTCCCGATTATCACTTCTATCCAGTTTATCAATCTCTGTCTTCTCCAGATGAAGATGGGGACATGATTGCCTTCTCCAGTGATGAAGAACTCAAGATGGCACTGCCATATGTGAAGGATGGCATTTTTCGTATTTACATCAAAGGTAACCTTAGCTCTTGAGAGCTGCTATACCACCACAAAGAGACGCATGGTTGGCATTGTGCTTCTGTAATGAGTTACCGAGTATGGCAGAGGTAATACTCGGAGTACCTAAGGAAGGGTGAACACATTGGCTGCTTCAGGAGCAATAGGCAAGGAAGCACACTTGCCTTCCTCTGCTACAAGGATGGTACTGTGATATGGGTCCCTTGAAGGCAGGGTGAACAAAGCATGAAAAAGGTGTTTATGGGCTTGGAGGAACCCTATTCAATTTTGCTGAGCAGGGAATAAACTAGAAAATCCACTGTCAGATTCTACTCTAATACAAAATTCACATTATTGGATAGTTACTTTAAGAAAAACCTAACATGGCTGGACCTTCACTAGCACTATCCACCGATGAGAAGAGTTGTGCAATTTCATTCTTAATCATGACTCATTCAGTACTCCTCTCTGATTTTACTAGCATTTTAACATACCTCATAGTAGCACTCTGATGGTTGGAGTCAGTGCTCACATATACCTTTACGCTCTGCTCGCATAGCTTCAAAGACTGAGACATGCACAGTTTGCATATCACTGCTCCTTGTCCCTCCCTTCCTGTCTATTAAACCTGCTTGTTTTCTCTAAACTTCTCTGAAAAGTTTGTATTGTGTCTTATGATGTTTGCATGATGCCTGGAACAATGGGGCACAAACTTGATGGATCTTGGTACTGACATGATACAAGTTAAGGAATGGAATAGACTGGAAGTTATAAGGCTGCTGAAGTGGGGCAAAAAGTTATCCATTCTCAGCCTTGAGAAACTGATTGTGATTACATTTCATTAAGTGTAGGTTTGGGGTGTGAAACTACTTCCTTAATGCATAACTTAGTTCTGAGGACCAGTCCTCTAACGATTCTTGCACTGGAGCAACAATGTAAAAATCCAACCTGGAAAAGCTAATACTTGAGGGGCATTGCTGACTTTTGGCTTTGAGGTTTAAGAGAGGGACACTAGCAATTGCAATATATTCAGCAAAGCAGACCTCTTATTCTAGAACTCTTGTGGGTGTGGTGGGTTGTTTTTTTTTTTTTTTTAAATACCCCTTCACATGAGAACTAGTCAGGAGCTATTGAATAGACTGGTCTCAATATCATGCTCTGATCCAGATTTATGCTGGCTTTTTCCTGCGTATGTCTTTAGTTTAAATCGTACAACGAACGGTGTAGTAGAGGTAGTATCCTGACTAATGATGGAAGGGAAGAATTAAAAAAAAAAAAAATTGTTCTTACAGACTAGATGTTGTGGTAAGCAGCAAAAGTTGAAGGCAAGAGCATCAATTCTTGTCTGAGCAAAACCTCTAATGCAGTAGTCTAAGATGGAACTCTTAAAGGAGATTTACCAGTCTCAGGAGGGAATCACATAACTTAAAATTTAAAAATGGCACTCTTGCCTGAGTGCAGATAAACTAATGGAAAACTTAAAGTAAATGGAGAACTTTCCATTGTTCTAAAAACAATGGCTTGAGGATTGATACCTTATACCTTTGAATTAAAATAATTGGGAACGTGACTCAAACAAATGCTCATCTATTTCAGAAGAAGTAATCCACTAAAATCCTGTGGTTTCTGTAACCTCTAAACAATATTGCAAGTAGCATCTATATAAACTAGTGCAGGGATTCTCAAACTATCATACTGCAGACAGCTCCTTCCATCATCTTCCACTCATAATCCTATTCAATATGAATCCTATGAATAGTGCATAAGTAGGCATGATGAGCACCTCTGATTAGTAGGGCTTCAATGACAAGAGCTAATGTGTGCATATTATGTACTACTAAATACATGTATAGAAACTTTCAATGGATCATACTCCTTTAAAGACTTAAAATGGCAATCTACCAGTTTCCTTTGTACTATAAAGGCATTTTCTTTTTAGAGAAAAAGGAGTGCAGACGTGAGCATCGTTCACAGTGCAACCAGGAGCGTCCCCCCAATGTGGTGCACCCCAATGTGATCTGTGATGGCTGTGAGGGACCAGTGGTAGGTGCTCGATTCAAATGCACTATTTGCCCAGACTATGACCTATGCAGCACCTGTGAGGGGAAAGGCATCCACAAGGAGCACAACATGATCATGTTTCAAAGCCCACTGCTCAATCCATTTGAGGTGAGCAAAACTAACTTCTAGCATGGGGAAGGACTGGTCTAGAGGGGAGCCTGTAGAGGACAGCTAAATGTAGGATAAACTGTAGATATTAGGTAGCTGTATCTTGTGGCTTATAATTAGAATACTCTGTCTAAATATGTGGATTCATGTAACTTTCCCGCCCTCCCCCTCCCCAGTGGTTTCCCAGAGGTCGCTGGCTTCGTAAGATGAGACATGGGGTTCCACCCTTCGCATGGATGCATGGCTGGGGGCACCCTGGTCCTGCCACTCCATGTGAAAACTCTGAGCAGGACTCTGGGCAGGCACAAGCCAGTGCTGCACCCCAAAATCCAGACCCTGAGCAAGGTAAGGATGGAATAACTTGGTCAATGAAGTATTCAAGGTGAAATAACTGATCACTTTTGCAGAGTAGTGTGGAGTCTTTGGATTAAGTTTGTACTTTTAAGTATTTTTAAACCAGGTTTGCTAGAACTTAATGATTAAAGGGAGGGGGTGTGCGTGTGATAGGATGGTCTGGTAGAATTACCAAAACCCCTCTTTAAACTTGAAGAAATAGATTGTGCATGGTACTCCTAATTTCTGTTAACCTGCAGTACCTAATTTTTTTTTAAAGAAACCTTTAACAGCCAGTCGCAGGACCACAATGTCACCTTTTTAAAGAATGTTGGGGAGAGTGTTGCAGCCATGCTGAGTCCTCTTGGTAAGTGACTTTTAATCTGCTATCCCAAATCCAGCATTTTACCATAGCTTGTATCCACAGGAACAGTGGCCTACTTCTGCCTCACAGGAGACCTGAGCCATTTCTGGCCACTCAGCTTGGCACATGTTTCTCCACATCTCAGTGAAGTGGGAATGAGTGAAGGTCTATTCTCCAACAAACATACGAGAGACATTAGGAGTGTCATTCTTCAGACTGAGGCAAAAGATGAGGCATATGCTACTTTACTATGTAATGTCAGTATTTAACTGGGAAGAATCAGTGGTGACTCAAGGGACTAACCTGGCTCCTGTGAGTGTAAATTATAGTTCCCTCCTTTGTCCTCTAAGTGAATGTAATGAGCACCTCTCTCTGACATGAGGAGGTGAAGCACATGTACAACAGTAACATGAAAATGTGCATCAAGCTGGTACTCCATTTGGAATTCTAAGTGCTAGACTTCTACCTTCAGGTACCCCGGAGGGGATGAGATGCTGTAGATGAAAATAGAACAGTTCCCCCCCCCAGCCTCGTTTAAAATAACAGATTAATGTGAGATCACTGAAGAAACTTCCAGGACTGTATTCTGGAGACAAGTGTACTGACTCTTCTCCCCCTCAACTGTTTTCTAGGCATTGAAGTAGATATTGATGTCGAACATGGAGGACAAAAAACCAAAGTGACTCCCCCATGTCCAAGTTCACAGAAGAGTGATTCGGAGCCTGGAGGTAGTGCCACTAGCCAAAATGGCCAGCCCAAACCAGAAGGGAGTAAAGAACCGGTCGCTGAGAAAGAAGATTCTATTACAGAGCAGATGCAGGAGATGGTGATAGAGCCTCCATCCACACATATGGAAGACAGCAATTTCCTGTCGCAGGTACGTGAATTCCTTTACTAGATGACAGACATGACAAGTTCCTTTTTGCCCTGTTCTGGTTCTTCCTACCATAAACTAAGTAGCATCACTGGAATGGATTTCAATAGCACAAATCACAGTGTAGATATTTCTGTTGGGCTCTTAGCATTCAATCCCATAAACTCCTCTCACTAAAAGAAAGGAATAAGCCTTTTTCATGTAGTTGGTAGATAACAGCAGAGCTTGCATCCTACTCTGGAGAACTGTGCAAGACATTAGCTCCTTTGTCTTTACATTTACAGGAACAGGGTGAATCCAGTAGTTCTGCAGGGGGTGATGAGGACTGGACCCACTTATCTTCAAAAGAAGTGGATCCCTCCACAGGTGAACTGCAGTCTCTCCAAATTCCAGAGACACAGGGTCCCAGCTCTTTAGACCCATTTCAGGTTCCTCCCAGACCAGGACCTACAGGACTACGAGAAGCTGCACTCTACCCACATCTCCCACCAGGTGCGTAGCTATATTTTGGTCAACCACCTGTCCCTTTCCAATAAAGCCTATTGTTCCTTGGGTTGCTAGTATTAGGACTTTAATGCTGTCCATCATATGGGTTGTAAGAACAAAGAGCGGAAAACCTTGTCTGTGGCTGAACTATGGCTAAGGCTACTTTGTAGCCACCTCTTGCAGCATTTCATTGGAGTGGTGGTAGAAATAAGTTAACTTCAGGCTGAGTTTTTGTATTGCCCTGGATGACTCATAGTTTGTCACTTTCACCTCACTTCAGTTTGTGTATGGAAAAATTAAACTATAGTCTGACAAATACTGCCAGGTGCACTAAATAAAATTGGAAAACCCAAGATTTATGGGGCAGTAGTAAATACTAGGTGTTAAAGGGGGAAAATTCAGAGATGCTTAGTAAGGATATTCCACTATAAGCAGTTAGCTAAGTAAACTATATTTAATTCAGCCAACCAATTAGGAAATGCTGTCCTTGCTTCCTACAAGGGGCAGAGATGTTATGAGCATTCCCTTAAGAGTAAGATGGCATTTTCTAAGGAGAGCCAGTAATGGAATACTGGGCCATAATAGCCACTACCTGACTCCAGCTATTCTTCATGCAAGGATGCTGGAGATCAAGTTTGATCATGCATTTACAATAAGGCATGTGCTGTTGAACTGTATAGCATTAAGTTCTTTAGGAAGCCAGGTCAAAGGATATATCCTTGATAAGTAACTCGCTATACAACATGGTGACAGTGATAGTTGATATGTAGGTACAACACAAGTTCCTCAGCTCCTTTACTCTGTTTATTAAACTGTAGGTGTAATCCCACTCTGTACTCGTAACTTTTGATTTAACAGAAGCAGACCCCCGCCTGATTGAATCTCTGTCCCAGATGCTCTCCATGGGTTTCTCTGATGATGGTGGATGGCTGACCCGTCTCCTCCAGGCAAAGAAATGTGACATTGGGGCAGCACTGGATACCATCCAGTATTCCAAGCAACCACCTCGTTCCTAATGGCATTTGCATAAGCTAGAGCATTTTCCTGTGAACTGATAACTGAACAGCAGTTCTACGCTGATTCTTTGTCTCCCTATCAGAGGGGTCATTGTCTCCTTTTTCTGATTCCTTTTTGGGAAAAATAAATATTATTTCTTGTCTTTAATTATTCATTTGTTTGTGAAATATCTGACTGTAAAATGTGCAGGGTAACCTAGCCATTCCAGGGACAAGCTGCAAAGCACTAATACATCTGGGCTGGAATTTACTTTAGGAAGAACACCCAACCTGGGAGAACTCAGGGTCTTGGGCAAAGTAAAGAAGTAATCAATGGTCTCACTTCTAGAAGCTGTGAATGTTGCTGAGACAAGAACTGCTTCTCATTCTGCAGCAACTATTCTCTACCTACAGCAGTGCAACCCTCATGGTATCTGCTCACACAAGTATCAGAGGAGGGTTCTTGCCTTATTTTGCCAGCAACCCAATAGCATCTACTAGTCCAGAAGCAAATTCCAAGCCCTTGGAGAGAACAGCTACACTTCCCAGATCGCTTAGTAAATTCCTCCCTCCCCCTAGGAGGAATGACTGGCTCAAATCATGTCTGCACTACAACAGTCAATGCAGGAGTAAGGGCTCCTACTTCATTGTAGAGTAGTAGAAGCTCAGAGTCTTCCTGCACACAAGTGTTCTGTTTGTTAACTTGTAATGGAAGAAGAGTAATGACACACATGCACTTAATTCCAGAGACAAATGAATTAACCTTTCAGAACATTAGCTCTTCTCCAGTACTAGAGGGTAAAGCACCCAGTACACCTGAGCAGGGACTAGCAGTACAGTACAGCCCATGACCTTTGTGCTGCAGCAGCAGGGCTTTGCCTCTGGAACTGGGGGGGAAAAGCACAGCTAGTGCTTATGGCTGATCAAGAGCCCACCTTTCAACATCCTCCTCAGACACAGCTGCTGGGAGAGTACAAGGCGCTACCCAAGGAAACTAGTGTATTACAAACCAAGTCTGTTACTGGTGAACAGTGAAACCCCACAATAATTGCCCTGAATGGAAAAAGTCTCATAGGTCAGTTTTTCTTCTCTAAACAGAAAGATCAGGGATATTTCCCTCACAATATTCATTCCATGTTAATTCTAACTTTGGAAGAAAGTGAGGGATTAAGACTCTATCCTTCCCAATAGCATTTCCATAGGCAGCTAGGGTTGTTAAACTAGGGACACCAACAGGCTTTAAGGATCATCACACACCTTGGGGAAAAAAACCCAGGCTTTTAAAAACAGCTTTTTATAGAGGTGATAAGCATAAATGCTCCAACTCTGGCTTAAAAAGGAAACACTTCACCACACCTCATCTATCTGGCAAAATACAGAGCATGAAAATGTGCAATGTTCTAACAAACTGAGAAACACTAATGGTATTTACTAGGCTACACTATGCCTCACTTGAAGTGAGTCACTTCAACAGCAGAAGTAGGAGGGCTGGCTAGAAAAGTAAAAGCCTAGCCAGTCTCAGGTGGGCAGAGAGAGAGTCAAAGTGTAGAGCCTGGAACTTTTCAAAGATCATCATCAAAATCATCATCTGTGCAAAAGAGGCTGCTATTTAGAGCAGTAAGACACTGAGGCACACCACTAGAGTTAGCAAAAGGATCTGTAGAAGCAAAGGTCACAGTGTCCTTAGATAAACAGTTCGCTGGCATCACAGTGCAGGCCAAGTACAACCTGCCTTCATTATTCTCTGCAACATCAGACCCTGCCCTAATCAGGTGGTCCTTATATTTTCCAGAAAGCACATTCCCAATAGCTGCATGGCTGATGTCAAAGGCAGTCTGCACACTGGCAGCCAGTGTGGTGCTATGAAGCTTTGAGGTATATTTCTGTGCTATATACTTATTGTTGGTGAAGCTCTTTTCAGTTTGGGTACCTGTGCCTGGAGATACAGAATCTTCCTCCTGCTGTGGATATCCATCAGCCATTAGAAAGTTTCCTGCAGAGGCCCCCTGTGTCTCTAATTTCCAACTGTTCTTCTGTGCTGCAAGGGTTAAGTTACCATTATTACAGCTGCTGGGAGACAGGAGAAATTTTTCCCACTTGGACACGGTGACATCAGCTGACTCTGGAGCTTGTGTATTCTCAGGTACCCAAAACTCATTGATAGCAGGAACCACAATGCTGTTACATATATAATCTCCACAGTCCTGTTCAGCTACAGTTGTTGAATCTTTCCTGCTCTGTAACAAGAAAGACAAAATGGCTGTGCTTGCTGGTGCTATAGCCTAACTACAGTGAGCCTGGTGAACACAGAACTGACAAGACAGACATGCAAGAAGTAATCCTGTTCTTCCAAACAGCCTCACTGCTATTCCTCATCCCCTCACTTTCCAGGGAGAGGTGAGATTGGTACAGAGCCAGCTATTCTAACACATGGTAGAAAAGAACAGTCATGAAGCAGAACCCACTCTGCCCAGCTCAACTCTACTGCGCAAAGAATATGAGCTGTTTTGAAATTGTATTTCACTAGAGGTTGAGTATATCCAAATATTTCATTTCACTTACACAAAGATCATAAAAGAACACATCACTTAATTAGTCATCAGCATATAATCCTAAATAAGCAGATGAAAGGGGAACCCTGCTGGTTTGATCTCCTGACCTCTATCGGGCTGTCTATACATTATCTTTCTAGGTACTCATTTTGCCCCCATCGCTGTAGTATCTGAGTGCCTCACAATCTTTATGTATGTACCCTCACAATACCCCCAGGGGGCAGGGCAGTGCTATTATCCCCATTGTACAGATGGAGAACACTAACACTGAGTAACTTACCCCAAGGTCCCACAGGAAGTCTCTGGCAGAGCAGGACACTGAACCTGGGTCTCCCACGTCCAAGGCTATAGACCATCCAGCCTTTCTCCTCCCCTCAATGAGGGAATAAGCTACACCACTAAGCACCTGTTAAACTGGGTCCACACTAGCAGTT
The DNA here is from genome assembly GCF_965152235.1 of Eretmochelys imbricata. Lineage (NCBI taxonomy): Eukaryota > Metazoa > Chordata > Testudines > Cheloniidae > Eretmochelys > Eretmochelys imbricata. The sequence goes on along the minus strand of NC_135579.1, from coordinate 7,748,864 downwards.
GTACTGATTTCATTATTTTGGTTAAAAAAAATTTATATCGCTAACTAAAATATAGTTATGCTGGTATAAAATTGTTTACAAACAGGGCTCAGACTGGGAAAGCTCAGGAAACCAGGATCTCTGGTGTTTGGGTGTAGCTCAGCACCTCTTCTTTAGTCAGCTGCCCAGGGTGCAGTTTCATCCAACCTCTGGTTTGAAAAAGGAGGCCTGCTTGTTTTAAGAATTAGGGGCTGGAGCTTGGCTCTTTATTTACTGAAGCTGTATTTCACTCCTCTCAACCAGAGGACCGATGAAGCTGAACTAAGAAAGGGGCAGAGTAAATAATTATTTGTGAAATCTCTTTACTGACCGCATATTCAGCAAATTCGATACTTGTTACCACCACCCTCTGACTGACTCCTTCACAACAGGGCCAGAGCCACCCACTACATTGTTAATTACAAGCAGTCACTGCCCAATTGTGGCAAGAGCAAGGAAAGCATGATACAAGGAGCAGTGAGGAAGGCCAGCCAAGTCCAGTGCTAGCCTGGGAAGTTGGAGACCCAGGTTCAATTCCATGCTCCACCACAGACTTTGTGTAACCTTGGGCAAGTCACTTAGTCTCTCAGTGTCTCAGTTCCCCATCTGTAAAATGGGGATGGTTAGCACATCCCCATCCCGTACAAGGGATAAATACATAAGGTTGTGAGGTGCTAGGATACTTACATGACACCATCCCCCCACTACCATAATATATAAGGTCAACAGAGTAGCTGGGCTAACAGGAGATTTTGACAGCAACCCTAATCTATAGCCAATTTACTGGTGAGGAGCATGCAATCACTCTGCTGATGGGAGAGTCAGGCAGAGGGGGCTAGTTTACACAGAAACAGCATTATATTTGTCTAACTATAAACTTCAAAGATAAACTATTGTTATGCAGATTTAGTCCTCCTGCCTCCCCCGCAAAGAGATGGTTACATGGAAGGATGGGAGAAAGGAGGGGAAATGATTTTATAACAACCTTTGAATGAAGCACACATACAAGGCCAAAGAAAATAATTTAGAGGCAGGAAGCATTTGCTGCAACAAAATACCTCAAAGGTTTTGACTTTCTTGGCTTGATCAGCGAGCCCATAAATTCCCTTTTCCTCAAAGCACTCCTGAGCATCGTTGTGGCAGAAGCTGCTCTTGCGTTTCCTGGTAGGGGAGCAGGAGATGGGAATTCACAGAGATGTTAGATTAGCTCAGATGGGAAATTTCAGAGATAAAAAAAGTGCAGATCTGCCAAGAGGTGAGGTTTTCATCCCCAAGTACCCAACACTCCTCAGGTCAGTTTGGATTGGTCACTGCAGCCTCAGCTAAATTCAGTGAACATGCCCAAAATACTGCCCAACAAATCCCCACCATCAAACTAAAATAAGGATTATGGAAGAAGTTATTTTTGCACCTTTGTTCTTCCACAATCTTCCTTTTATGGGAGTTCAGCTGCTCTCTGTCTGTATACACCTCCTCCTCCTGATCTTCACTGTCCTTGTCCAGATACTTATTCCAGCGGCTGACCACGGGACTGAATTCCACCTCTTCTTCCTACAACATTGTAGAATGACTCAGAATGATTCCTCCAAGGAGCCCCCACAGGTGGAGTCACCACAGAGATACTAAAGTCCTAACTTTCATTGGCTTCAATAAGAATTTAGTGAGCTCAGCATTTCATGGGAAGAGATCCCAAACTGAGCTGTATTAGTGGTTATGTTCCAAAACATCATCAATCATCATCATCATGGAGCAGAGCTTCCACACATCCTATCCCATTCACACACTGTCCTGGAGCCTCTCCACTCACTGGCTAGTTTCTCCATTTGTTTTATAGCTAGCACACAGTCTTCAGAAAAATTTGGAGGGAACATTTGCCGCTGCACTACATGGGACCCTCTTTGCTACTTTACAATTGGATGGTGTTTGATTTAGCTTTGTAGATACCATTTGTCTCATAGTATCTTACCTGCCAGCCCATGTTTTCTTCCTGTGGAACTGCTGTGTTCTCTTTGTTGTCATTCAGTGGTTCTTCTATACACCTAAAAATAAAAGATTTAGCCTAGGGTTCCTACGGTATTTGTCTTACATCTATATGCACCTAACCATTAGCACCAGGGACAGAGAGCAGGATGAAACATATGTAGGAAAACAAGTCCACAGAACAGCAGATGTGAACTATAGAATTTGCCAGTAGATATGGTAAGGCCTATTTCCCAGATATTTGCAAGTGGACTGGGTGGTTGGCGGAAGGTCTCCTTTCTCCTACCCAGAGCAGTAAGGCTCATTTACAACTCTCAGTGCTCACACAACCCGTTCATTTTTAATCAGCATGAGTGATATAGGAGTGTGCCTTTCAGGGCAGCCTGCTTAATTCCACAGACTCTACACTAATCAATTAGGGAAAAGTCAAATTCTTCTTAAAGCCCATTGAGAACAGCAATAATTTCCTCTCCACACAGAGAAAAATATAGAAAAGCCTAATGTTGAAGCACTACACATACTTCACTGGGTCACCCAGCTAGTTTTGACTGACTACTACAAACAAGCAGAAGGTTCTACTAACAGCTAGAAAGTTTGAGATCAGTCTCCCACAACTGAATTCTGTGGTGATGAAAACAGAAAACAGCCAGATTTTCCAGCACGGTGACCATTACACCCAAGCTGCTGACATTAAACAAACCTCTCAGCACTAGCAGTGGGGAATGCCCACTGATACTTAATGGAAACTACTTGAATTCCAACACCGCAAACAAGGAGGTGAGGATTTTCATTTAGCCTCCCAACCTGAGAGGACTGGGACTCACCCTTGCACTATTCCAATACTGCTAAACAGAGTCTGTGCAATAGGTCACCACCCCCACAGTCAGTCAGGAAGTAAACAAAAAGGGGCAGTTTCAAAGATCATCCACTGAATTTTTGCATGTGAACTATGTAAACACAATCTGTGCAATTTACCAACTGAACTTATTTGATAGGACTTCTAGTGAAAAAACAAGGTTAGGACAATATGTTCCATGGATAATTTGTCCCTAAGATCTGCTTGACACGATTGTGTTCCACATCTTTGCAACTGTAAGAAATTCACTCCCTCCAGAGATCAGCGTATGTAGTTTCCATTTTGAGGTCTGAGATGTTGAGTGCATTCATTGAGACTTGCATATTAAAATAAAGGAACAGATAAGAAATACTCAATACTCTACCAAGACGTTCCCTCAGCTGCCACCTCTGTCCCAGCCCGCAGCAAGTTTAATTTTTGGACATGATGTCTACAGTCAGATCCAGAGCCTTGGCCATAAGCCTGAAAAGGAAATTAAGGCACAGATGAGGGAGAGAAGGTCTCGCTCTGGCTCTAGCACAACATAAAGAAACAGTCTCCGCACACTCACCTTTAGCAGCAACTGCTTCTCACCACACATTTTGCAGCTCCATTTTTTGCTCTTTTTAACCTAAGACAATGATTTGAGGAGAGCAGTCAGCACTGAGTCTAATAGCAGGGATGTGCCATTTGCCTTCAGGCCCCAACTGCCCAGCACATAGTGAGACATCACCCACCTGTACTGCTCTAGGCCTACACTGGCTGCAGCTGCTTGTCTCCCTTCAGCTGGACAGATCTCTGAGCTCCTGCAATGCCTTCAACAGACCTCCCCAGGCCTCAGCCCCCTGAGGCCAGAGCACCCCTATAAAACTCCCTTGGCCAGAGCCGCTGCAGGACACCCCCAAGACCTCACCACCGCCAGGCCAGAGACCCATGCAGGATTCCCCCCCCTCCCCCCGACTTCCTCTCCCCCAAGCACCAACTCCTGGCGGAATTCCGCGCCACTGCACACACGCAGAATTCACATTCCCTGCAGACTTTTTCTTTCCTCTGCAGAAAATACCTTATGTTGGACAGGCACTGCAGTTATGCCTTTCGCCCACCAGGGGCTGCTGTGGCATCAGAACAGAGGGAAGCTGGCTCACCGGCCACTGCAGCCAGCAGGCAATAGTGAGAAGAGGCTACGTTCCTCACAGTACCCTGCATGCGAGGCCAGGTGAGAAGGCATGGGATAGGGGGTGGACAGACAGAGCGGGGCACACAGGGCTGCTGGGAGGGTCACAGACTGGGGTTCAGATGCGCTAGTGGGCGGGGACAGACTGGAGTGGGGGGCTGCATAGATGCAGGGATACAAGGGGACAAGGGGGTGCAGGGATACAAGGGGATGGGGGTGGCTGAGCGGAGCTCAGGGACACAAGAGGTGCCTGAGTAAAGGTGCAGGGACACATGGGGATGGGACAGCTGTATCTGACTGACAGAGGCTAGGGCTCAGACAGAGTTTACATGGGTGAGGCTCCCCAACTCCCTAACAATCCACAACCCAAAAACTCCAACTGTTCTATATTTCTCCCACCCACACCCAACAACTCTTCAGGTTCACTCCTAGGATCCTTCCCAGCAATTACTTCCCTCTCCTTCAGGTCCTCCGTTACCCTGACTTCCCCAAACCTTTGCACTGCTTCTGAGGGGTGCAGTAAATAAGCTACTGTATTGTAGTTTAAAAGAATTATTACTCAAATTCTGTATTTAATTGACAGCCCTAATTATTGCACGTAACTCACGCGATTAACTCAAAAAAATCAATCGTGATTAAAAAAAATCGTGATTAATCGCAGTTTTAATTGCGCTGTTAAACAACAGAATACCAACTGAAATGTATTAAATACTTTAGATGATTTTCTACATTTTAAAATATATTTATTCCAATTACAGCACAGAATACAAAGTGTACACTGATCACTTTATATTATTTTATTACAAAGAGTTGCACTGTAAAAATGATAAATGAAATAAATAGTATTTTTCAATTCATCTCATACAATACCGTAATGCAATCTCTGTATCATGACAGTGCGATTTACAACAAATGTAGATTGGGCGCAGAATTTTAAATTTTTGGTGCGCAATTCCCCCAGGAGTAAGGACCTCCGCCCCCCCACCCAACACCTCGCCGCCCCCCGCGCCCAACACCTCGCCCCCCCCAAGACGCTGCCGCCCCCCCGCCCAACACCTCGCCCCCCCCAAGACCTCGTCGCCCCCCCGTCCAACACCTCGCCCCCCCCGACCAGAAACCCCCCCCCAAAGACCAGAGACCCTCCCGTTAACTCCCCAAGCTGCCCCACCTGGTGGACCTGGAAGGTGCCGCAGGAGAAGCACCTCAGCACCCGGAACCGTTGCCCCATCCCGTGGAGCGGCCCCCCCCAGCGCGCGCGCCGACACCCGCCGCCCCTCCCCAGCTTCCGGCCACACACGCTGGCCTCTACTTCCGGTTGAGAGACCGTCCCCCTGCCAGCTGGGCGCTCTGTGGGACCGACTCCCCGCAGTCCTCCAACCCCGCCCCCTGCCGGAGCTGCGGAGTCTGCTCTTGCGCGGAGCCCCGGGCGGGGAATGGGATGAGGAGGGCGAGGGCGGCGGCACCCCGGGGCCCCCAGGCAGAGCCCCGCCCGGGGCCCGGCTCGGGGTTGTGGTGCCGGCGCGGAGGGAAGGGAGATCCGAGCCCTGCCCCCCCCCCCACAGGAGGTTTTGTTTGTTCCCTGCTGTCTCCCGCCTTGCCCCCTTAACCGCCCCCCCCCCCGCTTTCCTTTCCTGCCACCCAGTGGCCGGCCGAGGAACTGCAGCTTAACACTCGCCCGGAGGCACGGGCGGTTTTCACGGATTCGGGCTGTGCAATTTGTAAAACCGTCCTGTTGAGGCTCCTCCCGAGTGCTGATATGTAAATACTAGCAGCTGGTTGCTTCAGTGCCCCTGTGTCTTGTCACCTCTTCCTCACCCCAGCGGCTCCCCATGCTGTCTCCTTCCAAGCTCTTACCCTTCCTCCTACAGCCCCTCTTCCTTGCTTTTCTGCTCAGCAGATCCTCCAAACTGAGCCTCACCCTAACGTTCGCCAACCACCACGCTGCTTGCATGTCGCATCCCTTTCTCTGTGTCCGTTTAGTCTGTTTACACTGGAAGCTCTTTGGGGCAGGGACTGTTTATCCAACTTTGTACAGGGCCTAGCACCAACAGGCCCTATTCTAGGTTAGGCCTAAATTCTACTATTCTATAATCAATCAAGACGCGTCTCCCAACTCAGACTGATATTTGTCATTACACCTTCAAGGTTCATCTAGAAATTTTCTATCAGTGTTCATAAGGAAGCAGATTTTTCATTTGCTTTTGGGTATATAATGTGAGACATTGGGTATCAGTGCTTGGCTACATGGATTCTCTCTTCATCCATTTAGTTTGTAATTAGGCCGTATTCCATGCCGTTTAGAGTTGATGGGTCCAATAACCTCTAGCTGTTCAGTTACTTTATGGGATTAAGCAATACAATTTTCTTCCTTCCCCACTGGTACAAAAAAGGCTTTTCTTTACTATTAGCACAGCTCCTTGACTTTTCAAATGCAGTCAGCAGTGGTAAAGTCAGTTTATTTGCAATTTTTTAGTATTTGTACTGCTGTAGCATCTTGGAACCCAGCATGTCTCTCCTCCAGGCAGGTTGGTTGGTTTATGTAAATTTTTCAAGAATCCCCAGACCTGTTTTTTAATCAATTTCCCCCCATAAGCTCTTCCTCACTCCCAAGTTTTTTGAAGACAACCATTTGTGGGTGTATCAATGCTATTTCCTGCCCTCACTACTTAATGGCCTCTATTACTCATGAGCACCATAGCAGTTTAAATGCCCACTCCTATGTCTTTAAATGGAATCTATGTACCCAGAAAGTGTGTTTATTTCATAGAAGCAGCTGACATTTTAAAGATTTTCATGAGAAAAAAATATTCAGGATTTTAAGCTCTTCTATTCCCTATTTCAGATCACACAGGGGTACATGCAAGATAACTATAGCTTCTTTGGTCAATCAAATCTTTAAATATATATATAGGCAACAAGGAATCTTTCTATAGTACTTACAAAGAGTTATTGTTAGAATTTCCAGTTTTAGGAGAAAACCCAGCAGGAGTGCGCTGGAGAGCACATAAGGCTACCCAGAGTTGCTGGCAGCTTATTCCATGTGGCTTTGGAAGATTTTTTTTCTTTTAATGTAATGGGGGTGAGGGGGGGAGTAAAATTTTTTATTTGTAAAAATCAGCCACAAATTTGCCTAAGAACCAAAAAGCAGAAAGTGTCCAAAAACCTTTCTGCACAGGATCTCTCTGACCTTTTCAAATAGGAAATCAACAAGATCTGCCTTTACCTCTCCTCTCTGCCTTTTCTGTCGGTCTTGAGTCAGGCCCTTTCCTCATCCCTTGACTACTGTCCTCTCCTCCTCTCTGTGCTTGATACTAGTTATATTTTCCCAAGTCCATTCAAAATGCTGCTGGCTCTTCTCTTTGACCACATTACTCCTTTCAGTCTTTCTTGGCTTGCAATCTCTACTGTATTAGATATTCTTACCTTTCCCATTTAACCCCACCCTATCAGATCTAAAGTACCGAGCTGTCAATTACCCCACCTGTGCTCTTGCATTGATGCCAACATCAATTGCCCATGTATCTTTAAGGTACCTCCATACCTTCTACTATGCCACTAGCTGTGTATTGAAAATCTTCCCATCAAAACGTGAGAACTTTATCCTCTTAAATCCCCCCTTAATACCTACCTCTGCCCTAAAGCATACAAATCACTGCTGACCTAGTTAGGCAAGTGCAAGCCACAACTTTTGATCATAATGGTCCCTTCTGACCTTAGTATCTATGAATCTATGAAACTTTGTGTTTCTGCTAACTGTTCACGTTATCATGTCCTCCCAACCCACTCCCATTCTATTTGTTTGTTTTGTCCACCTACTGAAGTCTGTCCAAAACCTAGACTTGTGAGCTTTCTGGGGCAGGGACCATCTTTTGTGACTTGTCTGTACAGTGTCTGGCACAATGCAGTGCATCTCTCATACTTGGTGGTGGTTCCTTGGAGTTGTAATATAGATTATCATAAAAAGAAAAGGAGTACTAGTGGCATATTTGAGCATAAATTGGTTAGTCTCTAAGGTGTCACTAGTACTCCTTTTCTTTTTGCAAATACAGACTAACACGGCTGCTACTCTGAAACCATAGATTATCATAGAATATCAGGGTTGGACGGGACCTCAGGAGGTCATCTAGTCCAACCCCCTGCTCAAAGCAGGACCAATCCCCAATTTTTGGCCCAGATCCCTAAATGGCCCCCTCAAGGATTGAACTCACAACCCTGGATTTAGCAGGCCAATGCTCAAACCACTGAGCTATCCCTCCCCCATATATAATATAATCACACCCTAAATTGTATCTTCTGGATTATTAGCCAAAATTTTTGGTGTACTCTTAACTCAAACAGCTTGCTTCCATGTGGAAACATCTGATGTATTAATATTCCAAATTCAATAAAAATGTTTAAGTTGTTCAGTGCCCCAGGACTGCTGTAATAGTTGGCAAAGGCTTTTCCACAGAAGCCTCAGGCCTACCCTGATTAAAATAATCATGAAGGTGACCACTGCAAGCCAGAGAGAAGGGACATGTTTTTGCATCCCCATAGCGATTAATCGGTGTGCAGCTGCAGTCTCCTGGCATTGATACTGTGAGGGAGATGGGAATTGTGTGGAAGGGATGGAGAGAGAAAAGTGAGATCCTCCTTCTCACACTGGGACTCCCCTCCACCCGAGAGGGTCCCTTGAGTCAGAACAGCTACACTGCAATTTTATAGCCCCACAGCCTGAGACCTCTGAGCCTGAGTCAGCTGACACAGGCCACCCACTGGGTCTACTGCCTTAGGCAACAATCACGGACATACAACCTAGCTATGGAGTGAGGAAAAATCATACGCTCAGACACCCTGAGGGTAAGCAGTGTTCAGCTGATAAAGTGAAAGCCAGTCCAGGGCGGTGTGTGGATTCTGGTTCATTTATTGAGCACATGACAGATCAGACATAGACAATGTAAAATCACATGTATTACCTGTACTTAAAAAAAATTACAATAAATTACTGAAGAATTAGTAAAAGCACTTTTACTAGAGTTGCTCTCCAGAGGTACATGACAGAGGAGGCAGAGAATTAAGAAATATGCATTGGCTGTGAATACAGAGAGAACACCACAAAAGGAAGTAACACTGAACATCGCATAAAATGGTACCTTACTTGGGAACATCCATCAGCTGGCTCCAGTCTTTGTCATCCTCGTCTGTTCTGAACACCAGCCAGAAGCACCAATGTGGCTCACCCTCAGTACTGGGTCTGCACCAGCCCCATGCTAACATTCTTGCTCTCTGCCAGCGAGGCACATGCCTCTGGAACACAGATGCTTTTGTAATGAGATGAACAGGTCTGTATGAAAAGAAATGATGATGCTTCCTGGGAGGGGAGGCCCTCCCACAGGGAAGTTACCGTTTCCAAATGGAGCGTCTACTTTCCTCTGGTCCACAGTTAATTTGCAGAGGGTAATCTGTAGCTGCACTCCCTCCAGCTATATAAGCTTTTAAACTCGCAGGTGAGCTAGTCTGTTCAGATTTCAGGTATTAGAGTGATGGCTGAGAGGAGAGCAGCACCACTTTGCTCCCGCTTCTGCTTTACTTCTCAGGACTGAGGTGTAAACAGCTCTTTGGACTCCTGTTGTACAGGCAGCCTGGAGATGCACATGCTCCTGGAAAGCCCTGTACTTCAGAGAGCCTACAGGGAACAGTCACAAGTGGCACCAGGTGCTCATGTAAGTTTTCTGCCTCATACAAATTAGATCTGCTGTGGCCCTGTCCACAGTGAGAAACTGATCTGTTAAGGTTCTACCAAGTGATATATTTGCTCTGTGATAATTCAGTGATTGACATTGGCTCTGTAAGCCCGGGTCATACATTGATATTCGACTGGTTTATGACAAATTTACTATGGATCTTTTTAAAAATCAGATCCATCATTAGTATATTAAAATGAAGTAAAATATTGCCAGGAAATTAAATTACAGAAGATATTTTTCTTTTAAAAGCTAATGGCTGTGCTGACGGAAAGGTTGTGAACAAACTAATGTCAGAAGCAACAAGAGTAAGAAAAACAGATCTGTGTACCAACAGCTTGTAACAACTGGGCTCCAGTAAGCTGATTTCCAGTTCAGGACTTGCATCCGCAATCTAACCCCTTGGCAGACCCAATATCTTTTTGGGTCCTACTGCTTCTTATGCATCAATGTCAAGGAGCTTGCGGCTTCAGACACAATTCAAAACCATCAATTCTTTGCGTCAAAGAGTTAAAAACAGAGGCTTAGAAAACAAGTGTTTACATGACACTTTCTTGTAAAATGTTGAAAAACCACACGGTACTGGGATGGCAAATCACATCCATAGAAGCCTCCAGATTTGAGAAACTACTGAATTAAAGTCTCAGGATGCTGGGAGCAAAGGGATACGATTGCAATACATTTGTCAAGTTACAGTACTGTATCTAAGAACCTAATAAGACTATTTTATAGGCCAAGGACTGAGAGCACTTAGACATACTGCTTAGATCACAGAGTGACAGCCAAAGACGTACAGAGTTTCAAGCTGGGCTGCATCTTCTGTACAAAACTACCCAGGAATCTATAGCAAATGAGGACAGGGCATGGAGTGGCTGTGTTTGAAATAAAACTTCATTAAAAAAGATAACCAGAGGCAGACATGCATAATTTACAGTGGTAATTGCAAGCCTATGGGGCTATCAAGTTCTAATAGCTTTCATGCTCTTGAGAATGTAATGTAATTCCACCAAGCCGGGTCTCCAGAGAGATGTCTATGTTAAACAGCCACTGTGACAAGCCACTTATTCAGCAGAATCTACTGTAGTTGTTGTGTAGTTATTGGTCTGGGTAAAAAAACTCCCGCCATCTGCCCAATGTCTATAGCCTCACCCTTTATCACCTGAGACATTACTGCTTTCCTTGAGTTCAGCCTGACACTGAGGAGGAGAGATCATAGTCACTGGATGAGCTGAACTGCCTCTCTACTTTCTTCTGCTCTTTTATCTTCAGGCCAATGTCGACCTTCTTCTCAAAGTAGTTTACCAGGGCTGTCTCTGTAAGCATGGAAGCCAAGATCTGCTCAAAGGAGATAGACCAGTCAGTGTCAATGGTGCTGCCATACCTTGCAGCTGAACTGCTAGCTTCACAACCAACCAGGACTGTGTCATCTGCAATATCTTCACACTGCAGGGAACCCGTGCTAACCATGGAGTAGGAAGACATGGACATATCGTCTTTGGTTTCATCATCTGACGGGAGCTGTATAGGAGATCCTGGTCCTTCTCCACCATCCCCATCTCCTGGAGTTTGTTTTTCCTGATGGGTTTTTCCAGCCTGGATATCGCCAGAAGCTCTGTCTTCAGGGTCAGCTTGGGGTTGCTGCTCCACTGCTGAATTTTGACTGTGTTCAGATGTTGGTGACTCCTCTTCACTTTCAGCATCGGTATTATTTGCTTTGCAGTCATCAGTCTTCTTCATGGGTCGGTTGGAGAATTTTTTTCCAACTTCCCCAATTCGTAGGAGAAGGCTGGCTACAGTGGCAATGGCATGGTACAGCTCTTGTTCAACTGGGTCCTCACTGAACATGTTGTAAAGGGTCTTGCATAACTCTATAAACTGCTCCTTTAAAAACAGAAAATGAAACCACAGCAAAGATTATGAAACCTCCACTAAATCTACAATGGTGGATGAACTATGAGCCACCTACTGAGAAGCAGTGACTCCTATTAGATCATCCTGTATTAGATCATGCCCTCCAAGTAGCAGCTTATGTTGTCATGATGCAGGACACTTACTAATATGTAGTCTAATATTTTGCATAGTGCTCCATCTTCTAAAGGTAGTGAAAACCCCAGGCAGTGTATAAGTCAGGGGAATGGCATTAAGGGGATGTTTGAAACACACTGCACTGGAGGGGAGCCTTTGTTTAGAGTTCTAATTGGAGGAGGAGGGTTAAATGTACCTGATTTTCACCACTGGAAATATGTCTTCAGTTTGAAACAAAATTAGTTTAGTTTATAAGTAAAATCTCAAACTAGTCCTCCATCGGATGCATGTCCATATAATAGAACCACTAAGTTTGACATCATTAGAACTCTAAATATTGAAACAGCAAGGAATGCTGTAAGGGTTAAAGTGTATTGGCAGAACTGTGAGCCTGCTGTATCCTGCCTTACTCCATCCCTGCTGTAAATCGCTCAACTGGAAACACATTCTCAGTTCACTTCCTACCTGGTTCATTTTCGGGAGATCCTTGATGGTTTCTTTCTTGGAATACTTTTCCTTGGCCCACATTCGCAAGTAGTATCTGTAATCCTGGGGGCTGGTACCCTTTTCCTCTGCAAGGCAAGGCTAGATCATTAGAGTCAGGGGATTAATGGATTGAGATGCCAAACCAACCAAGTTTCCTTCTCTGACAAGGTTACTGACCTAGTGGATGGGGGAGAAGCAGCAGACATGATATATCTTGATTCTAAGGCTTCTGATACTATTCCACATGACATTCTCATGAGCAAACTAGGGAAATGCAGTCTAGAAGAAATTACTGTAAGGTGGGGGCACAACTGGTTATAATACTGTACTCAAAGAAAAGGAGTACTTGTGGCACCTTAGAGACTAACATTTACTAGAGCATAAGCTTTCGTGAGCTACAGCTCACTTCATCGGATGTATCCGATGAAGTGAGCTGTAGCTCACGAAAGCTTATGCTCTAATAAATGTGTTAGTCTCTATGGTGCCACAAGTACTCCTTTTCTTTTTATGGATACAGACTAACATGGCTGCTACTCTGAAACCTGTACTCAGAGTAGTTATCAATGGTTTCCTGTCAAACTGGCGAGAAATATCTAGTTCAGTCCCACAGGTGGATCTAGTACTATTCAATATTTTCATGAAGGTCTTGGATAATGGAATGGAGAGTATGCTTATCAAATTTGTTTATGACATCACACTTGCAAACACTTTACAGGATAGGATTACAATTCAAAACAACCTTGACAAATTGGAGAATTGGCCCAAAATTAACAAGATGAAATTTAAAAAGGCCAAGTGCAAAGTACTACACTTAGCAAGGAAAAATAAAGCTCACAAATATGAAATGGGGAATAACTGAGTAGGTGGTAGTCCTGCTGAAAAGGATCTGGAGGTTATAGTGGATTGCAAATTGAATGAGAGTAAATAATGTGATGCAGCTGTGAAAAAGGCTGACATTCTCGGATGTTTTAACAGGAGCATCATATGTAAGACAGGAGAGAACTGTCCCACTCTACTTGGCACTGGTCGCCTCAGCTGGAATACTGTGACAATTCTGGGTGCCGCACTTTGAGGAAGATGTAGTCAAAGTGGAGAGAGGACAAACGTGATAAAAAGTTTAGAAAACCTGATTTATGAGGAAAGGTTAAAAAACTGGGCATGTTTGAAAAATGAAGACTGAATGGGGCCCTGAAATTTGAAAATGGTTATGTTAAGGCCTAAAAAAACACTGACCAATTATTTTCCATGTTCATTGAAGGATGGACAAAAAGTAATTAGTTTAATCCACAGCAAGGGAGATTTAGGTTAGAGGTTAGGAAAATCTTTCTTAATTATAAGGGTAGTTAAGCACTGGAATAGGCTGCTAAGGGAGGTTGTAGAATCACTGGAAGTTTTTAAGAACAGGATGGACACACACGTCAGGCATTGTCTAGGTTTACTTGGTCCTGCCTCAGTGCAAGGAGGCTGGAATAGATAACCTCTTGACGTCCCTTCCAGCCCTACATTTCCATGATTCTATGCTTGCAAGAATACTGTTTTAGAGGATTTCACTGACAGGACTCAGGAGATGAGACCACAGGGAACGGCACTCTGCTTTTAGAGTTTTTCTTATGTGATGCAGAGGAGCAAAACTAACACTTCTGCAATCAGCTTGGCAGGTATGAAATAAACTCTGCTTTTCTGTAAATTTTGCAGTTCTGCAGTTCATGGCTGGTGAGTTAAGGCCTCTCTAGCGCATCAAGACCCTTTCAGCTTGGAGGCTGTTACCATATCAGAATCAGCAAGACATAAAAATTCCCTAGACCACATTACATTGTGCCTCTTTCCATGAGCAAAGCCTTGAGAGGTTTCCTATGCTAGAGTAAAGGGGTAGGAGTTAAAAAACTTGACATTACATGAATGACAAAACTGGGAAATGCCGGGAGCTATTAATTGTCCACATTAGGGACTGGTTAGTTACCTTTTTCTTTGGAATCCCCATTTCTCCCTCCTCTGTCTTCCTGAGTAGCTGCTTCTAAACAAACATTGATATTAGAAAAGTGACTCAGCGAATATTCTATTACTGCACAGTGTACAAGACAAACTTACATATCCAGTATAGTACAGACATGAGTATTTTCAATAAAATTAGGGCTAGCTTTCCTACACCATTCCCCTACAGCATATAGCGAGACTGAAAAAGCCACAGCTTGAAAAATCTACTTGCACACAGTAAGTAGGAAGCTTTTCCAGGTGAGTATCAAGTTTGCAGAATGTGAGTTTACATTTTAAAAAGTTCATAAGCCCTGTGATTCCAAAGGTTACCTGTTACTCATATTTGGAAAGTCAACTCCTTGGGCTGTGAGGTGTCTCCTAAAATTTCCAAGACTTATGGCATTGTCTAACATAGCAGTTGTCTTAATTTTTTCCACTGGTGCAGCTTAACAGCTGGTAGCAGTGATGCTGGCAGACTAGGTGACAGTTCATGCTAAGGTCCCTAGGTTTCAACTGAACACTGACAAATACATAACTGGAAACAGTCTGGCTCCCCCATGTGTTAGTATTATTAAAATAGGCCTTAGTTATAAAAACGTGTTTAGACTTTATGGAATGCTTGTAAATTGCTGCATGCATTAATCTCACTTATAATATCTGTATCCCATGTCATAAGGTAACACATATAGGTAATGCTCTGTTACTGCGAATCACCCACTCAGGAGAGAAGCAAGTGTGAAATACTAGCTTGCCACAGGAGGTGTTATCTCCTGTCCAACAAAAGAAGACCCATAAACAGTAGACAAATCACTGTGGAACATGAGAGGACAAAAAACTGTTGATTGCTCTCCTCATCCTTGACTGAAAAGGAGACATGCAACTGAATTCCTCCCAACAGCTGAACTTGCAACTTGAAGCGGAAGGGGGAAAGCAGTAAAAGGTGGTAACAAGGAGAAACTGTATCTTTTATGCTGCTTGGACTCTGAGAGGGCAAGTACTAGTAAGCATAAGCAAAAGATCCCCAATGCTTAGCCTGGGTTAGCCCTAAGGGACATATAGAACTTGCATATTATAGAAGTTTCAATTACCTTTTGAAACAGTGGAACTCATTTGTGTGAATGTGTTTACCTGCTTTAACCTTGTAAATAACTAGTTTCCTTTTCCTAGTTAATAAATCCTTAGATGGTTTATTATAGGACTGGCTACAAGGGTTGTCTTTGCTCTAAGATCTAAGGTGCAATTGACCTGGCGTAACTGACTGGTCCTTTGGGACTGGGAATAACCTGAATATTGCTGTAGTACTTGGTGTAAGGGACCATCTATCACAAAGGTAAGCTTATCTGGGTGGCAAGATAGATCAGAGTACGCAAGGGGACTATCTGTGACTTCATGTTGAGGCTGTATAGTGCTTGAGGAGTTCACACTTGATAATAGGTTAGTGAAATCTAAGTGCAGAACTCACAACCAATTTGGGGTTTGTGCCCTGCTTCTTAACAGTCTGCCCTGAGGTTGTTATTCACATTCTTGAGCCACCACAGGACAGCTTGACATTAGCAATGGTAGAAGTTTGAAGAAAAGTGTTAGCATTACACAGCCTGGGAATGAATAGGCAGGAAAGGAAAGAGGGAGAAGGAGAGATTGATGGGATAAGTGGGCAAAGAGAAATATGGTACAAAGGGATAGGTAGGAAAAGAGCACAATATGGGGAAAGGAAGAGAGAGAGAGCTAAGGATGAGATGAAATAGACATGGAAGTTAACTAAGCCCCATGATCTATTATAAGAAAGAAAAAGTGGAATGAGCCCCGGAAAGGAAAGAAGATACAACAAAAGCAAGAGAAATTAAATATATAAAGATGATGGAACAGTATTAGATAAATATATTATTCAGATGGCACCAGTGTTATTTGAGTAATTTATTTGACACTGTTATTCAACCAGCTCTTTAGGGTAGGGGTCTCCAAACTTTTTGAATCACACACCCCCAGGGCCAGCTCTGGGGAAGCAAAAAAAAAAAAGAGCAGCCGCCAGTGTGCCGCCGAAGACGGAGTGGGGAGAGCAGAGCTGCGCTCCTCCTGCCGCGCACCCCCATGGATGGTCTTGCGCGCACCCCACTTTGGAGACCACTGCTTTAGAGGGTCACACAATATTCAATACATATTAGTGAAATTTATCAAATAATATACTTAATCCTTTTATTCTGCTATTTGATCAGCCATAGCAGTAAGTTAAATTTTAAAAAGTGTATTAAATAGAAAGTTGATTGACAATGCTGTAGTACACATTAAATACTACACAACTCTTCCTTCCTTTAAGCTGCAAGGCTCTGGAGAAGCCCTGGTGATGGCAATGCTATCTTTACATTGGCTAGTAGACTTAGTTCTCAGCCTAGTAGGTGTCAAGTAAATTTTTCAATGGGAATAGCCATTGCCAAATTCCACTGGAGGAACTATAGGTCAAACTTTTTCTCAAGGCCAAAGCCTCGAATTAAAATTAGTCACCTTCGGTTATAACAGAGTTGTAGTCCAGTAGATAGAATAAACACAGTTACTGAAAGGCATCTAAAATGCACATGAGGCAAGCAAACCAAGTGCTAGGTATAGCACTGCATGTATAGAGGGAGGGCCAGTGGAAAGCAGCAATAAAATAATTTCATGGTATTTTACATGGCGCTTCAGTGCTGGCAGATTATTTTAGCATAACAACAAAGAGCTCAGCGTGTGTGCACACCCTAGAGACTAACCTTGAGACTCACAGTGCAAGAAGAAATCCAGCTCTGAGACAAAAGGAGATACTGGAGCAGCAGAGAGAGGGTTTGAGGGCAGGGTAAATCCAAGGGAAAACAGAGAGTGGGCCAGACACAGAGACACACATAAAGGAGGTGGGGGAAAAAAAAAAAAAAGACACAGTGAGACTCCCTGAACTTGAAAACAGGAAAGACAGGTCGGTAAAAGCAGACAGCATCATTAATGTTCCTCCTCAGCAGTCTGCGTGAGAGTGTTTCACAGCATGCTGCATTCTCTTCTAGAAAAGCAGAGATTAAACAGCCCATCAACTGACTCATCTTCCCCATGCAACAATGAGAAGCAACCCTAAAACACTTCTACTGATCAACCCTGCTTTCGAGGGTCACCATTCAAACTGCACAGACTTGTGCGACACTTGCAGCCTTCATCTCTTAGGTTAGAGCAGGTGTTAAGTTACCTTCTGTCGAGATATCCTCTGTGAAATAACTTGTGGCCTCCAGAGCAGACTCAGCCTCTTCTGAGATCAGAGCTGTACATGCAGAGAAAGGCAGAGAGAGAGAGCAGAAGATGATTGGGTTACTGAGGTACCTCTCCCCTCCCATCTGCCATAGAATATCAGGGTTGGAAGGGACCTCAGGAGGTCATCTAGTCCAACCCCCTGCTCAAAAGCAGGACCAATCCCCAATTAAATCATCCCAGCCAGGGATCATGTAACATCCCTATGGAAACTTACTTACACTGATAATTCATATATATCAATGGTTCGGTTTTTGGGTTTTTTTAATATTTAGCAGTCCTTCAATGCAATTTAGTAGCTGGAAATGAGGCTGGCTATGTAACCAGCTTTCTGCAGATCATCAGCAAATTCTTCATAGATCAGTCTGAGAACCACTGAGGCAGGCTATCCATTCATTCCCCTCAGTAGGTGGGAACACAAAAAAAGCTTTATTGAAATACCTAGCAAAACATGTAAGGATGCTCCTCAGCCAGTGTGATAGCTACCATTGGGTGTCAGAGAAGGAGGGAGAAGAGATCACTCACCCGGAGGCAGGTGCAATTTGTAAAGTAGTTTAAGCTTCTCAGTCAGGTCACCATGATACATCCCACCTGTGGGGGAAAGGATGAAATAAATAGCCCTTAGTGTTAAGAGTCACCGACAGCTCACAGGGGCCATCAAACAGACCCCTAGAGTTCCCATACAAGCAAGGGGAAGCTGAAAAGATATGCAGTTACAGCTCCTGTACAGAAAGAAATCTGTGCTGCTGCATTCTGCACAACGTCTAACTTGTTTAGCAAGAAGGCATTTCTCATTCTGTAATGACATTGTCCTCCCTCCTGGATGAATTCTATTGTCTCTCTATGGTTATGTGCTCAGAACAGTGGAAAACTTTGCTAAAACATTCCACAGCATCTCTAGAAAAGACACTTACTCATTCCTGTAACAAACTCCTTGAAGTTAATGAGAGAGTCCCTGTTCTCATCTAGAAGCCGGAACATTCGCCCTGCCAGCACAGGTGTGTGGAGGCCACAGGACCAGAGGGTTAGACTGGCAAACAGCTCTCTGAACTGCTCCAGGTCAATGCGATACTGCTCCAGGTAGGGCAAGCTCTGATCTCGGTGGGCAGCTGCAGTGCGGCTGCTCCCCCAATAACAACTCGTCAGGTGTTTTGCCTTTGAGGGGAAAGGGTTAATAGGTCAAACCATTAATAGTTACACAAACCTTCATTCTTAGGGACTCAATTAAACCTCACGGACAAAGACACTGCATAGCCAGAGAAGAAACTTTTGCTCATACATCTATTTTTCTCCTCCCCTTATTTATTCCTAAGGTCCATGTGTGATCATGGCTGAGCTCTGAGAAATGAAGGAAGAGGATTTGATCAAACTAGAAAAAGACTGATTTCAAGGAGAACAAAAGGCACTATCAGATTTGGATGAAGACTCAGGCAGAGATTTGAGTACATAAGATTTGTCACAGTGCTAGAATGAAAGTTTTATGAATAAGTCATACCATCTTACTTTGCTACGTCTACAACATCGTGCAACTGAGTATTTCAAAGGCATCAAAAACACTGAGTCTTATTGCTCTCATGAGGTATGGAACTTTCATCCCATTTTTACATACGGGCAAACTGAGGCACAGAAGGGTTAAGTGACTTGCCCAAGATTACAAAGCAAGTCAGTGGCAGAGCTAGGAATAAAACCAAGGTCTTCTGAATCCAAGTCCTCTACTCTAGCACTAAACATTCCTTTCCAACACTGCCAGCATCTCTCCCTGATGAATATCATTTAAATGCTGTGAACAGTTTTCCATCATCTTTGTAAAAAAAACCAAAAAAAAAACCAAAAAAAAAAAAACCAGACATACTAGAGCCGGTCTCACTGGCACCATGTACCCCAGAGCCCCACTTCTGCTTTTGACAGATCAGATTCTGGATAGAAATACAATGCTATTACTACCCCATCCACTCAATCTTTGTTATCTATCTGTATATCTGAGGCAGAGTGACTAGGACACATTCTTCCCCATGCCAGGTCCCTACCTTGAACACCACATAAAGCTCTTCTAGTTGTTCCATAGAAAAACCAATGTCACCAGATATAGCTCGGACCTAAAGTAAGGGAGAAAAACAGAATGAACATTTATTTATTACTCCTAAACTGGAAAATTTATTCACTTACTATAAGAAACAACAATATTTCATATACCATGAAAAAGGCCAAGAGACTTGACTAAGGTACAGAGGAGGAAGGAGTGTTATAGTGATTTTGAACTGAAGGAAAACAGTCTCACCTCTCTGAGTTGCTAGGACAGGAACATGCCAGCAACTGCTGACACAGAGAACAGCTGTACCCTCCTTGAACGAGGAGGGTAAACACAGTAAAAAGCTGCTCAAAGTGTTAAGTATGTTTTCTGCTCTGACTGCATTGTAATTGGAAGTGAGAACAAGTGACATGTCACCTCTTTGCCTTTGTTTCACTTTTTGGCTTTCTAATGCCTCTATTGTCAGACATCTATAGCGCAGGTGCTACAGTGAGAGGGGCAAAGGGAACAGGTTTCACAACTGGCACAAATAGAAGAGTAAAGTGGCAGTAAGATGCAGATGCTCCTCCTCGGTCCTAGTCCTCTGTGGGTTCCCAACATCACAGCACACACTCTGGGTGGGAAGGACAGCAGTATCTACCATCCTGCAACCCTCAAAGAGCCAAGATGAAAAGTAACAAATACAGGCAGCTCTAACAAATGGAAAGTGTTACAAAGCCTGTTGTGGTTCATACTGGCAATGATTTGCCTATAATTCTACCAGGATCACATCTTAGCACTTCAACTGTTTCCTCTGCTCTTCAGCCCAACTTGTTAGACTAGATCAATGAGAGCTAAATGTCAGCAGATATATTTTCCACATTAACCATCATCCCTTTAGTCACCACATCCTGGGTTTGCTATAGAGCAGATTTTCAGAGGACTCAAAGCAAAATGTCCTACATTAACATGCCAACTGGTAGCTCATTTAATCTGGGTGTTACATACCACACTCCTCTTGGCTGTGTCCTCCAGGGATTGGATCACCTTCAATCTTTGCTTAAAGCGCATCTGCTCAATGTCATCTGCCCTCAAGTTGCTGAATTTCTACAGTAAGGAAGAAAAGCACATCGGGTCACCCCCATGTACCAATGAGACAAGTCTCACATTCAGTGACATATTGTTCCCCAAATCAGGAATCACCTTAGAAGTGACCTGAAAGGGAAAAAATGACTTTTTGTCAATAGAGATGGTCTGCTAAGACTCTTTTGTTAAGGGTGGGTGGGAAGTATAAAAACATGTGATGAGATGTGCTAGCACTCATTAGGAATCCATGTTCAAATTGAGTGATGTACCTGTAAGGGGGCAGGGCTTTTTCTCAACAGCACTAATCAGAGAAGTAAAATGATTTGGATGCTGCTGCTTAAACAAGGAAGGAACAAGAAAGAATGAACAGTCAGAAAGAGTAGTACTTTGAAGGAAGAGAGCGCAATGACAGAAACAGGATTTCCTTGAGCAGGACACAAACTGGCACAAGTTAGTGAGAAAACGAGACTAGAAAGCAACGTACGCTGTACGGGAAGAACAGTATAAGGGTGATCTGAAGGGAGAAGAAAAGGACAATGACAGAAGACAGAGAGGAAGAGAGTAGCAGAGAAGAGAAATCCACCTGAAAAACTAAGTCTTTTCCCAATTTTCCTCATTGCATTGAGGGAGAGGATGTGTCAAGTGTGCACTGATAACTGCCCTGGTAATTAAACATAAAAATAAATTATTTTCTCCCATGCAAGTATACTGTTGTCATCATCCATGAAGAGTTACTTCTGCAAAAGTGTAATTGGGAACCAGGGAGAATGCCTGCTATTTCTGTAATATGGCCTATTGGATTCGTGGCTGCTGCTGCCACCAATCCCAGGTTAGCAGACTCCAGGTCATCCAGCTATCATCACAACACAGACACCGCAGAATGGGATTCATGGGCATGCCAAACCTGGCACGATGAGTTTTGTGCAGATACGTTACTCACAACTCTCCAAAAGTTTATCCCCAAAACATTCCTTTTTCATTCCAATATTCAGTAATTAAGTTGCCTCTACAATTCCCTGGCATTGGCTCACCCCATGTGCAAAATAACAGTCTAAAGCTTTTCTCCAGAGAGTGGAGGGAATCTCTGACCTATCAGCTTTAGTAGGCACTGAGAATCAATTTTCAATTTTAGTTAGCATGGTTGGTGAGATTTCATGGAATCTGAAAAGAAGAACAGAGTTGAAGTCCAATCATATTTAACGTGAAGACTTGTGGCCCAATTCTGCATCCCTTGCATAAGGCCTAAGAATATGGATTATCTACATTACAGGGAAAATTTGATCTAAGCTACACAATTTGAGTTATGTGAATAGCGTAACTCAAATCGACGTAGCTTAGATCTACTTACCGCGGGGTCTACACTACGCAATGTTGACAGAGCGTCTCCCATCGACTCCCCCTACTCTTCTCGATCCAGTGGAGTACAGGAGTCAACGGGAGAGTGATCTGTGATTGATTTAGTGGATCTTCACTAGACCTGCTAAATCGACCACAAATACATCGATCACCACAGCATCAATCCTCTGGTAAGTGTAGACAAGCCCCTAGTGAAGCCAATGAGTCTTGGCTGCACAAGGAATGCAGGACTGGACCTTAAGTGGCAAAGATCACTCAAGTAAATATTAATCTTGCCTCTGACCTCATAGGATGTTTTGATGAGTTCAAAGATGTCAATTTCAAGCGGTGGCTCATCTCCACTTGTGAGTAAGGCATGCAGGTGTGGGATAGGTGGAGAAATACTCTGCCGATTAACTACATTGTCCAGGTACCTGTGGGGATAAACAAGAACAAAGGCAGGGCTCTGGATTAACACAATCTCAAGAATTAACAAAAAAGCAAGTAAGATCTTAAACATACTATTTCCACTTCCTTTGGACAATCAATCTCATTGGCTGGAATAAATTTATTTCTTCCCAGCTAGCCTGCCTAGCACCACTGATGTCTTTCACTCTAGTACAATCAGTTCTCGTTTAATTCTTCAGAGCACCTGTTTTTAATGAGATTTCAGAAAAATAAGGTGCAGGTGGTGGCATGTTTGGAATGGATCAACATTTAACTTTGCTACAGGAAGCCTTCTTACATTTGCTACATTACAGGAAGATTTGCCTCATCAGGTTTTAGGATGCTCCTCCCACTAGGAGCTGTTACTGACAGTGAATCAGAATTCTCCCTAGATTTGGTAGCAGCAATCTTTCAGACTTCAAACTCAAGCTAGACAGCAGGGATACATCATGCCAGGATGGGCTTTGGAAAATATGATGGAACTCTTCAGACCTTAGCTTTCTATCGTGAGACCCCATTTTCTGGATGCTGTAGAAGAAAGTCAACTGAATGCTTTTGGATTCTTGAGGGTAGAACAGAATGGGTCTTTCTTCATAGTGTGATGCTGTATGATTGAATGTCACCATTTAGATAATTGATACTGCCATTGTTATACAACTGCAACAAATCTTGTACAAAGTATGTCATGTAAGATGTCGATAGAAAAGTTATGATTTGGTAAGTATGATTATCCTGTTTATATGCATGCATCATTTTAGTATCTGAAGTTATGAATATTGGCTACGTATTGGCATCATACATATGTGTTGTATTCCTGGGTAACACCCACCAGGTAAAACTTACATTAGGGCCAAACAGCTATGTACTGATGGCCCAGCAAGGACATTTAGCTCTCCCAATGGGCCATACGAAACTCACTCTGCCCAGGTAGCTCTTTCTGTGGACACCTCAGCAAGAATACGGGCAATGGCTACCCCCTGTGAGTCATCAAGCCATGTGAGGACATGGGATATGATCATGTGACCCTGGACTCCATCTTAGGCCAGTAACTTTCCACAGAGACAGTAAATTTCCAGGCACATGGCAAAGGATATAAAAGACTCCTGAGCTATCTCCATTTTGCCTCTTTCCTGCCTTGATTCTCTAGACTGTGGATTTACAACTAAAAGGAGCATTTTGAAATATGAACTGAAGACCTTCTAATCTTTTGGAAGTTATCAGAGAGATTTTACAAGCCAGCAGTCTATTCCATCACTGCTACAAATCTGATATAAGGATGTTGCTATTATTTGTATGTATATGATCAATTAACATTATTCACTCTCTTCTTTTTCTCTTTTATTATTAAAACTTTAGTTTTAGTTACTAAAGGATTGGCATCAGTGTGATTATTGGGTTGAAAGTTCCGAGTTATATATTGACCTAGCTAAATGGCTGATTTCTTGGGATTAGGAGAATCCTATATTTGATTAAATTGGTTTTCAGTAACTACTCAGACAGTGTCTGGGTGGGGAGAGAAGGGCTGGAATGCCTAAAGAAACTGAATTTTTGACTTCCTGTTAACCATTGTGGTGAGACAGAAGTTTACTTTTATTACTGGATTGGTATAATCTAATGTTAGAATAACCAGCAGTTTAGGGTGAGTCTGCCTTATTTCTCAGCAGTTTGTCCTGAATTTGGCATTCTCAGCTGTGACCCTCTGAGACACCGTGACATCTACTAAAGACAGTTCGAACTGCTAAGCAATGAAGATTGTGAGAGCATGAAAAATATTAAGGATTTCACACCAGAGTGGAAGGGCGAGTACCACTGCCGTTCACTTAATTACAAAGAAGAATAATGAGGGCTACCTGCCCAGGACAGTCATGGCTTCGCCTTCATCACAGCAGTTTAGCAGCTTCTCCATGTTGGCATCCAGGATGGCCAGAGACACCTGCAAGATAAGCTTGATGCCCTCGTAGAAGAAGCAGTCAACAATGACCACAGCACTCTCAAAGGGCATGACGCTAAGGAAGAGGGTGAGGAACCAGGAGAGAGAAATGGTGGAAATCACTCCCAACTCCTGCATCTTCTCTGACAGCTGTGGAAGGTAGTCTCGCGTGAGCTCCTCAAAGATGCCTTGGTCCACTAATGCACCTGAAAAGACAAGGGGGAAGTGAAAATTTGCTATCGCGGGACTGGGCACAAAGTAATGTAAGTCTATGCTAGTTGGATAAATATTGATTCTAATCACAAATCAGCCAGTTTTCAACAGAACTGAAATCAACTAAGGTTTGGTCATATGTATTTCCTGGTTCCCTCTTTAATATAACTGAAGAGATCTGCATACACATGTGAATATCATGTGATCTGCTACTGTACACCCTGCGGTGAGCAAGTCATTAATTGATCTGTATATCTCACCAGACGAAAGAGTGGTGGGGTGAAAGATTCTTGTTCTAAAAATAACGTCACAGAAGCAGAGAGATTAGAATTGAAGAACTGTGTGGGACAATCGCCTACAGCATATACTTTAGTGCTTTATCCAGTCTAATTTTAGAAGTTCCAAGCAATGGGGCTCCCACAACTTCCCTTGGGAGACTATTCTAAAACTGAACTGATCTCACAATGAGGAAGTATTTGATAGTCAGGTTATTTTTTTTCCCCTAATTTCATCCCATCATTCCTATTTATACCCTTGAGTACCAACCTAAATAACTCCTGCCACCATTCCTTTGTGTTTACACCCTTCAAATACTTGGTAGACTTCCCACCCCTTCGTCATGTACACATTTAGCTCTTTTAAATCTTTCCATGTAAGTCTAGCCCGCCAGCCCCTTCCCATTTCTGATTCTCTTCTCTGTCTTCCCTCCAATTAATAGTTGTCTGGTCCTGAAGGGTTAAGAACTGAATTATTCCAGGGAGAATAACTGGATATTTAGAATTTGCAGGAAATTCTTTACACATCATTAATGAGGCCAAAGCTTTCATCGGCTAGTGTCCCACACTCTTTCAAATGCACTATGTTTAATGGTCTGTTAATAAACACGACTCTCCTTCTTTCCTGAGTTCTGCTGATTGTATAATAGAAGGAAATGCCAGCCCCCATGATGAATTTGACAGACTCACCCACTACCCTGGAATTGTAGTAGTCTGGCAGCATCCGCTCACACAAGGCCACTAGGATCCAGAAAGCCTCTTCCTCATTGCAGTACAGCAACAGTACCGATGTCACGATGTTCATGGCCTGGGAGCAGGTAGAGCAACACAGACATGCATGGAGAGAAAAATACCACATTAGCTGAGGATATTCAGGAAGGTAATGGGACACTATAAATGTGAGATAAATGTGGTTAGAATACTATGCTCCTATGGATAAGGTAGGAGACCAGGAGTCTGAAGATCTATGTTCTGTTTCCAGCTAACCGCTCTTGGCCTCAGCTCCTGCAGCCGTGAAATGGAGATAGCTCCACGCATCTTTGTAAAGCACTTTGATCCATGGATGCAAAGTATTAGTATTAATTAACCTGGTTACTAAAACCTTGAAAAGGGTATTTATGCTGAGAGAGTTTTTGATAGAGCAGTGTGAAGGAGGCTGTAAATATCCAAAGGATGGATAAAACAATTCAGCGTCTACATACTCTGGATATCCTGTAGCAGTTTACAAATGAGTTTGGTGCAGGCTGTGCATGGTCAATACAGCTGTCTTCATAATCTCAGCTAGTTCTCATGCACTACTTAGGAAACTAGAAGGTGCTTTTATTGAGTGAGAAAAAGTTAGCCAGGACACTGGGGCTCTCCCCAATCTAATAAAATATTCTGTGGCTCACAGCCACTAGAATTATTTCCAGGGCTGTAAGTAATAAAACCCAAGTTTGCAGAGTATGGTTTCAATCCATCAACCTCTGGGTTATGGGCCCAGCACGCTTCCGCTGCCCCACTCGGATAGGCAGAACAAATGGATTTAACATCACATCCAAAGGACAGTTACAGTTTTACAACACAGCAGCCCCTGCCTTAGCGCTGGAGTATAAGGGCATCATCAAGGAGGATCCCAAATTCCAGTGTGAAACTTCTTTAAAATGGGGGTTTGACTCTCAGTAATGTCCAAAGCGTGGGGGGACAATCCATACTCCCCTCTTACCTGACAGTACCCGATTGTGGGGTTTCGGAACGCGTAAGCTGTCAGGACCCTCCGAAGGGCAGCGATCCCCAACTCATTCTGAAAGGCAGGGTGCTCTGGCATGGAACGGTGCAGGTCTCGCTCAATTTCCTCTGTAGCAAGGCTGTATTTCCCCATTGACTTTTCCACCAGCTCTGCATAGTACCCAGGAAGCGTCACCATCTCATTCCAGGCCCCTACAATGACAAAGGCATTGCTTCACTCACTTGTCCCCAAAGTTTCAGTGAAGGGGCAGATAGGGGACGGTACACAGACTCAAATGAATACAAGCAGATCCCAAAGTTCAGAAACAAATCTGCAGATAAATCAGGTAATTCCCCAGCTTCTAAATGTCACAATTCTGACAAAGACGACTCTGTAGCACCTGGGAAAAGAGAGAATTTCCTTTCACTGTACTGTCATGCAGCCCTAGCAGGCAACAGATCATAGTCTCTTCAGAAAGCACCTGCTGGCCTACTGCATTCAGATTGTGAGAGAAACTGGGTCTCTCTAAAGCTTCATGCAGCTGGAGTACACCGGGGAGCAAATGATTAATTTAGAAATAAATGTGATCTACTTAGATATGAACATTTAACTCTTGCAACCTCGGAAATTTGCAGAAGGCCTCATATTTGTTAACTGCAGAAGGGCTACCCGTTACCTGGGAACTGTCTCGAGTGTACAGTAGAGCCTTTTACCTGAGAACAAGAGCCACAACTCTCCACGAAGATTCTCTGGGATCCCTTTTAGTACCAATTCACGGGTCTTGGTTGTGCGATACATACACATTCCTCGCCCATACTCGAAGAAATGAATATTCCACGACTCTTCCTTCATCTTCTCCTTTGCCTAAGAGGAAAAACAAACAGAGCCTTTGGATGGACTAAAGCATTTTCGTCAAGTTCACCTATAGAATGAGAGGTTTCAGAATACTCAAGCCTGTACTTGACAAAGGAAATACAGTGCCACATTTAAACTGTTTCCTCTCGCTTATTCTTTGATGTGCTACATTCACTGTATACATAATTTATGACCAACTGATCATCTGTATCAAGTTTCTAAGTATTCACTGCCAAAAGGTGCAAGCAAGTAGGTTGAAACGTGACATTGATACAGCTTTTACTTGAATAAAGAGGTGCTAGTCTAGGATGTGATGGATGGCACTGTCGTCATGACACATCACCCTTCATCTTAAAGATCTGATTTTAAATAGATCACAAGTGAAATGATTTTGGTGGCCTCGATCTACATTTTATGTCTCATCTACAACACAAATGTAACCAAGTCAGGGTGTTCTCTTACTACATGGTTAAAATTACTACGTCCCCCGTACCCAGGCTAAAGCTCTTGGAAATCTGAAGCGAGAGCGAAACTGACTCAATGGATAATTATCAACATAGCACAAGAATTTAGCACAATTGGCAGTCTTTGCTCAAGTAGCCCACGACTGGAAAATCAAGATAGAGCTTGGGTTACAGCTCAGATACATTTCCAGAGCTGTATGGGAGCTTAGCAATGGAACTGCAGCTGGTGAAACAGGTCAGCGGGGAGATGCGCTAATGGAGCTTTGGAGTACAGAATGAAGAACGAGGAAGTTTTCACTATGCCTGTCTGTTCTAGTCTGCACTTCACTTAAACACCAAACTCTTTGCAATTAATTGTTTTCCATTAAATGTAAGCAGCTTGTATACCCCTTTGGGTCCCAAGAGCTCCTCGGAATTTCTCCTGAAGAGTTTGAGTAGCCCCTGGGAGGCCGTTGGCACATCCCCTGTACAGAAGCTGGGGACCAACTGGTTGCTGAGAGTAGAGGTTGGGCTGACTGCAGGTGGACTGCTGGAAGAGAGCTCTGGAAACTCCTGAAGAACAAAAATATATAGTCTGAAAAAAAGC